>NW_023494798.1:9233848-10433848 GCF_904425465.1 Colossoma macropomum | reverse complement strand
CAGCACTCAGGATGCATAAGTTTATTAAGCTTTATTAATGTAATGTAAGGGAAAATGGAGGAGAATGCCACCCAAAAACCTGTGCTTATTCATAGCTATAGCATGTACAAGATAATGATGCATAAACCGGTGACATTAATTGACAGTGGCCAGTTTTGCAGTTGTAGCACAAGAAAGAGAATCTTGTTATGGGCCATCGCTGTTCAGTACGTGTTGAGATTAGTCTTGGCTCCATTATTTAATCAGGAGAGATAACAAGAGAGAGAATAATTGTGAAGGTGCAAAATAAAAGCTCTGTAAACTTCAGCCGGATAAGCTAAGGAGGCTAGGTTAAAGAACACCCACATCCCGTTACATAATCATTCGCCCTTTAAGCCAGTGATAACGTGGGCTCGTTTTTCGAGTTCCTTTGTTTCAGGCAACTGGAACCCACACTTTGCTGGTGGAACAGTGACAGGGTCCCTCCCTCTCTCCCCAGCGCTGCCACACTAGCCTTAATTGAGTTAGAGCAGCCACTGCAGGAGTTGCTTTAGCTTAATGCCTCTTTAATTAGCTTCTCTCTGCGCACCTACACCGCAGCGCAGCCAATTAAGGGCCCCTCCGTGCTCAAGCGACAAGACAAATTTAAAGTTTACTATCATTTGGACAGTAGAACTAACAAGGCACTTTGGAGAAAATACGGCTAAATTATTCTTTTCCCTTTTGCTGTGTTAGAGCATCAAATTAAAAAAAGCACATTTTGCTTATGCACGGTTTCTGCCTTGGTTTGTTTCAGCAAACCTCAGCAACTATAGATAATGCTCATAATAGGTCCATTAAGAATGTGTTATAAATGCAAACATTATGAGCTGTGAATTGCAGTGATTGATTGTATCCTGTAATGAGTCTCTCTCTATATCCGTAGGTGTGCGGGCGAAGAGTGGACAGCTTTCTGTGCACAGTCTGCCATCAAACTTAGCATGGACTCCTTTACTCCTGGTCCTGATGGTGCCTTCTGCCCCCTGGTGAGGCTACTGAGCCATGCCCCACTCCAACCCCCCGCGCCCCCGCCCCCCTCGCGCCCCCGCCCCCTCGTGAAGGGAATAGACTCTCCCTGCTCCACACAGACTGCCTGCGTCAGCCTGAACCATCTACAGGACCTGGGGTCTAGCCAAGGGGAAGCTTTCTATTTCTTTTCCAAACCAGGACTGATTTCGGAACCGTCTGCATCCCTTTGGTCATTTCGTCTATACATTTTCTTCCCCTTACTATTTCCTTTCAAGGTTTCTCTGTTGAATATTATTGTAGTAGTGTGCTGTACATTGTGCAGTTATGAAATTACAAACTGCTGGGCTTCTGTTTTTCAAAAGCAACAGTCTACCAGCCTCCACAGGGCTCCTGGAACAGCGGATAGAGAGGAGAACAAACTTTTTTTCCCTGTCCCGTAGCTGCTGAGGCAGAGCACTGCCTGGCCTTACACCCCCTAAAGCCCCCTTTTTTTCCATTCTCCATCACTTTACCCCTTGGCTGCCTAACAAGCAACGCAGTGAAAGCTCCTTATGGATAAGTGCATTGTTTTCTTATTGACACATGAAGTAAGAGAGGAGAGGAAGAAGACGACAACAAAAGAAAAAAAAAAGTTTTTTATATAGTGCCGAGAGTCTTACTATTTCCAGACTTCCTTTTTGTACATCATGTTACCTTTAGGGGAACAAAAAGGAGAAAAAGTGGTGTGTATCAGTCGGCTGTGTCAGGGGTTTTTCAGACCCTGTCCATAAGTATCTGGGTATTCTTAAAACATAGTTTTTCCCTGCTTTTTTCCCCTCTTGTCCACGAGAAAACAGCATTTCCAGTCACAGAAAATGGAAAAGAAAAAACGCTGTCCAGAAAGGAGACTTTTGAAAACTTGAAAACATTTTCAGTGTTTTTATGAATTATGCTGTTAAATTTTGCGCGTTTTCATTTATTGAGCATGCAGAACTCTAACATGTTTACAGCTGAATTTAGCTTTACTTTACATTTGCATGGTAACGCAGTGGCGTTAGAATGTACTGCAGTCAGTTCAGCTTGATTGCAAATCTAAAGATATGTGACTACATGATAATTAACCAACATCAGATTTAAATATAATTCAAATATAATTCAAACAGAGTTAAAAGCTAAGAAAAACAAGACTGTTCAGGCAGAGAAGCTGAGTGTTTCAGAGGTTTACGAAGAAGGTTTTTCAAGATTTTATTTTCTGGCAGAAATCTGACTTTGAGTCTTTGTGAAATGTCTAATTATGGAGGTCTGACGGCCTGCAACTGAAAGCCTTGCCGCCACTTCATTGGAAAACCTCTGAGCTCTGTGGTTTACTGTATATTTTGTGCAAAGCAGATGCTCACCGTGTTATTCTTGAAACATATGACATCAAATTTTATGCCCCCTAACAGGGCTGGTATCCTCATGTTTTTTACGCCCTCTGTGGATGGAGATTTACAAAAATGTTAGTGTTTGTAAAGATTTTTTTAAAACGGGGAAAAAACTTTTTAAAAATATCCAGATTAGAGTGGACGAGGCCTTAGTTTGTTAGTTTGTTTTGGTTTCTTTCTTTGTTTTTGTTTATATTATTGTGTGTGTGTGTGAGCGTGTGTGCGCATGGGTGTGTGTGTGTGTTTTCAGACACACAGGCGAGGCTGCTGGGCTTCTGCGTGAGTGTTTGAGGTAGGCTAGAGGGCTTGGGGCTCACCTGTAGTGCCCAAACACATCATTAGACAAAGACAAAGACCACTCTGTGAAGAGTCATGGTGACAGCTGAAAATAAATGTGATGTATATTTTTAATGGTCTCTGGTGTGTGTGTGTGTTCTGCATGAGGAGAGAGAAAAAGCCAGAAAACTTGCTTGCTTCATTTGATTGCTATTGATTCCTTTTATCTCTGAAGTTTGCCGGACTGTGCTGTTGAATTCTTGGGCGAGGAGCTGGACAGCAGTGATTTTAATACTGAATGCTGTATTGACGTTTGCTAAATGTGACGCAGGCATGGGATTCAGTGTGGTATTACCAAACCAGCTTGCTGTAAATATTCTAATAACTCAAAGAAATGTTACAAATTTCAAGCTCCCTCGTCACAGAATTAATTTGCAGAGAGCTAATATTTATCACAGCATCTGAATGGTTTCAAATCTTTTCATATTGTTGCAATTCCCATTTTATTACCTGCTAAAATCCCCATCTGATTGATTCTAAAAAGTTTGGTTTGTTAGCTGATTATTCATGCATTTCTAGCATTGCTAACAGGTTCTCTCGTCGGCCGGTCCCACTGCAGGCCCACGTGACAGATGACTGATTGGATTCCAGGCATGTACTTAAAATCAGCAAGGCCACGTTTTTAATGGTCTCATGTACCATCACCCGAAATAATCTTCAGTCTTGACCCGTTTCTTCAGGGCTGCTGGAATGTCTCCATCTCCAGGGATTGTCAGTCAAAATAAACTCCCTTCAAGTGTAATTAATGTAGGAGCGGAGCAGTCAGGGCTAGAATGAGCTGCAGTGAAAGTGCTGAAGCGAATCCCACTTGTCCCCTAGAGTCCAGCTGGACGCTCCATTACAGCCTGGCGTCCGGCTCAGACTCACTTTCCCCCCAGCGCAGCTGGACAAGTTCACCCAGGGACAGCTCTACTACACCCCAGACCAGCACACAGGCCACTGCCACCCCAAACCTGCATAGGGGGGACTGCCTCATGCTGCATTTACATGACGGTAGTAGGCGGTCAACAGTAAATCAGATATTCCATTGTTTTCAATGGAGCAGTGGACATTTCTGCTGGCTATGAAGCGATCAGAGGAACATTCCCTCAAGAGTTACATTTTTCCAACTTCGTCCTCGACCGCAGCAGTAAAATAAACTAATTGTTGATTATTTTTGGAAGCCATAGATGCCATAGAACTCCAGGCGAACTCAGAACAACACACAACAATATATATAGAGTACAAAAACATCCCACTGCTTTTTTCCACCTTAAATAAACAATACAGACTGAAAAAGCTCTCCTGATATTTATCTACTTTGGCAGTGATGCTGTCACCATGCTAACACCTACTTGACTTCAAGCCACAATCAGTTGCATAAATGTTTTATTTCAACTTCATTCTGTAAACTCACTACAGGGCAGTGTTTCCAAACCCTGATCCTGGAGTAACCCAGACCTAAGGGTGGGCAGTATGGCCAAAATATCATATTATGACTCTCAAAGACATTTTCCAAATACAACCCCATTTCCAAAACAGTTGGGACGCTGTGCAGAATGTGAATAAAAATGCAATGCAATGATGTGCAAATCATGTAAACCATATTTCTAAAGGAAAATACTACAAAGACAACAGATCAAATGTTGAAACTAAAATTTTTTATTGTTTTTTTTGAAAAATATACGCCCATTTTGAAGTTGATGTCAACAACATGTTCCAAAAAAGTTGGGACAGGGGCCTGTTTACCACTGTGTTTCATCACCTCTTCTTTTAACAGCACTCTGTAAGTGTTTGGGAACTGAGGAGACTCTGCTGTAGTTTTGAAAGTGAAATGTTTTCCTGTTCTTGTTTGATACAGGATTTCAGCTGCTCATCAGTTCGGGATCTCCTTTGTCATATTTTTCATTGAATAAAGTGCCAAATGTTATCAGTGGTGACAGGTCTGGACTGCAGGCAGGTCAGTTTTGCACCCAGACTCTTTTAATACAGAGCAATGCTGCTGTAATACATGCAGAATGTGGTTTTACATTGTCTTGCTGAAATAATCAAAACCCTCCCTGAAAAAGACGTCATCTGGATGGCAGCATATGTTGCCAAAACATATATATATCATTTAGCATTAATGGTGCCCTCACAGATGTGCACGTCACCCATGCCATGTGCGCTAATGCCCCCCTATACCATCATAAATACTGGCTTTTGATCTGTGCACTAATAACAAGCTGAGTGGTCTTTAGCCCGGAGGACACAGTCTCCATGATTTCCGAAAAGAATTTCAAATGTTGATTCATCGGACTACAGGACACTTTTCCACTTCCCCTCAGTCCATTTTAAATGAGCTCGGGCCCAGAGAAGGTGGCAGCATTTCTGGATCCTGTTTATGTACGGTTTTCTTCTTTGCGTTTTAGAGAGTTAGATGCAGTGATGAACTGTTTTCTCCGACTGTCGTTTTCAGAAGTGTTTCTGAGTCCATGCAGTGATTTCCACTCTTCCACTTTAATGCAGTGCTGCCTGAGGCCCCAGAGATCACAGCCAGCAAATACTGTTTTTTGGCCTTGTCCCTTACATACAAGAGATTTATGTACCATAGATGATGAAAAGCAACAGTTCTTTGATATTTGATGCTGAGAAACGTTATTCTTGAATTGTTGCACTATTTGATCCTGCAGTCTTTCACAGAGTGGTGAACCCCTCCTCATCTTTACTTCTGACTCTTTTATACCCAATCATGTTACTGACGTTGCCAATTAACCACCAGGTTTCTTTTTTTTTAGCATTACACAACTTTACCAGCTTTTTTGGAAAGTGTTGCTGGCATCAAATTTAAAATGGGAAAATATTTTTCAAACAACAATAAAATTTCAACATAAAAATTTCAATAATGTTTCAACATTTGATGTGTTGTCTTTGTACTATTTTCTAACTTTTTTGGAAATGGGGTTTATTTCCTATGACAAATACAATTATGTTTTGGCTTTGATGAGTCATTGCTTTACTAGTTTTCATTTTAACTGTGCATTTATATGTTAATGTAATTAATAAATAACTTTTTGACAGCATATGGACACAAGCATATATTGCAGAAACCAAAATATCCACATCTATGTACTTGTGGGCCGCTGTATTAACAGACAGAAAAAGTGCAAAGTGGCCCCGTTGGCTCCTACATCACTACACAGGCCAGTTCTACAGGAGTGCTCTCCAATTCCTGCACTGCTGCTATCTAGATTTCACCCTGTCCCTCCAAACAGACCTCTGCAGAAGGGACACTGTACAGTGCCCGGGCTACTTCTGATGGAAACTCTCTGCCCACCACAGGGGCCAGTGCTGCAAGAGACGTGACCTGAAGCACAGAGCTAGCACTGAAATGATGGACAACCTGTGTCACAGTATTGTTTGCACGCCTGTACGTGCACGCGCATATGTTTACATCAGGCGTGTGCGCATGCACGCCGACGTTGGACCGTGTGTTCAAACACATTAATTCTGCTGCATCTTTTTCCCTCCGTCTTTCTCAGGACACGCTAATGTGGCGACCTTTAATTATTCATGCAACACCTGTCTGCGCGCGCACGTCTGATTTATGCTAATGGATTACGCGGCCCACAAAGAGACAGAGCGGCTTGCTTCAGAGGGCCCAGAGATATGGTGTCAGCAATTAGAGCACACGCTCCCCTCGGGCTCGCCGAGCACTGAGAGAATGGGAGTGGGTCGAGAGTGAGGCTTCAGGGATGGAACGCCGCTCTCCAGCTAGCCACTTAGCAGAGCTGGAGAGGGTGTGAAACAGCTGTCATATCAGTAGGACTAATGCACTCCTGAGAGCTTTTTAACAATGGGGGGAAATGCACAGCACAGGATAGCATATCATTAGATGTGTTTTGTGTGACACCGGTTGGGTGACATTCCCTCAGATGTTTTTTAAACTTCATAAAGCCATTAAATATGATGTAAGGTATTTGTGTATGCTGTAGTAATATAGGGGTGTATTCAGGGCCGAATTAAGCCATTTTGAAGCCTTAGGCTGGGAAAGATTTGAGGCCCCTTTGGGTGATGATTTTACATGCTGTTGTTGTGGGAACAAAACCCTGTGTTTCCATTTTGGTCAGTTTTTTCTACCGTAATGTCATAACAAAATGGACCAATTGAAACAGTCCAAAATGACAAACAATAAAAAAGGTGATAGTGGGCAACCCTGCGTGACCTAATACTAAACAAGCTTGATATTTGGTATTTTAGAGCCCACTCTTGCTCCATTCCTACCCCTCCATCTTGCAAGCTAACCAGGTGAAGTAACTGTCTATAAAAGTTAGCATGTTAAAGTTTAAACTTGCATTTTGTTAACCTGTTGATGCGAAACCCCCTGGACTCACAAGGGTCTAGTCTGGAGCCTTTATAGCCAATATCAGGGGGTATGCTTCCATTTCGGCACAGTGTCCTTAAAGTCAACCTGAAATCAAGTATCTTGTTAGGTCATGTTTTGAGCCATATCAAGCACGATTCATCAAATCATATCATTTAAAAGACAAAATTATTGTGTTCCAATTATTTTCCATCAAATGTCATAAAAATGCGCTTTTTTGCCTCTGAAACATTTCTGATTTTTGAATATGTCACTACGAACCAGCAGGTGGGGAAAAATAATATTAACCAATAATGTCATGTTTCACCTCCCCCTCCCACCACCCTCACCTGTGACTGAGTGAAATGCTCAGCTGGCTCAGAGTCCCTACCGTGTTTACATCATACAATGGTAGAAAAATGCATTTCGATGTCTGATTCACGTTGAGTTTAAAGCTACAATAAGTCAGTTTTGGAGATTTGGAGACCTCTCTGGTGGAAGTGTATAATTACATGCAACATATGGAAGAACATTTTGGCCCAACCCCTGCACTCACATAGGTCTAGGTTGGAGTCTTTATAACAAGTATCAGGGGTCGTCAACTGGACCGTAACCCAGATGTGGATCCAGCATTTCAGTATTTCAGTGGACCAAACTGCACATGTGAAAAAAAAAACCTATAGCAGAGCAGATTAATGTATAAAAACTGGTCCTATTTGAGCAACATGTATGAAAATGAATCAGCATGTCTTCTGTAGCAATTCTGTGCTGCAGTGTATCCAGTTACATGCATTTATGCAAACAGTGTTAGCTGAATGCAGAGACTACAGGGCTGGACATCAGGCCAGAAAGAAAATAATTACACAGATTTTCATGGTCTGAGTAGTGAGGTGACAAAATGGCTGGTAAAAAATTTAAAGTCATTGATGAAAACAGTGTTTTAAAATGAGTGAACAGAGAACTTTTTTTTCCTCCCTGTTTCACACTCAAAAACTACTGTGGCTCATCTGTTCAGAGGTCCAAAGTGGAACCGTTTCACTGCTGAGAAACAAAACACTAATTTCAAATTAACCTACCAACAGAATCCAGTCCAAATAAACCCAAAGGTGCTCATCATTCTCATCCAAATACTCATTAAAATAGCCTTTATCACTGTTCATTTTATTTTAATTACATATTTCATTGATTTCACTTTATGAAAAGACTTATTTTTAAAAGATATTCTAAAGTTTTTTATAGGACTTTTTTTCTTCCTAAAACATTTTCTGCTTATGTGTTTATTTGTTTGTTTGTTTGTTTGTTTATCCTAACAAACAATAGCCCATACAATTTTAAAATGATCACTAGATTATAAACATACTTTCATATTTAATGTATCATATTTAATGTGTCTTATTTTGTTTTATTAGTTGCCTGGACGAATTATTAACGGCTATCAATTTAAAGGTAATCATTGTGTTTTTCTGGACTTTTGTAAGCAAGAAATTTTATCTTATTACTGGACCTTCACAAGTTTTAGCTCAGTACCCCAGAGATGCGCTGTTAGTCCAGCCATTCAGCCCATGCACAGACATACTGGGGGGCTCAAGAGGAAAAAAGAGCAACATGAATAAAACTTCATTTCATTTCAGTATATCGCTGCTGTCGGAAGTAAACCTCGTTTCTCAGTTTTTGACATAATTTGAAAATGCCTGTTGTCCTTTACATTGTGTGTAAATTTAATGATCAACAGACCAAAAGAAACAGGCCAAAATGACTTGGGAAAAAGTCTGGTTCCATTGACTTACATTAAAAGTAAAGCAGGTTTTTTCCTTCTCCTGTAAAGTTACCATTTTGAAGATATGAGGTTTTTTCTTCCGACAGCAGCGATATAGCAGTCACTCTTAGAAACCAAACATAGTGTGAAAAGTTCATGCAGCAGATCATTAAGAATAAAACATGATTATTATACATACAAAAGGGGGCACTTCTTAGGGCAAGGCGGCAGGGGCACCAACCCATCCTAGTGGTCTCTCTGTGCACATGCATGGGTGTATGAAGGTGTGTGTGAGGATGTGACAGTGAAATACAGAAGAGCATGCCAGTGTGTTACTCTGTGACTTGTCTTTTATCAAATGGAATCTTGAGTTCTGCTTGAATTTGCATTATTTCTCAATTAGCTGTCGTTAATTATCATTGAACTATATCTGCCACATAGAGCTGATCTATAATTAAGAGCCCAGCTGGAACATATAGTCTGTTGCAACAAAAGAAATATGCATAAGACCCCCTACTCGAGGTTTGTAATTCAAAATAATGAATTAGACTTGTTTACGCATGCCATCAAACCATGATGGTGTGCAAATGTTATCAATTCATCTTAGAGCGACAAAATATGCTCTTTTTTTGCTTTCAAGCTGTTGTCTTCAAGCTGGTGTCTGGTGCTCCCATGGCTTCTATCAGGAGGGGTTTATTTAATCAACCCGACGACGGATTAAAGGAGGTCTCTTTCTGACCTGTTTGTCTGGGAGTTCTCTCTGAAGTGTGAGATCAGCAGTGGGCTCGCAGAAGGGTGCTGTGATAAGGATAAGGGGTTGCACTGAGGAAAAACAATGCAATTATCTACTCTTCAGCCCAAGCCGTGGGTGGGCAGAGAGCAGGGGGGAGGTTTTAATGAGAGTATGAGGTGAGATGATCTGTGGGGCTAGGCGGCTCTCAGGAACTCAGAGGGTGAAGGTTACATTTAATACATAAACACAGTACGAACACATGCCTAAATCATCACTTACACTGTGTCAAGTTGTTAAGTAATGTCCATCAGACTTTATGTGCTTTGAGACACTGTACGATATGCTGCTACCTATACAAACCGAGTTTTTATACATAGGAGTACACTGATATACAGTGTCAGAATGAAAGAAAGGAGCTGCTGGTGTTCTCAGAACAATGGACTGACCATTACAGAGTCCAGACATCAGCATCGTTGAATGTGTTTGGGATTATTTGGACCGTGCGACACAGAAAATGCAACTTCTAAGACTGAACTTTGGAGGTGTGAAAGAATATCACTGCAGATAACAAGTCTCCCCAAAAAAATAATGAAATCTGTAATAAAGGGTGGACACACTAAATACTGAGTTGTTAAGTAATGTTAAATAGACTTGCTTATGTGCTTTGTGACACTGTACGATATGCTGTTATCTATACAAACAGGCACAAGTACACTATATAGTGAAATATAGTAGTAGCAGCCATGAGGAAACCTAAATTTGGCGACACATCTCTCAATTTTTATACACAAGAGTACATTTATATATAGTGTCAGAATCAAACAAAGAAGCTGCTGGTGTTCTCAGAACAATGGACAGACCACCCCAGAGTCCAGACCTCAAGATCACTGAATGTGTTTGGGATTATTTGGATCCTGAGAAGCAGAAAATGCAACCAGCTTCTAACTGACCTTTGTAGGGGTGGAAAAATATCCCTGCAGATAAGAAGTCTCCCAAAAACAATGGAAGCTAAATGCTGAGTTGTTAAGTGCTCTCAAATAGACTTGCTTATGTGCTTTGAGACACTGTACAATATGCTCTTAGCTATACAAACCAACAACAGTACACTGTGTAGAGAAACATTGTAGTAGCAGCCATGAAAAAGCCTAAAAACACTGATATACAGTGTCAGAATCAAACAAAGGAGCTGCTGGTGTTCTCAGAACAATGGACTGACCACCCCAGAGTGGATCACTGAATGTGTTTGGGATTATTTGGATTGTGAGAAGCAGAAAATGCAATCAACCTCTAAGACTGAACTTTGGAGGTGTGGAAAAATATCACTGCAGAAAAAAACATGTCTCCCCCAAAAATAATGGAAGCTGTAATAAAAGGTGGACACACTAAATGCTGAGTTGTTAAGTAATGTCAAATAGACTTGCTTATCACTGCTGTCGGAAGAAAACCTTGTATCTCCAAAATGGTAACTTTACAGGACAAGGAAAAAACATACTTTACTTTCAATGTAAGTCAATGGAACCAGACATTATTCCAAGTCATTTTGTGGGTCGATTCTTTTGGTCCATTCATTATGAAATTTACATACAATGTAAAGGGCAACAGGAATTTTCAAATTATGTCAAAAACTGAAAAACATCAAAAATGGAGATATAAGGTTTTCTTCCGACAGCCGCATTATGTGCTTTGTGACACTGTACAATATGCTGTTATCTATACAAACAGGCACAAGTACACTATATAGTGAATTATAGTAGTAGCAGCCATGAGGAAACCTAAATTTGGCGACACGTCAATTTTTTATACACAAGAGTACATTTATATATAGTGTCAGAATCAAACAAAGAAGCTGCTGGTGTTCTCAGAACAATGGACTGACCACCCCAGAGTCCAGACCTCAAGATCCCTCTATGAGTTGATTTACTGCACATGCCACAACTAAATAACTATTGCTTGTTCTATTGCTTAATTATTTCCCAATGAGCATTAAGTACAAGTTATTTTCAGAGGGTATTTCTGATAGTCCACTTGCACCTGGGGTTTGAGACGTTATTAAAAGATACAGAGAAAATGGGGACTCCTATCAGCTGTGCAAGACTTTGTGCACCAGCAAAACTGCCCCCATCAGATAAACAGCACTTAAAGCTTTCTCTATGAGAGAGAGGAGAAAATCAAGCTGCTTCAGATCTGAAAACATCCACAGGCGTTTCTGTCCATCCTTCCACTGTGAGATCTATGGATCTGGATATATATATATATATATATATATATATATATATATATATATATATATATATATATATATATATATATATAAAATACATAATTCAGGTATTTCATTCAGCCCCACTGCCATCTGTGTATAAAATCAAGCACCTAGCCATGCAGCCTTAATTTGAGCATGGCACTGTAATAGAATGCCAGTTTGTGAAATTTCTCCCCTCCTAGATATTCTACAATCAACTGTAAGTGGTAGTATTGAAAAGTGGAAGCGTTTAGTAACCACAGCGACTCAGCCATGAAGTGTCAGACCATGTAAAGTTACAGAGGAGCATAGTGCATAAAAGTCACCAACGCTCTGCTGATCAATAACTGCAGAGTTCTAAACCTTCTCTTACATCAACATCAGCACAAAAACTGGCAGGAGCTTCATAGCATGAGTTTCCATGGCCGAGCAGCTGCACAAGCCTTACATCACCAAACACAATGTCAAGCATCAGATGGAGTGGAGTAAAGCGCCGCCACTGGACTCCAACATCTTGTAGAAAGCTTCTCAGAAGAGTGGAAGCTGTTTCAGCTGCAAAGGGGGACCAACTCCATATTAACGCCTATGGATTTAGAATAGGATGTCATTAAAGCTCCTGTAGAAGTGATGTGGAGGTGTCCCAATTCTTATATAGTATAATAATATTTGCTTCAAAATAGATTAAGGTCAAGTGTTTGATAATACACCAGTTTGCATGATGCTGATTGATGAGTGTAAGCTTTCATTACTTGTTAGCTACATAAGCCTTGTAGCTCCAGTCAAAACTAAAGAAACAAACTTTGGACACCAAACATACCTTTGTCTTGGCATAAGACAAAAATTGTGTAAATCTGAGTTTTCACTGAACTGCTATCTTAGGCAGCTCTTTTACCGAGGATCTGGTCAGGTTCAGAGAACATTTTATAAAGGGTATAATCAAGTTTTCTCTGATAACACTGAACCTGGCCTTAGAGAACATTAGTCCTGCTCATTTTAGTGACTTTCTGTTCCATGTACAGTGTTATTTATTGCCTTGAAAGTTAAGTGTTTCACCTGGTACATTATTTCTCATCTGATGGATTCACTAATGCACTGACAAGACAGTCACGAGCCCTGCTATTACGTTTCAAATGCTTCCAGCTATGGGGATGTAATTACATACATTCAGTGCAGCCATTACTGTGTTTTCAGAGCTAAAGAACTAACTTTGTACATGGAGGTTTGGGTCTGTTCAGAGGAAAACAAATGCAATTCACAAGGGGGCACCAGTATAAATAACTCAATTTGTCTTTGTCCTTTAAGATTTATTTGTGAATATGCTTCTCTAATGAGCAATCCCAGCAGGGAAGTTTACTTACATTTCTTATGTAAATGAGTCAGGAGGAGAAAAGTGTGGCTGGGATCTCATGGGTTTTAAGGGGTTCTTCAAGCAGGCCAATAATATGAGCACATCTGCCCATTTCCGGCTCGCATTTTTCGTCTTTCCCTGGCTAAGGGGATTTAAAAATCCCCATTTTTCTTGATTTTCATTGTTGGCTGAAGTCTGCTTACCTTTAATGCGATTTGGACATAGACCTGGAACTCACACCTCAGTGTTTCTTATGGAAAATGGGTAACAGGTAGCATTCTAATCTTTTTATTACATTTTTTTTATTTATTTATTTTTAATGTATGTATTTATTTGTTTGTTTGTGTCTCTGGTTTGCTCAGTGTGCATCCCCCCACCATCTGTCACAAATAGTCCTAAATCCATACAAATGCTTCTAATACATAACGCAAAAGCACCTCGAGCCTTGACTAGGCGTAATATATTCTTGTGCAAATACCAAAGCACTCATGCAGGTAAAAAGCTGTGTCTACCCCAGAGCGTAGAGATATGAGTCAAACAGTGCCTAGTGACATCTGCAGTCTTCAGTTCACTTCCACAGAGTTGCTTTAACACTGGATCTTTAACTGTGGCTCTTCCGAGAGGTGCCTTTAACTCTTGGTGCCATAGTGAACTTTGGGTGTCCGCTGTTCTTGATTCTTCTCGATAGTCAGATCTCCTTTTCGCAGGAAACCAAGGTCAGTTTGCATCTTTGCAGCTCACGCAGCATTTTAATGTATGCTTTGTCGCTTCTGTTACTCACCTCTCCTTCACATTCCCCTTTTTCTGCACTCGAACAACAATACGATCCACGCCTGAGACGCATGTTTTATTCATGGCGCTTTCGAGGGAAAGCAAAGCTAAATCAGGTGCTGTAATGCAGTGTCCGTCTGCGCGATCAAGCCCGTCTGTTAAGCCCTAACTCCTAAAAACACCTGTCGACTAGTGCCTTGATGTAGTCTCCTCAGCGAGGGCAGGGTCTGTCCCACCCTGTGGTATGATTTCTTGAAAAGAAAGGCATTCCCAGACTCCCCTTTTGCTCTCAGGGGAATCCCCACTGCCGCCCTGAAGAATGTTCTGATTCTAAAAAGAAGGTACTCTTAGGCGCCCCTCAAACATTCAGTCTGACTCAAGAGAAGGAGTCTAGAAACTATAGACCTCACAATCCTAATCTCACAACAAAGAGCTAGTGCAGGCTGAAGCCCAGCTGCTCACCCACTGCATGTTGCTATGACAGAATCTTTTAAATGGCTTTAAAAGTGATAAATTCTGCACCTACAGCGGACTGTGCTGGACACTGTAGGCCTGTAGGAGACCTATGAAATAAATCAGCAAACAGCAAACTAATGAAAGCAATGACAAGGTGGAGAGCAGAAGGTCCAGCTGTGTGAATGAGAATGAAAGCAAGAAGGCTACAATCTCTGAGGAGCTGGAATCAATGACTGTACATATTATATACTGTATATACTTATTGGTTTTCATATCTGTGGTCAAATGACAAAAATAATGTCCAGTGATTCACCTAGATCTTTTCAAAGCTGGGTGTTGGGTGTTCAAAGCTGGGTGCCGCCAGTGTTGTTGTGCACATGTGGTGTCATCAAACACGCAGGGGCTGGTGTAGCATCATCACACAGAATGATTTTTTAATATACACTATACATGTGAATACACTGCATTACACATTCCCTAAACGTTAAGTGTAATTGTGTTTGAATTAAGTGTAATTGTGTTTGACTGCTTGCTTGCCTGCTTGCTTTGACTGAAGGACCTAATTTATAGCTCATTATATATATTTATATACAAAGGTATATTTGAATACAAAAGTTCATGTATGACTGAGTTCATAAAGGGTTCATAAAGGGTAAAGAATAATGTTCTGTAGAAATGTATAAGAATAGTGTTAATAGTGTTTGTTGTACAATTTTTTTTTGCATCGACACTGAAAACCGCATGGCCCGTCAGGTCTGTAAGAAAGATAAAAGGCCTTGTGAACAATGCTATAGGAAGTCGATCGCTTATGTCTGCAAACATTGAGCAAGTGGAGCTCTGCCGGTTTAACTTATTAATGAAACTGCAAAGCCAAAAACATTCATGTGGAGAGAGAGGAAATGTGATGAGGTCTTCAATAATGGCATTACTGCAAAAAACATGTTCTCAAGCATCACAAGCAGTGTTTTCACTTGTTTTAGTTTTTTGGTGATTTTGGTCACAAGAGACATCAATGATCAATTCTGAATTCCTGAAAGATTTATAGATGTCTAGATCCTCACATTAAATTAAAAAAAGGTTTTAAAAATGTTGGGGAGGATACCCCAAAAACATTCCTACAATGAACTGAGCTGAGCTCCGGATCCTTACAGGCCCAGCCAGCACCCCTACTGCTAGTTACATCCCAATGTCTGTATCTCATCCAAGCCAGGGGTGGCACACAAGTTTGGCTGGGTGGGGCGTCAAGCCTATATTGCAGTAGGGGAAATGTTAATGTTATTGAGTTACAAAAAAAAATTAAGTACGTTCTGATGAAGCTTATTTTGTTCATTCATATAGTTACAATAAAATGTGTGGGTCTTCAAATAAAAATGAAAATCTTTTCAAACTTTTGAAAGTTTGAAATTTAAATGTGATTAATCATAATTAACTGCACAAACATAAAGTCTGTATATGTCAAATGAAAATGCTTCCAGTAAACCACAGCTGAAAACTTTAGCTAACATTAAATTAATATAACTGCAGAAAATCATACTTTGTCAGTAATCTGATCCATGTGTTTACATGCTCTTGAATAATCAGATAACTACTTCAGGTCTACAAGAGTCAGGCAGTAATCAGATTTCTGCTTTGCAACTGGCCAGTAAACTCTCAGAAGACACAATGTAAATGATGTAATTAAAAAAAAACAAAAAAACACTGCACCTCTGAAAATATGAACAAATATGAACGTAATATGATAAAAATATGAAGAAAAAATTTTATTCCTCATTTCGTCAAGCATGTAGTCAGTTTCAACACTCCAGAAGTGTTTTGCTGCATCTCGCAGCAACGCTCCACACTTATTTCCAGTACTGCGGCCTGTTTTTGCACATGCACAAACAGAAAACTCCAAAAAAATCCGACTAAGAGTTTACATGCACTGAGAAATCCGATTATTGAGTCAAAATCCAGGCTCTTTATCGGATTACTTAATCAGATTTCTAAACCTTGCTCCAGTCTAAGAAATCAGAGTGGGCTGTTTACAGAACCATTTGAATAATCAGATAACTGCAGAAATCTGATTATGATTGGAGTACTGAGTGCATGTAAACACACTCAATGTCTAGTCTTAGCTTAGTTGACCATGATAAAAATATGTTATTTAGGTAAGTGTAGTTTGGTTGTTTAGTCACACAAACCACCAGAGTGACAATCTGTACTGACTCCACGTTTGCAAGTGTTCCAGTCTGTTTGATTACTGTACCCCACCATTCCTTCAGCAAGTGAGCGCTCATCTTACATATGTATGATGCAGCTACAAAGTTTGAGAGGATGAACTTCTCGTTTGAAGTCACCAATAAAATGAAATGGAACTGGAGACCAGTGTGATGACTGGTCATACTCATTAGCCTGCCTCAAAATGTGGCTTCATTGCGCTTTCTCTAAGGCAAAGCAGAGCATGGCCGAGCCTTTACCGCTCAGACGCATCGACTGATTTGAGCCATCCTTTTGAGGGGTCAGGGATATGCTGAAACTTCAGGATCAGACGGAGCAATTTAAGTTGCCCTGCCATGCAAAAGCGAGCCATAAAGCAGCAGGAGCATTTCTGCAGCTCCTTCCCTCTCCACTTGCTCCCTCTTCCGCACTTACAGTCCACAACAAATTGGATGGATTACAGGCCAGTCACGGTGGCCGTATTTGACTCGACTCCCACCGTAGATCCTCATCCTCCGGCGGGCTGCTCTTAATGACGGCCGAGAGCTGGAGACGCTGGCAAAGTTGAAACCTTTACTGGCCGTGCCGAGATTACTGGGCCGTATCGATTGGATTAGAGGAGGGCCCTATTCAGGATTTCTCGCTGAGTTGTACTGGATTTCCCCCGAGGGCCGTATAGATTTTTGTCTGTCTGACGGACAATCAATGTCACCCCAAAAAAAGTGAGAAACCATTTGATTATTCATCCATTTGCATTTTGCATATTCATTAGATTGGGCTGTAAAGGGTTTTGTGTCTGACGAGTGATCGAAGTGAATGAAATTAACTATTTTCTTTGTTGAGTTTGGGAAAAGAATCCTACAATCTTGGCTTCGACTGTCCACTTCCAGAGATAAAAAGAAGGGAATTTGATGAATAGCAACGCTGTCAAAACAAAAGCTTGTATCTCCAAGACGGTAACTTTATAAGAGAAAACACTGTTCACTTATAACGTGAGTTAAATACAGATTTTTATTATCTTGGAGTCTTAGTTTTAGACAGTTTATTGTTCTTTCCTAAAATGTTGGCACAATGTAAAGTGCAACTGACATTTTCAAAATCATATTAAAAACTCCTCTTAGCACTGTGCCCCCTTGTGGAGAAGTGTGAGTCAGTCAGTCAGTCAATCAAAGCTTCCCAACAAGTAGTTTGCTGCTAAGTATTCAGCATCTGTGTTAATTCTTGTTCGGAAACACATCTCAGGTGGCTCATCATGAAGTTGCTTGAGAGAATGCAGAAGGGAGACGTTTACAGATATATTACATAAAACGTGTTAGAGTTACAATTTATTTATATTTTAAAATAAAACAATGTTATTTTCACAATTACACCTTTTTGAGCCTCAATTTAGCAATAATTTGTTTTTAAATCAATTATCTCGAATTCCAAGCACCACAGAAGAGCTCGTCCTCACAGCCATGTGTAAAGGCTGAGGCCATAATTTGAAGTAAAAACCATGCTCATTATTCTACAGTTTTAACTGTAATAATCTATACATGACTATGAACTGTATTATTTAAATGACAAAGAAAACAAATGCCAAATAAATATTATAGAATACATAATAAAGTTGTGGTACCCAGGATTCGTGTCTCTGGTGTTACTGCGTAAAAAAACCTCTTATTTTGAACTAAAAATCATACTGATGACATCACTCGACTTCCTTTTACCTGTTTTCTGAGGATCTATGAAGAAAAGCACATGGTGAGTCCACTGAGTCTTTCAGTTATCAGAGATTTTCTCATTTAGCTCATGATTTCATATGAAGCTTTTAGCTGAAGTCGCTGGTGTGACCGACTTTATTCTGAGGTAACTGTGAAAAAATAGAACACAAATATTCTCTCTTTATTATGTGGAACACCAATGAGGATTGGTAACACCAGTGACTCCTATGGAGAGATAGAAAAGGGAAAATGCAACTGGCATTTTCAAAATCATAATGTTGCTTGAGAGAATGCAAAAGGGAGACTATATATATGAAAATGCCAGTTGCACTTCCAAAATTGTGCCAAAATGTCATGACTGAACAATAACCAACAAATAACCAACCAAATACATATATTGCTTCTGTCGGAAGAAAACCTCGTAATTTGAAAATACCCACTATTAAATAAAATTGCTTTTACATTATGTGTAAATTTCATGATAAATGGACCAAAAGAAACGACCCAAAAATACTTGGAGAGACACTAAAAAGCACCCCCTTTGTAAAACTGCCACCCCCCAGCTATTACCTTTTGCGTTATATCATTGTAACTGGGTTGCAATACAGCACTGCTAAAAGGCTGATTGTTGCTGTTTTACATATTAAAGTTGTTGAGAGCTTCTATGTGTTGTTCTTGCTCTATGTTTTCAGTGGTAGTGTAGGAAAGGGATGTCTGAAGGCTGTTTTTTTAACTTATAATTATATTTTCAGTAATTATAGCTGCAGTTCATTACAAATCCCAGCATGTACTCAACTGGTACTCTAACCACAGTATATAAAACATGCACTGGGAAAGTCAGAGACCACCTTTTATTTATTTAATACAAGTCAAAACAGCCGTCAAGCACAAGTTGTCAATTTTTCAGCATCAGGAAAAATGTCCTCTTTTTTGGAGTAAAAAAAATGCCTGACCTGGATTTCTAAATTGCTGCAAACGTCCAAGATTTGGCTTTGCTTTCATGTTAACATTTGCTTTCTGCAGTCTGCCCTGTGCTGCCCTCCTGCCAAACAAAATATGGGCAACTCACTTTTTCACACCTCCAAAGTTCAGTCTTAGAAGTTGGCTGCATTTTCTGCTTCTCATAATCCAAGTAATTTTCAGTGTGTCACACTTTGTGGTTCTCAGCCAGACTCTCACTTCATTACGGACTCCAATTCCCAAGATCCCTCAGTTTGTCATGGGACTCCGTCAACCAATCATCAGTCAACCAGCAGATCCTATTTACCTGAATACTGATTGTGATCACCTGTATAACTGTGTATATAAGCCTGTCTGTTCCGTTGTTCTGCCAGTGCACACTGAGCTGTTTTTCTGTTTGTTGCTTTTCCCCTTTATGACCTTGTTTTGTTTCTCTTTGTCATTTTTTTGGATTCTCCTCTATTGACTTTGTTAACCTGTTTGCTAGATCTTTGGTTTCGACCCTCGCTTCTTTAATGACTACCGTTCTGCCTGCTCCCAAGCGTTGTGTTTTGCTCTACTGGTTTCTGATCTTGTCTGGTGTTAACCTTGTTTTTCACGTCAATCCTTTTCTTAATAAACCTCCCGGTTTATTTATATCCACAAGTGTCTGATTTGCCAGCCCAGCGTTACAAAGTGATGTTGAGGTCTGGACTCAGTCCATTATTCTGACAACACCAGCAGCTTCTTTGCTTAATTTGCAACTATTTTGTCTATTTTCTCAGTATCGCTTCTTTACACATCCTTCTACATCCTGTCTTCTCACAGTGGAAGGATGGAAAGAAAAACCTGTGGACTTTTCAGAGTGGAAGCTTGATTTTCTCCTATCACTCAAAGACAAAAGCTTTAACTACCGTTTGCTTGATGGTGACATTTTTGGGGGCCTGCCAGGATTTTTTGAACTGTTTTTACACTTCTTTTATCTTTCCTGCTCCGTTTGCAATTACAAATGTTTGTACAATGTATAGCGAAGACTACACAGCGTAGCCTAAAATCAGAGGCCAGTCAAACAGTGTGGGTGTTAATTTAACATGGGCAGTTTGGCTGTGCAGCTGGTCCAAGCCATGGCCAGGTCACCCGGTTCAGTGTTGGTTTCATGCTAGAGTAAGCCTGCAAAAGAGGCTGGAAATGACTTTGCGCTGTCAATCCGATTCCTGCTTATCTTCTTCAGGCCTTCAAGGTGAGGCACGTCGGTATCAGCGGATGAAGAATGGCTTTATCTGCTCAACTGGTCATTTAAGAAATCTATTAACACCAGCGCAGAGGGCTCTAACCCTGGATGGCTCATCTCGGTTGAGTGTCTTTATGCGTACTGACTTGTGTGTACCTTTGGTGTTTTCTTTGCAGAATATTCCTAAATTGAATGATTGAATGTCCCATGATGTTTAGAAATGTAATTTATAAATAAAAGCTGTTTTCATTTTATATCAAAAGTGTGGTTCCATTAGGATTCAAATCTTTGTGAAGCAGATTAAGGCTTTCAATTTTAGGCTCTGGTAATTTTCTCACAAACTATCAAACGTGGCTTTTATTCTTTGCGCCAGTGGATTTGCTGATCACTGTTTCAAAATGTTCAGATAAGGCCAAGCAATTATTTACACTAAATATAACATTCGGTATTTGAAGTTCGGCTGTAGGAGTTTCCCATGTGCTTCGGAAATGCTTAACATTGTGAGTTCATGAATGAATAAATGGAGCGAAGTTTTATTGTAAGTGCCGTAGCGCAGGGGAGATGGATTAGCCCGCTGAGCTCTTGTTAAAGGCTCAGCTTCACAATGCCTCAGAGACAAGCAACAAAGGCCTAGTACAATTAGATACGACTATGATACCCACCGAATCTATACAGGGTGTCAATGAGGGGGTGTAGAGGTCTTAGTGTAGGGTAAATGAGCTTGGCTTAGGGCAATGACCATTACCAGCCTCCTTTAGTCACACGCTGAGCTCAATGAACGATAATAATCTCTCTCTCTCTATCTGTACCACTCAAAAGACCAGGAAAATAATGGGCATATATTTCATGAGACCAAATGAGCATGTCGGAGCACGGCGCTTTGAGTAAAAAGCTTGCTGTGCCAAGTGAATGGATGGTCTTCGGAAGCCTGAGTCACTAAAAACTGGACTTGCTATTGCTCTGAATTATGCTATTGTGCACATGGAGCTCATCACTCGTTCTGGTGCAAAGTAGGACTATCGCGATACTGATATCGCGTAAGCACATTTGGGTAGTAATGTGACAGTGTTACATAATCAGAAGATGAGTAACTGTATTCCAAAATGACAGATTACATATGCATTATAAAAAATATGGTGATTTCTGGCAGGATTACATTAAAATCACTCGAAAAATGAACATATGACTCCACCAGTCACTGTCACTACACCACTGAGTCATCATCATGATGATCTCCATGGACAATCTTCACCTCATCCACATCAACAGACTTACTTTAATCTTACTGCACCTTCAATCCAGCAATCCAGCAAATCTATACTTACACATATAGATTGGCATGTTGTACGTCTTCTATCCATATCTTGTATAATCTGGAAGATTTCTAGATCAATATTCTATCCCCTGTGTACCTGTGTCTCATTTATTATCTACCTCAGACTCACTAACTGCACATACGGAAATGTGTACAACAGTACACATCATAGTTTTATTTCAACTGTACACTGGAAATAGTGCAATACTAGTGTATATTTTGTATATGTGTATATATTTAGAGTTGGTATTTATATATTTCTTTTTTCTTCTTATATATTTTTCTTATATTTAAATTCTACAAGGGGGCTACGCACCTAAGATTTTCACTCACGTTGCACCTGTGTAAATGTGGTGAGACAATAAACGTGATATGATTTGATATGTTAGTGTGTTCCATTCTGGACGCAGCTGCCTGACTAGACACTGCCTTCAAAGGCAGCTCTCTCTCTTTGGGCAGCATTTTAACCGAAAAGGAGCCTTAGCAGGCATCGCATTCGGGCCAGTGCTTCAGAACCATCATATGTCATAAGTTTCACTGCACTGTACACGTTTTATCTGTTTACTCGCAGTCAAACATTAAAAGGCTCCACAAAACCTGCCGCAGCTGTTTTCCTGTTTTGACACTGTTGTGGAAATTTGTGTGAAGAACAGACTGCTTCAAGGAGTCGTATCTGTTGTTATCTACTCGTCTCGGCGCCCCAGATAAATACAGATAATCATAAATACTAGTTTGCAAATCATTTCAATTCATTCACTGTCCTCATCTACCTTCAAGAACCTGCTTTATTTCTAACACACAAAGGATAAAACTACATATAATTTTGGACAAAATGCACTTAAAAGAGAGGATCACACAGTCTATTAAGCTGCTAATATGCATTATATTTTATGTATTCTCATCTGATTTATGAGCTCCTAGTCTGAAATTTCCATCAAGTTGTGACTGTGTTAAGCGCAGCAATACCAGACAAGCGGAGCAGGCAAAAATAAGCATTTGTGGTATTTATTTCTAAAATCTTTTTTTGAACTACATCGTCCAGTAAGTTAAAGTATTTTTCATCATTCAAGGAGAACATCAGCCTACAGCACTAGGTCCGCCGTGTTTCCTCCCACATACATAATTTTTCCTTTCCAAAGAGGGCTACATATGACATTTAAAAAGTTTTATGTATCCAGTTTTGTTTATGCACTTTTAAGACTGACTTATTAGTAAATTACCTCTGTTTTCATTGGCTGCCCTGTATTGGGAATCATTCCAAACGTAGTCTGGCTAAAACAGATTTTAAAACTTCAACATGAAAGGGAGAGATAGACTGCAGTACACTACATTTAAAGGCATTGGTTTTTCATGACTGGCTGGCACAGTGGGTAGTGCTGTCACCTCACAGCAAGAAAGGCCTGGGTAAAGGCTTCTGCATACTTCTTGAGGAGACGACGTTCGTCTGGCTTCAGCGAACAATGTGACATTATAGCGGAGAAAACGAACCACCGCAGACATCGCACAGAGGCTTCGTTCTCCATGTCGCGCACATGGCAACTGAGTGAACTCCGTGGATGAAGACGCTGTGTGGCAAAGTCTCTGATTGGTCGGTAAAAAAAGAGGTGTGCCATTAAACAAAGACGGACAACTTTGAGTAGCTTTGGCAGACACACTAATATTTCACTGCGAAACACGCATTTGTTAAATAAACAATGAATATCTCCTAAATGTAAGATGGTAAGTCTGCTATTTGGTAGTACTAACTAGTACCAAGCACCAGTTGGCTGAAGTTGACTTTCTATTCACCAGCTTCTTGTTCGAATTTTCCCGTTCCACCTTAAATGGTGGCAGTATTCTGAACTCAAATGCCAAACTTAGAACTGTGAAAGAAACTTATCATAAAATGTCATAGCGTCACGTGGAGCAGCATGAAACTGCCGAAAGTATTCGAGCTTCTAAGTGCACGAAGGCGCTTTCGGCTTCAAACAAACGTACGCTGAGGCCTTAAGGTGATCTGGGTGTCCGCTCTGTGTGGAGTTTGCATGTTCTCCCCGTGTCTGTGTGGGTTTCCTCCCACAGTCCAAAGACATGCAGTCAGGCCAAGTGGACATGCTAAATTGCCCATGGGTGTGTGTGTGTGATTGCATATGTCTGTATGTCTGCCCTGCGATGGACTGGCGACCTGACCAGGGTGTTTCCTGCCTTCTGCCCAATGACCGCTGGGATAGGCTCCAGCTCCCCCCAACAACCCAGAAGGATAAGTGGTTTAGAATGTGTGTGTGTGGTTTTCATGACATTATAAGAACAGTTAACTCAATTTTTGCAGCTTAGCTTCCATATACAGACTGTATGGATTGAGGATTGTATGTTTAAAAGTTTAACAGCATTTACATACAACATAAAAAAGCTAGAAATATTTGGCTTTCCATGATATGGCCACTTGGATTCCACCTCTAACTACACGTTTTCCGCTGCTAGAGTGATTATTAGCTCCATTTAGAAATAATTTATCTGGGTACAATTTTTGTTTTTTTCAAATAATGTGCTAATTACAAAAGCCTAAGATATCACAAACATGATTTGCCCCCCAGCATCATATGGCTCTAGTACACAGTGAAGTATGTAATATACAGCATAAATATGGCAGGCATCTCTAATTTAATGAAGTGAGCTTTATAGTGTCACCTTGGTAATGGGTGGGTAAACAAATGGATGATGTCACCGAGCGTGTCCTCAGAAGACCCAGACGCACAATACGAGTCGAGAACAAATGTGCATGGGGTGCAAATGCAATTTCTTAATTGTCGGAGAGGAGAGGTTTATCACCTGGGGTGAATACAGATCTGCTCCATAGGCAAACTGAGGGAAAACCAATTCCAATTTAATGAGGCGCAGGCCGGGACGCTGCCTGGATTGCTCTTAAAGGCTGATTAGTGAGAACGTCTCACGGCCACTTCTCAAAAGCATTTAATGCCTTTATGACTTCTAAGAGTTTATTCTGTGTACCCCAAGCAACTGCTCTGAAGTGCCTCTCCTATAATTTGAGATTAATGAGTCGGTTCGTGAAACTGAACGATGGCCGCGATGCAGTGTGTCAGATGAACACCGGCGCGCTCTATGTAGCCTTGCTAGCCTCCGATGTACATGAAATGTGTTCATTTATCACTGCACAATATGTAGCAGAGCAAAGATACGTCATTAATATTAGGTTTTCATCTCATTACAATGCAGGCCACCGTTTCACAGAGTGGTGGTTTAACATTGCGACGAACCGCTTCCATTATAGCTCATGATTTTATGCAAAAGAAACTGTGTTGATTGAAATGTGGAAGGCTCATGGGTGTTCTAATTATAATGGCTGCTAATGATATTTGACGATTTAGATGACATCTTAATAACCTCTCTGTTGTGTCACTGTTAAAAGCGCCTTTTAGGCCTTCTGTCTGAAACCTGCCTTCCTTTGTGGAGCCTTTTAATGTTCGGGTAATGTTATAAAGTTGAGCGCTATTCTGCTGTCATATATTAGCCTTTCAGCCTCTCTCAAACACAATGTGATGGCTGTTCAGCCATACTTGTCTTTTGTTAGTGTGTGTTTAACATCTTAGAGAAGGTCAGTCAGGAAAATGAGTATATTCTACTCTAAAACAAATCCTTACCTGGAAATAATTGAATTATGATAAGTATTTCGCACAATTGAAGTGCTTTATTTCAAGTTGCTTGATCTGCATAATCTAATTAACCTCTTAAAATCTCATACTTATTACATACTAAGGCTTATCATTCAGTAACTACAATGCAAACTGGCTGAGCTATTATTAGATTATAGAAGTGTGTAATTAAATATTGGGCTTGCCGGCAGGAACTGGCTATTTAAGGGGTTAAACTAGCTCAATTTCAGCTTTTATACTTCCAACTTAGCTCATTTAGGGTCATTGAGCTTGACTGGTGTTGATTTTTGTCTTATGTTCGTCAAGTTTATTTTACTAGAGTTGGTTTAAAAGTGGTCACTTTACTGTCCAATCACTTTAGAGCCACACTCAGTAAAAGAGAATGTGGTAACAGCAAAAATAAGCAAGTTAAATATAAAATTCAAGCATACACCTGAGGGAATATAGTCTTGGAGAAAAAAACTAAGCAGAAAGACATGCCCAGTATGCAAATAGACAGAGCCAGGAGCCAATAAAATCTTTGAATGCAAAATATCATTAAAAACGTTCCCCTAACTCAAAATAGCTGAGTAAAATGACATGATATAGCCTGTCCTTCAAGTACAACACTTCATTTTATTTGGTTAATTTATTTAGGAATTCATACCAGGTGGAAATGCCATCAGACTCAGAAAAGCACAATTCATTCTCTTTTATTTGACTTGAGTGACTTTCACTTTGTTGCTGATTTAACATTTGGGATTATTATGTTTTTTCAAGGCTATTACTTTAAGTACATTTTAAAATGGGTCAATTTAATTAATATCAACTTGATTCATTAACGTGTACAAGAGCCATGTTTTTATGGGTAAAGAGATAAATGCAATTTATGCTTCTTTTAGACTCTAGTAAACATGGATACAGTGCCATGATGTGAAGTTTTTGATTTCTTCTATTTTTGCAAATTTGTCACGATTAATTGTTTTACGATCTTCAAACCTTATTGAATATAAAATAAAGATAACCTGAGTAAACCAAAAATGTTCTAGTTTTTAGATGATTAATTCATTTATTGGAGGAAAAAATGTTCTCCAACAACAACCGGCACTCAAAAGTAATTGCACTCTTAGTTACTCAATCAACCAATTTTTTACCAAATTTAGTTTATAGTTGGGATCAATCAAACTAGATCCACACAGGCTTGATAGAACTTTTCCAGCAGTGTCAAGTCAGCTAAAATCAGTAACACACTATGCCACTGTTAAAAGAAACTGTGAAGGAGGAGACGAGAAAGTTATTCAAATATGCCATCTAGGAGAAGTTATGATGCCATTTCTTAAGCTCGGGGATTCCAGCGAACCACCAAATGGAGAAAACTTGGAACTTGAAGGTGAATCTTCCCAAAAGTGACTGGTCTACCAAAATTCAACTCCCGGCCATTTACCTCAGATAAAATCATTCCTCCATTAGAAAGAGACTAAAACCCCCGCTAACCAGGAGTAACACAAAGGCTCGTCTCACATTTGCCAAAAAACGCATTATTGACCCCCAAGCCTTTCAGGATTCTCAAGGTTTTGGAGCGACCTAGTCAGAGTAATGACTTGATGCTGTGGCAGAATCTTAAACAAACTGTTCATGCTTTAATGCTCTCCAGTGTGGTTGACTTAAAGCAGAAGAGTGGACCACAGCTCCTCCACAGTGATGTGAAAGACTGATCTCCAGTTAGAGGAGGCATTTGGTTACAGTTGTTGCTGCTAAATGTGGCACAACCAGTTATCAAGTTCATTTTTTACCAAAACATCTTTCCCTTCAGTAAATGAAATGATCCTTTAAAGATGTGTTTTGTGTTTCATCGTTCTCTCTTTGTTTTGTTTTACTTTTTGCATGAGGATCTGAAACCATTTAGTGTGATATTGGAAAAATAGTGGAAATCAAATCTTTTTTCACAGCACTGGATGTGCTCTTCATATGCTATTTATGTGCTATTAAACTCACAATTTATGGTCTTTTCCCACTTATTTTCCCTTAGCATTCCACCTGTCACAATATTAAAATGTGCCATAATTAACACAGCTCTATAAGTCCAATTCCAAGCATGTAGCATGCTGTGAATATTAATATGTCACTGCATATCAATAAACTGTCTGCAAATGGCTGAAGTGGTGATATTTTCTGTGTGTATGTTGGTCACTGTCAGTTTAAGTTGTGTGTATGTTTTTATTGTGTTATTATGCGTTAGGGTTTGAGTTTATTTGGGATTTTTTGTGTTAGTCACAGTTAGGGTGAAATATATGGCTACTGGGGACCTCCCCCACAGTTTCCATGTTCTGTATGTGCCCCTGTCTGCTGGTGTATTCAATAAAGAGCACTTGTTGCAGCGGATGCACGGCCACCTCTGCATCTGTGTTTCCTCTTCTGCCAGTGGTACACTGGTGTCAGAAGTGGGATATCACACCCAGTGACCTGGAGGTGAATAGTGCTTTGTTCTGAATCAAAAACCCAGATCCCGGCGACCGGCGAGAGGCCGTGACAACGGGGACGCTCCAAGGAGGAGATGGCCTGGCGAGGTTTGACGATGTGACTGGAGGGAGCAGGTGCATGGAGGCCTGATAATGGGACCAGGATTCCACACCAGAGTGCTGCAGTGAGCAATAGAGCATTTGGTGAATCAGCCTTGTGAAAGAGAGAGGACATCACACCAGGTGGCACAACGAGCCTGGGCCAGGGGGTGCTGCTGCCCCCACCTCCATTTTGCAGAACTTGACGTGGCACACTGTGGGGAGCTCCACAATACTCCAGAGGAGCTGTGGCAGCGGGGGTGTGGCCCTGGAAGAGGACTGGGGATGTTTAGCTGCCGAGGAGCAGCATTTTTAGCACTCCTTTTGTTTACAAGTGTCATTGCTACATGTTGTTTATATATCCATTTGTAATTAAACTAACATATCTTAAATCCGAGGTCACCCTGTGTTCACAACAATTAGAGCGGGAATGTCACCGTAGCCTGCTAACAGCATTCCTTTTGTTTACATGCTTCATTTTAATGTTTGAGGGAAGCTGTGGCTCATTAGAGTCTTCCTCTATGGTTTGTTTCTCTTTTCCAATGGGAAAAAAACAGTCATTAAAAGGAGTTAACAGTCGCTGAGCCTCTCCGGCACGTTCTGCAAAAGTCTAGCATTTCTCATTATTTTGTCAACGTCTTCTTTTCTGCACTGAGATCACACACAGACGTAGAACTGTCACCTCATTTATTTAAGGTTTTGTTGTTGCGCTTGTTATCATTCAGTCAACAATGCGTGCTGCTGCAATCACTACCAAAGACATGTTTTTTGAATTATGGTTCTGATTTGCATGATAAGAGAACGTGGTGGACATCAACAAGTAATATAAAAAGGTCAAAAGGGCAGCAAAGACATGAATAAATGCAGTAGGCCTACATAAAAAAACATCTTTACAGCATTTGTGTTGGTGTGTTTTCATACAAGCCTGCACAGCAAACTCGCCGGCGCTACATCTCACCCTTCTGTGTTACAAATCCTTTCATGTCGGTGCAAATAGCATTGAACTTTACCATGCAAACAAGGCACTGGGTGAGAGACTGAGTTTGTATACTGATTCAACACTGCCCACGCAAAGACATGCTGACCGATGGTATGGTTCAAGGTGTACAAATTCTGGATGAAGGAAAGTGAGCTCGCTTAAACTTGAACCTTTTCTTGGTCATCTTATTATAAAGGGGAATTCCACCAAATCTATCAAAATTTCTCCATAATTCATTCATAATTCATGTTGCTGACTCAAATTTCTCTACCGTGGTGGTGACAGAAACCAGGGGTCACAATTTCAACAACACAAATATAGCCATTTTATTTATTGTCCAAAATGGCCAGTGAACCTACATGAGTCTTCAGAGTTTTTATATGTAATGCTGATTAAGGTACACTCTTTAAAAAGAGGGTTCTTCAAAGGTTCTTTAGTAAAGATAATGGTTCTAACAGAACCGCAAACTACCAAAGAGCCATTTGCATGCTTGGTTTTTTGTGTGGTGAAATTATTATTCAGATTGATGGAGAACGTGTTGCATATGGTTCTATATAGCTCCAAATAGGGTACTTCTATTGTTGCAAGCTTGACATCATAACAATGGCAGAACCCTTTTTGGTGCTATATAGAACCACTTTCCATACAGAACTATTCCAGGTTCCATACAGAACCATATAAAGCACATTCTCCATGAATCTGAAGAACGATTTCCTAATGCAAAGAACAATTTAAGCATGCAAATTGTTGAAGAACCATTTTCTTTGGGTACTATTTTGCCTTTTGCTGAATGTATTTTCAAAATTATGTTTCAGGCCAAAAGCTATTGTGAAAGAATGTCTCAGGCATCTAGCGGCACATTCGTAACCGTTTTGTGGTAAACCTATCTGGGAAGCTTTTAGAGGCAATAAAGTATTCAGAAATCTGGTTCAGAAATTAGTTTCTAACATCTCTTGAAGACTTGATTTGGAGCTTCAGGTAGTATGAGTGTCATTAACCTTTGTAAAGGTCCATAGTTAGAGATATTGTCGGAATTACTGGAGAGAAAGTCATCAGTGCAAATGACAATCAATGTTTAATGGACAATGGAAAAACTGATCATTGGTTGAAAGTTTCCATGGTTACAAAAGGACTTTAGCTTGATCTCTTTTTACATGAGAAAGAAAGGAAAAATGTGCATGGCTGAAACAGAGGAAGGAACCCCGCCGGGGAGTCAGACGGACAAGATAGCCGCACAAAGCCGATGTCCAGCCATTCAAAATTTACATAAAGAATGAAATGATCAACAAACATCACAGTGGAAGAAATCTCTTGCAGAGAAGGAGATGATGTCACTCATTTGAAGGGGAACACAAAGCATTAAGCATTTTTGATGTTGCACAAGAGGAGATTATCTATGTGTTTAGTTTATTTTTTCCATTAGAAACGGCTGGGAATTGGAAATTAGAGCACAAAGGAAGCAGCGTGAGATGTGAGAACTAATAAAAGTAGGAATAAAGTCCTTTTTTTTCTCAAACGTAAGTGTTCATCTGTTTTTTTCTCCCTTCTTTCTTTGAACAAACTTGACAAGTTTTCTAAGTTTCGGCCAATTTAGCAATTACTGATTTCCGCTAAGCATTTTGAGCAGGTGCTCCACTCCGGATCGCCTCTATCTTTTGAAAAACAGGTGCAGAGAACCGTCACTGTCTGGCCTATTTGAAAATAGCCTGCCCACATTAGCTTGTGGTACGGCAGCAGAAAATAAGCTGGCAAGGGCCGTCGCGAGTTGGCAGCGGAATGTGCATTTTTCTCCTGACATTTCAATGAGCGAGAGATTATAGGTGCTCACCTTCAGCTGGCAAGGCTTTTTGTGCTAAACCGAAGCTCCTGCTAATCACAGGTCTATTCAACAAGAATAGAGGTGGAGTTCTCGTGGAAGGAGATTATGGAGGATAGATGTTAGCTCTGATGAGCTGGACTCGTACCTCGTGTCTCCTTCAGTCTCGGAGTGGGAGAAATAAATGTGGCGCCTTTTGTTTTTCAAGTGGTCCATCTAAGCATCTTGCCTCTTCTTTGAGATCACAGGGGAGAGCTGATTACTGATTGAAATCAGGGGTCTTTAGAAAGGGCGCCCAATTGGACGTCTCGCTCTAGCTCGTGGCTATCAGCGGTTTCCTGCATTTCTAGCACAAACTGGTTCAGAAGTAAGTCTTCACTGCCCAGGGGATGAACTCTCCCATCTCAGAACTTCAGAGAGAAACTAGAGGCCGGCCGCTAATCTGGGTTTAGTATTACCAAACAAAGGCAATCGTGCAGATATTGAGACAGCAGAAAGCTCTACAAGCCTCAAGTCACAGTGTTCTCAGTTTTTCTCCACGTGGACCCTTTCTCCAATAGCCCACTGGTTGGTATTTAAAAGCTGAGGCCTAAATCGTACAATGGCAGCAGTTCACTGACCTGTCCCTAACTGGCCTGTTTACATGCCTGAGACTTTAATCGTCCAGTGCAGCAGCTCCCCCTCCTTTGCTTGACACTAAGTCTGCATGTAAGCTCTTTCTCTGAGGACAGTGAGACATTTCCCTTACAGAGCCCACTGTGAGGCAGCTGTTGACAGCCAGAACAGCTAGTACAATACTCGCTCGCGTTTGTTTTATGCCCACTGCCCTCCTTTTGGAAGTGACGTTAAAATGCCTCCCCCTTTGGACTTTCAATACAATTGAATGACCTTTCCTTTAAAGGACGGAGACTGCCATCACGTCTGGAGTCTGCTTTTGGATGACAGCACAGAACCTTGGCACATTTGAAGGAAAAGAAAAGGTAAATAGTACTAAGATGATGTGTGGAAAAGGCTACTCCTTAAAGCTGTATGGAGAGTTTACAGCGGAACTCTAAGTTTGTTGAACTTCTTAGAAATTACTGTAACTAGCCAGGCCACAGAAATTGACTTAAGCCCTGTTCTACAATGGTCCAGCACAATTATACATGCACATGAGGACCTCAAGCCTGTAGCATGTCTCATTTGGGTCTCCCTCTATGCTCCCTTACAGAAGCCTTTGGCAAAAATCACAATGATAAGGACTTGCCATTGGCATATTGCCCAAAATTCGTTAAGATACAGGTGTGGACCAATTAGAGTGGACAGTTTTGTTTACAGCTATCTGACTAACATGGCAGAGAGGAAGATATTCAGATGTGAGTTAATATGCATTTGTTTATTAATTTAACTTGCCATTGAGCTGCATCTGAATTCAGTCATTGTAGCTAAGCAAATTAGCTCATTTAAATAAAACCAGTACAACCGATATGCCTGCATGTTGCATAAGTCTTTCCCAAATGCATGCATTTAACCACCTTCGAGGGCTGCGCCAATGTATGGACCATAGGGCTTAAAGTGCCATTTGGGACTAGGCTTTGGGCTACCAGCTAATCACCAAGCCACAAGTGAGCCAACATGAAGCACAACTGACATGTAATCTCACAAATATGCTTATTATCATGGCTGAATTGAAAATAAGGTCACCACATTTGTCACTAACTACAGTTATGTGCACACAATAGCCCGACTAAGTTCATCATGAGTCTTTCACAGACTTTCTTTGTGCACCTGAGTTTGCTGTGGTTTAAAGAGATGGGTTTTCCATTCCTACATTTGAATGCCATTATAGACATAATGGACCAGATTTATAAAACTCAGTCATAACAGTGCTTTGCCATGCAAAATGTGTGGCTAAAATAAAAGCTATTCATGAAGCATGAAGGCAGTGATTTGCTCACTGGTATTTTTTTACATGGCAGTATTTTCACCAGTGCCCCAGACAAGAGCCAATCAAAATGAGATCATACATATTAAAGGCCCCTGACATAGAGCTCTTATCTTGGAAATTTTACTTTTAATTGTATGAATACTATTTAAGCATGTAATATGTAGCATGTAATAATTTCCCAACTACTACTACTACTACTAATAATAATATAACTTATAAATATACATTATTATTATTATTATTATTATTATTATTATTATCATTATTATTATCATGATGATGCATCTTTTTCAAATTGATTATAAGTACAGTAAAAAATATACTAAGTGGGTGGATGCATGCTTTATGGTGAAGTGTGCTGCAGTGATGTTTGTACATGAATACACTGATCACTATAGGGCGAAAACACTGGAATAGGTAGGGTGATCACTGCATGGCTGTCAGCAATAGACTGTAGCCCAGTGTAATGGCACTGTGGGACATTAGCACATTTGGAAATTGTATCGACTAAGTTGGCATACCCAGTTTGTCACAGGCCTACCAAAAAAATTATATACTCAAACTCTTTAGAAAACAAACCCAAGCCTGGCCCAAGTCCTATGCTGTACCTAAAAAATCAGCCCAAACCTGGCCCAAAACTAGGGACATATTGGGGAAACTAAGTTCTCAGTTAACTGTTTGAGGTGCCTATATTTAAACACTAAAATTACTCAGGTACACATTCAGTTTCTCTCAGGAAAATGAACGAAATGTAGAGACTAATAAATCTTTGATAAACTAATATGTTGGCACGTTGTCCAGTGAGGAGAAAATATCTCATTTAAGATGATAAGTACTCATCACCATGCAGTGTTACACCAGTTAGCTGTAATTAGAGCTCATCTAAGGAGGCAGCCTCTGTTATTCATCCAACTTGGAAATTACAGATTTCACTCTGCTTTTTTAAATAACATGTTTCATGTATTGCTGCTACTTTTTTTTTGCTTTTTTAAGCCTCAAAGGCTAACCCTCTAGCCATATGCTAATTTCAGCCAAAATACTCTTTTTTTGTACCTGTGTTTAACTGGATTTCCATTTGTTAACTTCAACTCTTGCAGATACTTGGAACATTAGTTGGAATGCACTTCTATGAGAAACCCGATATTTTGTTGGGCTCAGGCTGGGAAGCAGACCTCTAGCCAGAATGCAGTTCCAGATCGTTCCAGCTCAATTTTACCCCCGGCTATAAGGCCATGTCTAATTTGTGTGACAGCGATACAGTTGCAATAAAGCAAGCATGCAGTCATACACACCACACTCACCACCCCATATGATGAATGGGCGCCTGCAAATAAGTTCGATGAATCCTATTTGAATGGCTTCTCAAAGCTAACGGCGCTGACCTGTAACCTTTTAAAATATACAGCGTGGGTTAATTGCTGTCGTGAACTGCGTTATGTATGCAGTAATGCTGTAATTCAAACTGCGCTTTTTACGAGCGACGCTTACAGACTTGGCATTTGAGACTGACCTTCTCCAATAATCTGTGTTGCCATAACCATTGCAGTATTCTAGATAATCTCCAGATGCTCATAAAAGTTTGTTTGTCTTCTGTAAAAAATAAAGAAAAAAAGCCATTTTCAGTCCTGTGTTTGCAAATAATCCCAAGTGAGTTTAGCTAATTAGGCCAAAATTGAGCAAGACTGGGTAATCATGTAGAGATAATGTGATTAAATTAGGTCAATTAAATGAGGACAATTTGAGGATTGTGATCATAATCAGTGTTGGTGGGTTAAAAAACTGCATCATTTGGACATTCAGGTATATTTATCTTGGTGATAAAGAGGAAAATAAACAACTGCTTTAAATGAAAAATGCTTCCACCATCCTTAGATGGAATTAATGATAATTTCTTTATGAATCAATCAGTAATTAATAGATTTTGTGCTCAGTAATTACTTTCTCTCTGCCTTGTGCATCGATTCCCAAGGAATCAATCAGTCTAATTTCAGTTAGAATGCAGCACAAAGAAATCCATTAATCTGCCCTTGAAGTTCTGTGTTTATGGTCATGTAAGGGCAGCATCGGTCACATTCAAATTTGGTTACATTTCCATCAGTACCTGAAACACAGTGTTGCAAATGATATCAAAGCAATATTAAAGGGGAATTCCACCAAAATATTTGCATAATTACATTATTAAAACGTAAGCAGAGTCATTCAGAGTGGTTTGATGTGAAATGCTCAATTGTAGAGAAACTTAGTCAGAATTGTTTGCAGTGTTGGTGATGGGAACCAGATGTCCAAAGCATTTAAGGGGAAGTTCCACCCATTTTTCAGAATTTCTGCATAATGCAATCATTAAAATGTCATTCAGAGCGGTTTGATGTAAAACGGTCCATTGTAGAGGATAGGAAACTGAGGTTGCAATGTCTACAACACAAACATAGCCATCTTACTTACTATCCAAAACAATAACTACACATAAATGTGTCTTCTGAGTTTTTATATGCAATCTTGGTCATGGAAAATTGGAAAAAAAAACTTTGTCTTGTCTTAAAACATGCATATACTTCTCCAACATGAACACATACTAAAAGAGGTTTTTTAGCCAAAAGCTTGTGTCAAAATTACAACCCCATTTCCAAAAAAGGTGGGACGCAGTGCAAAATGTAAATAAAAAAACAAAAAGCAATCATTTAAACTCTATATTTGATTGAAAATAGTACAAAGACAAAATATCAAATGTTGATACTGAGAAATTTAATTGTTTTTTTGAAAAATGTATGCCCATTTTTAATTTGATGCCAACACCATGTTCCAAAAAAGTTGGGACGGGGCAACAAAAGGCTGGTGAAGTTGTGTAATGCTAAAAAAAACACCTGGTGGTTGATTGGAAACAGGTCAGTAACATAACTGGGTATAAAAGAGCATCTCAGAGAGGCTGAGTGTTTCAGAAGTAAAGATGAGGAGGGGTTCACCACTCTGTGAAAGACTGCACCATCAAATAGTGCAACAATTAAAGAATATATACATATACATACATTATACATGATAACATTAAAAGATTCAGAAAATCTGGAGAATCTCTGTACGTAAGGGACAAGACCAAAAAACAGTATTTGCTGGCCGTGATCTTTGGGCCCTCAGGCAGCACTGCATTAAAAACAGACATGATTCTGTTGTGTAAATCACTGCATGGGCTCAGAAACACTTCTGAAAACCACTGTCTATGAAAACAGTTCATCACTGCATCCACAAATGCAAGTTAAATCTCTAAAACACAAAGAAGAAACCAAATATAAACAGGATCCAGAAACGCTGCCACCTTCTCTTGGCCTGGGCTTATTCAAAATGGACTGAGGTGAAGTGGAAAAGTGTCCTGTGGTCCAACAAATCAACATTTGAAATTCTTGGAGATCATGGACACTGTGTCCTCCAGGCTAAAGACCACTCAGCTTGTTATTAGTGCACAGATCAAAAGCCAGTATTCATGATGGTATAGGGGGGCATTAGTGCACATGGTATGGGTGACCTGCACATCTGTGAAGACCATTAATGCTAAACGATATATACATGTTTTGGTAACATGCTACCATTCAAACAACGTCTTTTTCAGGGAGGGTCTTGATTATTTCGGCAAGACAATGTAAAACCACATTCTGCATATATTATAACAGCTTGTCTCTAAAGAGTGCAGGTCCAAACTTGCCTGCCTGCAGTCCAGACCTGTCGCCACTGATAACATTTGGCACATTACGAAATAAAAAATACGACAAAGGAGACCCTGAACTGAGGATCAGCCGAAATCCTGTATCAAACAAGAACGGGAAAACATTTCACTTTCGAAACTACAGCAGTGTCTCCTCAGTTCCCAAACACTTACAGAGTGCTGTTAAAAGAAGAAGTGATGAAACACAGTGGTAAACAGTCCCCCATCCCAACTTTTTGGAACGTGTTTTTCAAATTCATTTCAACATTTGATATGTTGTCTTTGTAGTACTTTCCTTCAAAAAGTATGCTTTACATCATTTGCATATTATTGTATTCTATTATTATTTACATTCTGCACAGCATCCCAACTTTTTTGGAAATGCGGTTGTACAGTAAAACAGCATATCAGGCATCAAGTGTTGTATTCATAATCATTTTATGTAATGACTTTCTGAGAGGGAGATTTATAAGAATGATATCTTATTCTTATCACCACCAGGAACAATTCTGATTTGGTGAATTTCCCTATAATGAAGCATTTCGAATCAAAACGCATCAGATGCTTTTATTTAGCATTACTTTCTAAATTCCATTATCAGCAAACAATTTGAATGAAAAGTAGAATCTTTGAAATTTTAACATGAATTTCAGAATTAGTATTTAATATGTCCTTCTTTTGCTTTAATGACTGCATGGACTCGAGATGGCAGTGGATTCCACAAGTTTGTATAAAAGCCTCTGATCAGTAGATCAAATCCACCTGAGAGTCATCTGAACACATGCTTCATTAGAAGACTAAAAAAGACTGACCTTTTTGTAGGCCTCAGCATGGTCAGCGTCACACATTTGTTTAAATTTGAATAGTGACTTACAGAAATTGTGCAGAATCTTGAATATTTCTTGATTTTAATTGTCATAACTTTTCTTTGTATTAAATTCTTCAAAATTCTAAAATGTATCAGACACAGCAGTGCTGTTGGAGTTTTTAAACACTGTGTCCACTCACTGTCCACTCTATTAGACGCTCCTACCTTGTCGCTCCACCTTGTAGATGTAAAGTCAGAGACGATAGCTCATCTGCTGCTGCACAGTTTGTGTTGGTCATCCTCTAGTCCTTCATCAGTGGTCACAGGACACTGCCCACAGGAAACTGTGGGCTGGATGTCTTTGGTTCTCAGTCCAGCAGGTGTTTAAAAACTCCAGCAGCACTGCTGTGTCTGATCCACTCAGACCAGCGCAACACACATTAACACACCACCACCACGTCAGTGTTACTGCAGTGCTGAGAATGACCCACCACCCAAATAGTACCTGTTCTATGGGGGCTCTGTGGGGGTCCTGACCACTGAAGAACAGGGTAACAAAGTATGCAGAGAAACAGATGGACTACAGTCTGTAACTGTAGAACTACAGAGTGAAAGTATATGGTCAGTGGAGCTGATAAAATGGACAAAGAGTAGAAACAAGAAGGTGGTTTATATGTTATGGTTATAATTATATATATTTAAACACTGTATGTACAATGTTAAAACCCTGTTATGTATAGAAATTAAAATGGCTTTATTTGCATTGTACACATGGTGACACCTGGTTTCTATCACCACAATTATAAAGATTCAGTAAGTTTCTCTACAATTTTCTACCGAACCCCTCCCAATTACTTTGTTTATATCTCAACCACTGGCTTATTCAGAATTAAAAAAAAAAAAAAAAAACAAACAGTGAAGTTCCAAAGCAAAAATACATTGTCGCTGCATTTTTCTTTATAACTAACAAGTTCTTTAATTGGATAACTACAACAAAAGCTTGAGAAGCTGAAAGACAGAGCACATTCCCTCACCGTATTTCACAGAGCAAACTCCATTAATGAGAAACATTACATCAGCACTCACCTCGCGTGCTTTTCTAAGCAGGGTCTAGGCCGCCTCTCTTTCCTGAGCTCATCTCACAGCATGGGGCCTGCGAGGGTAGGTGACTGGGCTAGGCAGAACTTGGCTCAGCCCCATGCTCAAAGTGCCGACTGGAGGTGGTGCACTTTAAGAGCGAAAGAGGAAGGAAAAGGCAGCAAAAGAGGGAGGGAATAGACGGGGGGTAGAGGATGAAAGCAAATCTTCCCTTCCCATTGAGGCTGGTGCGTCTTAAAGCCGGGCTGCGTTCAGAAGCCTTCGCGCCTGGGCAATTTGACGGTAGCTTTCACACTCTCTTTTCACTCGCTCCGTGAACTCTGGGCACGCTCTCTTTCAGAGAAGCGGCCAAGAACGAAGGCCTGGCCATCTCTCTTCCAGTTAGCAGGGTTGTTTGTGAATGGCGGAGCAGAAAAGGAAGAGTATTTTCAAGGCTCGGGTTGGGGTTTGAAAGAACAAATGTGAAACTCTTTTGATTCGCGCAAATTAAGAACCGTTAGAAAAAGAAAAGGAAAAAAGCCACATCTGAAACCTCACAGTACTCTTAAAAGATAAAGCCGCCAAATAGCGACAGACGTATCTGCAAAAGAGGACGCAAACATTTATCTTAACTACAAAAAGCCACAGCTCCACTCTGTTAAAGGGGGTCGCTTTGAGGAGTGGAAAGTTGGGATTGTTCTCGTGTTCGTGCTGGCGAGTGGAGAATCCTGTCTCTAGGGAAAAAAGGCTGCCATCCTGGAAGCAGATTACTGCTGCAAAGTCTGAGAAGCTGCGGTTTAGCTGGCTGTGCTTCTCACCCACATGCAACGTGCTGTAAATTGGAAGGTCGTGGATGATGCAAATACGTGTCATAGTGTGCAGAGTAGGGCTGCCGAATATTCGTCGAATTCAAAGAAAAAATTCTAATGTAGGCAATGTGTGTTCGAATGTTGAAAGCTTCTGCTGTGGCCACCAGTAATGTTCCAGGCCAATATGTTACTAAGCAATGACTATAATGGAGGAAGGACATGGGATAGCTTTGCTGACCATACAACCCTATTACTCATTCTGGCTTTAATCAGACATGGATGTGGTTTTACACACTATGGGGGATGTCAGAAAACAGCCAACAGGTTTTTGGCAGCTCAGTCACTTAGAATAAGGTGATATCTCGCTTTGTAAAAGTGAATAAGCTGGTCTAAACTAGTTTATTGCTGTTGTTGAAACAAAATCTCCAAAATGGTCACTTTACAAGAGAAGGAATAAACATACTTTACTTTTAATGTAAGTCAATGGAATCAGAGTTTTTTCCAAGTCATTTTGGGACGTTTCTTTTTGGTCCATTCATCATGAAATTTACACACAATGTAAAGAGCAACAGATGCTTTCAATTCATGTCAACAACAGTGTTATGCTGATCTGGTGCTGGTTTAGCATACCAGCATTCAAAGCACAACATGCGCTGGTTTTGAGGGTGACCACCCATGCTGCTGGTTTTCGCAGCAGGAATGTTCTCATGTCAGGAAACCAACTTTTTCCTACTTCTCTAGTAATTTCAGATTTGATTTATAAGTCATTCCCAAAGATCGTCAGAACAGGGCCAAGTACCTGCAGTTATGTATCTTTTTTCTTTGTTAAATTTTGATTTAAAAAAATAATCATGTATTTAAAACTTGAATATATTTGAATATTTGATGAACAAACAACACAGCTCTAGTGCAGAGGTGAAGAGAAATATAGAAAAGAAGCCAATGCTGATGGGTCTCATTTATCCATTGTTTACCCACAGAGGAGAAGATTTTCCTCAGGGATCTTCCTCAGGGAATTGCAAAATTCTGTGACATTTTGTTCAAAGCTTGTTGTCCACTGTGCGTAAACAGCGCACAACATCCAGCCTCGTTTCAGATGAATACCAAATTACAGGTAAAACAATGCTGAGCCACATGGGATCACCTTGTGTTTTTAATATATATATTTTCCTTCCTTTGATGTTCTTTTCCACCAAAAAACATCTACCAGCTTGGAAACATTGCTATTTAAAGGAATACACCTACATTTTCGAACCATATCTCTACCCGCTGCGTCTGCAGCATGCATTTAGTTACCTTGGACAGCAATTTCAAACACTGGATACAATTTTAGAAGACCAGTTTTGGCAAGATTAATAATGTCTGGGGACATCCTAAGACATTTTGAGGCAAATGTGGATGGGAATGTAGACTTACTAAGAAGGGAATAAATTAAGTGTGAACTTTTGAGACCAATGCAGTGCTTCTAAAAGGTTAACAAGTTATTAAAATTGATGCATATTCTTGTTAGAAGATCTCGTCTGGCTCAAGAGACTACAGCCTCGGTAAGCTCCTCATTTATATTACACTATGCAAGTCATTACACCTATATTTGATGGAGAAAATACTGTTGAAGCTAATGGTAGTCCATACACTCTATATATGGAAACTAAGTTAAAAAAAACAATTATGTTTATATATGTCATATACATATATCCACCCATTCAGCCTAAAGCAGTTTAGCCCCGCCCACTCACACTGATGTTATAAATAGTATTTTTTTATTTATTTACAACCCCAATTCCAAAAAAGTTGGGACGCTGTGTAAAATGTAAATAAATGTAAAATAAAAACAGAATGCAATGATTTGCAAATCTCATAAACCCATATTTTATTCACAATAGAGCATAAAACACATATCAGATGTTGAAAGTGAGACATTTTACCATTTAATGAAAAACAAAACTCATTTAGATGATGGCAGCAACGCATCTCAGAAAAGTTGGGACAGGGCCGTGTCTACCACTGTGTAGCATTGCCTCTTCTTTAACAACAGTCTGTAAACATCTGGGAAGTGAGGAGACCAATTGCTGGAGTTTTGGGAGAGGAATGTTGTCCTGTTCTTGTCTGATGTAGGATTCTAGCTGCTCAACAGTCCTGGGGCTTCTTTTCCGGATTTTTAGTTTCTAGATGCACCAAATGTTTTCTATCGGTGAAAGGTCTGGACTGCAGGCAGGTCAGTTCAGCACCCGGACTCTTCTTCTGCGAAGCCATGCTGTTGTGATGGATGCAGTATGCGGTGTATTGTCTTGCTGAAATATGCAAAGCCTTCCCTGAAAGAGACGCTGTCTGGATGGCAGCATATGTTGATGTTGATCTAAAACATCTGTATACTGTTCAGCATTGCTAGTGGATGTTGATTGCCTTTCCAGATGTGTAAGCTGCCCACACCATCGACACTAATGCAACCCCATACCATTAGAGTTGCAGGCTATTGAACTGTATGCTTATTCTCTAAGCTGGATAGTCCCACTCCTCTTGAGTCTGCAAAACACGGCGTCCGTGGTTTTCAAAAAGAATTTCAAATTTTGCTTCATCTGACCACAAACACAGTTTTCCATTTTGCCTCAGTCCATTTTAAATTAGCTTTGGCCCAGAGAAGACGGCGGCGTTTCTGGATAGTGTTTACATATGGCTTCTTCTCTGAATGATACAGCTTTAACTTGCATTTGTGGATTGCATGGTCAACTGTGTTCACAGACAGTGATTTCTGGAAGTGTTTCTGAGCCCATGCAGTGATTTCCAGTACAGAATCATGCCTGTTTTCAGTGCAGTGCCACCTGAGGGCCCGAAAATCACAAGCATCCAATGTTGACTGTCAGCCTTGTCCCTTGCATACAGGGATTTCTCCAGATTCTTTGAATCTTTTGATGATATTATGTACTGTAGATGGTGGGATATCCAAAGTCTTCACAATTTCACGTTGAGGAACAATTTTCTGAAATTGCTCCACAGTTTTTCACAGATTGGTGAACCTCTGCCTATCTTTGTTTCTGAGAGACTCCGCCTCTCTAAAATGCTCTTTTTATACACAGTCATGTGAGTTAATTGCAAATTGCTTTTCCAGCTGTTTTATATTAGTACCACTTATTTTTCCAGCCTTTTGTTGCCCCTGTCCCAACTTTTTTGAGATGCGTTGCTGCCATCAAGTTCTAAATGAGTTAATGTTTTTCATGAAATGGTAAAATATCTCACTTTCAACATCTGATACACTTTATACAAACAAATAAGTTATTGTCTACATGTACAAGCTTTTGGAACACGGTTTACAGTCATATGCAAAAGTTAAAAAATAAAACATAAAATGTGGCATTTGTAAAGGTTATGGAACATTTAATGCCCCCCCCAAGTAAGTTAAACACAGCAAATGAACAAATTAATAGAAATTATCTGCTAAAATTAGCAGAAAAAGCCACATTTGAATGTTAACTTCTTTTCATTTAGAAAATCAACTAAACATCACTTGACCAGGGGTGTTCAAACTTTTGCATATGACTGTACATTTGAACATGAATTCAGCTGATGTGGTGGTCTCATCTTGGACTTTATTTGGGTTAGATGTATGTGCAAAGGATTAGGTGTGAAAGAAGAGCATTGAGGAATCTCTGATAGCGTCCTCAGAAGTAGGTCGGCCTCATTTCTTGGCTGTATTCGAAGGATTCTTATGATTGGAGCAGCCTTCAATAACATAGCCATCTCCAATTGCAGCTTTTGGAGTGCAGCTATTCTCTTCTGTCTGTCTAATCCTGAAACTTGTATTGTTATTGGTTGGATTTGTGTTAGTCATGAATTTTAGATGTTTCTTCTTGGAAAGTCAGCAACTGCCCATTGGCTTCTATTATAAGTGAATTAAAAAAGAAATGCTGCTGTTTTGTAAGTATCTGACTAGGTTGAGAAATTCTGCAATGTTCCTTTAATTTGGCCAATCTGTTTGCCCTTATCTGTTTCAGGTACATCTCGATTGGTTTGAGCGCAAAGCAAAGGAGAGCGTCTGCAGCAGTCGATGAGCAACAATGACACGGCATTAACATAAATCTTTAATCGGCTTCTGTCACTCAAGGTCTTTGACTGGCATGGCTGCTGATGTGGGATTTGAAAGAGAGAGAGAAAAAAAGACCTTAGATAAGCTTTTTGTCTGTATGTGTTAAACACCTTGCCCTTGAGTCATCGAGCTTGTGTCTCTCACTCTTTCTTTCTCTCTCTCTCTCTGTCTGGAAGTCAGATTGTCTTGCAGAGGGCATGTTGAACAGGTAATAAGGGAGAAGAGGCAGAGAGACGAGCAGAGAGAGAGAGGAAAGGGCACTATAAGGTAAGATCACAGGTGCAGATGGAAGATTACAGCCCTAAAATGATCCCTATCCAGGTGCTCTTGCCTCTTGAAAGTGGGTTAAATCCCAGTGTGCTGTCCATTGATGGATGAGTAGAGGTTAAGAGTGTTGGGCTGTTTGGTAACTCACACCGCCAACCATGAGCCTGGATCGCCACTCAATTTACTCATTCCTATTAAAGATTACGTAACATTATGTAACAATTTTACCTTAAAATAACAGCTTCAAAATGATGTTGATGGTACACTGACTTACGGGGAGAATGGAGTCTCTGTCAGTGCCACTCCAGGCCTAAAACGGCTGTTATTGCACTATGTAACTTTGGACGAGTTGGCATGAGACCTCTCACGAGAACGGTGCATGCTTTGTGGCACCTTATCACACACAAACAACTATGGGTCTTCAGCTAGCTCAGTATTCCCCATTGTGGACATAATGGCAGTGGCTGCAGAGAAGCTGAAGAAGATGTTGAAGTGAAGAAAAACAGAGTCATCGAGCAAGAGATGGGACAAAAAAAAACATCAGACTGGCTTTTACTTGTTGGCGAGAGCTAAAAGAGAAAAAAGAATGCAAGACAGATTCTCTGCTAGCTTGTTTCCTGTTGGACTAGTAAGTAATAACTAGCTGGCTCATTTGTTAACAAATGCACATGTACGCTGTCCATGAAGGGGAATGAAGGCATGATTTGTATTTATGATAGTGATGTAAAAGTGAAGTACATTCAGCATATGTAAATATGTACGTAAATGCAAATGTCCAGTCAATTTCCACCCAAAAGTGTCATTGAGTAAAAGGTATTTGTTTTTCAGCACCAGGAAAAAGGCAGGATTTACTGTGTCCACGCTTTGTCTTTATTACAGCTTTCATTCTTTTTGGGAGACTTACTGTGAGTTCTTCGAAGAAATCTGCAGAGATATTTTTCCAGTTCAGTCTTAGAAGTTGGTTGCATTTTTTGCCTCTCACAATTCAAGTAATCAAACATGCTCAGCGATGTTGAGGTCTGGACCAGCAGCATCTTTGTTTGATTTGCAAACTTTCATGTTTTCTCATTTCTTTTCTCAATGAGGGCTTTTTGGCAGCAGCTTTGGAAGCAGCTTGATTTTCTTACAAAGACAAAAGATTTAAGTACTGTATCTGATGGTGACCATTTTGGTGGTCTATCAGGTCTTGCATGATTGTTAGGAGTCTCATTTTAGTTTTGGAATCTCTTGTTCCTTCATTTATGTTCATTAAGCAAAACAGCCACAGCTAAGTGAGAACAAAATAAAAATACACTATATGGACACCCCTAATTCTTGTGTTCAGGTGTTTCAGCCACACCCATTGCTAGCAGGGGGATAAAACCAAGCACTGGCAGTAGAACGGGTCATACTGAAGAACTCAGTCACTTTAAATGTGGCACTGTCACAACCTACTGGAATGCATAGTGGCAGCAGTAAAGTTTGGTGGAGGAGGGATAAGCGCCTGGGGCTGTTTTTCAGTGTTTGGGAAAGGCTCCTTAGTTCCAGTGAAGGGTAAAGACGATTATATTCTTCCATCTTTTTGGCAACAGTTTTGGGAAGACCCTTTCACGTTCCTTCATGAGCTCCTGTGCACAAAGCGAGATCCAGAAAGACGTGGTTTGACGAGTTTGGTGTGGAGGAACTTCAGTGGCCTTCAGCCTTACTGAACACCTTCGGAATGACCTGGAACATCGACTGTGGGCCAACGTCAGTGTCTGACCTCACAAGTGTTCTATTGACTGAATGGACACAACTTCAAACAGACACACTCCAAAATCTTGTGGCTTTCCCAGAAGAGTGGAGGATGTTACAGATGCAAAGTTGGGGGCAACGCTACATTAATGCCCATGGTTTTGTAATTGGATGTCCAATATATTGTGTTCATATATTGTGATGGTCAGGTGTCCACATACTTTTGGCCATATAGTGTAGGCCATGTCAGATTCTAGCTGTTCACAGCAGTGTTAAACCTCTTTTTTTTCCATTTTTAATCCATAACAATATAATATACATTCTTGTTATGATACCTGTAAACTATTTGTTTAGAAACGTGGATGTTTGACTAGTGGTTACAATACCCAGCCCGAATTCTTATCTGAAACAGCCATCGGCAGTCTGCAGACGAGAGTGTCCGATGGCTCTTCCAAACCACCCAGCATGTGGCTAACCCCCAGCTGAGGCCTGTTACAGCTCTGGAGTGGTCTCTGGGGATTCTAATGACTCATATCGGTTTGAAGATAAGCGGCCAGCGAAGTGGTAAAGGGGCTTTTAATGGTTATGTCCCAACATAATCCTCACCAGGGCGTTTAACATGGTGTCGCAGGAGGCATTTATCATTCTCCCGCAACACGTCTGACTCTAACAGGCTCCTAGGCTCCCCATTTACACGCATCGGAGTTGCAAAAACACAAGCTGCAATTAAACCAGAGTGCCCCTTTAGCTTTAAATCCAGCCTTGCTGCAGCAGTATCACCACGCAGGGGCCCATGAATCATTGAGTGATCCGGCTGTACACGCAGCCAAGAGTAATTGCGTGCACTGTCTTTCTACTGAAGGCTCTCACATGGAATAGAGTTCGGCGTGTTCCAAGTGCCTGGAGCCAGCTGTTCTCATTTGATACCACTTTTTCTTTCTGTTTCTCGACATCAGAACTGCAGGTACTTTTGTTTCCAGCCAGCCGAAAGAAAAGTTGCCTATATCGCTCCTTCTGAGGCTGTTAGAATTTCGAGAGCTAACAAAGGCGCCATCAGTCAAGACATCTGTAAAGGCATGTCACCGTGTTCTTTTCAGTAGTAGAGACATAGACAGATAAAATTTGGTTCCCTACAGCTCAGCTGCTTTACTTCACATAATATCAGCGCCAATGTGCTTCCATATATACTGGATCAAGAACCATTCTGAATCCTAAGATGACATTAGTTATGTTAAATAGGACGAAAAGGCTTCAAGTTGAGCTACATTGACAGGTAAAGGCTTTATGTTTGTATCTTCAAACAGACAAGATGATCACACTGTTCTTTTATATTCAGAATGTGCTACACTTTCCTGAAGCCAAAGAAGCTGCAGCCCCAGAATGGTGGGAGTAACTCTGCCATATCTTGGAGACACTCCGGCTGAAATGAAAAACTCGCACCACATCTGCTGTAAACTGTGCTGCAGCCGTCTCCAAGGCAAGATCCAATATGTCACCAACATGAAGCTTGTATACGGACCATTCGACTCAATTACTTCAAACTGCAGTCCTACAAAAAGAAAACAAGACCGTATTCAGACGTTAAACATTTATAAGGATGATGTTATGATCTATTTAAATCCAGGGCATTAATTAAAATAATAAGAAGATATATACAAAATCATCATTCTAAATTCTTGAATTTCAACTTATTATTATTAATTAGAATTTGTAAATCCAGAGAATTAATTAAAATAATAATAAGCTAAACTTATAAATTCCTAAATTTCAACTTGTGAGAATAATCTTTAAAAAGGTATTTTAAAATTTTTTTAAAGATCTTTTTGATTTCTTTGAAACTTTAAATATTTAGATTTATCATGTGTTTACTTTTTTTAAATAAGAAATTATAATGTATTTAAAAAGATCACTACCGAAACAAAGGGTTTTAATCCACAGGCAGAGCCTTATTTTAGCCACACCCCTGGATTTTAGAGCAGGAAGTGGGGCTGCATCCCTGCCCCTCATGGCCACATGATGAGCATTTAGATCTCATAGTTTTGAAGTAAATGTGTCCCAAAGTCTGAAAATCAGTGTGGAACATTAAGAAATGTCACTACTGAATCACACATTTCATGTACTTAAGTAAACCTTTTTATATTTTAATGAAAAATATGATGATTTTATGTATGTACAACTGTTCAAAGCTGTGTTTCCTAGTCATGTAGTAGCTAACATTTTTGGTGTTTGCTCAGTATTAGCTAAAATTACCAGAACAGTCACTACTGAAATAAGTTTTAGTAGTGTTATAATTGTTTTGAAATGTTCAATAATTTGTCTCAACCTCTTATTCTCCAGGGTATATTTTGGTTTGTCCATCTGAATTTACATGACCAAATCATAAGGCAAATTATTCAGTGACTGCATGAAATAAATGTAAATTTTTATTTATTTATTTTTTTTTTTGTAAAAGCTCCCCTCAGATTAACAGAACATGTGTTTTATGATCACACATATTGCTATATGCTTACAATTTACTGCTGAAAGCCAAAAATCTTAGACGCTCTTTGTATTTTTTATAAAAAAAATTTTTACAGAGCAGATCACTGAAGAGACACCATCTGTTTATAGTTTATAGCCCAGATTTGTGGAAAAATGGGTCGACTTTCAGTAGAAAAAAATAGTGAGTTCAGCTTCTTTTATTATAAGGGTTTAAAATGACATCACCCATCTATTAGACTGGAAAGAAGACAGTTACAGCTCTCATACGACCCCCACCTTTAGAATGTAGCTTATGAAATATAAAAGTTATGAAGAATATGACGAAGTGCGTTTTGGAGCCACCGGTGGTCTCAAGGAGTTGAAAAGGTTAATAAAATAGATATTATTAAGGTATAAGTTCACTCAAAGCAAAATGATTTTAATCTAAAGTCCAAGTCTCAGTTAAAAGTCTAAAATGCGTTGAACCAGTTTTGTGGCATGATCCAGTGAGACCACTCCCTTTTATTAACAAAATAAAGCCCTATTCTCTGTGTCTAACAGTATGATCATTTTCTATGGTCTATTTATTTTGTTTTTATGTTTTCTATAATAATCATAGAGGGCTACGTCTGTGGGCTTCCCAGACAAGATCAAGCCGAGTCATGACTGTATTTTGCTTTAAATAGAAGGCCTGTTGAGCCACACCAGACAAGATTCACAGAGTACAAACAGGTATTAATTGAGCATTCTCAGCACTGCAGTAACACTGACGTGGTGGTGGTGTGTTAGTGTGTGTTGCGCTGGTCTGAGTGGATCAGACACAGCAGTGCTGCTGGAGTTTTTAAACACCTCAGTGTCACTGCTGGACTGAGAGTAGTCCACCAACCAAAAATATCCAGCCAACAGCATCTTGTGACCACTGATAAATGACTAGATAATGACTAATAAACTGTGCAGCAACAAACGAGCTACTGTCTCTGACTTTACATCTACAGGGTGGACTAATGAAGTAGGTCAGTGAGTGGACACAGTGTTTAAAAAGCTCCATCAACACTGCTGTCTGATCCACTCAGACCAGCGCAACACACACTAACACACTACCACCACTTCAGTGTTTCTGCAATGCTGAGAATGACCCACCACCCAAATAATACCTGCTCTATGAGGGTCCTGTGGGGACCCTGAGCACTGAAGAACAGGGTAAAAGGGGGCTAACAAAGTATGCAGAGAAACAGATGGACTACAGTCTGTAACTGTAGAACTACAAAGTAAGTGGAGCTGATAAAATGGACAATTAGTGGAGAAACAAAGAGGTGTTCCTAATAAAGTGCCTAATAAAGTGCTCTGTGAGTGTATATGTGAACTGCCAAGGAAAATTCAGGCTTGTTTACTTAGAAAGTGACACCTGGTAACCTGAATGTTGCATAGTGGCAAATCTGTCATGGTCATTTTCAACCTGCCTAGTTTCAATTAGCTTCAACAGCACAGTCCAACTCAAGAGCACACCAATTAAACTGGAAATGTTAAAAAAACAGCACACTACAGTTTCTAATTGAGTTGAACAGCATTTTTTGCTAAGATTCTCTAAAGCTTGTACAACCATGTTTACAAAAAAGTTGGGACGCTGAGCAAAATGTAAATAAAAACAAAATGCAATGATGTGCAAATCATTTAAACCCTATATTTATTTGAAAATAGTACAAAGACAACATATCAAATGTTGAAACTGAGAAGTTTTATTGTTTTTTTGAAAAATATTTGCCCATTTTGAATTTGATGCCAATAACACGTTCGAAAAAAATTCGGAGGGGGGCAACAGAAGGCTGGTAAAGTTGTGTAATGCTAAAAAAAAAAAAACACCTGGTGGTTAATTGGCACACGTCATTAATGTGATTGGGTATAAAAGAGCATCATACATGTTTTGGCAACATATGCTGCCATCCAGACGACGTCTTTTTCAGTGAAAGCCTTGATTATTTCAGCAAGACAATGTAAAACCACATTCTGCATGTATTTCAACAGAGTTGCTCCCTGCATGAAATGCATCTGGGTGCTAAACTGACCTGCCTGCAGTCCAGACTGGTCACCACTGATAACATTTGGCATGTTATGAAACGAGAACTGATGATCAGCTGAAATCCTGTATCAAACAAGAATGGGAAAACATTTCACTTTCAAAACTACAGCCGTGTCTCCTCAGTTCCCAAACGCTTACAGAGTGTTATTAAAGAAGAGCTGATGAAACACAGTGGTAAACAGGCCCCCGTCCCAACTTTTTTGGGACGTGTTGCTGCCATCAACTTCAAAATAGGCATATATTTTTCAAAAAACAATTAAATTTCTCAGTTTCAACATTTGATATGTTGTCTTTGTAGTATTTTCCTTTAAAAGCATGGTTTGCATTTACATTTACATATCATTGCATTTTATTTTCATTTACATTTTGCACAGCGTCCCAAACTTTTTTTGGAAATGGGGTTGTACAACGTGGCAACAGTTGCAACAAAAGACATATTTGGGGGCAGATCATGTTGTAACACTATATGAAGGCTGACACTAGACACTGGTGTACCCCCTTTGTCCACACAGAACTCATATTCCAGTCCTTTAGAATCTGCACTGAAGTTGCATCAGCTTGCAGAACTCCCAGCAGTAATAACGACGACTATGTAAGCTGTATTGTACATTGCACCCTCTGCTACCTGGCTGTGGTGATCAGTCTGAATTTCAAACCACTCATGACAAATGTGGACAGTGGCAGCAAATGAAAGCCTTTTTTGAGTGCAGGGACATTGCTGCTTTGTACAGAACCTTGACAGGAACTATACTTCACATGGATCCCATTCTGTCCTTCTGCTGTAGTTCATGCTCTCGCGTCTCGCGGAGCTTCCAGAACAGGAGAGCCTTAAAATATCGTCGTTTTCTCTCTTATAGACTTGTTTGCTCTGCTTGTGCATGCAGGACAGGGTTTAATCTCATCCCTTCTCCTCTCCCTCCATCAGAGAGGATGCACATTTCAAGCACCATGACATAAAACTAATGACCAAATAAATCTGACCATGAGGAAAAAGTCATGATTAAAAAAGTTTGCAGAGGCGTCAGCTCTGGAATTCTGAAGGGGAAGAGGAAGAGAGAGAGAAATAGCGAGAGAGCGGCAGGGGAGAAGAGAAGGCTAAAGGCAACCTGTGTAATTCTGAGGCTGATGGAAACTCTTAATACCATTTCTATCTTATCAAGGTCCTCTACTCCGCCAGAGCAGAAGAGCCGCCATCTGAATAGCAATGCGGCCGTCAGAAGATAATGGAGTTTCATTAAAGAGGGAGAAAAAAAAAAAACAATGCGCTCTGCAGTGGAGTTCTCTTACAGCACTGATATTGGACACTCTCTTTAATTCTGTTCTTTAAATGTCCTGAGCACTTTAGAGGAGATTATTGAGCCGAGCACTGTTGATTAATAATAACGCTGTTCTCCGTTTGGACTATTTTAGCTTCACCGCTAAGGGCCTTCCTTGTAGCTTTGATGTAATATGTACAGGTTTTGATGTACTGATTTAATGTATTTATAGATATATTTTCCATGCCTGGTGCTGGACTAGACTGCACTACAGGAATAGTGGCTCTCTTTTGAAAATCTAGACTTACTGGACACTTTATTAGGCACATCTACCTTATACAGTGCTGTGCAAAATCAGAGTCCGCCCTGTCCAGTCAAACCTAAAAATGAATCATTTTCTGTCAAAAACTGCCATTAGTCTCCACCAAACAGGCACTAACATTCACACAAGCAACCACCCAAACACACCTAAGCTGAATTGCAACTCTTTCCAAAGAAAACCATGTATCTCCATTTTTGTCTATATTTATTTTTCTACATAATTTCAACATTCGAGCTGTCTTTTATGTTTTGTGAAAATGTAATGATGAATAGTCCAGTAGAAATGCTCTAAAATCACTTGGAATAAAATCTCTTTACATTAACTTACATTGAAAGGTAAGAGTGTTTTTGTTTTCTCCTGTAAAGTTACTATTTTGGAAAGTGACAATATGAAATAGCTATAGGAGATTAAAAATCTACCTGAATAATGAAAGAGAAAATCCAGTGAAAAACAGGAGTTTTCAAAGCTGGATAAGTTATAAAGACAATGGTAATGTCTTAACAACTGTGCAAGACCTGAAAGACTAACAAAGCTGTCACCGTTAGATAAACAGTACTTAAAGCTTTCATCTTTGAGAGACAATCAAGCTGCACTCTCAATCCACAGGAGTTTCTGTTCATCCTTCCGCTGTGACAAGACAACTCAATGCTCTGGGTCTGAAAGGATGTGTAGCTGTCAAGAAGCTGTTAGTGAGAAATGGAAAAAAGGAATTGCACTAGAACATCAAAACTGGACATCTGAGATGTGGAATAAGGTTTTATGGACTGCGGAGTTTAAATCTATAGTTTGGATTACTTCTAAGACTGAACTTTGGAGGTGTGGAAAAATATCCCTGTAGATTTCTTTAAAAACTGAACGCAAGTCTCCCAAAAAGAATGGAAGCTGTAATAAAGGGAGCGTGTACATACGGATACACTGAATACTGCAATTTTGACATTATATTCAGCTGCTTCTGTGTAATTTGCAGTTAAATAAACATTGGGGTCCCAAAATCTGAGAATATTGGTGAAAATGCTTCCATTTTGCATTCCTTTCTCATTCAGTTCAGCTTTTTTCATTATGAGCTATATTATCAGTTTTATATTATCAATCTGAGTGAAAAGTAGAATCTTTGAATGTTTAAATCAATTTGGTATGTCGGCTTTTTGCTTAAATGACAATGTGAACTTAAGGTGGCATGAACTCCACAAGTTTGTGCAAAAGCCTCTGATCAGTAGATCAGATCTACCCGAGGGTGTCTGATCATGTCTTTTAAGGGAAAAGATGAAACTAAGAAAAACAAATCTGATTTAACACGATTAATAGCACAAATTTGCTATCTTTTTGGAATATGGCATCTTTATTTGCCATAACATTTCTTTGCTTTAATTTTTTCAAGTTGTCCAAAACTTTCTGCTGCTTATTTCCAGGTTTTAAATGAAACAAATACCACTGGTCTCAGACTTTTGCGCTCCACTGTATTTTTTCTGCTTTTTCTCTAATGCTGAAAAATGTTTAAAAATTAATATGAGTTGTTATTATTATTATTATTGTTATTGTTATTATTAGTATTAGTATTAGTATTATTATTATCATTATTATTATTATTATTATGAATAATAATTTGGTCTCTGACTATTTAGAGTTACATCTAGACTCGTAAACTCTTTATCATGTTAACTTACCAGGTAGGTGCACTTTGGAAATTGACAGTTAAGATTATCATTTGACCTCTTTTATTACTAGTGAGGACTCCTACTGGACCACCACTGAGCTGGTATTTGTGTAGTGGATCATTTTCACCAATAGAGTCTGGCTGCAGACATGCACTCTCAGCCAGATGCACTCTCAGCCAGATGCACCCTCAGACAGATGCACTCTCAGCCCCAGTGACGTCAGGTGCACATGCACTCTCTGCCACAAAGGCAGAAGCCGCCCTACGGCACGATAACTTTTGGCTGCTGCTGCTGCTTAGCAACATCATTACTTAATCCATTTTGCGTCCATAACACGGCTAGAGAGTTACGTTTATTGTACCTCCGGTTGAAAAAAGTCATAGAACCCATTAAAAGTGTCTGTTGATTCCTGGTGGTTTTCAGTAGTCGCTAATGGTATTCTGTGTTTTCCTGATGGGTTGATATCTCAGTGTAAAGGATTCTGATTAATCAGGTGTTTTGGGACTGATTCCACAAGCATTTGATTGTTTCCTAACGGCCTCTAATGGCAACCATCAAGCCAATTTCCGTTAGGAAGCAAAACCATCAGGTTTTATTCCTAACGGCCTGCAAACACAGTTACGTTGTGATGTTGTCACTGTTTGGGTGCCCACAGCGTCGTCTGCTTGGTGCTTTTCTACATTGTCACAACATTGAAATGTAAGTCCTCAGAAAGTTATGAACGTTGTCCGACAACTTTCTAGGAGGTTGTGACGACGTAGATGAGACAGCGAAAGTAATCTGTACCACATTGACTGTATGTTGTCACAACCTCCTAGAATCCTTAATGAGTTCTATTTTAATCAATATTACAGTTTTTGATAACCGTTCTAATCATATTCAGCTTGGCTTTCATGAGTTCCAGTAGCCTGTTTATTTTTTCTGCGAATAAACCCGACATTCATGTCTTATCATCATGGTAGGTTTTATTTTGAAAGTTTCCATATTTAATTACCTTATTATCAGTACGACAATATTAATATACATTCAGTGTAGCTCTTGTTGCCCAGCAGTTCGTGGTTCTCTGTTTTCCCTCATAAAACCGACAAAAACACTGTGGTGGCTGAGCAGCACTGACGTCATCAACAGGCTGGCAGTGCATGTCAGGCTGAGAGTGCATGTCTGCAGCCAGACCTTCTCCAATGAGGTGTTGCTGCAGTTTTTCCTTACTTTAGTGTCACTGCTGGACTAAGAATAGTCCATCCACCAACAATATCAGCCCTGTGGTCAGAGCGATGAAGAGCTAGAGGATGACTAACACAAACTGTGCAGCAACAGATGATCTATCTCTAACTTTTTAGCTACAAGGTGGACCACTGTGTCTGATCAATTTGTTTGCAATGCAACACACACTAAGACGCCACCACCACATAAGCGTCACTGCAGTGCTGGTGCTCTATGGGGGTCCTGTGGGAGGTCCTGACCATTGAAGAACAGGGTAAAGGGGGCTAACAAAGTATGCAGAGAAACTACAATTTGTAACTGTAGAACTACAAAGTGCACCTATATAGTAAGCAGACCTGATAAAATGGACATGTTGACACAAAGTACCTAATAGTGGCGAGTGAGTATAGTGAGTGTTGGATTCTAAAAATCCTTTTATCAAAGCGCTGCAAGGTTGTAGTTTTACCGTCTTCCTCTTCCACTGGAAACATGGTGAATGTCTGAATACTTGTGTAGCATGTAAGAATTACATCTGTGACATAAAGCTGACATGGAACTGACACAGAACATAAAGAAGCAGCTTTGAATTAGCGAAGAACAGGATGCTATATGGAGACAGTTGCTTGTAAGTGTGCATGCTTCAAAAGATTCCCCACCAAAAAGCCCCTAAAGGCTAGCAAAGTTACATTACTCCTTTCAAAGCATGTGCAATGCTATCAGTTCGTTGTGCTCTCACAGCCGTCCTGTTCTACATCACCTTTCCTTCTGGTGCAATACCTTTTGTCCGAGATGAATGCTAGCCAATCCAGGAAGATCAAGGGAGCTGTCAAGTGGGTCAAGGAGGCTTTGAGGGAAAGTATTGATTGAGCCCAATGTCTCATTTTCCTTCACTTGTGGTGAGATTCGCCAACTTCTAAGTGCTTGTATTTCAAGTACAGATGGCATTCGGGTTGTAACACTGTCCTCGGTGACCCTTCAAATCTCACACGGTCAATGTGAAGCATGCTGATTGAATTACCATGCACTTAATGGCAGGTTGATTCTGAACTGCTAAAATGGGTCTGAAATCGCAGGTTCGCTTAAGCTGGGACTTTTAAAATCCTAACAGATTTGGAAAATGGAGAGCATCACACACTTAATGTCCATCTTAATTTCTTTTTTGTCCTGAGTACAAATACACTAGATGATACGGCAAAAAGAGGGTACAACACCTGACTAGTTTTGGCTACGAAAAGCACCTAAAACCTAAAATTTCAGGGATTGTTCTTGGTATTTTTTGGGTCAATTAGAATTACAATTGCAATTATAAAGAATTTACATGTGACAGTCACACAGGCCATATGTTGTTATTTTCAGGAGACCCTGCGCTACTCAGATATGCCATTGTTTGCCATGTAAATGCTAACAGACATTTGATATCATTATGAATTTGGGTCATTTCTGATCAAAAATGTACCTAGCGCCTGCTAAATTTTGTATTTTTTTTATCTTCTCAGAAATTGTTAGTCTGGAGTGTCTGTGAGCTGAGTTATTATGAGTAAAAATAAACAGTTAGCATAAGGCGGACATGTTTTTTATTGATTGTCTGTCCTCTTGGATTCAGGCTGAGTGCTAAAACTCTGATACACAGCCAGACAGGCTTTATTTTTAATTACAAATTGAGTTGCATATTTAATATCAGATATTTTTAATACTCAAAATCAATGTAAACTGAAAGCACTTTGTTTATAATATGAAGGCTAAGAGCAGAGATGTAATATAACAGTAGCGAGTGGGTTTGGGTGATTTTGGAGCTGATTTCTGGCTGATGGACGGTCACAGGTGGATGAAATCACTCTGGATGGTGAAGCAGAGTCTGACGTGTGAATTATGTCGCTGTTTTAACCCTTTGTTGGAATATGAAGGTCAAAAAGCAGAGCAATAATATCAGGGATTTTAGGTGATTTTCCAAGCCGAATTACTCACTGATGCTGACATCACAGCTTGATGATATCATGCTTGCTAGTTAGGGGTGGGTCTGCTGAATGTCCTCATCTGTGGATCATGTTTGTATCTTAAACCGCTCTGAAGTTATGAAGGCTAGAAGTGACCTACCGTTTTGCCCGGCCTCCAGGTCCTAAGTGGCCTAAACAAAGCTAAGCTGGACCAGAGCAGTTTGTGCTGGTATCAGTGAACAGAAGGCACAGCGAACATGCAAACTGAGAATGAACATGTGGTTGAAATGCAGATATCACAGTTAGAGTTGAAGATATATTTAACTACGATTTGGCTGCTGATTTAGATTGTAAAGAGAGGGATTATTTGCCTGAATTCAACAAGCAGCGCCTCAGCTTACTTTCTCTCTCTTAGTTCTCTCATTGGTTGTAGCTTGAAGCATTTATTCAGTTATATTGCTGACCATCTCACTCTACCGGACTCATGAACATTTTCAGTCACAAAATCAAGGATGCCTGAAAATACTGGAAGGTCTCCGATCACTCCAGAGTTCGATTGGAAGGCTAAAAATTGTCTAATTTCCTCTCTCACACTCTACAATGGCTTTGGATTGAACTCCCAACCTTGGAAATCACATCAAATTGTGAAAACTTTATCAGAAGAGTCAAATCAGGGATAAAATTGGGCTAAAAATGAAGTGTAGGCCCAGTTTTATATGACTCTGAAGTGCAGAGTTAAACTTCAAATCATGGCAAAAAATTGTATCCCGTAAGTTGAAATGGTCTTAAATCTAGTCTATATGTCTGATATTTCTCATTTTGAGGTGGTTGTACACTTATTGTAAGATTATCAAGCTTTATTTCCAGACATTAATTAATTGTTTTAGGTAATTTTATTTAGTAAAATGATCTCACTATACTGACAGATAATTTTGCCGGTTACAAGCTCATTTCTTACAACAAGCAAAATTATCTGCCAATGTAGTGAGATCAGTTTACTTCATAAAATCACTTCAAATAATTGTCTAGTAATAAGGTAAACAATCTTAAATTAAGCTTACAGCAATCTCAACAGGAGAAATATTAGATTTATTGACTGTATTTAAGATCATTTTACTTGACAAGACCATTTTTTGCAGTGATCCCCCTAATTTTCATGCAAAATTTCTGCATAATTCAATCATTGAGATGTAAACAAAGGTCATTCTGAGTGGTTTGGTTTGAAACATTGTAGAGATTGTATGGGATTTCTTTACAGTGGTGGTGATGGTGGTGAACCAGGGGTTGCAACATCTACAATGCAAATATAGCCATTTGATTTACTAGCCAGTGAATCTGCATGTGTCATCTGAGTATTATATGCAATGTTAAAATAGTGGAAAAGCAAAAAATTTCTTTAAAAAAAAATGAGGGGTGGGGGGTCATTTTGCCTTGCAACGCCCTGCATGTAACTTTTGCCATAACAGGCCTGAAAAATACAGGTTTTAGACCAAAAACCTTTCTCAGGGCAGTTGTGAAACAATCTCAGGCATCAGACATTCATAATCATGTTGTCTAATAACTCTCAGTGAGGTGGCTCTTCAAAGCATTAAACTCTTCAGATGTCTGGTTCCTATGATCACAGCTGTGAACATTTCTGACTCAGTATGTTTCTCTGGAATGGAACATTTAATATTAAAGCACTCTAAATGACTTTGTTCATATCTTAAGCACTTAATTACACAGACATTTAGAAGAAATTGTGGAATTTCCTTTTCAGAAACTATGATTCTGAGACAAAGTGCTTTTGATTATTCCATTCGAAATTTTTAAAGAAGGAAAGATTCTTTGGGGAAGCAAAGTATGTCAGGGCCATTGTGGGCCACAGTCTGGGCGACCGAACTGAAAACCACACTTAAAAAATCTGTAGCAGAGCTGATTAATGTGTGTAAAAAATGGTCCTATTTCAGTGACATCCATGAACGTGAACCAGTGCTGCGTCTGTAGCAGTCCTGTGCTGCAGTTTATCCAATTACATGCAGTTATGCAAACAGCTTTAGCTGAACGCAGCTCATCAGAACAGAGACTGCAGGGCTGGATATGAGGTCAGAAAGAGAATAATTCCACTTATTGTCATAGATTTTTAATTTTATTTACTATTTCTGGTCTGAGTAGTAATGCGACAGAGTGGCTTGTTAAAAAAAGAAAGTGGACAACTGTGCAGTTTTCACATTCTGAAACTGATGTGGCTCATTTGTTCAGAGGTCAAAGGTGGAAATATTAAGTGTAAAACAAAACAGTCACTTCAAATGAACCTACCGACAAAATCCAGCTCTGACGATGAATAAAATAAACCCAAAGGTCCATCACAGTGCCGGTTCGTTCCTGCCCAATGCTCATTTTGTGAGTTGACCATGCCTTCAACATGGTGGTGGTAGTATGAGAGAAGACTGATTGAGGGAGAGGGGGAACTCTGAGAACTTGGGCTGGAGTTCTGGGCAGCTTCTGCCTGTAGCTAGAAGGCCGGACCCCCTCATAGCTGTAGTAGGACTGATGCAGGACTGAGGAACAGGGGGGGAGATGGGGGGGTGGTGGGTATTGAGAACACTTTCTCACGGGAACAGAAGGTGAGGATGTGAATTTATAGGGCGTTAGACTGGAAGAAGGAGGGGTTTCAGCCATGCTCCTCCCCCCAAACTTCAGTTATAACATAATTAACATTATAATAGCTTTTATTATTGTTTCTTTTTTATATTATTTAATCTTTTATTTATTCCACTTCACCTTGTGTAAAAAGAGGAGTTTTGTCTTCTGGTAGCCCAAAGCGATTCAGTTTATAACATGGTTATTAGATGTAAAATGTTTAATTATTTCGCTGGACTAATCATTAAAGGGGAATTCTGCCGATTTTTAAAATGCAAAAGATGTAAACAAAGTTATTCAAAGCGATTAATGCAAAATGCTCCATTGTAGAGAAAAAGGCAGAGTCAGAATTGTTCACAGTGGTGGTGAAAGGAACACTACACCTTTCATGGCGGAGGGGTACATGCAGGGCACTGTAGGGCAAAATAGTTCCCAAACAAAATGTATTTTTTTTGTATTTTCGACTATTTTACTATCATCAACATTACATATGAAAACCTTCTCATGTAGGTTCACTTGTGGCTCTGAATAATAAATAGAATGGCATTATTAGGGTTGTAGACAACATGACCCCTGGTTCCCTCACCTCACTATAAAACAATCTGAGTCTGTAAGTTTCTCTAGAGCAGAGCGTATCACATCAAACCACGCTGAATGACTTGATCTATAGCTCAGTGACCAAATTATGCAATTATTATGTTGATAAACAGGAAAATCCCATTTAATGGTTTAACATTATTCACAATTTACCTATGTTAGCTTGTTTATCTGGGCCTTTGTAAGCAAGAAAATGGATGGAACTGGACCTTCCCAAGTTTAGGGGCCCAGTCACATGCCATCACTCCAATTAACTCTTTTAGCATCTTTATTTTCATGAAGGTGGAGGCCAAACAGTAGGAAAGGAACGGTCACACACAGAGTAGACGAGTCTATTAGAGCAGCGGGTCTGAGACTTTGTGTCCAGATGGAGACAGAGGAAAGGGGAGAAGTGGGGAAGGACATTTTGATACAGGCAATCTGTTGATGCCTGTGGGGGGTAGATGGACCGATTTCCCCCCTCGGTGTGAAAGATGAAGGTCTGATCGAATCCGTCACTTCCAACAAATCTGTTTAATGTCCCCGCATCTGCTGAATGTCTGATCTGTGGCAAAGTTTCTGAAAGTGTCAGAGCTCTGCACTTTGGCTCAAATTTGTCGCTTTTCGAAGGTTGGAAGGAGAATCTAAAAAAAGGTAAGAGTCATTTGCATTTCAATAATTGGCAAACTTCATTATTTACAGTATGATTACACAGAGATTGAAGGCTGGGTCAGAGGGATATTAGAAATCTGCAATATCTGTTTGCTTTCAGATAATTGGAAATATCTAGATGGCCTTTTCTGACATCAAAGAGGCATTAGGGAGAATTAGCAGCGCGAGGGGGAAAGAGGGGAATTCACTACGTTTATATTTACCTCCTGCACAGGGACGCAAAAGGAGAGAGGTAACACCACCCCCTAGAGGTCAGCTTGCTAACTGCTGATGGAAGGGCAGTGGCACACAGGGGACTGAGGAGTTCCGCTGCATGTCAGTTACCACACATTTGAAATGATAACAATTTTGTTGACTCTGTTTATTCAGAGTAGAATTACAGTAAAATGAGATGATAATGATTAAGTCATCACTAGTTTGAGCATATCGTTTACAGTGTGGGCTTTAGACTGATGGATCTCCATTTTTGCCACTTTTCAGTTTCTGACTTAATTTGAAAAAGCCAGTTGCCCTTTACCTTGTGTATAAATTTCATGATGAAATGATCAAAGAGAAACGGCCCGGAATGACTTGAAAATAGTTCTGGTTCCACTGACTTACATTGAAAGTAAAGAAGGTTTTTTCCTTCTCCTGTAACAAATTTAAGAAAAAACTTGGGAAGATGTTGGTGAATGAGGCCCACTGTTTTCAGTGCTATAAAACCAATTTTGTTGTAGATATCGTAAAAGGCAGAGACCACCCTTTATTTACTGATGCTGTCAGAACAAAACCTCGTATCTCCAAAATGTCAACTTTCCAGGTAAAGGAAAAAACGATAATAGCTTTATTTAAAGTCATTGTAAAAAGTCAAACAAAAACAGGATTTCACCAAAACTGCCCCCATCAGATAAACAGCACTTAAAGCTTTCATCTCTGAGAGAGAGGAGAAAATCAAGCTGCTTCAGATCTGAAAACATCCACAGGTGTTTCTGTCCATCCTTCCACTGTGAGAAGACGACTCAGCGCTATGGGTCTGAAAGGATGTGTAGCTGTCAAGAAGAACATTAGAACATCAAAACTGGACATCTAAGGTGCAGAGTAAGGTTCTATGAACAGATCCGTCTATTTGTAATTGGAATTATTCTGATTGTGAGAAGCAGATAATGCAACCAACCTCTAAGACTGAATTGTGTGAAAAATGTCCCTGCAGATTTCTTTGAAAAACTGAGCTAAACACACTAAATACTGAAAAGATGAATTAAAGGTGCAGTGTGTAAGATTTAGGGGGATCTATTAGCAGAAATACAGTATACAAAACTATGTTTTCATTAGTGCATAATGACCTGTAAGTACAAATTGTTGTGCTGTTGTTAGCTCAGAATGAGCCCTTCAAATCTACATAGCACCAGATCTTCTTCCAGCAGAGGCCACCATGCATGTTTCTACAGAATTCCAGACAAACCAAGCACTGGCTCTAGAGAGTGCCTTTCGCTTGAATTTGGTGGCGCTACAGCATCGGCTGGAAGACTAAAATAGATAAAATAGAAGATAAAATAGAAGAATCCTTGTCAAAATGTCCTGCTGTGGCTCAGTGTACATAAAACTCCAGGCAGGACATTTTGAGCTTAAATCTCCTTATCAAAAATACTACAAGGCTGAAATCAGCTTTCTATTCATTCCCAGGTTCTTGTTTAAATTTTACTGTTCCATCTTAAATGGTGAAGCAGCTACATTCTAATAACTCAGTGTTTTAGTATGTTTTTAATTTCAAATCAGTGCAGACTAATAAAGTGCTTTAGGCTATCAAAATATCCTAATTATTCTTTTAATACTGGTGACATTTTCTGATAAGGACTTTCGCCAGCTCCTTGTTCGAATTTTCCCGTTCCACCTTAAATGGTCCTGCAGTTGCATTCTGGCACCTGAGGTGTTATAATAACTGCTGCACCATTTAAGGTGGAACAGGAGAATTTAAACAAAAAGCTGGCAAATAAGAAGCTACATTACATGAAAGGGTGGTCTCTGACTTTTGCACAGTACTGTATATGGTAGCTGTACCTAATAAACTGACTCAATATGTGCTGAAAAAAGATACTGATATCCATGAGACTATTATGACTGAAAAGAGAGCCAGCAGCTGTAATGTGTGTGATGTCCATCATGTTGTTTGTCTCCCAAATGTCGCTGTCATAGGTGTGGCTATTTCCTGACTCATTTTCTGCCCTCCATGTGAGACCCCCCCCACCTTCAACTGCTGTTATTTTTGGCAGTTGTGTCACTGCATGATCACTGTATAATGAAAATCATAAACCAGATCCAGCTGCTCCAGCTTTGTTGATGCCACTGGTTCATTCACTTTCAGAGGACCCACTTAAACTCATTTTTCTTTTGAACAAATGAAAATTTAAACGGGAGCGTAGGGTGGTCCGAGGTGCTTAATCCCAAAAACAAAGACCCTTCCCTCTATGTTGGATTTGCACCTCTGCTATGCTGTGTTTGATTTATTCAGTGCCTCCTGATGTGCTGCAATATCTGTATGGTGAGCAGCCATTAGCTGGATTACCTGAGCGGTTTGGCCCGGCCTGAGGCGGCCGGCGGATAAGTGCCCCCTGAGTGCCCACTGACTGCCCTGCTGCTTATGACCAATGTGGAAAAAAAGCCCTGGAGCTCACCAACCGGGTTTGCTTACCAAGCCGACGAGAGCAGACCTCACCATTTATCATCAGAGGGCTATGTTTGCTCAAGGGTTCCTAACCAGATGAGTCCTTCAGCACGAAGGTCAGAGAGCACAGCGTGAAAGCACAACAAAAAGCACTCAGTGCTGTTTCCAGATTTCTCCTTGGATGACTGTTTGAGAACATTGAGAGAGATGAACTGAGGTGCTTTTTGTTTAGCTGGAGATGAGGTCGGCATGCTTTGTTTTATAGCTGCTGCCAAAGTGGCACCAGCGTTCAGGACCAGCGTAACGACTTTTGACCGGCGTCGTGATGTTTTGGTCATTATTGTTGATTCCTGCTCAATTGCAGGAGCTCCTTGTTGGCCAAATGTATTCCTTAAAGTGAGCAGTGTTATTGCTGCTGTCAGGAAATAAACAACTGTATAATGATGTGTTTCTAAAAACGTTCCTAGTTAAAGTATGAATTGTAACTGTTATCATTCTGATTAGGTGCTGGGAGGGTACAGGCGGATCTCAGTGTATGATATTTCAGACCAAATGTTCCCCGTCCAGGCCTATCTCTATATTTTTTTAAATTAAAAAGGCACTGTCTGTCGCCTCACAGCAAGAAGGGCCTGGGCTTGACTCCAGGGTCCTTTCTGTGTGGAGTTTGCATGTTCTACCTGTGTCTGTGAGGGTCTCCTCCCACAGCCCAAAGACATGCAATCAGGTGAACTGGAGATGCTACACTGAAATAAAGGTTCTGTGAAGGTACATTTTTCGTTCATCAAGGTACAAACAATGTAAATGTTCCCTCAAAGGTACAACAGTGGTTTTAAGGTCAAGTGTTTCCAGGTGAAAAGTTTGTATTTGTATCTTTTCATAACCGAATGTTTTAAAACAGAACAGTAAAATAAAAGCCTGGAGACGAGACGGGGTGTGTGGAGTCAGTACAGCTTAGAACATATCATTTCAGTGGATTATGGTAGTTGTGTGCCATAGTAGTAGTAGTAGTCTGTGTAAATGCCCTTTGATGGACTGGCAACCTGTCCAGGGTGTTTCCTGCCTTCTGCCTAATGAGTGCTGGGATAGGCTCCAGCTACCCCCACAACCCAGGAGGATTAATTTTTTAGACAATGTGTGTATGAATCAATACCCTAATGAGTTTAAAGCATAAATTAGTAAAGTGGTCAAATCTGGGCCATTATAAATTCTGTTTGGTCTGAAAATATGGTTTCACATCTACAATACGAATGCATTTATATTCTTCCATTACATCATGAGGAATGACCTGCCACCACTTTGGTAGACATCCTGCAACTCAGACATAGCTTGTCTCGTCATTGTTGCTGCAGCTACAGCCCTGCAGGTGGATGAAGGCCGAGAGAATAGCCAGAATGACAGCTAAACAATGAACAGATATGTGGACACCTTAAATGCAGTCTCCAGAAAATGCTACAAGGAGAAGATTAGCTTGATTGGTGGGCTGGATCTGCATAATCTGCAGACTTCTTTAAGTTCAGAGAATTGAGTAGTGTGAGATTTTAAAAAAAATAATAAAAATAGCTACCAAAACTGCCAAAACACTTTTTCCACCTTAAATGGTGCATAAGTAATATTTAGGTGCCTCATACATGGAACAGAAATTTCTAAAGAAGCTGGCAAGTAAGAAGCCAACATCAGCTTAGTCCCATATACTTACAGCTAACAGATATTTTGCAAATGTCAGAAAAATTGGAGCTGCTGTTGTTTTTTGAACATGTCTCACTGGCTGAATGCAGCAAGAAATCACAGCCATTTAGATTTCAGCTACACTACAGCAACAAATCCAATAAAATCAAGGCAAAGCACCAAATATATTGATTACTGTGCTTTAAAAATCTTTTTTTTTTTTTTTCCAAAAAAGAACTTTACTCCCTTTGCTGGATTGAACTGGTTAACTCATAACAAACTGACTCTGCTCTGCTGAATGATCTTGAAGGTGGAACACTATGAATAGGTCTGTACACTCAAAGCCAGATGTACAGTCAGGTGCAAAATTTAGATACTCCTCGTCAGATGATGTTTTGTTGAATTGAAAAGTGAAAATAACACATCCTTAACTTAAATATGGCATTTTCTGCAAATTTTAAGGTATAATTTCTTTGTATTTCTATAACACATAGTTACACTATGTGAAAAATGAAGCAGATAAACAGTGATTGTGCATTACAGTGTGCAGGAGTGTGTTCTCTGTTCAAGATGTGCACTTATTTTTACCTACAAAACTGCACGCAAAATGCTCCCAAAATGTACCTGAATTTAACATTTGATTTACCAAGGCGGTGCATAGGACAACAAACTGTGCATAGGACCACCTAGTAACTGCACGCTCATGAAGCACAAGGTTTAAATGTGCAAGGAATTCATAAAGCAGTGAACTTCTTGGTGAAAAATGACCAATAGGAACAAGCATTAGAATTAAAACCTAATGGTTTTGTTTTCTTATGGGTATTGGCTTAAAGGCTCCAAAAGAGACCACTAGTTTCCTGTAGAGCACCTTTAGATCCCATTAGGAAACCATTTAATGCATTTAGAATCGGCCACTGGTCACCTGTTAAACCATTAGGATCCTTTGCATTGTGATATCAACCTACTAAAAAGCCAAAACACATTACAAAATCACCAAGAACCAACAGAAACACTTCATGGTTTCTATGGGTTTTTCAGCAGGGCAAGCTCAAGACATAATAGAGAAGAGTTCAATGGAGAGAGAGCAGTGTTTATAAATAAAGTTATTATATAAACAAAGTATTATAAACAAAGTATTCAACAAGGCAAGGCAAGTATATTTATATAGCACCTTTCATACACTGCTGTCATTCAAAGCGCTCTACAAATGAGAAAATACAGAGTCAGGAAATACAGTTATATAAAAAAAAGCAAAGTAAATGTGAATAGAAATGAAAAACATAATTGAAACATGATTAAAGCAATAGATTTCACTAAATTAAAAATCAAATTATAAATTAAATTAGGATAGTTAAAAAATCAAATGAAAAACTAAAAGTTAAAATAAAGATGAAAAAAAGTGCTGTTACAGAGGAAAAGGGTCTAAAAACGCTAACAGTGTTTAAACTGAGCTGAAAGCTGCTCAGACAGGAAGGTTTTCAGGCTGATTTAAAGTGTCCAGTGTCGGGGCTCTTCTAATGCTCTCTGTCCACTGGTTCCATTTAAGAGCAGCATAGTATCTAAACGCTGCTTCTCCTTGTTTAGTCTTCACCTTCGGTAGGACTAACTGACCAGTTCCTAATGATCTGAGAGTTCTGCTCGGCTCATATCGCTGCAGCAGATCAGATAAATATGCAGCTCCTGTACCATTAAGACATTTATAGAGCAGTAACAGCTCTTTACAGTCTATTCTGGAACAGACTGGTAGCCAGTGTAAGGATTTAAGAATGGAGGGGGGGATGTGTTCCTTCTTTACTCCTAGTAAGACAGCTGCATTCTGAATCAGCTGAAGCTGTTCGATTGTCTTTTTTGGGAGTCCAGTTAGGAGACCATTACAGTGATCAATCCTGCTGGAAATAAAGGCGTGGACGGGTTTCTCCAGGTCTGCTTTAGTCAGAACATCTCTGATCCTGTTGATATTCTTAAGGGATGTAGCTGTTGATGGACTGTTTGCTTCTAACCTGTACCATGATGAAAATAGTGTTAACATAACAAATCAGCCAATTCATGCTGCATGGAAAATTATGATGTGCCATCCTACATCATCCAACTTTGTAGGCCATTCATGAGGCGCCTCCTGGTGGGAACTCCTTTTTCTGATAAAACTGAGACCACTTGAGCACTGTTCAATCAGCTCTACAAGTTCAGTATATTATAGGTAAACTCTAAGTGAGAAAGAGCTGCAATTTATTTAGTAATAAAAACAAGAAGTGCCCAGATCTGGTCTGGGGCCTCTTTTGTTTGCACAAAAAAAGGAAAAGAGATGCAGTTTTACTGCCGTCTGAATGGAGGGTGATGTGAGGAGCTTGGGGAACTGAAAGGCGACTTGAGTGACAGCAGCCGTGTCACTTCCCCTGTAATCTCTTCACATCTCTTCAGACCACAGTTAACAGCTATTCGGCGGCTGGAAAACAGCCGCATGTCATTCGGGCCTGGATATCAGGTGGTGTTCTTTTCTTCTCAAGTTGCCCCTGGGCACCAAATTCCTCAAACTTTTTCAGAGTACGAATGCTGATATGGTCTCTTTTTCTTCTCTCTGTACCTTATTACTCTCTGCGTGGGTGACTGGTGTCTTGACTTGCTGTCTCGTCCAGCAATAAGCAATTCAAAACCTTTCTGCCCACGCAAGAACACGCGTGCCACATGCAAAAGCTTGAGTCTCCGCCGCCGTCGCAGCCTTTTGTGTTCCCATGTAAATAAAAGGAGAGCAAGGAGGGGCCTTGTCCAACAGCAAATGCCACCGCCTAATTGATAAGAAATGAATCTCAATTAGGGCCATTAATCATGCAGACCAGGAAGTAGTGACAGCCCATGCGCTCGCCAGCCTCTTGTCAGCAGACAAGCTGAGAGGCGGAAATTGGGAAATTGCCTTAAACAGCGGGCTGAGAGGAAAAAAATCCCGATTTTTCAGCAGTCAATGTCAAACGCTGATGTTCAGACAATAAGTCATGTTATTGGGGCCAACAGCATCAATAAAAAAATGGGATTTGAGTTTGTCAGGTTAACGTGGAACACGCCTATTCCTTCATATAGTACACTACCACTATGTAATGGTCTGCTTGGCAAGACCAGGTTCGCTCACCCCCTTTAATTTTGTGGAGCATCGTAGAAGTACGGCCTCATTTTTGGAAATAAGAGTATACTTTCTTATGGAGTCTAGATCCAACCACCACACCTGCTCCAGCTAATTGACCTCTTCAGTAGTCAATCTCAAAACATATAACGTTTTGCTAACGTTTCTGGTATGAACGACGTTTCGTCAAAACAGTGCGAAACAGTGTGCAGTGGGCTTTGAGGTATGTTTTCTCTTATTTCACAGGCGTGTGAGAAGTGCTACCCAATCAGCAGCGATGTGTACATAAACCCAGCTGTTCAACACACCACTGTTTCCGTCTAAATAAATGCTTTGCTACACTTTGTTGGGGCTGAACAGCCCTGGGTTGCATGCAAACCTGCATACTACCACACCAGATAGTATCTCCAAAACAGTACTCCATTATCAGAAGTCCATTCATTAGTGTAGTATGTATGGTACTTTGCAGCTTTCACCCCATTAACATTGAAGTTATAAGCAGTGTATCAGCCTTTGCTGCTTTTTGACCAGAGCATAACACAGAGCAGCCAATCAGAAAAGAGGTAATCTACATATATCAGTCTTAAAACCCGAGCAAACTTTCTAAGTATGTTAATCTTGCTCTTGTGGACACATTATATACAAAATATGCCCTGTGAATAACTTTCCAATGCTCACTAAACACCCAGTGTAATTTGCCAAAATTCTTCTCCTTCAATGTAAACTGGGTACTAATCTTATGTCACGTGCATAAGCACTAGGCCGATGTGGGGTGTCAATCACAAATGCTCATCAGAATGTTAGACCACGCCTATATAATCCTCAGATAGGTCTGATAGATTTTTAAACTGTGTTTCCTTTATTCAGTCAAACTTTGCTGGATGTTAAATATAACACACAATTTTAGTATCATACAAGCATATCGCTGTTGTCGGAAGAAAACATCATATCTCCGAAATGGTAACTATATAGGAGAAAGAAAAAACCTTCTTTACATTTAATGTAAGTCAATGGAACCAGAATTTTGGGTCATTTCTATTTGGCCATTCATCATGAAATTTACACACAGTGTAAAGAGTAACAGGCATTTTCACATTATGTCAAAAACTGAAAACCGTCAAAAATGGAGATTTTTCTTCTGAACACAGCCATGTTTAATATTTTACGCCGTTTACCCCGTTACTGTAGAGGCACAGGGACAAACATAATAACATAACAACAAGCCGTAAAATGGTCACAGGGAAAAAGTAACTGTGTCTCTTTTTGGTAAAATATAACCCAAATGTAGGATATTACCCCTTTTTAAAATAATCTAAATTTATTCTTGTGCATAAATGCATTAAAAAGTCTGGCGATCTGATAAAAATATCCCATTTCTAACCTAGGAGTCTATTCTGTAACTTCGGACTGCCATTAAAATTCCACACCGCTACATTCTGCATCTGTTACCACAACATGTACTTTCCTCTTTTGTAGCTCTAACTTTAAAATAGAGGTGTCAGTAAAAAATAATAGAAAAGAACACACCAGGTGGTTCAGTCACGTTAGTAAAAGCACACAAGGTTGGTAACCCCGGGCACAACACAAGCGGTCACACGCAGTGACACAGTGAACGCTGCTCTGCACACATCCATCGTCCGCTTACTGCTGACCTTTACAGATTGTTTCATTTAATCTCCCTCGGCAGGTTCATGAAATCCCAGCTCATCTTTATCTTACAGCACATGGGATTTGGCCTGACCTATTTTAGCCCACAAGAAAATATACAGTCATTCATAATTGATGAGCGCTGGCTGGTAATTCTCCCATTACCACATGGTCTTATCACTAGCAACACTTCTCTGAGGCCTGCACGCACGATGCGATTCCCTGTTGCTCCAACAGCCAACTTCCACCTCCACCACACTCACACTAACGTTTGCTTTTATGCTTTTCATATTTTTTTCACATATTTATTATGGCCGAAAGTATGTAGACATCCCTCCTAATTATGGAAATCACATGTTTTAGCCACATCTTTTGCTAACTGGTGTAGAAATTTAAGCACATAGCCATGAAATCTATACATACTGTGCCATGGTCAGCTGTAAGTGCTACAATTGTGAAGTTGAAGCATCTAAGAGCAACAACAGCTCAGTAGACAACATACACTGAAAAAAAAAAATCTTAGCAAGTGTAAACATCTAAAACGTAGTCAGTCTAATATTTCTCATTATGAGAATGCTGTAAGAATATTATAAGATCGTTCCACCTGTTTTTGTACATTTTTCCTTGTTTTAATAATTTTATCCAGTGAAAGTGTCTTATTCCATTGGCAGTTTGTTTTACTTGTTTCGAGAAATAATGAAGATCATTTCACTAATTTCAAGAAATAATGCTTAAAACAAGTGATCTGCCAATGGAATGAGACACTTTTTAAGATAGGACTGCTTAAAAACAAGTAAAACAATTCTAGAAATATGTTAAATAATCTCACAATATTCTTACAACAGCATTATAATGAGAAATATTAGATATATAGACTACATTTAAGATGTTCACTCGCTAAGATATTATTTTTGCAGTGCAAACTCACTGAGCAGGGCTGCAAGTGCTGAAGTGTGTAAAAATCACCTGTCCTCTGTAGCATCACTCACCACAGAGTTTCAAACTGCCTCTGAAAGCAACATCAACATAAGAACTGTGCATAGGGAGCTTCATGAAATGGGATTAAATGGCCAAACAGCAGCAAACAAGCCTAAGATCACTATGCGCAGTGCCAAGCGTCGGCTGGAGAGGTGTAAAGCATGTCACTACTGGACTCTGGAGCACTGGAAACGTGTTCTCTGGAGCAGTGCTGGCTCTACCTACTAAGCGATATAAGCACCTGCTTTGGGCCCTGTGGCCACCATGGGGCCGCTTAACACCTTGTACTATTATGACAGCCAAGATGCTCAAGTGAGGGGGGAAAGCAACTGTTTAGTCATGTCTCAAAAAAGAACATCCGTATTTTGAGCAGAAAGATGGAGAAGAAGAAGAGAAGATGAGGAGAAAAGGCTTAAGGCAGACAAAAACACAAGGGTTTTTGGCTTTTGAGTAATGCGACACTGGATTGAGCTTAATATGACTATATTAAGGTAAAAAAGGTCCATTTTGATTTCTGGTTGACTTTATCAGTGCTACAGAGAACGTTACGAACTTTCAAGTCAAGTCATTCCTTGCAAACTATTGATGTTGGATGTATGAAATTCTCTGAGATAATAATTTTATTTGAAGCGTGTTTAACTACCCAGATAAGAAATACAGTGATGTGTCTCGCATTTTATAAAAATCCAGAAAAAGTAAATGTGCATTGAAACATCTTTGAGCATCTATATCCATGTAATGAAGCCGTCGACATTTATTACTCATGTTCTGGTCCACATTTGTCAACTAAACATTTGACTTAATAGTAAAAGATTTCCGATTTATTTATTTTTTCAGTCTTTTCATGAAGCAGCTCCTTCCACCTCACTCTCGCTCACAGTAAAGCCCTCCTGCAGCAGGTTTTGCTGCATCCGTCTCCCTCTTGTATCATGTTTCTTTCCTCTTACGCTGATGAGACAAACAGGACCCCTGGGGCTCCTCTGACCCTCACCGCATAGTTGAGCAAGGCAAGGCCCACACACAAGTGTCGCATTAGGGAAAAAAATAAACCACCCATCCGCTCACAGCGTCTGGGTGAAGGCCAGGCCCGCACGGCTTCAGACACGATGCCCAGCAATGCACTCCTGTCTGAGGAAATCTAATCAAAAGCCACTTGACTCCCAAATAACCCGGCCACATGTTGAAGCCAATCGATGCATTTTCTGCATGGCTTATTGATATCTCACCGCCGCGTGCCTTGTTGTTATTAGCCAAGCGGCTCTCCATTTCAGCTAGTGATTGTTTATTAGGAAAAGGTCAGAGTTCCTTCCTGTGTGTCTGTGTGTGTGAGAGAGAGAGAAAGAGAGTAAGCGTAATACACCGATCAGGCATAACTGTAGTCCATCTGTTTCTCTGCATACTTTGTTAGCCCCCTTTTACCCTGTTCTTCAGTGGTCAGGACCCCCATGAGCTATCGTCTCTTACATTACATCTACAAGGTGGACTGACAAGGTAGGAGTGTCTAGTAGAGTGGACAGTGAGTGGACATAGTGTTTAAAAACTCCAGCAGCACTGCTGTGTCTGATCAACTCGTACCAGCGCCACACACACTAAGACACCACCACCACATCAGTGTGGTCACTGCAGTGCTGAGAATGATCCACCACCCAAATAGTACCTGCTCTATGAGGGTCCATGGGGGTCCTGACCACTGAAGAACAGTGTAAAAGGGGGCTAACAAAGTATGCAGAGAAACAGGTGGACTACAGTCTGTAACTGTAGAACTACAAAGTGCACCTATATAGTAAGTGGAGCTGATAAAATGGACAATGAGTGTAGAAACAAGGAGGTGGTCATAATGTTATACCTGATCGGTGTATAAAATGATGTGTAAAATGGTAGTTTGGCAAAAGTTTTTCTCTTGTCCCAAATGCAGCCTGGATTGTGGTCAGAGCTTTACTTCTTTTGCTTCTGTACTGGAACGATGAGGCTAATGTTGCTAACAAGTAATGGAGGCCTAAAGTCACCAAGTTACCACTGTGCTAACTGCTTAACTAAGTCTGGTTACACTTTTGCCAGAGTCCATTTACACTTTGCACTAAAATGCGTCCTCAGTGTGACCAGGTGAGACCAGTTTTACTTTCCCTTTGTATAATAAAGCAGTGACCCACTGTGTTACTGCGATTTTAACACAAAAAAAGGGATGTTCTTATGCACAACATGAAGCAGAGTGCCTAAAACTCCCTTGAAGATTGTTGAAAGAGGAGAACATTTGGTCACCCATTGCTGAATATTGCGGTCATTTAATGAACTTTTTAACTTTTTGTCATGTAACAATGAACATATGATGACACAGCACTGTTTAATGCAAAAACATTCACTTTATAAGTACTTTTTGGTCACCAAATCACCACCGAGTCGGATTTAGCACTAATCCAGTGGCGCCCTTTTCTTGCACTGTGGCTGAATCTCAAACGGCTCCCTGCTCCCTACATAGTGCACTACGTAGGAATTTAAATGCTGGTTTCTGCAGCCCAACAGTGAATAATATAGCTAGGAAAACATCATTTGGGATTCAGCCACATCCACACACAGAATTTCTGAACTTCCAGAACTAGCACACTATTTAGCCATTTGGGCTTGACGCTACTTCTGACTGAAACTCCGAGGCATGTAAGTCATTCAAGAGACATTTTTAGACTTATACACTGCTGTTTTACAGTAAATCATACCGTAAGTACTTTAATTCAAGCCTGTGATATTAATGTTGGAGATGTTTAGCCTGTTAGCTAGCTGACCAGCCTAGGTCTAGTTAAGAACATAAGGTGTCAGCCACTCAGTTTAAATGAAACATGGGTTCCTCCTTCATCAGTACCCTCAGTGCTCCATGCGAGCAGCACTAGAGTCAAAGTTTATTCAATTAACAGCACAAGGGCTATTTGTGCCGTGGCACAGTAATACAGCGTTCAGTTGTTGTGAGGCAGTTGTAGGCGTGTGTATATCATGGATTTTACAATGGCTTCGAACGTGGCTCAGCCAATCAGAATTTAGGACCGGAACCGTATCTGTTTTATAACACACATTAACAGAAACAACATTTCCATTCCATCTTTGAGAGAGAGGAGAAAATCAAGCTGCTTCAGATCTGAAAACATCCACAGGTGTTTCTGTCCATCCTTCCACTGTGAGAAGACGACTCAGCACTATGGGTCTGAAATGCAACGGCCTGACCACCCCAGAGTCCAGACCACAATATCACTGGACATGTTTGGGATTATTTGGGACATGAGAAGCAGAAACAAGACTGAACTTCATAGGTGTGGAAGAATTTCACTTCAGATTTGTTTGAAAAATGGACAGCAGGTCTTATGAAAAGAATGGAAGCTGTAATAAAGGCAAAGAGTGGACGACACAAAGATTTGATATTAGTTGAGACTCAGACTTTTGCACAGCACTGTGTGTCACATAGCTAAAAGCAGCCATTTTGAGGAAAGAATTTTGTCTGTACTGTTGTGCAGTTTTATAACGTCAGGCACCAAACACATCTTGGCTAATCATCTACACTTGGTAAAAAAGAAACGATTTTGACGATTTTGGCAGCACCACTGCATAAAAAAATAAGCAAATTGTGTGTTGCTTCAGGGCCAAAAAATTGCTAGTACGTGTGTTTGCTCCACAGCGTGTTGGCGTGATGTGTGTTTGAGGTTACAACAAGCCTTTGCATTTGTTTCCTTGCAGAGCATCATCCTAATTAAACCGAATTGCCTTGAAAGACACCACAGGCAGCCGTTTCCCCTGCTGTAATTAGCCCAGCTTCGTACAGCCAACTACAACACACCAGCACTCTTGCAATTTTATTCATTTCTTTATTTAATTCTTTCTTTTTTTATTTTTTCACAGGACACTTTTCCCACTAAATTCCCCCTGCAAGCAACACACAATTACATTCCGTTTGGCATTCACAGGGCCATCTCTGCAGCTATTATGGCAATGCGTGGCCGTTTTTCAGTCTCAGGTGGTCGGGAGGCCTGTGGCTAATCCTTTGTGCCGCGCTAAGGATGCCACATTCACAGCTCAACAGACTGTGGAATAATTTCACTTCCTACTGCAGTAATTGACCGGCCGCTACATAATGTGGCATGCGAAATGCCGTGTATACCGTATGTGCTAAATGCCTTTCATGAGAAATTGCTATTGTGGGCCTCGCGCTGAAAGACCTGGTCCTTTTTTTCTGCCTAACGTTCAGAGAGTGTCTCTCTTGGAGCACAATTGCTGTGCATGTTGCATCTCCGTCTGTGCCTTTAAGTGCTTTCAGCTCCTGACATCCATACCCAAGCAAGTTAGCATTGCTATCTTGGTGGGTTCAGTATTACTGTAGCTGAACAATGCTAATGCTATGCGTATGCTAACAAAGGCTCTTTTAGCATTGTTTCCCCTTAGGGAGCAGCCAGACGTCCTCACAGCATCACCGCTTTCAAACGTTTTCCATTATGGTTGATATATTTAGTCCCCACGAGCAGCTAAATACATGGCGACACACACACAGAAACAAAACAGAGCGGGAATAAAATACGGCGCGGCATACAAATGACACATTTGAACAGTGTGACATCCTCTTGCTCTCACTCTCTCTCTCCCTCTGCGTCGACTAAAACACTCGTTTGGAATTTGACATCATTATCGTCTCAGTGTGCCCTGAATTTGTGACCGATTCCACCGGCTCCAATTAGGCTCAAGTCTAATTACTTTCATTTAGCAAGGTATTAATTCCAAGCTCTACGTCTCCCTTCTCTCATTAGTTCCGCCGTGATCTCTCCGAAAGTATAATTACACCCAGGCAGACGTATTACGCTCGGCCAGCCTGCCTGGATGGGAGAAAAACTTTCTGTTTGATGTGTCTGCACTCATCGGCTGACAAATGCGAGTGCCTTGACTTACAGCTCAATTCTGTTGGTTTATGTCCACAGCGAGCGTTCTGGGGACTTGGCCTGATCTTATATTGGTTATGGGCGGTGTGGGGGGACGCTATTGCTCTTTGTGGTGTTGTTTCGGGGTTCGGTTTATTGCGGACACATATGTCTTTCCTGTTTCATCAAATTCAGAGTGTAGCTTCTGGACACTGGAAATCCAACAGCTTTACTGGTCTTACCCACACATAAATCTGGACTTGAGTGCAGGCCTGCTGGCGAAATACACTACAGTCACTTCCTCATTCTCTTTCATTCAGCTCCTCAATCTCGCCTGCTCTCGCTTTCTCACTAGTTTTAATCCCTCTTTAAAGAATTATGACATCAGTTTTTCTACTGTTTTATTTAAGCAGCCTAACTTACATATTCAGATAACTTTACAAGGTCATAATATTATCTAGCGGCAAAGCGTGATTATTAGTGCTAGGCCTTGAGTTCTGCCCATACATGGACAATCACCTCTACCATAATGTTAATTAATGCGCTTCATGGTAGCACTTTGGCTAAGCTAATAACGATTCACATAAACAATTTCTGGCTGTTCTAGATTAAACACAAACATGTGAAACTTGGAAAGGATACTTCATGTTTTATTTAAAGCTTGTAACAGACAGTTTTACAGTGAACCTCCACTAAAGAGCCCTGACGGAGCTGCTGCCACTGTTTTCCTTTTCTGACAACTGACTAATACACATTAATCAGGCTACCGTTCATATACGTAGTCCGTGACGTATCTATCCCTTCCAGAAGGACCAGAGTTTCGTTTCTTTCCTCACAAAATTGGTCCCATCCATTGGAAAACAAAACATTCCTATGTTAGTACTTAATCTGACATGTCAGGCTCTCAGTTAAGCTCCTGAATTCCTAACCAATGAGAGAGCCCACTTGGCTGTATCTATCTAGATACCACGGAGAGAAAAAAAACTGATTTCAAGAATTTAACCCTTTTTCCAACTATTTATTAATGAATAAGAGTAGTACTGCAGCATAATAAACATATAAAATACACAGAGTTGTAGTCATTGCTATTACTGGGCTACTGTCTGCGCCAAATGTTCACAGTTTGATATTTTAACCCCTTAAAATCCCAGGATTATTACATCCTAGGTCTTCTTTTCAGTAACTACAGGGACTTCAATGCAAACTAGTTGAGAATTTTTTAGGTTATATAAGTGTTTAATAAAGCGTTGGGTCTGGTGGGCCCTGACCATGTAAGGGGTTAACTTTACATGTGTATATGTTCTTCTTCTTCTGAGTACATAGAGCTTTCATCAGAACTTCAATGTTTACATCCAGTTAACTGCAGTACGCACTCAACTATGCAAGCCAAGTGTACCAGAGAATGTGTAGAGAGGAGAATTATCACTCTGTAATGTCTTCCAGGTTTCTCAAATGCTAGAGGGCGCTCCCGAGCAAGTCCAAAATGAATGGGTTGATATGGAGCATTTAAGCAAAATCAGTTTACAAATGCTGAAACATTTTTAATGTAAAAGAATTCATTCATTTCCTGAACACAGAGCAGCATAAACATTTTAACACTGCTGTTATATTTTTAAGAGCTTTTAAACTCGAGTTATAGGAGTTTAAAGCAGCGCCTCGTGTACATTCATGACGTCTGTGAGCGCAAAACCAGTTTACTGTAGAAAAAAGGAAACATATAGGTGAGATTTCTTTGCTTTTTTAGTGAAATACATCTTTCTACTTTCTAAAATTAAAGAACCGTTCTGGGCAAGTGATTAGAAACTATTTAAACTTTTTGTTTTTAGCCGTTGAGCGCCATTTACTCCCATTCATTGAGGATGCCCTCCCTCTGGGCGCCCTCTGCTGTTTAGCAGTCCTGTTTTTGATATAACGGGGGAAATAGGAAGTGGCCAGGCTCCTCATAAACTGGCTCTGAGTCTACTACGTTTTCTTTCTTTTCAAGTTTTAACTTCAGAAAAGAAACTCTACCTTCTACTTATCAAGTGCTACATGCTAAACCGAAAGACACTGGGGGGTGGGGTGTTGAACAGGACCTTCTCTGGGGGTCCAGGACAGGACAGTCATGGGAAAGAAATGACAAATCCTAAAGACCTCCGAAGTCATGCGTCATTCTGCAGTTAGCGTCATGCCCGTATTAGTAATTCTGGGTCTAAGCTGGCTAAGCTGTTCTCTATGGCAATAATGAATGGGATTTTTGAGTGTCACCACTATCACGCTGGTTCACAAACGGTTACAAATGGTTAAAATGGTTTTGTCCTGTATACATTTTTCCACTGAATGTCACTGCAACCTCTGAATTATGAGGTCATTAAGGAGTCTAAATATGACCACTGCTACATCCATGCTGACAGCAAGCTACCACTCCCTGATAGCAAGAGAATAGCTGGCCACTGTCCTCTGGCATTTTGTACAGCATTTTTTGGGCGGCCTACCAGTGGTTAAGCAGAGGATTAGACAAAATTCCGTTTATTATTGCTCATTTTCCACTCAAAGTGCAATTTACTCATTTTTCAGGACAGTAATCTGGGTGGTCTGAGGGTGGACCGGCAGCGGCAAACAGTCCGTGGGGTGCCGACCTTATCAAGCAAGCGGACTGATATATGCTTTCTATCTGGGACTCCTGCACACTGAAATGACCTCACATGAAGAAAATCTACTTTTCACTTCAACACAAGTATTAATAACAGCTGCAACTCATAACATGCTCTACTGCTGCCAAAGCCACTTAACTGCCACACTGGACAAAGCTTGCTGGTTTGTTTGGGGTATATTTGTATACTTACCTTTCTTATGGTGTCAATTCAGTGTGCAGCAATATTAGCTCACATGTAGCAAAATTCATATTTTGGGCTCCTTAACGACCTCGTAATTCAGAGAATTCAGCGACATTCAGTCGAAAAATGTACCTAGAATAAAACAGATCAGGTTCGGAACCATTTTGTTAACCACAGGGCATGATGGCAGGATTTTCAAAATTCCCTTTCATTTTTGCTTTAGAGAAATCCAGCTTGGACCTGGAGTTTCTGATCTGGGCATGATGTCAACTACAGAACAATAACATGACTTTAGTGGTCTATTAAGCTGCTTTTGGAAATATCACCACCCAAATTGGCACAACCAGAGCTCCAACCTAAATGTGCAGTTGTTTTAATAGTTGCTCTAATGCAGTTAGAACCAGTTCTCTTTTTATGTGATTGAGTATTAACACATTAGCTAAGTTTATAATGTCAAAAGGCAATGCCACCATTTTTTCAAAATTTCTGCATAATTAAATCAAGATTCAGAGTGATTTGATGTAAAATATCCCATTCTAGGGAAACATATTGAGTCAGAATTGCTCGCAGTGGAAGAAACCAGACATCCAAAGACTGTAATGCCTCTAAGCTCCCTCACGGAAAGTTATTACATAAAATGGTTATGAATATGCTGCCTGATGCCTGAAATGCTGTAGGACGGTAGTTCTGAGATGAAGATGTTGAAGATGTAAAGCTAAATAGTATCCAAAGAAAACTTATTTTGTATAATTATTCTCACAAGCTGGCATTTACCACAATTATATCATAGATTATAGGTAACCTGTTCTAACAAACCTGATTCAGATCAAGCAGCACTATACGCTAATGACAGGACTCAGGTGCCTGAGTCATACTGAGCAAACAAAAGAAACTGCACGCAAAGAAACTTTTATGGCAAATTTAAAACTTCACATAAAAAGAATAAACACCACAGGAACAGCACAACAATAAACAGTGTGAACTGAACACTATATGACTGCCTAAATTAATTATTTACCCATAAACGATGGATCATGTCATGCAGCCCAGCAAGCCGGGAGAGCCAGGCAGAACTACACCTAGTTCTTCCTCAGAGTCATAGGCTATCATTACTTGAATATTAAGGCCTTCATAAGCTGAATGAGGCATGTTAGAGCAGGAAAAACACCGAAGACTGCAGTGCAGGTGGGGTCTGGAGTTGAGAAACTCTGTCTTAGCACAGAGACTCGTCCTCTTTCAGGACAAGTTAAAACTAGGTGTTGATTCCTGCTCCAGTTTTCCTACCTTCTCAATCCTTTATTAATGCTATGGAAATACATGAAGGGAATTCTAAGACATAGATGGGCCAAAAACTCAGCGTAAGGGATCACAATAGCAGCACGTCTTATTGGTAAAGTATGTTTTTTCCTTCTCCTGTAAAGTTAGAATTCTGGAGATACAAGGTTTTGTTACGACAGAAGTTACAATGAAGTAACTTTTTTCAACAATTTCGGAGGTCAGGATACAAAAAATACACTTAATCATTAACTTTCACTACTATTTCTTAAAAAGCCAAATACCCTAAAATAAACTGAACTTTCCATTAATTTCTTCAGATCCAGATTTATTGAACAAGATAAAAATTCTAAGCATAAAAACGCAATTTTTGGGCATTTCTATTAGTCTAATCATCATGAAATTTTCACACAATGTAAAGAAAAGCTCAAATGATTTGCCAAATAACAATTAAGATACATGCTTTTCATTGGAAATTGACTACATATATATATATATATATATATACATATATATATAAAACCCCATTTCCAAAAAAGTTGTTAATAAAAACAAAATGCAATGATGTACAAATCATTTAAACCCTACATTTCATTGAAAATAGTAAAATGACAACATATCAAATGTTACAACAAAGAAATTGTATTGTTTATTGAAAAATATTTGCCCATTTTGAATTTAATGTCAACAATACGTTCCAAAAAAGTTGGGATGGGGGCAACAAATGTCTGGTAAAATTGTGTAATGCTAAAAAAAAACACCTGGGTGGTTGAATGATAACAGGTCAGTAACATGATTGGGTATAAAAAAGCATCTCAGAGAGGCTGAGTCTTTCAGAAGTAAAGATGAGGAGGGGTTCACCACTCTGTGAAAGACTGCAAGAACTTTAGCTTTTTATCATCTACGGTACACAATTTCATTAAAAGATTCAGAGAATCTGGAGAAACCTCTATATGCAAGGCTCAAGGCCAAAAACCATTACTTGCTGGCCGTGATCTTTGGGCCCTCAGGCAGCACTGCATTAAAAACAGACATGATTCTGTATTGGAAATCACTGCATGGGCTCAGAAACACTTCTGACAACCACTGTCTATGAAAACAGTTCATCGCTGCATCAACAAATGCAAGTTAAAACTCTAAAAACGCAAAAAAGAAACTGTACAGGATCCAGAAATGCTGCCACCTTCTCTGGGCCCGAGCTCATTTAAAATGGACTGAGGGGAAGTAGAAAAGTGTCCTGTGGTGCGACGAATCAACATTTGAAATTCTTTTTGGAATTCATGGACACTGTGTCCTCCGGGCTAAAGACCACTCAGCTTGTTATCAGTGCACAGTTCAAAGGCCAGTATTCATGATGGTATAGGGGGTCATTAGTGCACATGGTATGGGTGACGTACACATCTGTGAAGACACCATTAATGCTGAACGATATATACATGTTTTGGCAACATATGCTGCCATCCAGACGACGTCTCTCAGTCAGCCCAAAAGCCAAGAGGACGCACTCTCCACTAGGCTAGGAGATCTGAGACATCAGAGTAAAGGGCAAGTAGCAAGTTTGGGTGTAATTTTAGACTCTGATTTAAATTTTAAATTGCATATTGATAAGGTGACCAAAACGGCCTTCTTCCACTTAAGAAATATTGCCAAAATACATCAGTTTTTAAGTCAACAAGATGCAGAGAAGCTCATTCATGCTTTTATTTCAAGTAGACTGGACTACTGTAATGCTCTGTTTACTTGTTTTCCAAAAAAGTCAATTCAGAAACTACAGCTGACTCAGAATCTGCTACCAAACTGTTAACAAAAACTAGGAAGAGAGAACCCATCACTCCGGTTCTAGCTACACTGCACTGGCTCCCTGTATCTTTAGAATTGATTTTAAAGTCTTTTTACTTGTATTCAAAGCTCTTAACGGCTTAGCACCTTCTTACTTCACTGAGTCTCTGTCACTTTATGTCCCTACTCAAGCTCTCAGGTCCTCCACAGCATGTCTGTTAGACATTCCCGTAACACTTTATTTGGAAAGTCCACTTTAGATGCTTTGTAGATACTTAGTTTACTTTCAAGTTACATTCAACTAAATATCTACTAAATTGACCATCATTTTCTTTAACTTTAAACCTGCTCTAATCCTAACTTTAACCTCAACCCAGAACCTAAACCCAACCCTCACCCTGCTCCTAGCCCTAACCCTGGTCCTAATCCTAACCCTAACCCCACCACTGTTTAGAATCAACAAAGTTTTAACAGATAGTTTGTTAACAGTTTCGATCATCTGTAGATGATCTATAGGGGACTACAGTGGACTATCCAAATAAAGTGAGACCGACATTCCAATAGTCCCCCAAAATAAATTTGGGGAAGCAGCCTTTGTCTACTGGGCACCAAACCCGTGGAACAGTGTACCAAAAAGTATTAGAAAGGCTCAGTGGACATTTTTAAACGACAACTTAAGACATTCATTTTTAACTAAGCTTACAACTGACAAAATCCTTTTTGAAACATTTATTTATTTTATCTATTCTTTTAATTTATTATTTTTATTTTAACCATTGTTTTTGTTTGTTTGTTTTAAAAATTGATTCCTTGTTTAAACAGCCTTGTTCTTTTATTCATATGACTCACTGTGTTATGCATTTTGTGCTCCTTTTCTATCATTACTTTTATTTGTTGGATTCTTTTTTTTTATTGTTGTTCTATTTTTGATTATCTATTTTTTATCTGTCTCTGTTGCTTTTAATGTAAAGCACTTTGAGCTACATTTAATGTATGAAAGTTGCTATATAATGAACACATTATTATTATTATTATTATTATTATTATTATTGTTGTTGGTGGTGTTGTTGTTGTTGTTGTTGTTATGTGGCACCTGCACACCAAACACCTTGCATTTCATGTCAGTGTACAGGAGCATAGCTAGAACTTTTAGAATGGGGTGGCCAGGTAAGACACAGATATTTTATTGGGGTGGCACACTGCTATGAAAAAAATACAATAGCATTACTGTATTAAAATGACATAAAAACAGATACGTTGGCTCTTCTCTGTACATAACTAAATCTGTCCCTCATTTCCACATGAATAAAATATTACATCAATGCCAAAACTAAACTGAAAAACAAATCTGTGTTGTAACATATGTTAGTCATTCATGAGAAAATGATGTATTTGAATCAAATCAATTAAATTCATCACTGTTTTCAGTGCACTACATTAACTTTGGAAAAACGTCTCATATGAACAGGCCACTGAAGGTATTCATTTGGGTTGCATTCACTGAGTCTACTCATTAGAAAGCCAGCAAGACAGCACGGTCTCAGATAACCACTGACACAGAGCAGCACTGCTGAAGGACCCAGTGCTCATTCACTCACCTCTTTACTGAGTAAATTCACCTCACAGCAAGATATGCTAATTACTAAATGCAGCATCACCAGACTCTCATAGCTGATTTTAACTAGCCTGTAGCAGATTTTCACCATAAAGCACAATGAATGCTTTATTAATGATGGCTGACTGTCTCACTTTCCATAAGTGGTGTGGCCAGAAGGGTGGTCATGCTTTATTCCAGGATGGCCCTGGCCACCTCCGGCCACCCCTTGGCTACGCCTCTGGCTTTATACAGTAACATCTCAAAATCTGTGATAAAAAACATTCAAAGGTACCATTACTGGCAGCAACTCTTTAGCTTAATGTGACGTATTTGATAAAGGAACTTCAGCTCCTCTTTCTTGCTTTGGGTCCAAGCAAGTGTATTTCAAAACTGAGGAAGGGGCAAATATTTATCAGTATTTCTTTTGTGCACGTGTTGGGGGTGGGGTTGGGGGCGGATTACATGGCCAAGTTCTAAAGTGAAAACGAGTTAACACATCCTCTGCAGAGAACACACTTAAATATGGCATTTTCTGAAACTTTTAGTGCACAATTAATACTTATTTGGAGAATTTAACATATTGCAAAAAACTAAAAGTGTAAAATGTGCCATTACTTTTGCACAGGCCACATCTTTTTGTTGTTTTTTTTTCCCCCTAATATGGTAAATTCAGAAAATCAACAGTAAATGTGTAGTAAAGTGTGCAGAAATGTGTTTTCACTTATTCTCACTTAGAAAATCAACAAAAAATCCAGGGTACCCAAACTTTTGCATACAACTGTATCAACCAAAAAGTAGGTATTAACCCCTTAAATGGCCACCAGCACAAAGTTTTATTACACACTTCTATAACCTGTTATAAAGCCAATAAGAATAGCTCAGCCAGTTAGTTACTGAATAATAAGCCTTAGTGTGTAACAAGCCTGGGGTTTTAAGGGGTTAAGTAAAAAAACAGCTTTATCTCTCAAATAAGGTTATGTTTCTTCTTTGCCTTTGGTAACAGGTAGAACAGCGCCCCTACTGGACAAAATGCCCCTGGGAAAGACATCCAGCTAAATTCACATCTGTGCAAAAATTAAACACTACCCACAACTGTGCTGATTGCAGGGGGGGCTACTGCTGCTGACAGTCACAGCACCACCGAACAAAGAAAACTTTTAATTTGTTAAAACATTGAATTTTTACTGTTGTATACTTGAGTATCTTTAAATGTTTCACTCAAGTATATTTCTGGCTTCAAACTTTCACTTTTGAATTGAGTATGATTTTGACGAGGTACTTACACTTTCATTTATGAGATAATTCCACTAATTAATCTAAAAATTCTGCACAATTCGGTGGTTGAGATGTAAACAGAGTCATTCAGAGTGGTTTGATGTGAAATGGTTCACTGTAGAGCTCAGATTTCTCTACAGTGGTGGTGATAGGAACCAGGAGTCAAGTTGTGAATGAAGCAAATATAGCCATTTTATCCACAATCTAAACTCACTGGTGAACCTAAATGTGTCTTTTGGGTTTTATGTAGTGCTGTTAAAGGTAAAATCGTGATAAATCAGAAAAAATAAGTTTTCTTTGGGGACTATTTTGACTCATAACACTTCTCTGTCCTGAAAGTATTTAAATGTTTTATGCTACAATTATTGTAAAAAAAATCTTAGACATCAGGCTGCATATTGACTATTTTGTAAAGGACCTTTTAGAGGCATTAACCCTTAGAACCCTAGAATTTTATTTTGGGTCAAATACAATTACAATTCTAAAGTGTTTACATGAAACAGTCACATATGCCATATGTTGTTATTTTCAGACCCTGGGCTGCTCAGATATGCCATTATGTGACATGTAAATGCAAACAGAAATTAGATATCTTTAAGTATTTTTGATCAAAAAAATGTACCTAGCGACTAAAAAAATGTGTACGTTTTTGCTTTTAGAGACTTTGAAAACAAGCGGCACCTCAGAAACCTTTTCAGAAAGTGTTAGTCCGGAGTGTCTGTGAGCTGAAACCTCAATAATTTCGATGGTGATTCTTTTGAGTGGTCATTATTGAGTAAAAATAAACAGTTAGCATAAGGCAGACATGTTTTTTATTGATTGTCTGTCCTCTTGGATTCAGGCTGAGTGCTAAAACTCTGATACGCAGCCAGACAGGCTTTATTTTTTAATTACAAATTGAGTTGCATGTTTAATATCAGATATTTTTAATACTCAAAATCAATGTAAAGTGAATAACATAGCTAAATATTGTAAAACTCTTCAGATGTCTGGTTCCCACCACCACCACTGTGAACAATCCTGACTCAGCAAGCTTCTCTGGAAATGACTAATTCTATGAATGACTTTGTTTAGAAATTTTACATTTTAAAAATGTTATATTTTGGAAAATCTGTGGAAAATTAAACATACTTTGTCTGTATATTTTTCTATCTCTGGGTAAAACTCATATGAAAGGCATCACAATAAACTAAAACAACAAACTAGAGCCGGTGCTGCAGCTAAAGGCCTCCACGGCTCCCACACCGGCGCTTTGTAAAGCAGCCAGCAGGAGTCTCGCTCCCACACGGCGGAGGGGTTTGTGGAGAAAGTGAATTTGGACGAAACGAGAAGGGGAAAAAAACCCAAACCATCAGGACGGAAGTGGCATGGAAAAGGGGAAGGGAAACTTTCCCCAGCGCCGATGTGAGAGCGCTGGACAGTGAGCGAGCGTGATAGGGAGAGAAAAGAGCTCTGCAGCCTCCGATGATGTCGCTAACGCGGATTTAGCGCCGTGTAGCTGCTGGTTACAGAGTCTGAGAGCAAAGCGAAAAATGGGACTGCCGACTTTGGAGTTCAGCGACGCTTTCCTGGACAGCCCCGACTTCAGGGACCGGCTGAAATGCCATGAAATTGAATTGGAGCGGACCAACAAGTTCATCAAGGAGCTCATCAAAGACGGGAACTCTCTCATAGGAGCGCTGAAAAGTAAGTCGAGGTGATTCTCAGCTTCACACTGAAGCCTCAGCGCTGAAACACTGTCATTCAAAAGTTCCACGCTGTGGTTGGTGGAGCGTCGCGGCCACCGAGGCGCTGATGATTGGGTTCCTTCTGGAAAAACACAAAGCAGTTCCGTGTAGATTAATATCCCTGATCATCAGAGGTGGATCATAACTACTTTAACTACCTTCTCTGTGTTCAGGCAGTTCACGCTCCTTAAGTAGCCCACCACTTTTCTGAGTACCTTCAAACCACACTTTTCCTTACTCAAGTGTTTTTGTGAGGGGATTAATCTCCATTTCAGTTCCTGTCATTCAAGTGTAGTTCTCTTTTTGTTCTGTTGGTTCAGTACTTGGGCTTATTTGCTTCTCCTTCTTCCTCACATCTCTCACTTTCAAGATTTAGCATTTTATCGTTTTATTTTAGGCTGAAAAAAAAATACCAAAAGAGAAGAAGGGAGTATAACAAACTATATATACAACAACTATGTATAAACACACTGTATATCTATCATAGAAATGTATTATGTCTTATGCCAATTGATTCTGGATGCTGCTGTCGATGCAAAACCTCGTATCTCCGAAATGATAACTTTGCAGGAGAAGGAAAAAACTTGCTTTACTTTTAATGTAAGTCAATGGAACCAGACTTCTTCCCAAGTCATTTTGGGCCGTTCCTTTTGGTCAGTTCATCGTCAAATTGGCACCCAATATATGTGTGTGTATATGTATATATATATGATATATATATATATATATATATATATATATATATATATATATATATATATATGAATCAGAATTCAGTTTTACATAATCAGAGTCAGAATTCAGTTTTACATGAAAAAGAGACGTTGGGAAATGGTCCAGGATGTTTTGTTACAGTGCCTTTAATACTATGTAAATGAGCTCTGTTCTGATTAGCTGCCCTGTCTGGGCTGAAACACAACACTCCTTATAACTTAAGAGTGAATGGGCGGAGCTATACTGAATAGGTGGGTGATGTGTTGGTAAACGTAATTTGTGACATCACACAAACAGTGAACTCCAAACAGGCTGTTTCAGCAGCTTCAGATGTGAGTGTTGAGGTGGTCAGTATGACAATATTTTATCATCATCGTCCTGAATTTTGTTATTGTGACAAATGACATTACTTTTTTTTGGCATATCTTAAGTCAGTTCAGGCAGTTAATCCTGCGTAATTGGGTTGCAGCACAGTGTGTGAAATGTTAAATAATAAGCATGGTAAGTTTTTGATTGCAGTTTTGAAAAGGGGCTACTCTTAATTCTGCTGACCATTTCTAAGAGAAAGAGATTGACACAGGTTTCTGTAGCCTTATTATAAAGAACTAAATAGGCCACATGATACGCTTACTGACACTGCGTTGCTGTGTGGACCAGTTCCGTTTGTGGCCTCATAGGTGCTATAAAGGCTTCTTCCTTTTTTTTCTGGCTACATAAAGGCCCATCACCTCCATGGACATCATTAGTGTCCACCTAGAATATAGTATTCTGTCAAACATAAGCCTTTGGTGTTAACTCTAATGTTATAAGGTGTTTTCAGCAGAAGGGACTCACTAAGGCTTGATGAAATGTATATATCGTTCGAATATGTGTGAAAATTGTTCATGGCAGAGTCAGCAAAGCCAATTGCTAGTGAATGAATAAGTGACTGTGGGAGGAAAGTTTGGGTCTGGGTCTTAAATGAATGCACACTGATTATGTCTGGAAGGCTCTGACCCCACTTGCAGCTCCTGTATTATCAGCCTGTCATGCCAGGGCTGTAAAAATGGCAATATTGTCTCTTATTTTAACACCGAGGTACTTCTCTATAAGATAAAGACGTCTTCCTTCTTAAAGATAAAGCGGTTGGCCTCCAGACTGTTGCAGAGGAGAATAGGCAACATATTTAAGTCTGACAGCTCATTGGCTCACTGTACATAATGGCAAATTTTAATAGCACGCATTAAAACACTAGGAATACGAACTCATTGGCTAAAAATGATATTCTATGATGATCCTGCAGCTTTCAGGCGACACATTGTTGCTTGTAGAGAATGGTGAAATGAAAAGGGAGGCTTCCCTTTGTAAACCTAACCTTATTCTCAACTACAGCTGAAGTTCTGCAAAGCTGTGAGGATCTAGTTTCATATCAAGTGGCCTTGTATTTGAAATAAACAACTCCATATCAGAAGCTTGTTTCTGGTTGGTACATCCGGGTTTGGACTAGATAAGGCCTAACCTTACTTAAACATGACTTCAACACAACTGTTATACCCTGTGAACTATTATTTTCTAGTTTTTGGACAGTGTCAGAGACTAACTTTCTAATCTGAGGTCCTGTTAATGTCAACCTGAAATCAAAATGGACCTAATTTGCCTTGGTAGTTCATGTCACTGGTCATATTAAGCTGAATTCTTGTTTTTTCTTAAACTTGAAAATGTAATGACTTTTGACAGCATCTAAAATATCTTCTGAGTTTTGATGACATCACTGTGCACCAGTGGGCGGGGAGAAATAAAATTAACCAATAACGTCACGTTACATCTCCATCTTCCACCAACCCAACCCACACAATATGGCCAAAAGTATGTGGATACCTGACCGTCATAGCTATATGAGCTTGTCATCCTTTCTAAAACCCTGAGCATTAATATGGAATTTAACCCATTTGCAGCAATAACAGCCTTCACTCTTCGGTGAAGGCTTTCCACAAGATTTTGGGGTGTCTCTATGGGAATTTGTGCCCACTCAAAAGAGCATTTGTGAGGTCAGGCGCTGATGTTGGATGAGAAGGCCTGGCTTGCAAATGACATTCCAGAGATTATCCAAAAGGTGTTCAGTGGGGTTGAGGTCAGGGCTCTGTGCAGACCACTGGAGTTCCTCCACACCAAACTGGTCAAACCATGTCTTTATGAAGCTGCTTTGTGCACAGGGGCTCAGTCATGCTGAAACAGGAAAGGCTCTTCCCCAAACTGTTCCTGCAAAGTTGGAAGCATAAATATCTAAGATGTCAGGACCCAATCCCTGAGAAACAGCCCCAGCCCATTATCCCTTCTCCACCAAACTTTCCTGTTGGCAATGCATTCTGATAGTTAGCGTTCTCCTGGCATCCACCAAACCCAGATTCATCCATCAGACTGCCAGATAGAGAAGCGTGATTCATCACACCTGAGAACAAATTTCCACTGCTCCAGTGTCCAGTGGCGGCGTGCTTCTCTTCATTCTAGTTGATGCTTGACATAGTGACCTTAGGGCTTGTGTTGCAGCTGCTCGATCATGGAAACCCATTTCAGGAAACTTCTGACACACAGTTCTTATGCCGATGTTGCTTCCAGGGTCAGTTTGGAAGGCTGTAGTGAGTGGTGCAACAAAGGATAGGTGGCAGAATGCTTCAGCACTCAGTGGCCCCAATCTGTGAGTTTGCATGGTTGTTTCTAGATGCTTCAATTTCACAATAATAGCAGTTTCAGTTGACAGGGGCAGATCTAGCAGGGCAGAAATGTGACAGTGTCACGTTTAAAGTCACTGAGCTCTTCAATACGACTGATTTTACCTGCAGTTTGTCTGTTTAGATTGCATGGCTATGTGCTTGGATTTTATAAACCGGTCAGAAAGGATGTTGGCTGAAAAACCTGAACTCAGTAATTAAGAGGAGTGACCACATAGTGCACCACTCAGCTAACTCAGGAACCCCACTCATGTTTCAAGTCATGTTTCAGTTTTCTTTTCTTTTCTTTTCTTTTCTTTTCTTTTCTTTTCTTTTCCTCCTTATCTAGATAGAGGGAAACAAGTCGACATTATTGCCCATGCTAATCGACCTCATCCTACAAATGCGACAGAAAAAGTTTAGGTAGAAAAAACACTAAAGTATTCCTTTAATAAAGTCCCTTTACTCTTCCTTGGAACAAAGTAGTACAAATGCCACTGTGTCTAATGAGTTGTAACCCAGCTCAGGATCTCAGTGTGTTTTCGTTCTCTTCTCTCAGGGGAACAATGGGGTGCGTGTCATTTTGAAAGGTCAGATGCCCCTGTGGTTAATTTCTCCCATGACTCCTGTGTCTTGGGAAAGGGGATTACACTCATCCTCACTGTCACTGACGGTTAGGCATTTAAAAAGGACACCGTGTGTGTAAAGTGCCTTATTTCAGCCTTTTTACACTTATTGGCTCTGTTTAAAGTCATGCACACTGCTGGTCTGTACTGCTGACGTGTTTCTGGGCTTTTATGTCTTTGTCTATTTTAATAGGGATGGTTCCCCTGAGTCCTATTTTAAGGGAATGTTGTTTACAAGACACATTCATATAGACAGGACAGCCACATATGCGTTAAATAATGTAAACATGTAGAAGACTGTGAGAAATACATTCAAGTACAAAGTTAAAGTAAAGACACTGGTTCTATATAGAACCATGAACACTCAAAGAACAGTTTGCATGCTTAAATAATTCTTTGCATGATGAATTGGTTCTTCAGATTGATGGAGAATGTGTTGTAGATGTTTCTGTATAGAACCAGAAAGGGTTCTGCTATGTTTATGATGTCAACAAGACCCTTTTGGTGCTATATAGAACCATTTTCAAAAAGGGTCTAAATAAAATCATATACAACACATTCTCCATCACTCTGAAGAACTAAGAACCATTTATGCATGCAAATGGTTCTTTCAGTAGTTATGGTTCTATATAGAACCACTGTCTTTACTAAAGAACCCTTGAACCGTCTTTTTTAAAAGTGTACTGGTTCTCAAAATGGAGGCTGTGGTCCAGGGGCTGTACATTGTGAAATATAGAACCTTTTCGAAAAGGTTCTATATAGCACCTAAAAGGGTTCTTCTGTTGTAGCAAGCTTGTCAGTGCGTCTATAGAAGAACAGGCCGTGTCTCTTGTGTGTGTAGGTCAGCAGTAGGGATGTGCACAGGTACTCGAGCCCTTGGTGATCTGTTCAAGGTCCCGGTATTCAATTACTAAAATCACTGTCTGGATAAGACCTTTGTCATGGGACAAGGAAAAATATACAGACAAACGATTTAGGGAGCCAATTATTATGTTTTAACTGTAAAATGTGAAGGTTTTGCTCATATTTGAGAGAAAACTAATGATGATATGCTTTGCTACTCTGAAACACGAGTGCCTTAACATGGGAAATTTAGCCAAGAAGGATGCAACAGAGAAAGCTGAGATGCTAAATATTTTTTTTTGTTTTTTCCCTGCCACCCCTGTATAATTTTTATTATACAGTTAGATCCAACAAACAAACAAAAAAAAAACAAAAAGCAAGATATTCAACTTTTACAACTTTTAGCAATTTTAACAATTATAACCAAGATAATAATCAAAAATAATAAACGACTGAGGAGTGGGGTTAGGTGGCCGGTGCAAGTATGTGTAAGTGCATATGTGTGTGTGTGAGTGTTATGTGTCTGTGTGTGCTTGTGCATGTGTGTGTGTGTGTGTGTGTGATGAAGGAACTAAATCCAGTTAAATGCTGCCGTTTACTGTAATGAAACATTCAATTGGACAGCAGTACTGAAGATATTTAGAATATGCTGAGAAAATCATCTCACCACTGTTTGTGGATGGGGGGGGGTGGGAGGGGTGGGAGGTCAGGTAGCTTCAGAGGAGAAGAAGAAACCTTAAATTTGATGGAAATTATTGGATCCAGATTTTTTTTTCCGGGTTATTTTGGAGCATGGCGCCCCAGTTTTCATCACCTGTGTTGATTAACAGTAAGACAGTTGAATTTGTTGACAGATCATGAGTCATGCATTGAATCTGTTTTCCATTTTTTTTTCTATGATTGCTTGGTTGGAAACCTAAGTGTCTAGAAGAAGAATCATCTGTGGCTAAATAAATAATTGCCATTGTCCAAACTCCCTTAAATGACATTCATCTGTCGAGGTTGATACTGAGTTTTCCAGACCAACTTAACTAAGCTTCTTCCTTCTGGATGCAGATTAAGGCTCCTAATGGTAAAAAGCAACAGATGGAAGAACTCTTTCACTCCCAAGGCTATAGGGTTATTAAATAGGTGATATATGTATTTTTACATTACTGGTTTTAATATATGAGCTGTATTGTGTGGTTTTATGGATGTTGCTGATGTTGTGTTTTTATTCGTGTGTTATGTGTTTAGTAAACCTGGCTGGAAGACAGATTTCCCCTCTGGGGACAAGAAAAGGAGCTGAACTGAGCATTTCTATTGGTCCATTCATCATGAAAAGAGCAGCTGATATTTTTAAATTATGTCAAAAATGGACAGGATTTTGTCCTGACAGTGATGATATTGCGATGTCATGATGATAATGATAAATATCGTCTTATTGCCCAGCCCAAGTTGATTGACCTGGAATCCGTCCACCTTTTCGTCATCTGGAATACGATGATGTTTCAGAGTCTCCTCTAACGTGGTCCTTTATCTCATTTGCTCAACTGTCGCTCCAAATTTTAAAATGATCTCCCACGTTCCTGCAGTCATGATTAGTTCCGTTGAATTTCAAACCATTTCTGTCTGGTTAATCAAAGAGAGGTCCAGCTCCATTTACGGCTTCTCTCACATCTACTGGGTCAGAGGTCGCGCCTGATCAAAGAGCCTTACCCTTTATGAAAGCGATTAACACTGTTCAGATCTGCATTAGTGTCGATGTGTGCTAAACTGAGAGAGCAAGCTCTTCCATCGTCTGAAATCACTGCTCACGCTTTTGGGAGGGCACTGGAGGGCAATGCTGTAGAGATGTACAATGGTGTCGGATTCATATCAGTATCTGCAAATATTAAAAAAAATAATTATGGGCATTGGACAGATGCTTAGATTTGAGTGATATTTCAAACTGGTATTTGATAATGTGTTTATTGGACTCTGGAAGGGCAGAATGGTTATGTGACATTGGGTTACTGGGCTGAAATGTCTATGTTTTATTCACTTTACTGCATTCATGACATCCTAAAAATATATCACTGTTGTCGGAACAAAACCTTGTAGTCTCCAAAATGGTAACTTTACAGGAGAAGGAAAAAACTTCCTGTACTTATAATGTAAGTCAATGGAACCAGACTTTTTTTTTCCAAGTCATTCTGGGCCGTTTCCTTTGGTCCATTTATCATGTAATTTACACACAATGTAAAGGGCGACAGGCATTTTCACATCATGTCAAAAACTGAAAAATAACAAAAATGGAGATTTGAGGTTTTCTTCTGACAACAGCAATATGTTACCTTCCATTCTCATGACAAATTGTTCCCAATCCCCACTGCCACCCCATCTCCTCCCTGTTCCTCAGTCGTGCATCAGTCCTAGTAAAGCTTTGAGGGGGTCTGGCCTTCTAGCTACAGGCAGAAGCTGCCCAGAACTCCAGCCCAAGTTCTCCCCCCCTCCCTCAATCAGTCTTCCCTCATACTACCACTGCCATCTTAAAGGCAGGGTCTGAACTCACCAACTGTAGTATAACTATGACAGGTCAGCCTGCTAACTAGCCGGCCGAGTTAATCATGAACGTGCTGGAATGTGAGTCTCTGTGGTTTTACAACTTCTGTCAGTGAGTTTCCATCACAGATATTCCCTCCACTTAGAGAGTTTTCTGGAAACTTTTATGTTGTGTTGCGACTGGCTTTGAAGCGTTTCTGAAGTCCCATGCGTTTTCTGAGTAAAACGTAGTTCAGGTGTAGTCATGTTGATGAAAGTGCTTCTGAGTTTGCAACACTTTTATAAGTGTACTGTGCCCAGGGTCTAGGCGGCCACCGTAGATTTAATCCAGTTCATACATTTTACAAATCTTGTATGTATGTATGTATCAACATCACTGTCGTCATCATCATCATCAGATATGTACGTTCAAATATTGGATATCAGCATTGGCCTACAATTGCCATTTCAGTGGATCCCACTGTTAATCATTCAACCAATTAAAGGGGTTTGTTTAGAGGTGGGAATTAAGGAATATAACAATTATATTCCTTGAATATTCTCTACACTCTTAGAAAAAAGGTATGAAACTGTGACTAGGGTAGTATCCCTCTTCTCACTGGGGTGGTCCCCTCAAGGGCCAGGGCCCTCAGTACCTTTAGTCAGGGAACATAACTGTACCATAATCCACTGAAATGATATGTTCTAAGCTGTACTGACTCCACACACCCCGTCTCGTCTCCAGGCTTTTATTTTACTGTTCTATTTTAAAACATTCGGTTATGAAAAGGTACAAATATGAACTTTTCACCTGGCAAAAACTTATTTAAGATGCACAACTGGACCTTAAACCCACTGTTGTACCTTTGAGGAAACATTTACATTGTTTGTATCTTGATGAATGAAAATTGTGCCTGCAGAGAACCTTTATTTCTAACAGTGTAGGGCTGGACAATAATAGCTACATATGCACAGGTGACAAAGTTAAACCTTGAATCAGTGAGAGGAGTGCAGCTGCTTCCAGAAAGATGTACTGCATTTGACAATTCAGCAGTTAACACCCTACCATGCTCTGTAGCATGTAAAAAAATGCATTGATCTTAGATCTAAATGACTTTGAAAGAGGGTTTATTATTGGGGCATGGATGGCAGGAGCTTCAGTCACAAAGTCTGCTCAGCTGGCTAATGTTTCAATAGGAACTGTGAGTAAAGTGACATCTGCATTTAGATCTATGGGAAAGACGTCAGTAAACAGCGCTGGATGTGGTCGAAAGCATGCTCATGTAATGGTGCAATATGTGAGGGGAAAAACAGAAGAGCAACTGTTCCTCAGGTGACTGAGAATGTCAGTTCAGGACGTGATCAGACTGTGTCGGCAAGGACAGTCCTTCCACAACTACATAGATATTATAGTAGGATTGCACTGTATAAACCCCTCATTACAAAGACGAATGCACATTTGAGGGTTCAGCGGTGGCCCTGTGCTACAAAGATGTGGAAAAAAGGGATGAAGTTAGGTTAGTCATCCTTCACCATGTTCTCCACAAGTGGGAGAGTGCATGTGCGGCGCACACCAAGAGAACAGTATGGGCTTGAATGCTTCACCTCTACAATGAGGAGGTCTGCTGGCTCTGTTGTGCATAGGGGGGCATTTTGCTGGCATGGCTTACATCCACATGTCCCCTTACGGGGAGGTTCACTGCATATCTTCTGCTTCTCTTAGATTTAACCGCTGCGTTTGACACTGTTATTCATGACTTACTCATCTCCCGTCTGTCAGCTATTGGCATTACTGACACTGCCCTCGCCTGGTTCAGATCCTGTCTCGCTAATAGACTCCACTTTGTTGCCCTTGGTAAGCATAACTATGCTATCGGTGCCTTTACACAAGGTGTCCCCCAGGGTTCAGTCCTTGGCCTCCTACTCTTCATCATCTATATTTTACCCCACGGTCAGATCGTCCGCTATCATGGTCTTAATTTTTATTGTTAAGCTGATGATATACAGATCTACGTCCACACCAACACCATCACTAACCTGCCCTAATATCTTGTATTCAAGACCTCAAACAACGGAAGCAGAATAACTTTCTTAAATCAAACACGGACAAAACTGAAATTCTACTCACTGGACTGAAGTCTGTTACTGCAAATTGTACTAATTTCACACTTAATTTGGATGGGGTGACCGTTAGACCTGCAGCTGTTGTCCGTAACCTAGGTGTACTTTTTGACCCTGTCCTTCCTTTCGAACTTTATATCAACACTTTGGTCAAAACAACTTTTTTCCATCTCTGCAATATTGCTTGCCTTCATCTCTGCTCTCCGTGAAAGACACTGAATCTCTGGTCCATGCTTTCATATCATCCCACCTAGACTACTGCAACTCCCTTTTTATTGGTGTTCCTTACAAAACTATCCGCCCTCTTCAGTATTTATAAAACTCAGCAGCTAGAATCCTCTCTCACTCTAAAAATCAGCTCACATCACCCCAATTCTGTATCAGTTACACTGGTTACCCGTCCCGCTTCGTATCCAGTTTAAAGTCGTCCTGCTAAGTAAGCTGGTGCTGGACCAAATCTCTACATGGTCCAGCACCAGCTTACTTAGCCGAGCTCCTGCACCTCACTGCCCTGCCTGAACACTTAGGTCCTCTGACTCAGGTCGTCTAGTTGTCCCAAAATTTAGACTGGCCATGGTCAGAGGCAGATCTTTCAGCATCATGGCCCCTAAACTATGGAACTCATTACCTCATTACATGACTGTCCCTCAGAAAGTTATTCTGATTGATCAATGTCCTATAATGAGGCATTTCTTTCCTACCCCATCCAGAGGGTATGGGTGTCGTTAAATACACGCTTAGTAAATCATATGCTGTGGCTTTCACGGTCACCGGATCTCCGATCTCCTGTGGGTGATTTTGGACAGCACTCTCCATCATCAAAACACTAATTGAGGGAATATCTTTTGGAGGAATGGTGTTCCATCTGTCCAGTACAGTTGCAGAGACTTAGAAAGTGTATGCCAAGGTGCACTGAAGCTGTTTTGGAAGCCCAGGGCTCCAGACAAGAAATTAGCGTAAGGAGCCACTGGGTCCTAAAAGAAAAAAATCAGGCGCCAACAGCTTTTTTTAAGTGCCAAATAATAATATGCAGTAAATAAAGCTTTAACACACCTCAGGTCAGTTGATTCTTGACATACATATTATCATACATCTTCGACACATCCAGTCCGTTTTTCCATTCACAAGATTTGGGAGGTGAATTTGGTGAAAGGTCGTTCTTCATATGTTATCATGTAGGCTGTGAATTTAATTTTATTTTAATTCTTTCTCAACTATTTTTCTGCATGCACGAGACACTGTGTGGGCAGACGCCTGATTCAGACATACTGCTTCTGGACGCGGAAAGTCCTACTTTTCATTTGGGTGCCAATGTTAAGTGGTCAGAGCGTCCCAGATGCCAAACTGAAGCGCAGCAGTGAGTGTGTTTACATGCATTTAATTATGTGATAACTACAGAAAATCTGGTTTTGTCAGTAATCTGATCAACACGTTTACACACACTTGAGTAATCAGATAATGGGAAACTCTGGGTCTACATGAGTCAGACAGTAATCATATCTCTACTTTGCAACCAGCCAATAAACTCACAGAAGAAGACGAGACGTAACCATAATGTAAAACTTAAACTTCATGGCACTGTTTTTTTTTTAAACATCGCGCTGTTTTACCTGAAAATATGAACAAACATCATCCAGAAGATGAGAAATATTTAATTCCTTTATTTCAAATTTGGTTTTAGCACCTCTCAAAGTGTTTTGCTGCGTCTCGCGGCATTCACTGTCCGATCTCGCTCATGTGCAGACTGAGAAATCTGATAGAAATCAGAGTGAGAGTTCACGTGCACTGAGAAATCTGATTACTGAGCTAAAATCCAGCCTCTTTATCAGATTTCTTAATCGGCTTTCTAGATCAGAATATGATGTTTACATGACCATTTGAATAATCAGATAACTGCAGAAATCTGATTATGATCGGAAAGTACACTAATAAGCCATGAAAATCAATGGAAATTAAACAGGAGACCATATCATTTATTTCTTTAAATGATTTGTTTCTGTTATAAAATATGTTTTCTAGCTACATCTTGGCTTGTTTTCGAACAGGATTCGCAAAATAGTCCGCTTTATGTTACCATATCTGAGTCACGCAAATTCCTGAAGCCAGGAAGTTCCGAAACGCCTTTCTGTGGTTGTACTTCTGCATGAAGTGCTTGAGGTGGACGGCTGTTCAGGTACATCTTCGTGTGAGTCTTTCACTGGTTCACTGGTCCTGAGACAGACTAGGGTGGAGCAGATGACTCTTAAGGTCTGACAGAGATGTAGATTGTGTGAAAAAATCTGATATTTTTTGCTTCGCCGTTTTCTGCACGCCTACGTTAATGGCAAAAAGCTCAGCTCGGCTCAGCTCATACACTTTGTTTGTCACGTTTCGCGAGCACAGAGGTGTTTTTTTGATAGGCGGACGCGTCCATGTGATGCTATTGCCTATCAGTTATGTTTTAAAATGCAAAATGATTGAAGAAAATACATAAAAACAAAAAAGTAGCAAACACAGAAAAATAGTAATAAATAGTTACGCATGAAAAATAATAATAATCTAAATTTGCTACCTGTTGCCACTAGCAAGTTCATTAATTTTATTACTCGCAAATTAATTACGCTCACCATTTTAGTCGCAGGCTGAAGCCCTGCAGCTCGTGGTGGCCCAACATCTAGTCCTGTCAAAATCATGAAATTTTAGCTGATGATGAATTGCCATATTTCACCCATTTAATTGTCTGTTTTTGTATTTCTTTCATCTGCACAGTATTGCATTTGTCATTACATTATAAGATATTTAACCAAAGCTCAGATGAACCTCCAGATGATATGATTAAGGCTTGTTTAATCATTATTTCGACCAAATTTAAATATGTTTGTTGGCCCACGTGCATGCTTTGATTTTTCACATCTCAGATGACTCGTTTGCATGTTGCTGCATTCTACGATCGTGAATACTGCAAAGGCCTGTACCGTGACAATGATTAACAAACAATATACTGTGCAGCCCTCCTGAAGAGATTTACACATGTCGATGGGACGCAATGTAGCTCTCAGACTGTTAATCATTCCCACTGAGTCATCCTCCATTCCATCCACCTGGTCTTACACAACAGTGAGAATCAACATCGTGGAGCTAGGCAGTGACATTTCGGAGATGTTTTCGTCTTTCTTCTCCTCCTTTTTTGTTTTTTCTTGACTGCTCCGGCCCGTCGGTGTGTTGTCTGTTTGGATCTCTCGGCCCTTCTGGGATCTTGATGTGTTTATGTGAGTAAGAGCAATGCTCTTGAGGCTTGGCCACAGGAAATGCACAGTAAACAAGGTTGTGTAACTGTGTCCTTTCCTTCTCTCTGATAATGTTTGTCAGTGTGCCTGTGTGTGTGTGTGTGTGTGTGTGTGTGTGTGTGTGTGTCTCTCTGTGTAAACATCGTGCCAATGCTCCAGAATATACCCCTCATATTAATAGATTCGACATGATTCAAATGCCTACTTATACTAGAAAGAAATACTTCAGTGAAACCAGCCATTCTTCTGTATGTGCTGTGTCTGTGAGTGCTGTCCCCACTTCATCTGTTAAGGATGAGAGGAAGTGATTGCTCAGTGTGTCAGTGGCCTCTGTAGAAACACTCCCACGAGCCAGATCCAGGCCCATATCCTCATTTAGGAACGTGTTTTTTTTGGCAGTAGTTCGTCTGCTTCCTTAGTGGCTAAACAAAAGAGATAACAGCCATGTTCAGCACCTCGACAGCAAATGTTCCTACTTTTTATGTCTTTTGATTTACCTTGTATGTGAGAATGAATGATGTAGGTAGGGGTAAGATGACTGCCAGACTGGGAACATATAAAAAAAAATCTGAGATCATCTTCCTCCTTTGCAAAAGTTTCATTTTGCACAAGGAGGAAATGCTTCAGTCTGGCTGGTTTGACGGCATTGATCATAGCTGTTTTGATGTTTTGTGCATGTTTGTCTTGTAATCTTGCTGTTGATTTCCCTCATGCTTTGCCGAATCATCTTACTGCAGCGGTCCTGCATTGAGGAACCTGCAGTGTTTATCTTCCACAGGTGATGTGAGTGAAAATAGGCCTGTATGAAATGATATATGTGAAGAGCAAAGCTATATCTGAAACTATGCCTTATATACTGTAGAGCAGAGATGGGGAGTTGAGGAAGCCACTCATACTGGAGTCATATGTTGACTGACTCGCAACCCGACTTATCCTTTTTTAGGGCCCATATCCTTTTATCTGTTCCCTCGAGGTCCATTTATAATATTTGTATGGTGTTTATGTACCAAAAACAGTCGTAACAGTCATTTTCCAACCACTCTCTTTCCCCATAATTAAGCTGTTTTTTGTAACTGTGCTTTTAAGACTGATGATATGTGTACATGAGCTCTGTTTTGATTGGTTGCTTTGTATTGTGCCTCATTCAGAGTGCTGAACGCTACTCAGGACTCAGATTATGAAGGGTGGACGTAAACTTCTGTAGGCTGACTAGGCGGATATATGCAAATAGAGATCAAAGGATTGTGAACACAGTTCAATATTTTTTCGACAGTTTTCACTTTGGGACAGCTGATGGTATTTTCCAGGATAGTTCTGGGACGGTTCTGAAAAAGTGTAGTCTGGAGCCCTGCTAATGTCCATATATGTATAATACACACACATTTTCTAAGCCGCTTATCCTTCTGGGTCGCGGGGGGAGCTGGAACCTATCCCAGCGGTCATTGGGCGGAAGGCAGGATACACCCTGAACAGGTTATAGGTATAATATGAACTGGAAAATGAATGAAATGGTTTGAATGGCTTACATAATGTGGGCCTCGGGTAGGGCTGCCCACCGCTCCGAGCAAGTGTGCTCACTGCCCCCCAAGTGTGTATGTTCACTAGTGTGTATGTGATGTTTCACTGCATGGATGGGTCAAAATGCGGAGGTGAAATTTCCCCGTTGTGGGCCTAAAAAGGGTTAAGACTTAAGCCAGTCATTTACGACTTAAGATTCAAGGAATTTCAGCCTTAAAAAAAAACAAACACAAACGAAATATATTAAATTAGGAAGGCCAGCATTAACATGGTTACAGTGTAGGAAGTCGTAATAAGGTGACCAAGTCTGTTCCCTACAATAGTGTTCTATATAGTGCTCCTGATTTTCCAGTATAGGGAATAGTGATGACAGGACCATTTCTGTTGCCCACAATAATGTTCCATATAGAGTTCCAGTTAGAGAACATTAATTAGGGCCTATTTCTGTTCCCCATAATAGTGTTGTGTACGTAGTGCTCCAAAATAGAGAATTTGTGATTAGGCGACCATTTTGTTCCCTATAATAATGTTCATTAGGTGCCGTTTTTTTTTTTTACTTGTAATTGTGTTCTAAATAGTGTTCCTGGTTTTCCAGTTTAGGGAATAGTCATTAAGGGACCATTACATACACAGTGGGCACTTTGCATTGCCTCATTCCAATTATGTGAAAGGTTTCGGTAGCAAGAACGTCACTGTTTTTCCATCTTATCTTTCTACTCATCTTTAACAGGTCTGAGCTTTAATGCTAATGGAAAGGAACACTGCTGGACAGGGCTGACCGTGTGTTCTTCGTTGGTCTGAACAGGCAGCGGCTGGGTGTTTGCCTGCATGATCCTTCCCAGGCATGGCTGTCTTGCAAAGTCTGTATCTGGCAAGTGTGCTTCAGCAGCATCCTCGAAATGGGGACAGGGAGAAAACGCGCTTTGTCATTCCGTCCTTCCCTGCATGCACACGCGGAGTGATTACTGCCGGAGACGCTGTTTGTCATGTCTCGCCTGCCGCCGCGGCCTCGTTTGCACGATTCAGTTTGTCACTGTTTAGACTGAATGTGTTTCCCAGGCTGTAGAGACTTGCCGAACAAACCCCTGTGTGTCATATAGGGCTTTTTTTTTTTACCGTGGGAGTATTTCCATGTGAATGAAGCCAATAATGAAGGTCTTACGGGGCTGCTGTGGGCAGTGTGATTGGCCTGGATGCTCCATTTGGCTTGCTGACTGATTGTGCCCTTTCGCTCTTTCTGGATGACTTTGAGTTATCAGATTGTGTGGAGGAGGTAGTGGAACCAAAAACATTTTCTTCTAAGCGTTATGTCTTATTTAGATGGAGTTGCCCTGGAAATATTAAAAGATCTGTAATCTACATTTTTCTCTCTCTTTATTTCTTCTCCCTGACATCTACTCATTTTATATACTTATAAAATGGGTAGTAAAAATACACAATATACACATGACCGACTCAAAACATCTGCATTCTGTATCACTGCGACCATGAAAAGTCCTTGTGCTGTTAATGGAGTAATCTTTGACTCTAATGCTGCTTTAATAAGCCACTCAGAAGAGGTTTTAGCCACTACGCTTCGCTCATGAGCACCCTTCCTCATGATAAAATAACACACAGTCTTGACTGGCTTACTGCTTTAATAATTCATTTTTGCATGATCATTGTCCATATGTAAATTAGCTCTGTTCTCATTGGCGTGCCTTGTTCTGGAAGCAGTCTGGGCTGAAACACTCTTTATAACTTCAGTGTGAATGGGCGAGGCTAAACTGTGCCTTTGAATGCAAACATTTCACAACAGTGGTGATGGGAACCAGACGTCCAACATGATCCGTATAATGCCTTTAAAGCTCGCTCACGAGAAGCTGTTGTTAGAAATGGTTGCTATTATTCAAATTTTTATTATTATTATTATTATTATTATATATTATAAGGGTATTATGCTGCCTGATGCCTGAGACATAGTTTTTTGAAAGTTGTGGGATGTGAGATATTATAAAGCTGCTTGAGAGGCTGATATAGCCTTTACCTTTCATCCTTTATATTTGGTACAACTTAACAAATACGAATTGACGTCTGAAGAGTTTAGTGCCTATAAAAGCTCCGTGAGGCCTAAGGCACTGTTTTATGATAGTTTTGTGATTAAATTTTGGCCCAAAATGTATTATATTAATACATTCATGGCAGAGAGGTAAATGCAGGGTGTCCTAAGGCAAAACAGTCCTTAAAAACTGTTGTGTGTAGGCTCACTGGTTGTTTTGGATAGATAATAAAATATGTTATATATTTGTGCTGTAGACGTCATGACCTCTGGTTCCTGTTACCATCATGTAAATAAATCTGAGCTGCTTAGTTTCTCTACGGTGAATCATTTCACATCAGACCACTTTAAATGACTTCTTGCTTCTTTAAGTAAGTCTACTAACCTCAGCAGTATAATAGCTGCTTTAATAACAAATTCCAGTAATAGGCAGCTTCCCTGAGTTTAGGCAGACCTCGAAACTGGTTTTCCCAAGCTTGCCCAAGCGGAGCCGTTTAGTCCTAAAGAAAACCTTTTGACATCACCAGTCTTTCATCACGCGTGCATTACCCTTCGTTAAGTCGTCTCTGAGTCAGAGGTGGAGGTTTTATGACTGGAGAGGGGGCCGTCTGCTCAGAAAGTTGTCTCCGCTAAGCCAGCGGGGGTGGGGGGAGGCCCTGCCCTGATCTTCTCAGGCAGCCGCTTTCTCCCTCTCCTGCTGGGAGGCTGACGGGCGAGCGTCTTCATTACCGTGGCGGCGGCGGTGGAGGCACCTGGAGGAAGCCTGCGCCTCTCCCATCCCCTCTGAGTGGAATCAAAGAACGAGAGGAACTCCTGTGGTTCGATCGGAGCAGGTTTTCTCTTTGATGCCGCTCTCCCATGGCAAATGGTCTCACTCTCAGTGCTTCTGACTGGATATCTGGCTCTCAGAGACTTTCGGTAATGCACTGCCTGTCATGCTGTCTGTCTAGAGCTGAACGTTACAATAGGATGTTTCACACATCATCGCTAATATAAATGTGAAGGAAAACAAATGGATATATCATGAACTTCTTTTTAGGGCCCAGTTAAAGATTTGTGTATAAGTACCATTCCAAAGTTTAGACACATCTGATTGATGTATGTTTTTGTAATTCTGAGGGAATAGTTCAGTAAAACAGCACGACTGATCAGTGTGGTTGTTCAGCCAAGACATTGTTTGTTTTGCATCAAAGCTGTGAGGCTAATGTAGCTAACAAGTAACAGACAAAATTTCCTATAGATACCAGTGTCAGAATCTACATGAACAAGTCTATTTGAGATTACTTAACAACTCAGTACAATTTAGGGCAAGTCTGTGACGATTTGCTGCCACTGAACTCTGGAGCAGTGGAAACATATTCTGTGGATGAATCAGCTTCTCTATCTGTCAGTCTGATGGACAAGTCTGGGTTTGGTGAATGCCAGGAGAACGTTACCTGCCTGACTGCAGTGTGCCAGCTGTAGAGTTTGGTGGAGGAGGGATGATGATATGGGGCTGTTTTTCAGGGGTTGGTCTAGAACCCTTAGTTCCAGTGAAGGGAATCTTAATGCTTCAGCAGAACAAGACATTTTGAATAGGTGTACACTTCCAGCTTTGTGTGAACAGTTTGGGGAAGAACCTTTTCTGTTCCAGCATGACTGAGCCCCAGAGCACAAAGCAGCTCCATAAAGTCATGGCTGGGTGGGTTTGGTGTGGAGGAGCTTGACCAGCCCTCACAGAGTCCTGACCTCAACCCTATCACACACCTTTGGGGTGGACTAGATCGAAGATTGTGAGCCAGACTCTCTTGTCTGACCTCACAAATGGATGAATGGGCAAAAATTCCCACAGACACTGTCCAACATCTTGTAGAAAGCTTCCCAGAAGAGTGGAAGCTGTTGGAGCTGCAAAGGGGGACCAACTCCATATTAATGCCTATGGATTTAGAATGGGATTCATAAAAGCTCCTGTAGGAGTGATGTGGAGGTGTCCCAATACTTTTGTCCATATAGTGTGTGTGTGTCTGTATCTGTCTGTCTATCTATCTATGTATGTATGTATGTATGTGTACATGTCTGGTTACCCAAATGACATGTGTTTGTTGATTTTTGTTGAAAAAAGCAGAAAAAATATATTTAACAGAAAATTACTCATGTTCTTAAGTACCAAATATAATACAGACAGCTCGATTCTGATTCTGATTTATTGTATAATGTGGAAAAATAAGAAAACACTGTTGTGTGAGTAAATATGTCCAAACTTTTGATACTTCATGTGCCAGACTGAGCGAATGCATGAATGCAGTCGAAGGTAGAGCAGCATTTTTCAAGGCCCCTGAGTTCTGGTGAAAGAAAGGTCGAAACACTTAGAGGAAGTTAAATCACTTACTGGAAAAGTGCAAGGCAAAGCAAGTGCTTTGACGTACACAGTAATAGTTCACCTAAAACAAGGTTCCAGCAGTTTGGCATATGGTTTATTACAGCCTTTGATATTTAACTTTAATGCAGTGTCTGAGGAATTACAGTTTTATGAATTGAAATCAGTGTTGCAGGTGTCAGTGTCGGTGTTGATGAGGCCAAAGATGAGCACAGACAGGGTGTTAAGTACATTATCAGGAAAGAATCAAGGAGAGGCTCCCTGTCAGTGTTCTGTGTATTGGGGGCGCTGGAAAAGGTGTGATGCTTTGTGTTGTTGAGGGTAAAAGTCTGGCTGAGGGAATGCTTTAGAACGTGATCTCCCTGGAGATAACCCTCAAATCACCCCAGCTGTATGTGTTATACAAACTAAATCTCTCTCTCTCATTCTCTCTCTCTCTCTCTCTCCTCTAACCTGTCTCTAGATATCTGCATCCATTATTCTTATTCTTATTCTTTCTTTCTTTCTTTCTTTCTTTCTTTCTTTCTTTCTTTCTTTCTCCCTCCGCCTATCTTTTGCTCTCTCTATCTCTTTCTTTCTTTGTTTTGTCTGTCTGTCTCTTTCCTTTTATCTTTCAATATCTGTTTTTCTCAGTCACTCACACCTATATATTTATATATGCGCACAACCCCCATGCCCCCCCCCTCTCCCCTGGGCTCTTGTCTGTGAAGCTGTGCATGTAGGTTCAGGTAGACTCTGCAGTCGTGTGGCGTGAGGTGATTGCTGCAGGCCGTGTGGAGGCGTGACACCAGACCAAACTTGTGATTAGAGCGAACCTTCAGCAGTGACACACAATTACACATTTTACAGAGAATCCCCGCCGTGCAAATTACTCACCGCAGCCGAGCGAGCGCATAACCTGTGCCATAATAGCAGCATATGGGGTGAAAATGTTGTCTTGCGCTGCTGCTGTTCGTGTCTTGTGTACAAGCAAATCTGCACTTCGCAGGTGTTAAAGGACACACGGCACAGAAAAAAAGCAGTTCCTTGCCTTTTGACTAAATATATATATATATATATATATATATATATGTATGTATGTGTGTGTGTGTGTGTGTGTGTGTGTGTGTGTGTGTGTGTGTGTGTATTGCTGCTGTCGGGACAAAACCTCATATCGCCTATTGTTTTTCAGGTTTTGCATAATTTGAAAATACATGTTGCCCTTTACATTGTCTGTAATGAAGAATGGACCAAAAGAAACAGTTCAAAATGACTTGGAAAGAAGTCTGGTTTTTTCTTTCTCCTGTAAAGTTACAATTTTACAGATATGAGGTTTTCTTCCGACAACAGTGATATATATGTGCGTGTGTATGTATATATAGAGAGCGAGAGAGAGAGAGAGAGAGAATTTATCATGGTTGTGATTTGGGCTCAACTGATTTGAAAATTTTGTGACATATACTAATTGTAGGGGGCGAAACCATCCAATAACTGAGAATACTGGCCAATATGACTTTATATTTATATTTTACAATTTGATTTAATTTAACTTAATTTAATTAATTGTTAAATTATTACACTTCTTAAAGTCACAAAACAGAAATACACAGTCTTAAATAATATAATGTAGCCCTGGAGGCGGGGCTAACCTAGTGCTTTGGCTGATCATCTCTCATAGTTCTTATTTTTCATTGGTTAGCATATTAACATGTTGTTCTCATGCTAAAGGTTAGGTTTGGATGCATTTTTTATGTTTTTGTTATATTAACCGCGATGGTGTTTGGTGTTCAGACTTACTGGTTCGGCCTGTGTTGTTATCATATGTGTAAACAGGACTTTGCCGTATCATCGGGAAGTTGCAAGTTCAAATCCTGATGGTGCCATGACAAGAAGAATGGAGATAATCGTTGACACATTAATGGTGATACTATTGGTCAGTATTATCAGCCAAACGATACCTGGTTGTGATGTCACGATCCATCTGACCTGGCTGCATAATTAGCCACAGTTTGGTGCGGCAGTTCACGTTAAAGTGACGAGGCGTAACATTATTGCAGGCAGTCGTTATTCGCCAGAGAATTATTGGAGTGGAAGATGAGAGGGAAAACGTTCTGGCTGAAGCAAATGCATCAACGTCGCCTTCCAGCGGATCCAGACATTCGAAATGAGTGACTGAGCTTTTAATTTATTTTTAATTTTTTTATTACTTCCCTGTGGCTTTCAGTCTGTACTTAACAGATTGTTCCGTACGTTTTGGCCTGGATTGCTTTTTGAATGACGCACAATGCAGGGCAGCCAATCAGAGCAGAGGTCATTTACATGTATCAGTCTTAAAGGTGTGCTAACAAAAACAGCCTGTTTAATTTTTAGGGATGAGGAGCGACTTGGAAAATGGTTATATAAAAATTAATTACAACTTCAGGGGAAAAAAGTGAAATGAAATTCAAGAAAAATGAGACTGTTCTCTTTAATATAGAGGAGAGGGGAGAGCAGAGAGGAACAGAAATAGAGAAATGACGATAAGTATGGCGGTGACCTTTCAAAACATGTCCTCGGTACATGTCGACACAGTCGTTCTCAAATGCGCAGAGCTCCAGCCGCACTCTCAGAGTGGCCATTTTCTTGTAAGGTGGTATGTTTTTATGTTGCGCTTTCCAAGGCCGAGGAAGTCGGAAGGCAAATGACAGGCTTTGCATGTGTATGTGTTTGTGTTGGAACAATGTCTGAAGAATAAGAAGAGTGTCCCACGCTGCCGTTCTCTGAGTGAGTCAGGGCGATCACCGCGTGACTCGTGGAAGTGTGTGATGTCCAGCTGTGTGAGGGCCTTCGCTGATACGCTGGCAGATAATTACTCTCAGGCTGCGTCTTGCATTCCTTTAAAGGCAGAAAGTGAAGTCTAGGCCTTGGCTTTGCTCTCAGTGCTGGGCTTCTGCTTTTGAAAGGCAGCACCTATTGAAGGCTGCACAGTTATTCTTATTCTACCTGCAGTCTTGATTCATTTCTCAGTGTGGTTTGTCAACTCGTTAAAACCCTTTAAACACCCAGAACCCACCGGTGGGCCCAAATTGTTATCAGCCAGTTTGCATTGAAGTCCCTGTAGTTACTGAATAATAAGCCTTAGTGTGTAATGAGCTTAAGATTTTAAGGGGTTTAAATTAGACAGACAGACAGACAGACAGACAGATAGATAGATAGACAGACAGACAGGCAGACAGACACTTTATTGATCCTGAAGGAAAGTTAGCAGCCAGTAGCACATAACACAGGACAGTTATAATAATAAGGGTGATACAGTATAAAAAGAAGAATATATACAAAAAAAACATCTACAGGCATTTATACAAATAGAAATATACAAAAATATGCAAAAATATGCAATTTCACCATAATATTGTTTATATTACACATTTTGTACGTAACATATTGTGCAGGTACATTTTTGTTCAACAAGGTGCAAACTAGGCCTGGGCCTTAAAGTTAATTAGTACAATATTTTGTAGTTAAAAGTCACAATTAGTAATTATATCACCCCCCCCAACCTCCCCACACCCAGTACACTGCAGCTTTGAACTACTTTCCATTCTCATTTTTAGTATATATGCTTTTTTTAACGTTAACTGTTGTTATGCAAATCTTAATAAAAATTACATATAATAATATAAGACTGAGTAACCCTACATATTTTACAAACTACTTTACCTGTTGTTTTCATAGATGGTACTGCAAACGTGCCTTCATGAGCTCCTTCTGGTGTAGCTTCGCACAACTTGTGTGCTGCAAGAGAAAGTTCTGACTGCAAGTGATTTTCGTATTACATGGTTTATATATATAAAAAATGAGACTTCACTTTGGAGTACAGCTATAAAGGCCTTGGGGAAATCAGGCAGTGTAATTTCACCTTTCAACCACCAGGACACTTAAGCTGTGTAGACAATACATAGACAGTAAATTGCACTCTAGGAAACATCTTTTAAAGATCCCATAATAACCCAATGTTTTAAGAGTGAAAGTGAATAAAACATTGTGATTCTATTTCCTGGCTGTAGACGGGGATCAGTGGAACTCTCTCTGCTTCTGAAAGTTCCAGTGCTAGAGCTAGCTGCTCTATGGTAATACCCAGTCACTTTAGCTTGGTTGTTTTACTGCAGTGAATCACACTGAAGCAAGTTGAATTTCCAAAGCATATTATTTTTGGATCCAGGCACTCAAGCTGAACTTCACATCAAATAAATTAAGTAGAAAGAGAGGAGCCATGGGGTAGGTAAAGTTAGCATTCTCTCTCTCTCATAGACAGAAAAAAAAAAACTTTACTATTAGTGAAAACACCTGCACACTTCTTAAAGGAATGCAAACCCCAATTTCCCAACATATTTAGTGAGCTGTTTAACAGTAAGTTGGTCCTCTCTCGTTCTCCGTTTTCCACCAATGATCAACACATCTCACCTTTTTCTCCTTCATCTCGCTCTAATAATGAAGCTGAGAGCTGATCAGAGTTAATTATCGTCACAGTGAAGCTCGTTCTGCTCGTTAGTTTGTGCTGATGATGATAGTGATTCATTCACGTGACATTACTGAGTAGGATGAGCTCATGCGGGTCATTTCAGGACGCCGGTTCGTCACATTAATGACAGATTTGAATCACTGAACACAGCAATAATGCAGCATTATGCAAAGTATTTTGTGTTCAGCTCAAAAAAATGCGATTAGGTGTTTATGTAACAATCATGACAGGCTCAGCTTTAGTATTGTGCGAGTCAATAGAAATATCCCACATAGATAGTTTTACAAGACTGCGCATGCATGCGGATGAGTTAACAATGTGAGAAACAGAAGAAGATCTCGAGCTCCGAGTGAGTCAGTGTGATCAGTATGTGATGTGTTCTGACAGTTTGCTGGGAAACGTCACTGGATCTCCTGTAGCTCCATGTTCTGAACAGTGTAAATGTGAGGCTCAAAGTGACACACGCTCGCTTCTTACCTCACAGTAGGGGGCTTTACCTGTAGCTTATGTGTGTCTGCTTTCATTGATGGCAGTAGAAGCAGCAGCGTTGAGCTGCTGGAGTCTGTAGAAGCTCCTGAAGGCAGAAAGATGTGGAGCTGGATCCACCACTGTCAGCCTGCATAGAGGGAGTCTGAGACATGCAGAGTAATGTCTGCTGGGTGGGGGATGCAGGAGTGGAAGTAAGTGGCAGGTATGGCCTGTGGGGACAGATTCTTGTGGAGCTCTGCCATTTGGGGGGGAGCAGGGAAAGAGTGGAAAGCAGAATGAAAGAGAGAGCGAGAGATAAGCGATGTCTCCTCACCAAGGGGAGGAAAGAAGAAGAGAGAGAGGTGGAGAACAGATAAAGAAGGAAAGGGTGAGAAGGAAGAGCAAAGGAGAGCAAAGGAAAAGTAAAAGTTGGGGAGATGCAGAGAAAGGGAGCGAGACAAACTTGGCTTGTCAAGAAGGAGAGGGAGAGGTTGAGGTGAGAGAGAGTTGAAGTGAGAATGTGAGGAGCTTTTTGGCTTGTCAAGGTGAAGAACGAAAGGGGGAGAGAAAAATGAAGGGCAAGTGGGACAAAGATGGGTGAGGAGGGGGGGAAAGCATGGAAAGTACAAGAGAGGGAGAGAGAGAAGCATGGTGACTCCATCAAGGGAAGGAAAGAAGAGGGAGATGTTGAGGTGAGAAGGAGGGAAGAAGAAGAAGATGAGGTGAGAAAGAGTGGACGTGAGCTTGATAACTTGTCAAGGAAAGGAAAGAAGGAGGGAGAGAAAGATGAAGGAAGAGTGGGACAGAGATAGGGTGAGGGGGGAGAAGAGCAAGGAAAGTGGAGAGGAGGAGAGAGAGAAGCACAGTGACTCCCTCAAGGGAAGAAAAGAAGGATAAGATGTGGAGATAGGGGAAAGGGGGAAAGAGTGAGGGGAGAAGGGCAAAGGAGAAGTGATAGAGAGAGAGATGCAGAGAAAGAGAGTTAGACAAACTTGACTCGTCAAGGAAAGAAAGAAGAAGGGAGAGAAAGGTGGAGGAAGAGTGGGGCAGAGATGGGGTGAAGAGAAGGAGAGCAAGGAAAGAGAGGAGGAGGAGGAGGAGGAGAGAGAAGTATGGTGACTCCCTCAAGGGAGGGAAAGAAGAACAAAGAGAAGGGGATGTGCAGAAGGGTAAAGGAAAAGTGAAAGTTAGATAAACTTGACTCATCAAGAAAAGGAAAGAAGGATGGAGAGAAAGATAAAGGGACAGAGATGGGGTGAATGGGAGGAGAGCAAGGAAATAATGGGAAGTAGAGAGTGGGAGAGACATAAGAATGATGACTTCATCAATGGGAGAAAAGAAGAAAGAGAAGGAGATGTGGAAATGAAAAATGGGGGGTGAACGATATGAAGGATGAGGGGAGAAGAGCAAAAGATGCCATAAAGAGAAAGAGAGTGGTTCAAATGACTTGTCAAGAGGAGCAGAAGAGGAAGATAGTGGAATTGAGAAGAGGTGCAGGGAGAAAAGCAAAGGAAAGTGGATTGTAGAGGGGGAGAGAGAGAAGCTTGATGTATTCTCATCATGGGAAGGAAAGAGGAAGAAGGAGATGTGGAGAAGTGAATAAGAAGGAAAGAGTGAGGGGAGAAGAGCAAACGATTCCTTTGTAATCAGCGTTTCAGTCCACTAGACTTTCCATTTGTGTGTGAGCGAAGCGTAGATACTCCAAAGAGGTCCAGATCAACACTTCACTAAAATGTGATCTTGGTCTGGTATTTCCTGAGCAGCTCCTGCGCTGTACTAACAGTGTGTGGAGGCTGCTGTTGATGATGAGGCTTTCGTTTGACACAAACTGCGGTAAAAACTTGTGATTTCATTGCAAATCGCTTCCTTCAGCTGATTCTGTTAACATTCGGCACACCCTGAAGTGTGAGAAGAGAATAATTACAGATTCCTCTCATCCATCATTTCCAACCACTTTCTTCTAGGAGGCGCTACAGATCCATAATAACTAAGTTAGGAGTTGCAACCCAAATGTTAAGAAGAGCCATTTTGTCCTTTTAACAAAAATCAAACCACCTTGTGAGCCACAACATTTCATGTCCATTTTACCATCTTAGCTGTAAATATGTCTCTGTATGTGTTAATGTCCTAGTATAGGACAAAAAACATAAACGAAAACACAGACTTACATTGCTCCGCTTTAAGCTTTAGCTCAGCTGCAGTTGCTTTTCTCACATCTCCATTAGGAAACTTTTCCTTAATAGTGAAATAATTTCTTGTAAAATGTCTGAAGTCGCTTCTCATTCACCAGCTTCTTGCTCGAATTTTCCCGTTCCACCTTAAAATTCAAACAAGAAGCTGGTGAATGAGGAACTGACTTCAGCTTCATAACTTTTTATTGTTTGACAGTTTGTCGTTGCAGATTAAACGTATCAGGAAACCAGCTGGAGTGACTATAAACACAAATAAGTCCATTCGTCTCTAAATTATCGATGTTCGTCTTGAATCTCTCTCTTTGTCGTTTCGTTAGCTACTAGCTAAGTGACACGGTCTGTGTTGCTGTGACCAGCAGTCTGCGCTGATCTTCAGGGTTAAAGGGTGAATCAGCAGTTCTACATTAACTCCAGCGTTTAAGACCATTTACTGTTAAACTGTGTTGAACGATCAGCAGAGCTTTATTTTACTGTAAAGGAGGATTATTTTATTTTTACCTACAAATCTAATTCAGCTGTGGAGCCGCAACAGGACAGTAAAAGAGCCACGTGTTGCTGACCCCTGAACTAAGACAACATGATTTTCAGCCTTTGCACAGATGAAATTGCAATGTTTCATGATTCTCTTATATCAAATGTTGTATACTGTTTACTGTATGTGTTATATTGTATTTTTATGTGTATTTGTGCTACGACAGAGTTGAATTACATCTTGTTGCACTGCATACAGTTACCACCAACATGGCGTTGGGCAATAAAAGAATCAATCAAGAAAACAAGTGGAGAACAAGGAGCTGAAATTCCCGTCTGAAGTGTTTATGTGACAGAGCTGAGTGGGAGGCAGTGTAAATTGGAGGCACAGTCACGATGCTTACATGATGCTGACGTGACGTGTCTGGTGTGAATTTCGGTGAAAGCCTCTCAGAGTCAGATGGGTAGAGGATGAACAACTGTGCTGAAGAGGCGGAAGGGCCTCTTAGCAGCTGCACTACAACCAACCACAGATGAGTCTGTGCTGAGAATTTCATTCTCTTATTTGAAGTGATGGTTCAGTGAAAAAATCCATTTGACACAATTTTGCCCTCTAACTTCAAATGTAGTCAGTCACCCAAGACATGTTTGGTGCTTTAAGTTTGCTTCTTTAGTTTTGCGCTGGAGCTGTGAGGTTATGGGATTTTTCCCCAATGTAGTCCTTTCCAGTTCCTCCCACTGCTTAGAACTTCCTCAATCCCACGATACCACCAGCGCTAGGAGGGCAAAGGCTGGCACAGGCTTCCTCCGAGACCTTTACGAACTGCTGCTCACGCAAGTCATTGAACAGCCGAATGCACTTGGAGGAGAGCGGCAACTGCCAAACCTGACATCTGCACTGACTGGCATTACACTAAGTGGGGGGATGTGATGGGAGGTAGGGGTAGGAAGGCCCCCCTCTCCCTCAGAGAGCGAGGCCAATTGTGGACTTCTTGGACTCCGGGCTATGAATGGCTGTAGCATCACCAGGGATCAAGCTTGCGATCTCCTGTTGATAGGGCCAACACGTAGACTGTTGCGCCTCTCAGGAACCCCACAAATTATGTTCCTAAATCCAAATCATTACGCACACCTTAAAGTGTGTGGAGTAAATAATGTCTAATACACTTGCTTAGGTTGTTTCAGAGTCTGTGATATTCTGACACTCCGAGTCTGTGTCATATATAAAATGAACAAAACCACATTGTACTGCTAAAAACAGAAAACTGAAAACTGAAGCCTGAACACTGCTGTCCATTTTTGATGCAGTTTGAGGCATGAGCGATGATTTAGACAGTTTGCACAGTGCTACTTGGTGGGATTTCCGTTGCTTTTTAGCTTTGTGGCTCCATTACAAAACTAAAGAAGCAGGTTTCAGACACCAAACACATCCAGGCTGTAGGGCTTTAATCGGGTTAAACCCAAATATGACCTGAACCACATCATTAAGTTTCTGAAGGAAATTCTGCCCAATCCTCAGACTGGATCATCATCACCCAATGTGCCGAATAGAAGCTAATATTTAGAATGATGGTGCCATGTAGTGACTATAATAGAAATCATTAAATCAAGCATAAGAAAAATGAAGAATTGTGTTTAAACGAATTTGTTCATAAAGCAGTGCTTTCAAACATCATCCCAATGTGTTTAATCTGGATAAACTTCCCATAATGTGTTGTTCTCATACAGTGCGTTGCTGATAGCCACCTGTTAGTTTTACTGTTGTTCAAGTTCTTCACATTGAACAAGATACTTGTAATCTATTTTTTTGCAGGAGTAAATATAAATGTCCTTTTGGCTGCATTGATCCGTGCTTGAATCCTGAAATAATTTGCTGGTAGTGTCGGGACTCGGACGTCAGAGGAGTTTAATGGCTCTCAAAGCTACTTAGAGAAATGTATTACATTAAATCATATATGCTGCCTGACTCTGATTTTGAGATTTGGAAGTCGTTGTAAAGCAGGGGTGTCAAACTCAACCACTAAAAAGGCCATATTAAAAAACTCTCAACAAATCAGTGGGCCAGAGAACAGCTATGTTTTTATTTCATTTTTAATTAATGTTGTGCTACAGCCCAAACTGGCAGTTTATTTATGGTTTGTTTATTCAAAATACATAAAAACTTCAACAGTAAAATACAGGCATTTGTAGTAAACCTTGAAAAATTACATGAATACTTGAAATATTCAAAATTTAAATGCCCACAGGAGTCTTTTAAACTGACCTATTTACTTGAACTAGACACCTGGCATCCTTTCTTTGCTGCAAGTTCATTAAGACTTGGGCTCAATTTCTGAGGAGCTAAGCTGAGGTTAAGTGGTCAAATTGCAGCTGAAATCCAGCTGGTGTGTTTGGTGATATGATTAGTGTGGAATTCTGTAGAATTGTGTAGAACTGACACGTAACCACTGTCCCATAGATTGCTTTTGGGGTAGGAGAGTTGGAGCACGTTACATTTCAGTGCATGCTGGGGACTGTAGTGCAGTGCATTGTGAAACAGGCAAATATTAATAGAAAATTAAAATACCTTTGTGGACCAGATAGGATTGTGTTTGACACATGAGTTTTAAAGCAAAATAGTCCTCAGGGAAAAAAAAAATCCACTTTGGATAAGAAATAAAGGGCCAATATTTGCATTGGAGACATTGTGAGCACTGGTTCCTATCACTACTACGGAGTCGGTACCTTTTTCCTCCAATAGCAGTACCACAGTTTTCAAGCAGAAACAATCAGGGGATATGCATGTAAAACCCGTTAAATGTGATGTGGGCTGCGAGAACTCGAACGTGAAATCTGAACCCAAGCCGAGTCGGATATTCACACTTTTAAGTGTAGAAAAAAATAAAAATAAAAAGGTGCCATATTGTGTGATGCCTTTGAAGAACCACTTTATTTTTGTAAATGAGATGTGAGTGTGAAGAACCTTTTTACAGTTTAAAGAACCTCCACAAAATGTAAAGGTTCTAGAAAATCCCCTTAAAATTGGTATAGAACCTTTATATTATGTAAAGATTCAAGCTGTGTAAGCATGGTTCTTTAGCCAAAAGTGGTTCTTTTGAGGCATCTCTCGAATAACCCTGTGTGGCACCTCGTAGTATTTGACGATGACATCCGAACCCAATGTGAGCAATTAAATCAGATTTAGAAAAATGTTTCAAGCTCATCAAGTTGCAGGGAAGACACACATTTGATTATTTGCCAAACTATCACTTTGAGTGCTTGTCTGCGGAAACTCCTGATCTTGGGTCAGCTACATTCAGCAGCTGCTGATTTGGTCACAGAAGGTCTTGGGGAAGTGGAGAGTAGTCCTGGATAAGCGCTCTCTGACCACGTTCTCCCTGTAGCTGCTGTGAAGAGCGATGCATTATTGATAGAGCCTTCACACTCACCTTGACTGAGCAAACCAGCAGCCCAAGTGGATTATTGACCAGTAGCCAATAGAGCTCGGGCGAAGTTTCAGGGCCTGCGAGCATCATCATAGACTCTCAGAATGTCCGACTCGCAGTGAGAGGAACGGTGGATATTGATCGGGATTTGCTTTTTGATACGTGCCTTTATGCACAGGAAAGATTTTTCTCCTCCTGACTGCATTTGAGGGATTAGCCATGCTTGGGATGCAAGTAAATGAACCATAGAAAGGGAGATGTACACACTACCGGAGGTTTGGTACCACTGTTCAAAAGATTGTAATCACTTTATAATGTAAAACCAATTTTGTTGCAGATCCATTTCTAAAATGAATGTAACACATGCATGTGAACTTAGTGACATTTGCCAAAGTTCGCTGTTTTGAATATCAATAGCATATTTGGATTTTTTCAAACTGTGTGCAAACAACTGCTGACATGTTGTAAGTATTCCGTTTTCCGTTCCACCTTAAACGCTGCAGCAGTTACATTCTGGTGCTTTTTTTTTTTCATTTTCGTCTGAAATTGATGTAGAACGTTGATTTCTCTGGACTCTGCGCCTAATGGAGCCAGCAGAACAAATGATAAGCAACATTTTTCGAACGGCCTTGATTTATGACAGATTTGGGGTCTCGAAGGACTAAATTTTTGTACACGCTGACCTGGTATTAAAAGCAGCAGATTTATCACAAAGAAATGAAAACACCTTGAAAGCCGGAAAATATGTGGATGTGACTTGTTGTTGAACTCAACGAATGAAAGAACTCCACAGCAGTTACTTCTGTGTTTCAGTCTCAGAACGCAACAGAATTTCATGATAAATCAGTCAGTTTTTCTCCTAGGAATGATGCTGCCGGACCACTACTGGGGCTTTAGTTTCTGAACCTTTCACCTTGTTCACTGCTCAGGAGTTTTCATGTCTGAATATAGTGATGGTGATCTACAACTTCACAGGTTTCAAAAGTAGGGCACTGGGAAAACTTTTAGGTAAACAGAACTGTAGAAGCCTTCAGCTCCGAACCTTGAATCCAGTTTTCAATCTTGAATTTTATTAGCTGTACAATTGTGATAAGATATTTGGCTTCCAAGCAGTAAATATTAGCTCTGCATTAGACCAATGGTATTAGCCATTTAGTGAGAAAAACATCAAACAGTCCACCCTAGAGATGCCAATGTGGTCAGACAACTGGAGGAACCAACTTTGTGAGGTTATAGCTTACAAACAGCAATGTAAACAAAAAAACTAGATAAACAAAGTACACCTACAGTTAGAGTTACTATATTAACATTATATTCCGTTATGTAACACTTTTATCTCCCTCATTCTCACTTCTCCTTCTCTGTCTTCTGTTTTCCTTCCCTTGATGATGTCACCATCTTCTTCCCAGGTTCCTCCTAGCACACATTTACAATATGATTATTTGTTGATTTCAGTCACAACATTTATTGTTGTTTTTTTGCTCAGTTATCATCACATTTATAATTTAAGTATTTTGCTAAAACATTTATAGCAGCTTGCAGATCAGACAAATTATTATTGGTATACAATAAGAAAAACAGCATTGTAACATTATCAGTGATATAAGCTATGTACTTTTTTTGATAACCATCCCACAAGCTCAAAAGTTTATCTCACATGATTTCAAAATTTTGCACCAGTTTTTCACCCCCAAATATCTACTCCAGAGAGATTGACATAAAAAGCTCCTTCCACCTTCAGGATACATCATCAGAAGGAGGTTGTCGTAGTCTTTAACCTGGCAAATCTCACTGTGGTGCTACTTTAGGAGGCCAGTAGGCAAGTTTACAATAGAGATTCTGTTTTCATTTTGGCTGCAGTGCCTTCTTTAGGACCTTCTTGTTGCCAAAAACCTTGAACCTTTGAGTGAAATGTCTAAACGTACCTTCTGCTGTCTTGTTTATTATATGTTAATCTGCACTGTATGATGTAGTATTGAATAAAATGGCAAAGGATACACAGTAATATCAGAATCACCGGTATTGGCAGATACTTGCTTAAAAACATATAAATAAAATTATTGACATTGCACTGATGTTTGCATTAGACTGTTATTTCAAACTGATATTTGATTATGTGTTTATTCTATATTACTCCAGAAGAGCAGACTGTTTTCTCATCACTGGTTTTACTGCATTGGCTTATTTATTTAATTTACTGTGCTTGTAACCCTTATAGAAATAAATCGTTCTCTGTGATGCCGATTTAGGTAGATGTAGTCCCAATTTATTTCCCAAAGTCCCAGTGTCATTGTGGAGCTAGCATCGCCAAGACTCTTTTACTTTAAATAGATTTTTTTTTCTTTTTCTTAATAAATTGCCTGGCCGTACTCACTGGGGTAATGCAAAGTGTCACCGTATGGCCCGAAAGCAGAATGTCTTGACCAGAATAAAACGCTTACTCTCTTATTTCATAAAATATTCATAGCACAATTTCTTGGTTAGAAATAGGGACATTAGCTCTGAGCGCTCCTGTAAGGTCACGAAGCCTATGAAGACTCCCTTTGTCTTGCTGTCAGAAGGCCTTTTCTGATATGAGCGAGACACCGAGGTGGATAAATCACTCTCAGGCCACCTCTGGCGTGTCTTCAAAGGCTGGAAGCAGAGTTTAGGCCTTTGCATAACTCTCAGTGCTTCGCTTTTGCTTTTGAAAGACAGTAGCTCTCCGCAGTGTATCCTCAATAGGAATGTGGTACGGCTCCAGAAGAACTGTAAGATGGATGGTCTGGAACAGTGGAATCTTTCTGTGTTGTCTTTCTGGTATGGAGGATTTATTTCCATCCCGCCCTTTCCCTCCGTCTCTCTGTTATACAGTTAGAGACACCAAAGACAATACCGTAACAGAAATATGATCTAATATTTTATCATATGTTCGTTTGATCGTTTGAGTGTCATCAGCTTGCACTATATGGACAAAAGTTTTGGGACACACCTCTTAATCATTAAATTCAGGTGTTTCATTCAGTCTCATTGCCACAGGTGTATAGAATCAAGCAGCTAGCCAAGCAGCCTGACTTTACACACATTAGTGAAAGAATGGCTCGTTCTAAAGAGCTCACTGAATTCGAGCGTGGTGCTGTAATAGGATGCCACTGTTGCAACAAGTCAGATTGTGAAATTTCTTCCCTCCTAGATGTTCCACAATCAACTGTGAGTGTATTACTGAAAAGTAAAAGCGTTTAGGAGCCACAACTACTCAGCCATGAAGTGTCAGACCACGTAAAGTTACAGAGCAGGTTGCCGAGTTCTGAGGAGCATAGAGCATAGTAGTCACCAATGCTCTGCTCAGAGTTCTAAACCTTTTCCTGCATTAACATCAGCACAAAAACTGTGCTGGGAGCTTAATGGCAGGGTTTTCATAGCCGAACAGCTACATGCAAGCCTTATATCACCAAGCTCAATGCCAAACATCAGATGGAGTGGAGTAAAGCGCCGCCACTGGACCCTGGAGCAGTGGAAACATTTTCTTTGGAGTGATGAATCAGCTTCTCTATCTGTCAGTCTGATGGACGAGTCTGGGTTTGGTGAATGCCAGGAGAACGTTACCTGCCTGACTGCACTGTGCCAGCTGTAGAGTTTGGTGGAGGAGGGATGATGATATGGGGCTGTTTTTCAGGGGTTGATCTAGAACCCTCAGTTCCAGTGAAGGGAAATCTTAATGCTTCAGCACCAAGACATTTTGGACAATTGTACACTTCCAGCTTTGTGGGAACAGTTTGGGGAGGAACCTCTTCTGTTCCAGCATGACTGAGCCCCAGTGCACAAAGCAGCTCCATAAAGTCCTGACTGGGTGAGTTTGGTGTGTAAGAACTTGACTGGCCCTCACAGAGACCTGACCTCAACCCCATCAAACACCTTTGGTATGAACTAGAATCTCGTCCAACATCAGTGTCTGACCTCACAAATGCTCCTCTGGATGAATGTACACACATTCCCACAGACACTCCAAAATCTTGTAGAAAGCTTCCCAGAAGAGTGGAAGCTGTTAGAGCTGCAAACGGGGACCAACTCCATATTAACGCCTAAGGATTTAGAATGGGATTCATAAAACTCCTGTAGGTTTAATGTGTAGGTGTCCCAATACTTTTCCCATATAGTGTATATCCCAAAACTGTTTTGGGTAGTGCTTTAAATAACATGCTGCAAGGTTAGTATGCACTAGGGTTATGCTTGCTAATTCACAAATGCTGGTTAGGTGATTCTTGTCTAAAGTTAGCCAGCTAGCTGTCATGTCAACTTGGTTCACATAAGTGCAAGCATAGCTAATGCTACATGTCTCAGACAGTGCCTTTCACTGATTGACTTACCCATAATTTTGTTGTGAACAGTTGCTGTTAACCTGGAGGAATCTTATGTTCCACATGGGATTCTTAAGGCCACAGGCTATCACACACCAGACAAGCCGCACCACAGATGGTACAAAGCACAGCTGTAGCTCATAGGAAGCACTGATATGCATCAAGCTCATTTTACACTTAATAGAATAAAAACTTTCAAAACCATTTATTGTATTTATCATGTTTGATTTTAGCTAACTTACAGTGAAATATGACTAGGCTAGTAAAGTTAGCTGAGGTAACAGAAGATTAGCATTAGTTTATGTATCATAAAGACTTTAGATTGATTGTCTTTCTTGGTGTAAGTTCCAAGCCACATCACCTACCATGGACTTGCAGTTCAGAGTTTATTATAGTATAGTAACAGTAAGACGCTGAGTGGAACTTCTTTGGGATGCTGCATGCCATCCGTCTGTTGTGTCCGTTGTGCACTAGCCTGTAGCCTGTGGCTTCAGATGACTGCAGTAGTCTTTGCTTCGCTTGCTTCTTTGGACTAAACAGATAAGAAACTCTGACCAAAATGTAAGATACTGGCTCTTTGCTGTGTATGGAGTTCAGACCTCTTATTAGATTACCCAGTGGGGTCTGAAAGTCTGAAACTACAGTGAAAAGCTGTGATTTTTTAGCTTAAATCTGGAAATAAACAGAGGATTTTGGAACTTTTAATAAAGTTTTGTCAAGTAACGTGACAAATTCGAGATTATATTTCTATGCTATATTTCTACGTCACTTTTCAAATAATCAAATTTGTGACATTAACCAGGTTAACTGCTTTGTACAAAAAGTCTTATCCTTTCCACTAAAGCATGTATTCAAATGACTTTCAAGTGGATTTGATCTAAATCAAAAAGGGAGAAGTGCTAGTAATAGTAAGTACTAAGAAATTCGGAATCTTTCAAATATACTACTTTTCGCTCAAATTGTTTGCTTATAATGTAATTTGCAATGAAAAACATTGTAATAAATTACAAAAGAATGCAAAACAGAAGCATTTTAATTAGTGGGCTCAGACTTTTGGAAATTGATATAGTATTTTACAATGGAGCTAATTTGCTTATCAAAAATTTAAAGTTTACTTTTTAAAAAAAGAAAATCACAACTATTCCACTGTTCAAAAATTTCAGTAATAGATTCTGGTAGTGAAATCCTTAAAATGTCACCAGTGTTACTGGTGTGTTGTCAAATGCTTTGCATTTGGCCCATTTTTTGTACCTCTTATTTCCCATTTTTTGTCAATTTATGCTTAGAAAAATTTCAGCAAAAACAAAAAAAATTGCCAAAGATAAAGTTTTTTTCATTGCACTGACACAATGATGGACTCTGGTGCTTATTTTATCTGTTATGCAACAGCCCAAAACTAGAGAGAGATGCATTAGTCTTTCATCTGTTGCCTTGTGTTGCTATTACTGTATACAGAATTGAAAAGAACTACAATACAACGCACAACAAGTGCTTTGGAGATGGAATGTTAAGCTCAGGTTGTCTCTTCTGTCGTCTGCCTTTGTGCTGAAGTATGTTAGTGTTACTAAGTGCAGCTTCACATAGATGCAGCCTAAAAAGAGTTTGTTTTTCCTTTCTTTCACTGTCTTTTATACTCTTGCCTCTTTAAGGAGCTGCAGTAGACCCCAAACTGTGCCGTCATCGAGCTGAATGGGAAAGCACTCAAGCGGCTTTGAGTTTTTATGTTAGAGATCGTTGCGGTGGATCTGGAATTACAGCTCTATTCTGAAGTAGCTTGTTCTGGCTGTAGCCTGTCTGGAGCTGCAGACCTGGTGGTTTGACTGATGGCTTTTTCAGTGCTCTGTCATGACCTCTCTCTGCTCACGACACTGAAGAGCTTAGCCTACAGTCAGAGACAGGTGGGAAACCGCTGTTTATTTTTCTCAATCTGATTAAGCTCATGTTCATAAAGCCGTGTCTGTGATAACAGATTATTAGATAATGAAGAAAACCAGGTGCCATTCTGTCAAGTGTCATGAGTCTACATTAATTATTCTAAACAATAGTCAAATGTACATGATTTTCCCCCTTTACTCCAAGGCCCAGTCCCATTTCACCCCTCGCCCCTACTACTCAGCCCTTAGCCCTCTGTTTTGCACATTCACGTCTAGGGGTAGGGTGTCCTGATTCTTGTTGAGATAGAGGGGTAGGGTGAAGTGTTGGGGCTACATGAGCCTCCAAACAGGTTTTTCAGAGACTCCAAACAGAGTGATATGAGAAAAAAGAAAAACCGGCAAGATGGAGAACAAGAGACCAAAGAAACCCACAAATGTGAGAATTTCTCTGTTAAAAAATAACAATAATCACTGTTTAATCTTAGCTTAACGTTGTTTCAGTGTATTATGGTCGTTTTCTTCATAATAAGAATAAAAAATCGCTAACAGCATGCTAATGTCTCGGTAGCTAGCAAGCTAATTTTCCCATTCCACCTTAAATAGTCCAACGGTTCTGACGCCTGAAACACCAGAATGTAACTGCTGCACCATTTAAGGTGGAACGAGAAAATTCAAACAAGAATCTGGAGAATATCTCCATATGAGCATATGATGCCCTAAATGTAACTAAAGCCCAGCAGTGAGGAACTGAACTTTACCCTCCTTTGCTGTCACTGCAGACTGGCAGGGTCGCCTACAGAGCAGCGCTAGTAGCTGTTAATGAAGTGATGTTTTTTCTTTTTTTTTATTTGAGGGTCCCATTTCGTAGGGGAAGATTTCAACCACTACCCCTTGGGTGACACTCAAAAAAAAAGTGGTAGGGGTAAAAAGAAGAAATGGGACTGGGCCCAAATGTAGTTGATTAGTCAAAACATGTTTGGTGGAGTTGTGTAGCCATGACTAGGCCTAGAATAATCACCGACCCACCCGATCAAATGGGGAAAGAATAATAAGCCGCATATTTTTAGGTAATGAAACTTGATGTTTTATTAATCCTCAGCTCCATCTTATTTTCTCAGTCCTCCAATCACTACTGAGCAACCAATGCTATAAAGTCTTTAGTTCTTTGGAAGTTGGTGTTTTTTGTATTTGAAATCTAAGTTTCCAGCTATGGTCAAAAGAAGGGAACATCTAAAAATGAGAGCTCTACACAGTAGAGTATGTCATTTTCAACCCATTCACAAAGCCAAAATCAAATTTACAAATGTCAGCTAGTGTTAAAAATAGTTGTTATGTTGTTGTTGTCTTTGGTCTGCTGTGGCTGTGTCAAAGCATTAAAGCACAAATGGTTCATAAATATTTTTTCATGCCCGCTGTGGCAGTATGCTTTAGCCTAGGATGCTGGATGGTTTTGATTTTCTGTTTGTTGTGTTGTTTTTTCCCGACATTTCAGCCCTCCGTTTTGAACTTTATGTCATCCTCTCTGGGCAGACCCACCGCCTCGCCCCCTGCATAAAACACCCCTAAAACAAAAACAAAACAAACTTAAATTTAAAAATGGGTGAATTGAAACTCTCAACAGACTCTCAGTAATGTGTCAAAAACATATGAGGGTTAGGATTAGGATTAGGGCCAGGGTGAGGGTGAGGCTTAGGTTTTGGGTTGAGGTTAAGGTTAAGGTTAGGATTAGGGCCAGGGTGAGGATTAGGTTTTGGGTTGAGGTTAAGGTTAGGATTAGGATTGGGGCCAGGGTGAGGGTGAGGATTAGGTTTTGGGTTGAGGTTAAGGTTAGGATTAGGATTAGGGCCAGGGTGAGGGTTAGGATTAGGTTTTGGGTTGAGGTTAAGGTTAGGATTAGGGCCAGGGTGAGGGTTAGGATTAGGTTTTGGGTTGAGGTTAAGGTTAGGATCAGGGCCAGGGTGAGGGTTAGATTTTGGTTAAGGTTGGTAAGGTTAGGTTTTGTGTAATCAGTTGCTTCACTGCTGCTACTGCACTGATATGTTGTTGATGTGTTACTAATACTGTGTTAAGAGTGTATTAATCATCTACAAAGGACCACTCCAAATAAAGTGTTACCAAGAAACATTCTAGATGGCCCACTCACTTTTTTAAAGGCCTACACAAAAAGTTATTTCTGCTGGCACCACTGGTTTATTGCCTGAAGTTTACTCCTTTAGCTTGGCACTGGTGCTACAAGGATAATAAAGCTAACAAATAATTAAAGTTTATATCTGGTGTGTTAAAAACTGTAATTCTGTAACTGGGGGGTTGCTGTACTCCAGTGTTGGCTGGCTGCCAACTGACTCGTTGTAGTGGTTGTGAGGCAGACCAGTGCCACAGTTATTTATTACTGAAAACAGAAACGTGCCATTTCATGGATAAAGCAGACTAATATAAAATGCCATAACAACAATCTTTTAAGGCTTGGGGTCCTAAGGGTTAATTAGGGGCTTTTGGAGGATCTGAAACCATATTTTGCACCTTGCTTATCGCACACATGCCTCAACCCGCATTGAGGGGTTAAGTAATCTCAAGCAGACTTGCCTATGTGGTTTCCGACAGTGCATGACAGACTCTTGGCTGGTGCTGGGCAGTATATCAATAAAACGTGATATTGAGGTACTGTAATATTGCTTTTTCATTTTAGCGATATTTTAGTGATATATGTGATGGATAATGAGCATTACATCCAAAATGGCCATGAAATAGCATTGGTCCTGGTAAAGTGGTTTGTTTTTAGTTTAATTTATTTAGTTTATTAATGTTATCCAGGATCTGAGAGTTAACTATAGTGTACACTCTCAGAGAAAAACTACCTTTCAGGGTACAGTTGTTGTAACTTTAGTTAGGGAACATAATTGTATGATATTTTATTAAGCTGCATTGATTGCAGGTACCCAGTCTTGACTTCAGACGTTTTTATTTTTCTACTTAAAAGGTTAAGCTATGGAAAGATACAAATATACCCCTTTGGAAAGTAAACAAAGTTTATCTTTAAAACTTTAAGCTACACACTCAAACCTTAAGGACCATATTGTACCTCTGAGGGCACATGTACGTTGTTTGTAACTTGGGGGAATAAAATTTACTGAGGCAGTGCCCTATTTGGACAGTCGCAGGCTAGAGTTTAGAGAACCAGCCTTGTGTCTGGTTCAATCCCTTGAGCTGACAGGACATGACTGAAGTGCCCTTGAACAAGGCACCTAACCCCCAACTGCTCCCAGGGTGCTGTGGATAGGGTTGCCCACCGCTCCGGGCAAGTGTGCTCACTGCCCCCTAGTGTGTGTGTTCACTAGTGTGTATGTGGTGTGTCACTGCACAGATGGGTTAAAATGAGGAGGTGAAATTTCCCTGTTGTGGGACTAATAAAGGATAACTTTATTAGAAACTTATTTTCCTAACATCATTTGCTGGGTAGTTCAGACTGATTTGAAGGAACAGTTTAAAAGCCATAAATGTTAAAAAATAGCAAGTGCAAAGTGTAATAACCCCTGTGTAATAACCCCTGTGGTTTTTGGATATAAATAGAAAACCGTCCAATTGAAACAAGCTATATCAGATTTGTAAGACATTTTGTAAGACTACTTTAGTGCTGGGGCTGAAAGATGAATCATTTTTTTTATTGAAATGGCAATTTAAGAGATGGCAATATTTTTAGGTATAGCCTACATTATAAAAAAATGTTGTTTTATGTTTTAAATGGGGGAAATTTTACTTATTAACACAGATCTTGTAAACTGCATGCAGATGATTAGGACCAATCAGAGGAAACCAAACTTCCATGTGTTGTGACATCATGACCACAACTAGTGGATGTCTGGCACACTACATTCAGGGGTCAGTCTTCAGGCTAGAAAAAAGTGAATATCATTCAGCCCTGTTTAGGGCAGTGTTTATAAGGCTATGTGACACCTACATAAACCTTTCATGACAACTGACAACCTACATAAACATTTATAAGAGTTTGTTATAATGGCTTCATCCATCATAAAGACTGCCTTTGGCAACATTGTTATGAAGTGGACATAATCACAGGAGACTGATTTTTTGGGTTGTTATCACACTGTTGAAATCACATTGCAACCTAACAGCCACAGAAAATACTTACTTTTGCTCAGCCAGTCTGACTTGGTTGTCTAATTATCAGCATTATGTCACTGTGACATATACTGAGCTATATATATATATATATATATATATATATATATATATATATATATATATATATATATATATATATATAGTCTATGTAATAACAAGTTTACATAACTTAAAATTTGAGGTAAGCTGCAGCCCTAAAAACATTAAGTTAAACATTGGTGAACAAACCAGCAATTTTAGGCTAAATATACTGAAGATACTACACACTGCATGTTAGAATGACTTAATTTTTTGTGCTAGATAAACTTAAACACATTTCTGCACCTCAAAAATTCAGATTATTTTAACTTTTTGAGTTACACTTAAAATCTCTTGTTTATAAGTTTTCATAGCTAGTTACACTACTATTTCTGATCATTTAATACTGACCATGTTCTTAAATGCTGATGGGTAGGCTGTGTGGAGTGAAAACGTTGATGGTGAATAAAACAAAGAGTTAAGAAACACCAAATATGCAAATAGATGGAGCCAGGAGCCAATGGGAAAGAAGATTGTGTTAAACAATCAAACGTGTCACTGTATTTAAACAAACAGCTCACTTGGTTTCATTCAGTTATACACATTTATTGATTAACATTAATGAGAGAAAAACGATTAAAACCAACAGCAGTTTCATTTTTTGAACATGGTGGTTTCAAAGCTGCCATGGCAACAGACTAAACAGACTAAAGTTGATTCAACTCAAAATGCTGTTTGAATGTACGAAATAAATGTACCCTTAACTTAAAGTAGTTAAGTGATATATGAGGTCTTCAGTTTATGTACAACAGACTTAATTAGGGTTAAAACAGAATTAGGGATTGCAGTGCATCAGTCCAAGTGTTTATAAATGTCTATGTCTGTAAATGTACATCTATGTCAGTTGTCATAATAAGCTTATGTTATTGTCACATAGCCTTATGAATACCATCCTACCAAGCGTTCTGTTAGTATACCAGCACTCAGGAAGCGTGAGTGTATTAACTATCTTAATATCTTAGTCAGATACCATGATACTGTGACATATTTGGAAAATATTTTGATATTAAATTTCACCGTGTAGCACTACTGTTATGATTATGTACAAAAAGGGTCAAAAGTACACTGCATAGCTGAAAACAGTAGCAGTCATCTTGAAAACTGATTTTCTTTGTACTTCAGATTTATGATGTTTTGTGATCTGTACTACTCACTGGAATTGGTGAGCAATCTTAGCACCAGGCTCTGTCAGGGGCTCGATGGCCTTGCTTTAGTTTTCCATGGCAACCCCAGGCCTGCTCGAGCGCTCTTGACCTGCCCTCATTTGATCAAAGATGGGACGTACGTGCAGCCGCCTAATAAGGCTTAGTCACGAGGGAGGAGTAACCACTCGCCCACAGCCATTCGCAGCTGACAGGAAAAAATGATGTGTACATCTTATCATGTACCAAAGCAGTTTATCACAGCTTGTAGATTAGCTGGTTCACTCTGAACTTTCAGCTTTTGGTTTCTGTGAGTGGTCATCTGATGTGTGTTTGACAGCATGCATTAAAAATGACAATGAATGTTAGAAGGAAAAGCTGTGTGATCACTGTGATGATTATGATGGATCCCCAGTAATGATGCCTGTCCTCTAGCAAAGATAGTATGACAGTCATGAAGAAACTTCAAAATGTGCTTTGTTTCGTTTCAGAGTAGAGCCTGTATACAGTGCTGTGAAAAAAAAGTATTTGCCCCCTTCTCAATCTCTTCTATTTTTGCATATTTGTCACACTTGAATGTTTCAGATCATCCAACTACTTTTAATATTAGATAAAAAATAACCAAAGTAAACACAAAATGCTGTTTTAAATGATGATTTAATTTATTGAAGGAAAAAATACTGTTCAGCCCTACCATGTCAAAAACATAACTGCCCCCCCTTAGCCACTAAATCAACCAGTTACCAAAGTCAATTGACTATTGGGTTCAGTTTCACCAGCCACACCCAGGCATGATCACTGCCAGACCTGCTGAATCTAAACATCACTTAAATAGAACCTGTCTGGCAATGGGAAGCAGGATAGAAGGTCTCAGAATGCAGCACATGGTGCCACGTTCTAAAGAGATTCAAATACAGATGCGAAACAAAGTCATTGAAATATGCCAGTAAAGAGTTACAAAGCCATTGCTGAGGCTCTGGGACTCCAGTGAACCACAGTGAGAGTCATTATTCATGGATAAGAAAGCTTGGAACAGTGGTGAACCTTCCTAGGAGTTGCCAGCCTACCATAATTTCACCAAGAGCGCATTGACGACTCATCCATGAGGTCACAAAAGAACCCAGAAGAACATCTAAAGAACTGAAGGCCTCACTTGCTTCACATACATGATTCCACAATGAGAAAGACACTGGGCAAAAATGGCCCTGTTACATCTGGCATAAAGCTAACACCACATTCCACCATAAGAACATTATACCAACAGTGTTGGTGGTGGTAGTGTGACGCTATGGGGCTGCTTTGCTTCTGCAGGACCTGGATGACTTGTCATAACTGTTGAAACCATGAATTCTGCTCTCTATCAGAAAATCCTGAAGGAGAATGTCCGCTCTTCGGTTCATGACCTAAAGCTCAAGTGCAGTTGGGTTATGCAGCAGGAAAATGATCCAAAGCACACAAGCAAGTCACCTTTGAATGGTTCAAAAGAAACAAAATTAGGGTTTGGGGTGGCTGAGTCAAAGTTCTGACTTGAATCCCTTTGAGATGCAGTGGCAGGACCCTAAACGGGCAGATCATGCTGGAAACCCTCCAATGCAGCCGAATTAAAACAATTCTGCAAAGAAGAGTGGATCAGAATTCCTCCGCAGCGATGTAAAGGGCTTATCGCAAGTAATCGCAAACATACAAACTGCCAAAGGTGGCATAACCAGTCATAAGATTTTGGGGGGGGCAGTTACTTTTTCACATGGGTGATATAGGTTTTGAATAAATCTTTATCTTCAATAAATGGAATGAACATATAAAAGCTGCATTTGTTTGTGTTCGATCTGAAACATTTAAACATGACAAATTAGCAAAAATAGAAGCGAAATACTTTTTCACAGCACTGTAGATGGGTTTTCAGACTGGTAATGGGGAGGTACTCTCAGAGCCGCTGCTCCTCAGGCCAGCAGGAGGCCTCTGATTAGCTGGCCAGATTTGGCCTGACTCTGTATTTCAAACTGCTGGGACATCTTACTCCAGCACTTGCAATTGAGCCATTACGGACTGGTCGTCTTAAGTGTTTCCATTCATGTCTCTGAAGAGAAATAATATCGCTTTCACTCTCTCTCTCTCTCTCCTCCTCCAGACCTCTCTGTGGCCGTTCAGAAGTTTTCTCAGTCTCTGCAGGAGTTCCAGTTTGAGTGTATTGGCGATGCAGAGACAGATGATGAGGTGAACATCGGTAAGTCCAGCCACTGAATGACACTGTAAGGCCGACAGATGTTTTCAGCAGCCTTTTTTACTGCCCATGTCCTAAACATATAATAAAAACAACCATCAAAACTACTCAGATCAGCATGAATCACTGCGAAGACAACTTAACCTTTTAAACCCTAGGCAACAGTTCAGTTTTGTTGTAGATCTTGTAGCTTATTTTATTGCACATCTTGCACATCTGGACACTCCACACCTAGTCACTTTATTTCAGTACCAATATATGCACATATTTTTATTGTCATTATATTGTGTTACCTGAGCCTCCTTATACATTCATTATTGCACTGCCTTTTTTTTAATCTCAGGATAGATCTTAAATAATAAATGCATATTTTTGTATATTTCTAGTTGTATATGTGCCTGTATATCGTCGCTGTCCAAGAAAAAACAAGTATCTCCAAAAGAGTAGCTTTACTTTCGATGTAAGTTAATGGAAAAAGTTTTTATTCTAAGCAATTTTGGAGCATTTCTATTGGTCCAATTATCATGAAATTTTCACACAATGTAAAGGAGAGCTTTTGAGCTCAAATGATGCAGAAACGTAAAAATCACAGAAAATGGAGATACATGTTTTTCATTGGACAGCGATGATATATATATATATATATATATATATATATATATATATATATATATATCATCATAATATATATATATATATATACCCTTATTATTCTAATTGTCCTGTGTTGTGTGACTGCTACTGGCTGCTAAATTTCTTTCAGGATCAGTAAAATGTCTGTCTGTCTGTCTGTCTGTCTATCTATCTATTGTACAGTGAATTATTCAGTAACTACTATACTACTAAATGTCAGTTAAGTTATAAGAATGAGGCATGGATGTCTGGATCAATCCATGCTGCCACTGCTGTTTTCTATTTCTGACAACTGTCTGAAACCTGGTTAGACTACAGCTCATTTGCACAGTCAGGGATGTATCTAGGACTTCCAGAAGGACTTTTTATGTTTTTTTTTATTCTTTGGCACAAAATTGGTCCCACCCATTGTGAATCAGAACCTGATTGGTTGGTTCCTCTGTCACTTATGAATTATGTTGGTGGTTAATGTAAAGCATAAGGCCTTCTGTTCAGCTCCTGAAGGCCTAACCCAGTGGTCACCCAGTGGTTACCAGGCCTAACCCAGTGGTCCACCACTTCTAGAGGCAGTAATTAGATGGGTGAAGTGGAGTTGATCAGGGTTATAGCTAAAGTCTACAGGAAGGTATATCTCAAGGAACAGGGTTGGTGACCACTGGCCTAACCAATTGGAGAGTTATTTTGCCTGGATACCTGCCTGGATACCATGGGGAAATAAATTCTTACTGGAAAGTTTTCTGTTTTCAAAAAAGTTAAGTCCTTTTGTTTTCAACCAAAACTTAGACGTAAGAGTATAAGTGCAATACTTGCATCATTTAAATACAATAAACATAATAACTGTATAAAATAAAAATGAACTAAAACTCTCTGAAAGCCTAGAAGATCCTGAGGGTTCCACACTGGTATCCAGTATTGCTGAGGTTGGAATCCAAAGCGAAACTAAACTACATACAGTGTGAAGGCAAAATGCACACAAGGAAGTGGAGCATTTTGAGGACCAATTAGCCAAGGAAGCATTTATATCAAAAAATGAGGTGATTTTACTGTGTCATTTTAAGGTAACTGGTAGCCAAATCAAATTGGACCAAAATCAAGCCCTTATCTCACCACTTTATGAAAGATTATTAAAAAAACAGCAACGTTTCTTATTCATACATTCTGGTTTGGTAAATGCAATACTGCCCCCTGGTGTGCACATTAATGTTATCTTGTGTTGGCGGACACTTATGTGAACGTCTTTGCCCACACATGTTCGCGGATTCATAGATGCAGAGGTATAATTCACTCTTCTCCCCCAAACCCAAGCCCCCTACTCACCCACACCCTTGTGTAAAGTCTGTGCCGGATGGACGGGATTGTCATCCTAATTATGACCTTTTTCTGGCATTTCCGTAAAAGCTCCCCTGGGACACTGATCCCCTCTGAGCCCTGCTATGCTTCCTTATTCCAAAGGCAGGGTCAGGACGGACCTCTCGTGACCCCCTCTCTCTCACAGTCATACACACTCTCACTGTGTCACTCTCTCAGTCCTCCTCTCTGTGATAACTGCTTTCCTCGGCGTGGGCTCAAAGGCCTAGGTTTGGTCAGGTTGACCAGTAAATGTGGTCCAGTATGTGAAGCTACATTACGCATACTGATCTCCCACTCAACGGCGGTGTCTTTGTGATTATCTGCCCCGCATGCATAATGGATCGTATCGATTTGCTTACATTACGGGCATCCGCATCTCTTCATCCTTTTAAGAGATCAGAGCGACTAATTGTGATCTGTGTCGGAGATTAATGGAAGCACAGCCTCGCTCGCCCTCGAAAGGGACGGCAGAACAGATGCGCTGAGAGTTTGAACGCCCTGATGGGCTGATCACTAATTCAGTCCAACTTCCTTCCCTCTTTCGCTCACTCATTCCCTCTCTCTCTCTCCCTCTAGCTTGCTCTCATTCTTTCCGTATGTCTTGTTCTCTGTCTCCAACCTACTGTCTCTTTTTCTGTCTCTTTTCTATCTAACTATCCTACTTCTCTCTCTCTCTCTCTCTCTCTCTCTCTGATTTTTGGAGAGCTGATTGGTTTTAATGAGGAAAAATAATAGATTAATATTAGTGCTCAGTGTAAAAATACACAATTTACAATACACAGTACATAATTTATAATGTTGATTATAATGAAGCGTCTCGGTAAAAAGTACCGTGCAACACAATAAAGATTAAATCTCAAATTCCTCTCTTCGCATCCATCTATCTCTGCCTCCTCTTCCTTAGCTCATTATCCCGTACTCCTCTCTTCCCCTGTGCTTTGTGTATGTGGGACCGGCTCTCTCAGTCCATCTGTACATGGAACACCACTTTAGATCTCTCCGCCCTGGCTAGCCCCACAAAGCAGCTTGCAGTGTCCCCCAAACACAAAGGCGTGAGCTTTTTTTAATGGTTGTTTTAGGAAGTGGCTAATTATGGGTGTTGACTAAGAGCGAGCTTCTGCACAGTTAGCCAGGGTCCAATCTGGCAAACTCCTGTCCCCCATCTGATTCAGGCAAAGTGCAATTTTGGCAAGGAGACTGAATACAAGTGTGTAGTTTATTACCACTGTTTGTTACCAGAATGCCAGAAATCCTAATGTCTGAGGCAGGGGTCAAGACACAGGCAGACTGGTATGGTGTAGCCATCCTCATGCTGGAAATTACCGAGACTAAAGTAAAAACCAGAACAGGCAAATGAAGACTAGGGAACAAGGAAACATTAACTAACTAGGAAACAAGAATTAGGAATACAGGAATGGAGAAATAACAAGCAACAGGTGTAGTCAGTAACAAAGGGGTAGAGCCAGAATATTTCAAGATGTGATCATAAGGATCCATGCACAAAAAAACACTGAGTCAGTAACTGGTCTTGGAGCCAAGCTAGTGTGGGGTCCAGAAGCTGAGTCAGCGCTGAAATAGGGCAGGATCATATAAGGATTCTAGATCAAGGTTGGGTACAGAGCCTGTTACAGGATCAACAATACAACCAAGTTGTACAACAACTAGGGCCAGATTGCATTCAAGATTAGGAACAGTACCTGGTTCAGAGTCAAGTACTGGAGGAAGAATATGAGAGAGACTTGTGAACCACATAGTTCTGTAGTAGTGACAGGGACAGACCGTGATAAGGACAATAACAAGGACTGGAACATGGAAAGGAACATGAGCAGGAACAAGATGGAAATGGCCTGGAAATGGTGCTGCTTGGGGAATGGGCACCAGGGGTGCCTGAGAGATGGGTACCGTAGCCATCCAAAGGAAGCCTTGGGAACTGGACAGGCTCAAGGATGACAACAGAAGAGCATTCTGGGTCAGTGGAAAAATCAGAGGAAGCCACTGGGGTTGCAGCTGTGCCTGTGACTAGTATTGGGCCTGGACCAAGGATTGAGACAGAAGCTGGGACAGGAAGAGTGACTAAAAGAAGCTGGGACAGACCCTAGAGCAGTTTCTGGAGTAAACCTCAAATGTAGTCACAAGCTGATGTCTGATTTGTACCAGAGTCAGCAATTGGAACAGGATAGAGTCTGAATTAAAGAGTCAGGGCAGGATTAAAAATCAAGATTTGGACCAAAACTTTATCAGTTATCTTCCCAGTGTTCCACATAGTTCCTTCAGAATTGTGTTCTGAAGTGCAGGAGCAGGCCTTGGGCTGTTGTGGAGTCTGTGGACAGGATTATTGCTAGTACAACGTTGCAGGCTTGACTCCAAGGATTCACAAGGTCACCTAGAAGCAAGGCTTTGGTCGGTAGGCCAAGGTGTGTTGGAAGATCTCGTTTCTTGGAGTAGATGGTCAGAAGTCAGGAGGAGCAGAGGACTGGAGAGCAGGGGATCAGAAGTGTCTGGTTTGGGGAGCTCGGCAAAAGCTTCAGGCCAGAATGTTCCAAGATATGATTTTCATATCATATTGATTTTTTTCATATGCTTGTGTTTGGTACAGTATTAATGTGATACTAGTGTAGAATATTAATGTTCTCCAAAGCACCTATAAAGAAGTCCCACCTGCAGTCTTCGTACACTTTGTGCCAGGTGACCAGTTCTCAGTCGAAACTCAGAAATTCTCATCTATCATCCTTCACTACAAAGTTTTGAAAGTGCGTGATATTGCTGATCCCATCCCGTCCCCTCTCTAAAAGGGTAAGATTGCTTTCGCTGAAGAAAAATGTAATTGTCTGCTGGAATCCATCTGGTCATCAATGAAACGGGGGCTTTCTGAGTGACTTGACCGGACCCCTGTGTGCCATCCTGATGCATCTGCGCTTCAATCCACTTTGAAGCTCCCGTCCAGCCCTGGGAAGCGTCAGCAGCCTGTCGGCCAGCAAAGACAGGGGCAGCTGACCTCCTATCGATTTCATTCCATGGCTTCCTGCCGTGACATTCACAATCCACCACAGTTATCCTGAAATCAATCCCACAGCCAGGCTCAAGTGGCAGTAGAAATATTAATTGTTCTGAAAGTTGGACTCAGAGGTCCACCCTTTTATTTCTTTTTGTCTTCCACTCTTTTGTCTTTTTTTTCTCCAAAAAAAAAAGGTCACGCTTTATTAGAGCTCAGGGCTTTAAGTGGATCGGAAGCCAGTTTAACAACACAGAAGAAGAGGCTTAAATTACAGAAGACGTTGAGCATTATTAACACTGTCACATAATTGCACCCTTTAAGATAATCTTTAGTTGTGTCGTTGCCTTGGACGGTCCAGGACTGGTCTAGATTTATGGAGAATGCATTAAGAAATTGCAAAGTGAGATTCGATGTCTGCCTCTCTCATCAGACCCTTGCAGACTGGTTTTTGCATTCTCAGCCATTTTCCTGGCTATGACAAAAGCCCATTTCTGAGGATGACTCACCAGGCCTATTGCTTTTTTCCCATTAACCTGTGAATGATACGCAAGCTATAACCCATCCCTCCCCTTTAGCTCTCACTTACTGTCCTAAGCAGCTAACCTTCATCCCGGCCTCATTGTATAGCTTTCACCTCTCTTTCACACTCTGTCATTTCTCCTCCCCTCTCTCTATCTGTCTCGCTCTTCCCATCTCTCTATTTCACTCTGTCTGTATTTTTTGCTTTGTGCTTTTTCTCATTCTACTTTACCATTGCTTGTCTGTTTTTTCTCCTATGTTATCTTGGCTAAATGCTTTTCAGGACAGGTGGACGTACATAAAGGACCAGACAGACGGATGCATGTACAGACACGCATGAAGAGCTTCATGTTATGGAATAATAGTAAAGATAGTCGAAAGATTACACATATGGTATTATATTGTGACCATAAAATATTAAACCAAATCCATGTTATACGTTACATTCCTCAACATTCCCTCCTTTTGCTCTCATTCAGCTTTGCATGCTCTTTGCATTCTCTGAGACATCTGCGTAAGGAGTGACCTTCATGAGAGACATTTTTTTTGTTTTGAAATAAATGTATATTTATACACCACTGTTTATATTTGTATTTAAGCTTAGGAAAAGCATTCTCCCCCAGCCCCTCTGAAAACACACACTGTTGGCTGCACTTTGTATGTGCTTTCTGTGCTACCTTTAGCCTATATGCTTTAGGCTTTGAATGATTTAATGAAATTCTGTAATAGAAATGGAATATTGACCAGGGTATATTTTGTTTTTTCAATCTGAATTTACGTGACCAAATCGTAAGGCAAATTATTCAGTAACTGCATGAAATAAATATACATTTTTATTTTATTTATTTATTTATTGTAAAAGTTCCCCTCAGATTAACAGAATATGTGTTTTATGATACACATATCGCTAAATGCTTACAATTTACTGCTGAAAGCCAAAAGTCTTAGACGCTCTTTGTATTTTTTTATAAAAATAGTTTTTACAGAGCAGATCACTGAAGAGACGCCATCTGTTTATAGTTTATAGCCCAGATTTGTGAAAAATGGGTCGACTTTCAGTAGAAAAAAAAAGAGTTCAGCTTCTTTTTTTATAAGGGTTTAAAATTACCTGTCTATTTGAGTGTAAAGAAGACAGTTACAGCTCTCATACGACCCCAACCTTTACAATGTAGCTTATGAAATATGAAAGTTATAAAGAATATGACAAAGTGCGTTTTGGAACCACCGGTGGTCTCAAGGGGTTGAAGAGGTTAAATAATATAACTAATATGGTAAAATAATATAATATGGTAAATAATATAAATAATATGGTAAAATTGCTAACTATTACACATCTCATTTTAAAAATTGTGACTGCAACCACTTGCATTCGTGAGCTTCTGCTGGTGTGGGTTCATGTCTGTTTCCTCTCTTTAAAGGACACAAACAAAACCTCCTTTTATGCTACTAGCTCCCCCTGTGGAGAACCTTCAGACTGTTAAACATGTGCGAGTGAGTGAGTTTCAAAGCTGTGTCCAGGTGCTCTACACCTAAAAGGTATCTTCCATTGTTATAGCCCTGGAATTGTATTAAGGCCTGTGAGAAAACATTTTATTTTCTAAATTTTTGAGCCATCGAGACACTTAAGTTGTACGGAAATGTTCAACATCAACAGAATTTTTCCAGGATATGTAACAGTCTGGGAAACAGACAGAACGCAGAGACAATGGGGATTGTGCTCTACTGTAGTGTAGTGGTGGCTTATTAATGCCTTAATAATTCATCTTTTTTACAGAAAAAAGGGAATAAACCATTATATCTACATATTATTTAATGTTATTTAAAGCTGTTTAAAATTAAGTTAGTCCCCACAGATTCTCTTTCATTTCTCTCTCCCAACACTGCAGCTGTCACATTTGAAGCTTTGTCATCTGGTTACATGTCAGTCATCACTGATACCTGATCGCATTGCCCTATCAAACAGGCCTAATTTACACAGAAACACACAAATGGAGAGCTGTGTTATTCATGCCTGGCCTTAACAAGAGGGTCTGCAGTGCAGCTCATCAGTGAGGGCCTGCTAAAAGCAAGGCACATAAATGGACAGAGAGAGAGAGTGTGGGAGATGATGCATGGCCTGCCTGCCCGCTCAGACGGCCTGATAATGACGTTGGCTGGCTTGGCAAGCACCACCGTGCTAAGTGGCCAAACACAGGCTGAAAAAAGGAGAGAGAAAGGGGCTCTCTCCCTCCTTCTTCCCCTTACCTAATGAAGCGATAAAGGCATCATGGCCTGTCGCCTTGGCATGTGGGCACTGCGCTGGGAATGCATCAGCTGCCCCTGTATTACAGGGCAGAGAAAAGTAGGTTAGCACCAGCTCTAATGAGAGGCCACTGATAGTGGGCTGTTCCTAATTTCCTCTGGTTTAGTGTGGGGAGGTATACAGTGGGGTCCAAAAGCCTGAGACCACATGAGAAAAGGCATCTACTTTGCTTTCTTTTATAATTTAATGCAAAGTTTTGTTTTACTATAAATTAGATTTTTTGAAATTTTAACGTGAATTTGAGAATTTCCCTATTGCTTCAATAACGGCGTGCTCTCAGGCTGCACACGTTTGTGCAGAAGCCTCTAATGAGTAGATTAAATCCACCTGAGAGTCATCTAAACTCTACTTCAATGCAAGAGGATCTGATATTGAAGATTTTGTCCACATATTACTGATCAGAAACTTTCTTTGTCTTAAAATTTATAAAAATTCTAAAATTCTAAACAAAAAATCTAAAATCTGGGTCATTTTCAGGTTTAAATAAAACAAATATGTATTGTGTACTAATATACTGCTATTTGTGCAACACTGTGTTGATTTTAGCAGTATTGTTAGTTAAAAAAATATGGTTAACTGCAATGCATGTCCTTTTCCTGGTTGCGATTTTTTCTTTTGATATTTCTTCTTTGCCAATAGCGATGTTGAAACCTTGAGTATTGGCCGATACTGAGACTGGACTAATATTCTAGTCAAAACCAGTAAAGGTACGTCAAGCCTGAGTCCTGGACACATCAAGTCCAAGTCAAGCCCAAGACTGTAGTAGATCAGTTTGATTCAAGACCGAGAACGGATTAAAAATTCTTCAGAATATAAAAATAAAACAAAGAATGGGGGAGATTATTTGTTTGCAGTTTGTTGCACATTCATTATCATCCATTATATATGATACATAATAATAAATAAATAGTATTATGTTTTATAATATAGTTTGTAAAATATAATGTTAAATAACACATAGGTTTGGTATATTGTTTCATTATTATTATAATAAAGTCTTAGTGGAAAATTTGTGTTGTAACTTTTGTGAGCAAATGATGGGGACGTTCTTCTTTGTTCTTTCTTCTCTAAAACTTATAGAGAATCACTACCTAAAGCCGACTGAATGTAAAACAAACAACATGCACCCATTTTATTACTAAATGAAAACACAGTAATAATAAAATTTCGATCTGCTCTCAGGAGATGTTTGAAGTTTGAAATGAGTGAACATTCGATCCTCATGGATTACTACGAAAAAGATGCTCAACCGGTAGTGAACAGATTTGATTTAAACATGTAGCCTGTAAACTGGCCTCATATTTTTTTTCTTTAAAAAAGTACTAAGATATAAAATAAGCTATTTTTAATTGAAGCACTTCACTAAAGATAAATATCTAAAAGTGGGCTATTATGCTCAAACTAGTTAAACTCCATACTGGCCAACAGGAAGAAATACACAGCCAACAGCATCAAATGACACAGTCTGAATGTGCGCTGTTGCTATAGGATTGGATGAGTTTAGTCTGATTCAGCCTTTTTTGCTGATATTGCCCCAAAACTGTTACCCATTGATACTGATATCCCATCTCTACTCAGTTTTCCTTCTGTTCATATGGTTTCTGGTTCCTTAGGGCACCATGTAAAAGTGGGCTTACACTACATGATTCTTTAGCCTGATTTTAACCCTGATTTGCCCTTTCTGACAGATTTTCAAGATTGGGTGTGTGATCAGAAGCAATTGCTAGTGCAGATGATCTGTTTTTTTGAGAAGTGAAACTCGTTAATCTTTGCACACATTCATCTTTGGCCTTATTTTGGATCTTTAGCTATTTAAAAAGGTACTCAAAGCTGAGAAGCAATCGAGCACAGAATACAGCACTTAAAGCCCCTCAAGAATTCTATTAGCTCCCAATGAAATACCATGCACTTACTCGGCGTGAGGTGATTATTTATATGAAGTGTACCATAAGTCTAGACAGATTGGAATTGCAGTAGCGTCTTCAAGCTGTGTGGTATTGATTATATTCTTCGATTCCATTGTTTGCCATGCCTGGATCTTAAATGGCGTATCATTAGCATAAATAGTGCGAGTGGTAAATCAGTGCAAACTGTGTTTGCTTAATGCTGTGTGTATTGATTTGTGTGGATCATGTTATTATGGATTTGATCTTTGCCCAGGTGATGCAGATAGATTAATAACTGCGTATTCTCCCATTCCAGCTCAGTCCTTTAAGGAGTTATCGCAGCTGCTGAACTCAGTAGAGGAGGAGAGAAGACGCCTGGTAAGCATTTTTTCTCTTTCCCTCTTTGCATTGTTCCTGTAGTACATCTACACTTCTATTCGTAAATGCACTAAGAATAATGAATTTGTTCCTTAAACCATTGTTCATTCAGGGGGGTGGATGGGTAATTTAAATGACTCGTAAAGAGGACTTAAAAAGCTTCTGTTATAGTGATTCTGTAAAATGTCTGCTGCAGTCTCAGCTTTTGGCTGAAGTCAGGTTAAAGACACCCTTGATTGGTTCTCTCACTGATGCGAAGGAAGCTAATAAAGCTGATTGAAAGCACTAAAATGTATCGAACACACTGGATCTTAAAAGGATAATTCATGGCCCTGTTATCAAGAGAATTTGATTGATTCCACAGCCATCCATGTCTAGGAGAGCAGTGTTGGCCTCATCCTGTGGCTGGGTAGAATGGCCCTCCCTGTCTCCCCACCACTTACACTATATGCCCAGAAGTATCCAGACACCTCTTCTAATTAGTAAATTCACTTATTTTAAGGTGCATCTATTGCTGACAAACGAGTTCAACTGTGCACACACAGCTTGTATAATCTCCATAGAAAAGCACTGCCAATAGAATCGGACAGTCTGGAGTAGCCACATGTAAGCCTAATGTCACCACGCCCAATGCTTAGCATTGTCTAGAGAGGTAGAAAGCACCCCAGCACTGGGATGTGGAGCAGTGGATCTGTGTTCTCTGGAGTGATAGAGCTCCAACCAATACCTTTGCAGTGAGTTGGTGCAGCATTTGTGATCCAGGATCAATCATCCAATATCAGTACCTGACCTCACTTATGCTCTTGTCGCCGAGAATTCGCACAGCAATGTTCCAACATCTAGTGTAAATCCTTCTCAGAAGAGTAGATGTTGTTACTGTAGCAAAAGGGGAACAAACTCCATAATAATACCCTGATTTCAGAAGAAATGCTGCATAAGCAGGTGTCTGCAAACTTTTGGACATACAGTGTAGCGCAATGCTTGCCACTAGGGGCGTCTGTTAGCTGACATAATAGAATTGCTAGTCAGCGTAATGCATTGAGCTTTGTAGTGCACTAGGCATTTAAAACCATGTCGTGGCTGGCTTCATGTGACTCAGAGGAAGCGTGTGATCAGGCTCAGTTTTACAGGGCTGCAAAAGCATGCGTTGCTCTCAATTTTAATTTTTGCACTCGCAGTACAGCTTTGGGGAAAATGCATTCAGACGGCCTGCCTAACCCCTGCGTGAGACCTGGTGCTGTAGCATGCAGATACTAGGGATGTGCCCAGATGCTTGAGTACTCAGTTAACCATTCAAGGTGCCAGCATACAAATACTGAATCCATTAAACTATGTTTCAGAATAAAAAAACATGCAGATAATTCAGTCAAACGCTAATTCTATGTCTGTGGTGAGGTCACTGATATTTGTGAGTGAACATTGTTATTACAGTTTGCTACTATGAAACATGGATGCCTTAACATGACTGATTTGCCAAGGACGCATGTTTAAGGACGTGACTGAGGAGGCAAAGAGAGGATGCTAACTACTCTAGCTGATGTTAGCTTGATCCAAAAACAGTGGAAGTATATTTCTCTGACAAACTAACATGTTGGCACATCGTCTGCCTGGTGAAGAGGACAACGAGTCCTTCTCAGCATCCAGTGATTCACCGGTCAGCTATGTTGGCTCATTGGCTCATCTGAAGAGGCAGCTTCTGTTACTCACCCAAAACAAAAACCTACCGATATCCCTCGGTGTTCTTCCTTGCGCGGCTAAATGTTTGTGCAACACCAGTGCTATAACCTCAACAGGGTTGTAGGTAAGCCTTGAAGGTAGAACAACTTAGTGTGAAGACTAATTCATCTACTTAGAGCATCTGCATCTGATAAAGCGTGAAACGTTCATATGATCACTGGTGGTTGGTGTGTTGTGCATCTTCTGTTGTTAGCAAACTGGATATTCACTAATGTTGTGGAAATGAATTAAACATAGCTCGCAAGTGGCTGTCGTGGCTAATGTAGCTATCATGGACATGCGCCAGTGTTTTTGGGGAATAGTATTTGAATGCACCAAAGAGAAACTATTATGTTGTGTTATTTATGCAGACGGTGGCGCAGTGGGTAGCGCTGTTGCCTCACAGCGAAAATGGCCTGGGTTCAATTCCTGGCCGGGCAACCAGAGTTGTTTCTGTGTGGAGTTTGCATGTTCTCCCCGTGTCTGCGTGCGTTTCCTCCCACAGTCCAAAAACATGCAGATGAGCTAATGTGTATGTCTGTCTGTCTGCCCTGCGATGGACTGGTGACCTGTCCAGGGTGTATCCTGCCTTCCGCCCAATGACAGCTGGGATAGGCTCCAGCAACCCACCGCGACCCAGAAGGATAAGCGGTTTAGATGATGTATGTATATTTATGCAGAGGATCATTCTTCATAAATTAGCAACTAAAGGATGCACTTTCCCAGCATGAACTTACAGTATTTTTGTTCTGGAAATGGACCTGCATGTGCTGGTCTTCACCCTCCCAGCTTTATAGCACTATTTGAGGTTGGAGAGATTAGACATGACTAGACTAGAGAGAAAGTTGGGTAGTTTGACAAAAACACTCCGATTTACATATTTTTTACTAGTGGATCAGTTAATTTTATTCTTCTTTAGTTTTGAGCTATGAGGCTAATGTAATAGCTTATAGCCACCAGTTAATGTTTTGCAAACTGCTTGCAAAAATCGAACCACATTGATCTGAGTGCAAACTAAAGAAGGAAACTTGGTGAAAATTTGATTTTATTTTGCTAAACTACTGAAAAATACAGCTTGCCCGTATCCTGCTGTCTCTGTCTGCAGATGAAAAACATAAAGGCTGATAGGTGGGATCGGAAGCTCTGCCAGTGGAGCTGCGCCATGAAAACAAGCCGCCAGCATCAGTCGCTGGCATGCTGCACCCTGCAGCTCAGTGTCGGGCACAGTCTGTGTATGTCTGTGAGGGTGGTCTGCCCTCCAGGCTAGAGCAGTGCTGGCAAGGTGTGGCACAGGGAAGTGCAGCCTAATGAAAACACATATACGTAATGTGCTGGTGAATTGAAACCACTGGCATTGGGACACTTTCATGTACAAGTAATTTGTCTTGGCTGAAGTGGTTCATGCATAAATATACAATACTAAACGCACAGTAAATAAATACTAACGGGTGTAACACTGACAATTATTTAGGATTCAAAGCATCACGAAAATTCCAGTTTCACAATCTGATGGGATTGTTTGGTAATATTCAGAATTTCTCTATATGCAGTACTGTGCAGAATTCAGAGACCACCCTTCATATATTAATAAGCACCAGACATTAAGTGCAAGTTAAGGAAGGGGAGAGTGAAAAGAAAATAAGTGGAAAAAGTTTCCAAAACTGGACTTTATTATTACTGTTCAGAGTTTCTGTTCATCCTTCCGCTGTGAGAAGTGAAATGAACTCTACAAGTCTGAAAGGACGTGAAGCTGTCAAGAAGCCGTTACCGAGAAAAGGAAACAGACAAAAGAAGTATTTTGGTGCTCTCAGAACAATGGACTGGCCACTCCAGTGTCCAGACCTCAACATCACTGAATGTGTTTGGGATTGTTTGGATTGTAAGAAGCAGAAAATGCAACCAACTTCTTTAACTGAACATTGGAAGGCTTTAAAAAACTGAGAGCAAGTCTCCCAAAAAGAATGGAAACTGTAATAAAGGCGAGGGGTGGACACACTAAATACTGAAATATTTAGTTGAGTTGTGTAGTTTTGAATATTTTTCTCCTGCTTCTAAAAAATGATCAACTTGTACACTGAATACAAAATATAACTGGTGGCCTCTGAGATTTTTAGATTTGATGTTTTAATATTATGCTATAGTATAATCTGTTCTAACATTACAATCAATTCAGTTCTGCCGTCTTCAGAATGGATCATGATGTTTCTATGCATCAAAGATAAAGCCGCAAAGAATCACAGAATATAAAACATCCACTTCCACAGTTGATGCAACAGAATCCATGAAGTGGAATAGCAAGAAACAGGCCCAATGAAGGGGGTGGTGGCCCAAGGAGATAAAAAGGAGTTGAAGATGGAGTCCTGTGCTCCTTAGGACTTACTAAATTAAATAGCAAGAAGGGGACCCAAAGAAGGGATTGGTGTCCCAAGGAGGTACAGAATAAGATAGAGGAATAAGTTCAATGCCTCATAAAACACACCGAGAAGAGTAGCAAGAAACGATATCGCTGCTGTCGGAACGAAACCTCGTATCTCCAAAATGGTAACATTACAGGAGAAGAAAAAACCTACTTTACTTTTAATGTAAGTCAGTGGAACCAGACTTTTTTCCAAGTAAATTTGGGCCGTTTCTTTCAGTCCATTCATCAAGTTCCACACTATGTAAAGGACGACAGGCATTTTGCAAATTATGTCAAAAACTGAAAGACGACAAAAATGGAGATGAGAGGTTTTCTTCTGACAGCGGCGATATGAAGAACCTCAGCAATATATAATCGCTCTTGGTTCCTTCATACCCAATACAAGTTCATGCCTTAAGATTCAAAGTTTTTTCCAAAAAATACTGAAATTCCATTGCGCCACTGCACTGTAATTTTGATCAGATGGGTTATGACTGCGGGAACCGAACACATGCTCATGCCATCATGGTGTCAGTAAATTTCTTGAGCTAGCGAGATCCAAAAGGCCTCGATCACAATCTCCGCATTTTCCAAGCCCCTATTTCCTCACTGTTATTGCCTTGGTTGTCATCTGTTCGTCTGAAACAGCACAGGATTTCATCAAGTAGCAGCAGCAATGTTCCCATAACTCGTAGAGATGCTCGCGAAATGGGTCCATGGAGATGGGAGAATATTCACAAATGCTCATTTGAAATCACAAACTGCCCCTTTCTGAAAGACGAGGCCTTTCAGCACACTCACCTACCCCACTCTTAACGGCCCACGTGATTGGGGCCGGAATGTCTTTTATGGACTGTTACCAGTCAGCCATAGTAATTCTCAGAATAGCTGGACTAAATCTTGTTTATGGCCAGGACAACGACACATCAGGGGCTGACACACTCCGTAATCACTACAATCAGCCAGCAAAATAAATAAATACAGCACAAACAGTTCGTCCTTTATTCTCCTTACCCAAATCGTCCGCCTGGAAAGCGCAGCGGTGCTCTCTCTTCCAAGTGTGGGTTTCGTTATTTGAGCCTAAGGGGCTTATTTAGTCTAAGTTAAATAAATAAATAAATAAATAAATAAATAAATAAATAAATGAAATCAATAAAACAGAAAGAGTCGAAGCAGCCGCAGGAAGTTCCATAAAAGGCACAAACAATTTGTCTTGTGGCTTCTTCTGTTTTGTCTCTCTAGCAACATGCTTTCATGTCTCTGACCCCAGCGCTGTTCAGAGGCAGCAGGTTAGAACCACACTCTGGCTTTTGTATCTGCAAGATGTGTGAGATTAAACCAAGCCTGGTCCGTTCTAACCGCTTTAGTGGGAATAATGGCTTGTTTAATTCTGTCACCTAAAGGAAAAACTTCATTTAAGCAGCTGTTGGTGTAAACTAAAGGGCGCGACCACCATCCACTGAACTCTGTCTTGTCACAGTGAAGCAGATTGTTTTACCGCTTTGAGGAAACAACAGTTTAGACTCTTTTCCTCGCAGGTCTAAAGCACTTAACTCTTTATCTCTTTGTTGTGTAGATTAGATTGCTTTCTAACCGCAAACAACACCCATATTACACTGTGTCCATCTGTAATTGGACAGTGACACAGTTTTATTTACTTTGTACAAACCTCAGTTCCAAAAAACTTGGGACAGTATTTGAGCAAATAAAAACAGAAAGCAGTGATGGGTGAATCCACCTTGGCTTGTCTTGTATTTAAACAACAATACTACAACATATTTTATTACATCATTAGTTTTACTTTACCAACTTTTGCTTTTTGTAAATATGCACTCGTTTGAAATTTAAAAAATTTAACACTTTCCAAAAATTTAAGACTTTGATCCCTTAGACACATTTCTGCACTACTATAATGGATCTGTGAATGTCACATTTGTAAGCATCTATAAACACATTTATAACATGTTATGTGTTCATAAGGCATTATAAACATGGTTATAAATATTTTTTTTAAAGAATTACACTGAATTACACTTTATAGCCATGTTTATTATACATTATGAATTGTTAATATAATGCATTATAAATAGTGTTAATAACATGTTATAATGTCAGTGCCAAAGAAGTCAGTCCCAGCTTGGAGAGCGTAAAGTAAAGACAAATACCAAGCTAACTGTGGTGTACATTGACTTCCCCACATTGGGTAAAACACTGATGGCAGCTCTAGTTTAAACTCTGACATTTGAAGCCTGTAATGTGCTTTACTGTGAATGTTTTAGTGTTTCAGTAAATCCTTCAGTAAATACTTCAACTTGAAGCCTCAACACTGAAGGAGGCTTTAGTACAGTATGCTTCACTTTACTTAGAGCGGACAAATACGACTTATGAGCTCTTATAATTTGTTATGGTCAGTACTTATAATGCATTATGTTAACAATGCATAATGCATAATAAGCATGGCTATAAAGTGTAATGCATTATGATAAATATTTATAGCCATGTTTATAATGCGTTATGAATGCGTTATAACATGAATGTGTTTATAGATGCTTACAAATGTGACATTCATAGAAAGTGTTACCAAAATATCAAAGCATTCGATGTGTATATGTACAGTACTGTGCAAAAGTCTTAAGTAAGCAAATGTTTAAAGCATTAATCTGGATCATTTTACATTTACAGCATTTGGCAGACACTCTTATTCAGAGCGACTTACAATTTGATCATTTTACACAGGGAGGTGAAGGCAGTGTTAGGAGTCTTGTCCAAGGACTCTTATTGGTATAGTGTAGGGTGTTTACCCAGGTGGGGCATTGAACCCCAGTCTACAGCATAGAAGGCAGAGGGGTTACCCATTACACTACACCATACCAGGAGTATTTTGCCTGTAAAAATATATTATATCATTAGAATTAATATTCATAAACATAAATACAGTGTACACACAAACCCTTTCACACACTTCATTTATTTAATTGCAAGTCAACACTGCCATTAAGTACAGGTTATTCGTTTTTCAGGAGATCTTTCTGAGGATGATAGATATAAGATAATCTACTTGCATAAATAATGGGACAGACTTGGGAAAGACAAATGAAAGTCAGTGAAAAAACAGAAGTTTCCAAAACTGGAGTTCCAAAATGATTGGAACATACAGAGAAGATTGGACTCCTACTATCAACCTGCCTCATCAGATAAACAGCACTTAAAGCTTTCATCTCTGAGAGAGAGGAGAAAATCAAGCTGCTTCAGATCTGAAAACATCCACAGGTGTTTCTGTCCATCCTTCCACTGTGAGAAGACGACTCAGCGCTGAAAGGATGTGTAGCTGTCAAGAAGAACATCACTGAGAAAAGGAGACGGACATACCAAACAGAGAAGCTGAACAATGGAGTGACCACCCCAGAGTCCAGACCTCAACATCACTGATGTTTAGGATTACTTAGATTGTGAAAAGCAGAAAACTACTAACTACCCCTGTAGATTTCCTCAAAAAACTGAAAGCAAGTCCCCTAAAAATAATGGAAGCTGTAATAAAGGTGAAGGGTGGACACACTAAATGCTGAAAAATATGTTATTATATTTAGCTGTTGAGGCTTCTATGTAATTTTCTGGTAAATATACACTGACCAGCCACTTCGTTAAGTACAACTTCTCGTTGTCAATTTTATCAGGTCTGTTTACCATAAAGGTGCATTATGTAGTTCTACAATTACAGACTGTAGTCCATCTGTTTCTCTGCATACACTGTTGGCCCCCTTTCACCCTGTTCTTCAGTGGTCAGGACCCCACAGAGCAGGTATTATTGGGGTGGTGGATCATTCTCAGCAGTGACACTGATGCGATGGTGGTGTGTTGGTGTGTGTTGCGCAGGAAGCAGTGCTGGTCTGTTCATTGTGCGCTTCAGGCACAACTTTGTGTTTGTTTAATCAGAATGTCCTAATCCAGAGCCAGGCTGAGTTAATGTGAAACCAGGTGGAATGCAGGACGACCAGAATCCAGCAAAACCTGTGAGGGGAGGCTTTTTCTCTTCCAGTCTGTCTCGTTGACTTTGGCTTGCGTTCAGCGCGTCGTCACCCAACCTCGCCTTGGCCACGCTCTTCTTAATAGAATAGAATAACTGGTAGGCAGGAGTTATTTTTCTAGGGACTGGGGCTCACCAACAAACCACAACCTGAACAGAAACAGGAGTGTTTGAAGTTTCAAAGTGCTCTCCGACGCCAGATCTAACAGCTCTCCACGTTGTAAATTTTGGAAGAGGGGAATTTGAGAAGGGTTTAAAGGCAGAGGGGAGAGGATGGAGTCTCCAAATACTTTCCATACTCTTTTGAGCTCCATCAGTTCTGGAGTCAGGTGTAGAAGGTCATGGAGCAGATCTTCATGGCTGTGTTCAAAGCACTTTAGCGTATTTACATGCACTTAATTATCTGATAACGGCAGAAAATCAGATTTTCTCAGTAATTCGTTCAAAGCATTTACATGTACTTTGGTAATCAGATAATGGGGAAACTCCGGGTCTACATGAGTCAGACAGTAATCAGATTTCTGCTTTGCAACCGACCAGTGAACTTAGAGAATAAGACGTAATGTAAATGTAAAAGTCATGCTGCAGCTTGTTTTTTACGTCATTTAAAGGAAAATATTAATCATCTAGAAAAAGAATATTTAAATTCTTCATTTCGGCAAGCATGTATTTGGTTTTGGCTTTGCTACAAACCTGTTTTGCTGTCATCTCGCGGGTACTGTGTTAAATGCTGTTTCCAGGACAGCACTCTGTTTTTGCACATGTGCAGAAAAATGAAAGAAATCAGAGTATGGGTACACATACACTGAAAAAGTGATTACTGAGCTAAAATCCAGCTCTTTTAATGGGATTCCGGAATCCCCTCTAAAAAATTGGAGTGTGCTGTTTACGTGACCACGTGAATAATAATAAAATAACTGCCGAAATCAATTATCATATTGTTGTGCATGTTAAAAGACTCCTTAACATTCTGAGTCCTTCTATTCGTACTACAACTGAAGTTCAGCTAATGAGATACTGTTTCAGCTGTTAAATTTAAACAAGAAGTAATGAACAGATGTGAAAGTACATCATTATTTATCAGCTCAACCCTGCCATGTGGAGGCTGCACTAGGCCTGGCGAGATGATGATGATGAAAGTTTTGAAAATATCTTGAAAAATATTTCGTTGATTTCTGGAAGATTTTGTGGGAATATGAGAAGATGACCAGAAGCACATTACACTTGAACTTACCTCTATAAAAAATCTATATGAATCTATACGAATCTTTTGTCAGTCAAGTGTTCCAGTAAAGTGGGAAGAGGCTTCGCTCACATTCCTTTCTTAGCTGTGAGACTATGCTTGTAGAGAGACTGAAATGAACCCCCCCCTCCACACAGCCACCCACCCCGTTCCCCTCCCTCCACTCACATCTGGACTCAATCTCCAGCCCAGAATAGACTAGAAAAGACACTGAGTGATAAGAAGTCTTTTAAGAGCTGCTCCAGCTCATGAATCCCTCCCTGAACCTCCAAAATGCATGTGTCTCAAATTAGCTGCAGCTCCTTCCTGTTGTGGTACTTTTATTAACTAACATATATTTAAGGTGCCACTGCCGATTAAGGAGAAGGTTAGCTGGTGTTAGGGCCAGCGGGGGGGCTGCTAGGCAGACATAAAGAGCTTTATTGTCGGTTGAGTTGGCTTTGAGCCACGTCTGGACTCGGTGTCCGTGTGTTCGCAAGCCACCCAAGTGTGTTATTGTGGGGCACAGGCTTATCAAATTGCACCATTTCTTTAAACGATCGGCCTGGTTAAAGTCGACGATTGCTTGCCAGCGAGCTGCCTCAGCAGAGGAGAGAAAGAAAGAATGAAAGGAAGAAGGAAAGGGCGAGGAGAAAGAGGTAGGAGTCTGCCCTGTATGTGTCTCGGTCTTTGCTTTTTGTGCGTGTGAAGGAGAGGAGAAAGTAGCTGTCTGGGGTTCTGCATGGTTAAAGATTGTTCAGGGCTGCTGAGCTCTGATGGCATTCCAGCCTGCAAGGCCAGTGGCCTGATGTTGTGCTAATCATACCCTTTAGGGAAAAGCTTTTTCAAGCCGCCGCACAAAAGATCCCCCCCCCGTTTAGCTGTTGATAATGTTCTGAACTCTGTTACATTTTGTTTCTTCTTTTTTTGGATCCAACCAGGTGTTATCTTCCTCCAGCACCTTGCCTAAGCAACGCTCCCGCCTTCTCTTTATTGCCTCTCGTTCCTCATGCTCAGCCTCCATTTTAGGCAGACAGCGGCCTCGACGGGATGAATAGCAGCGCCTTAATCGCGAGTTACGGCATCCGCACGTTTCCACACTCCCTTAGTTTCATGCCCCTTCAACCTGGCACGACTTAATTACCCACTCAAAGTCGTATTAAGTCTCAATTTGGCCGGCTTTGCATTTGAAGCGGTGCTTTGCCACCTCGGCGCAGCTTAGGCCTGTCACGCGGCTTTACTCCGGGCTAACTAAGCCCTATAGAGGTCGCTGAACTCATAAGCCTGATTCAGGTATTCCAATCTCCTGCTGCTCTGTTTGTGTTCTGATGCTGTTCTGGAGTGAACCAGTCGTGCATTACAGAACGGGAATAATACGCGGCTGCTGGTGCCTTTTCTTTCAATTTTAACTTTAGCTAGCGGTAGCATAAGCTAACGGTAATTTAACGTTAATTGACTAGCTATTGTTTAGTTATTTGGGGGATTTATTAAGATGAGGCCTAATTAATAACTAATAGCATGATCACAGTTACTTGAGCTGCGGTATTTAAGGTAACCACAATTATTTTCATCACTTGCTAGTTTTCACAGAAATGTGTACACTTTGCTACGAGCAGATGTGCATTTTGGGTTGAGGCAAATAAATTAAGTTAGCTGACGATTAAACTCACAAAAAACATTAATAGCTACTGTAGCTGGCTACGTATATGAAATCTATGAATACATTAACATTTGCCGGGTAGGTAGCTAATAATCAAGGTTAAAAAACAGTAGCTATCTAAGTATCAAAGCCATAAAAAACATTAACATTTGTTAACTGTAGCTAGCTATTATCACAAAAACATTATCAGCTAACAATACCTAGCTATTTATCACAAAAACATCCATATTAGCTAACAGTAGATATTATCACAAAAATATTAATATTAGCTAACAGTAGATACTATCACAAAAATATTAATATTAGCTAACAGTAGATACTATCACAAAAATATTAATGTTAGCTAACAGTAGCTGGCTAATGGTAAAAGTCAAAAAACAACAGTAGCAGTAACAAAGCTATAAAAATTACTATTTGCTAACAGCAGCTATCAAAGTCAAAAGAATGTTAAAATTAGCTAACTATAGCTAGTTACCTCAAAAACATTAATATCAGCTAAGAGTAGCAACTATTTATCATAAAAACATTAATATCAGCAAACATGAGGGCCTATAACAACTATTAAAAACATTAATATTAGCCATCTTGGTAACACTTCACTGTGATAGGCTACTGTAGATGCTTTGTAGATGCTCAGTCTGTCTGTAAATAAAGTGCTAAATATCTGTTAAATGCTAGACTTGAAGTTGAGAAAGGTAGAATCTATTAAATCTAACCCTAACCCTGAACCTAGCCCTAACCTTAACTTCAACACAAAGCCTACAGCTAAAACTAACCCTAACCATAATGATGGTGATAATCAACTAAGCGTCACCAGAAGGTTTATTATTCATTGAAGTATCTGTAGTTCATCTATAGGGGACCATCAGAATAAAGTGTAACTGCAGTTTATCACAAAAACATCAATGTAGATAATTATCAAAGTCACAAAAACCAATTCATATTCAAATTAAGGTAGGTAATTGCGGAAAGATCCGCTCTTAGATTTAAAGCTTACTAAACCTCATTTATGCTGTTAATCATTGGCATCTTCTGTTTGATTAAAAGAAGTAGCCAATTCATCTCGAGGTCTGCACAAAACTGTACCTGACTACAGACTTTAATTTGGCAGCTTAAGAGAATTATTACCCTCACATGTTAATTGATTACCTTTTTGGCCTTTATCAGCTGGAACAGATAGACTGATGGATTGATCGATTGATTGATCGATTGAATGATAGATAGATAGATAGATAGATAGATAGATACAAAGAGGCAGGAATATATGCAAAATACCTATATACAACTGGAAATAGAATATTCCTATAATAGAATAGGTAACAGAATATAATGACAATACTGAATAAATATGTGTATATCACTGCTGTCGGAAGAAAACCTCGTATCTCCATTTTAGATGTTTTTCAGTTTTTGACATAGTTTGAAAATGCCTGTTGTCCTTTACATTGTTTGTAAATTTCCTGATGAATGGACCAAAACAAACGGCCCAAAATGACTTGGAAAAAATTCTGGTTCCATTGACTCACATTAAAAATAAAGTGTTTTTTCCTTCTCCTGTAAAGTTACCATTCTGGAGATACGAGGTTTTCTTCCGACAGCAGCGAAATGTTAGTAATGAGATAAAGTGTCTAGGAGGGAAGTAGTGTCCAGATGTTCAAGATGTGCAATAAAAGACCACAAGGCTGCTAACATTATGTGTTAGCCTAGTTTGCAGGCTTATTTATATGTCTGTGAAAATGCGCATTAACATATTTGCATGGAGAGAAGGGCTTTGTGGGTGATTCTAGCTTGCAGAGACTGGCAAAAGGCCCGACATGCACACCTCTAAAAAATTTCATCTCCTGTCGTGTGGATCTGAGCTGTTGTGAGTCAAGTAATCCAGTAAAGGCTCTATAAGCAAAGGTGGACATTACGCGTTATAGGTTGCTGTGCAAATATCTACACGTTTTCATCTTTGCAGGCACAGAGGGCCTTCCTAGTGAGACCGACTTGCCACACCAAGCTACTTCCTTACCGCAGCTCCATCAGTCCAGTACACGATGTTGCTCGCTTCTGAAGAACTCGCTGCGAGGAAGACGAATGGCTCCATTAAGCAGAGGACACTGCATGCCTTTGCTGGCGGATAAATAAAACGAACGAGGGCGCTCGCGCAGGGCTAGGCGTTAGAAGGTACTGAGCGGTAGCAGTCAGCCCACCCTCCGGGTGAATTCACACCCGTGAGTTTTATGCCTCTCTGAGGGACAGGAGGAGATTAAACCACTCTTCAAACAGAGCGCTAGCAGCAGCATTTCTCAGTTTTAACACCCTGTGTATCAAAAAACGGCTTCTGTTCAGGCCTTTTCCCACCTCACACCCTTACTGGATATCTCCAAGAGGCAGAACAGGGCAAGTCTGTGTGTGCATGCATGTGTGTGTGTCACTTGTGCCGAGTCGGCCGGGCATCAGTGAGGTTCAGATATGCAAGGTTTTCTCTTATGACGTGTTGAAAGTAGTCTAAGTGAAAGTTGTTGTCATTGCAGAAACAGTCTGTACAACAACCTATGAGAAATTCATGTAAGGGACATTTTTGACCCAACTGATGACCCAGGATTCTTTTTCTTAGTTATATAAACTCACATACGTATATATTTATACTCCAATCATATCGCTGCTGTCGGAAGAAAACCTTGTATCTCCATTTTTGACGGTTTTCAGGTTTTGATATAACTTGAAGGTAACTGTTAACCTTTACATTGTGTGAAAATTTCATGACGAATGGACCAAAATAAATGGCCCAAAATGACTTCTTTCCAAGTCTGGTTCCATTGACTTACATTAAAAGTAAAGTAGATTTTTCCCTTTTCCTGTAAAGTTAGCATTCTGGAGATACAAAGTTTTCTCCCGACAGCAGCGATATACTCATATACATTTATATACTTATATAAATGTAACTCAAGGTTATGTTTTACCTTCAGTTTTCTTCTGTAAGTGAAATGCACGCTCAACTGATTTGAGATGAGGTGATTTAACTTAGCCATTGCAGAACATTCCACTTCTTTGCATTAAGAAAGTTTTGGGTTGCTTTCACAGCATGCATCAAGTTATTTAAGCAATAGAACACAAGAGGGAGTGTGTTATTGGCGATAACACACTCCTCGAGTGTTCTATTGCTTTTATACAAGTTAAATAAATAAAGTAATAAATTAATAAACTGGGCCGTGAACGCGGCGTTTAATATGTTTTAATGTTCGCAGTTCCTTCACCAAATTATAGTTCCTTAACAAGCAGCTTGTTGCTGCATCAGAGTAACGAGCTCCGCCCACTCGCTGCACAGCCGGCAGTTCGTTCTCCAGCTCCACACAGACCAACTGACAGTGTCCATTTTCTGTTTGTGGCAAAGTAAGAAGTAAAAACGTTCAAACGGCTTGAGCGTCTCCTACAGCTGTCAAAGTCGTTGCTTAGCAACGGCGTCTCAGCGGAGTGATACAGCGTTTGTGAATAACCTGTGATGTTATGGCGAAATAACAGCACGGTTAGAACGCTTCTCAACCAATCAGCTTGCGTGGCCGGAACTAACTGTTGTGTAATGTCCATCAACTCTGGGAAGCAATGTCCAATGAGTTTTGAAGCATTTGAGCAGATAATATAGCCTTATTTGTCCTGCTGCTCATGCCTACACTAACACTACCTCCACCATGCTTCACAGATGAAAAGATGTGCTTTGGATCATTAGCAGCTCCTGACTTTAGTGTCATTAATGATATGCAGGGCAAGGTAGCCTGTATGGCTGTCATCTTAGGTGATGTGTTACATTAAAAATACCTCATCTTAAAGTTGTCTTTTTTAAGGAAAAAAGTATAGGATTAGTGTCGGCTTGTGTTCAAGTTTTCAGTATTTATCCTTTGCATTGTTTATTATTGTTAAGGCATATTTATCGCTTGGCCAAGAACTGTTTACTAGATTAATTGATCGAAAGGCTTTGCTGTGAACTGTTCTCTCTTGCCTTCAGAAGTAGAAGAACTTTCCTTGCTAAAGCGTGTCTGGCTGACCTGGAAGGGCACAGTACCGTCTATATCCATCTTTCTGTGATTTGTTTTTCAGCCCCAGCTATTTCTAACTGACGGCAATTAGAGCTGTAAGTGTTGCATTTGATATTTATCATCAGGGAGCTCAGGTTTTTAAAAAATGGCCTCTCTGTCAAGGTCACCGTTGTGCTTTTCTGCTTTTCTCCAGTGATCCATTAATCATCCACTCCACCACTAAAGCCAACTCAAGATCATGTAGAGTTTCTCATCAGTATTGGTTGCAGTTAAAAAGTAACAGAATGCTGCTGTACTAGCCTATAGAGTCAAACGAATAGAATGCTGGGGAAAATGGTGGTATTGTCTGCAGTGAAGCGTGTTTGTACAAGTTCTCCATTCAATACATGTCTAACAATAGAAGCATTGAATGCAATATTACAGTATTCTCAGTAGTATCGTGTTCACCCTTTGTAATGGCATCTGACCACAGATGCCTACCCTTGCATTTTCTCCTATAGCTGCACATAGTTTTTGGTCTCCACAGATTTATTTACATTTTCAACATATGTTTGAAATTACTCTATGTTCTTTCACTGCGATGGAGCCCGCTGTAATTGGTCAAAGGAAAAGCCTACTTTGTAGGGAAAAGGCCATTTCTTTTTTGGCACAAGCTTAGTCCCCTGACTGGAACTGCATCCTTCAGTGGACATCACGATTTGAATGTGCCCTCAAACCACGATCAAAATCTCATTTATGGCCAATGCTTGGAATTGCAGTAATAGCTGTAGATCACTCTGAATGTAGCAGTGATAGAAAAAAGGGCTGATTTTTAGCCCACGCTCCCATGGAAGGAAAGGGCATTGCGAAACCTCCACACTTGATAAAGTACAGAATACCCATTGGGACTTCTATTTGTGGCAGGGTTTAAAGCAGTGTATGGTGAATTTTTAATAGAGTCTTTTACGGTAAGCATGATGAATGGGGAAGTAATTGGAACGTGCAGTGCTGACTTTGTCCTATTCCTTGTGCTCAGCTTGCTGGATGATCCTGTCTTCTTACAGGAAATGCCTGCTGTGACACTCCTGTCCAAACAGGGAACACCACAACACAGAGATCTTTGTAAGATGGTGGAATTGGTATCATTTTAGCACACTGTGTAATATTTAAGGGTCATTCAGAGTGGTTTACTGAGAAAGAGTCTCAGTGGTAATGAGAACCAGACATCCGAAGCGTTTAATACCTCTTATTTTGCTGCATCACAGAATGTATATGTGTATATATATATATAATATATATATACTTTTTTTTTGGCATTCATCTGTACATTCAGAGCATTATAGGCCTAAATAGTACCCAAAGAAAACTTATTTTTTCAAATTTTACCATTTTTAATAATGCATTTAGTGCTGTAAAAATACTGATAAGGTATTGCTATCAATGCTGACACTGGCACTTAAATACAGTATTGACAAAAGGTAACATGGATACCATGAAGTCATTTCTGAGGTATACTTGTGCTACTGAGTGACAGATGTGTGTGCGACAGCAGATCAACTTTAATTGAAGCAAGCAAGTTGGTGGCATGGAATTATTTCGCGTTTCAGACGAGCAGTATTAAAAAATGTTCATTGCAAAATCTGTAACCCCAATATTTCAAATGGAGGCACTAGTACTGGGTGATAGATAGATTTCACCACTTTGCCACAGACAAGCCAGATAACACAGTGTACAAACAGTGCTAAACATGCCAAAGGTATCTCTTTTAGCTGAATGGCTGAGTCAGGGATCTTTCAGTAATCACTCTTGTTCCACTGTGTAGTCAGTATTGATGGCCTTTAGCTTCAGGTTAGCCTTTAGCATGGCAGTCACTAGTCACACTAGGTTTTTCTCTAACACCACCTGTGGTACACCTTTATCAGCCAGTTGCATCAGCCTAGAATTCGCAGTTAAACAGCCGCTACTGATACTAAATAACTAAACTCCAGCAGAGTCAGACATCGTGATACTAATATCGATCATTTTTTGGAAGAGATCTGACTCAGTAAGTTTGTCTTTTACATTGATTTAATTTTGAAACATTGGTGGAATTTCCCCCTTAAAGCGATCTTGAGGCTCCAGTCCATTTGGTAAAGATGTACCCCCACTGAGCAGGTTTTATTTGAGTGGTGGATTGATCTCAGCACTGCAGTGACACTAACGTCGTGATGGCGTGTTAATGTGTGTTGCACCGGTACGAGCGGATCAGACACAGCAGAGCTGCGTGAGTTTTTATATGCCTCAGTGTACTACAGCTGGACTGAGAACAGTCCACTAAAGAAAAATATCCAGCCAACAGCATCCTGCGGGCAGCGTCCTGTGACCACTGATGAAGGACTAGAGGATGACCAACACAAACTGTACAGCTATATGAGCTATTGTCTCTGACTTTACATCTACAGTAGAGGGTCATTAGAGTCTAATAGAGTGGACAGTGAGTGGACACAGTGTTTAAAAACTGCAGCAGCACTGCTGTGTCTGATCCACTCATACCAGCACAACACACACTGCCACCACCACGTCAGTGTCACTGCACTGCTGAGAATAATACCTGCTCTGTGGTGGTCCTGTGGGGGTCCTGACTATTAAAGAACAGGTTGAAAGAGGGCTAACAAATTATGCAGAGATACAGACGGTCTGTAATTGTAGACTGCAAAGTGCACCTAAATGGTAAGTGGAGCTGATAAATAGACGAGTGTAGAAACCATGAGGTGTATCTAATGAAGTGGCTCGTTGTGAAGGGGGTGTATTCCTCCTTTAGTTATGCTTCCCCAAAGCTATGCCCCTCTTTCCTCTTCTACCAGTCTGAATATTTAGGGTCAGCTGTCCTGAAAACGAGTGTCACTTCTGGAAGTTAGAAGGAGAAATGTAGCGTAAATCTTTCAGGCAGATCTCGAGCGACTGTGATTTAAATCCGTCGCAGTGAGTAAGAGCTGCGAGGCTGACGTTTGGAGTCTCAGCAAAGAGAAGTTGCAGCATGTGTAATCAGCCCGTCCTGACATTCCTGCCTAGACTGGTAATGAAATACCTCCACGCTGCTGCTTCTCATCATTTATACAGCACTTTTTCATACCTGGCCCAGTCCTGCGGAAAGTCTGGAGAGAGATGCGCAACACTCTGTTCTAGATAATCCTCAGCACTTTCAAGCACTTCTATCAGAAATTGAGTATTGTTGAATGAGCTGTCGTGGGGACTTTCGTTTACAGACACAGCAGCTTTGCAAACAATGAAATTTACACAAATTTCATGTTACACAAATTAAAGTGGATCAGTCAAGACATGTTTCGTGTCTGAAGTTGGCTTCCTAGAGTAGTAGAGACTTGCTTATGTGGTTAACCACAAAGTCCCACTTATATGGTTTCTGACACTATATGACTCATTATTATCTATAAAGTTAGCAGAAGTACACTGCATAGCTAAAAACAGAATTGGGAACCACCTCGAAGCCTGAATTTTGTCTGTACTTTCGCCCATTTTTATGTTGTACTACGTTACACACCACATAAATCAATTTGAGTTCATTTAACAACTTGATATGGTTTAAGGCAAGTGTTCTTATGATGTAGACATGCAGTTAGCACTATGCTAATTGGTGAGCAGAAGCTTCCACTACTTCTTACCTATTAGGGCTACAAAAACAAATATTTTGATATTTACCAAGCGCTATTTTACCACCACATAGGAAATATGTGCTTTTTTTTAAACCTGCCCATAATTTCGAGCTACAGTAACTAATAAGCAATAGCTACAAATAAGTGATATAAAAATATATACACTGATAAGCTGTAACATTAAAACCACCTCCTTGTTTCTACACTCATTGTCCATTTTATCAGCTCCACTTACTATATAGTTTCACTCTGTAGTTCTACAGTTATAGACTGTAGTTCATCTGTTTCTCTGCGTACTTGCTACCCTGTTCTTCAATGGTCAGGACCCCCACAGGACCACCAGAGACCAGCCATTATTTGGGTGGTGGACCTTAAAAGACATTATTCCACCCAGTAATACTTCAGAATGAGTTGATGTAGCTTCTTCATGGCTCAAGATGGTGACTTTGATCACAAATGAAGAACGAATTCCCCAGGAATAGATAGAGATGTTGATTAGTTTGGTTTAAACATGGCTGAGGAGAGCACTTGAAGGTAGATAGGCTTTTTGTGTGCTAACCCTTTGCACCAGATTTACTTATGCAACCAGGACCCAGTCGTTCCCCCCAAAAAAAACATACGAGACTGGCTGTGAGCCTAGATGCACAGTTTATGCAGCATGTACATGAAAAAAATGCAAAGTCTGTTTCTCTCACTCATACAGGGAGGATTGTGTGAAAAAATGGGTGATGATATTGGATGCACCACTGTTGACAGATTCTCTTCCATTTACTAGTTTCAACAGGCATTTTTGCATGGAATCGTCTGCCTCTTACAACCAGGTGTAAAAAGAGGTAGCGTCTTAAAGGCGTGTTGCAGCAGATGCAGCAGCTAGATGGAGAAACAGGCCTTAAAGACATGCTGAAAGAATATTTAAAAGCAGAATAACAATATTTCATCTCTTAGGATTGCTCACTGGCTCCTTTGGCATTGACCTTGACTGTTTCTAATTTCCACCTTGCTGAATTCAACTGTAGAGCCAACATAGAAATTCACCCTAGTGAATTATTTTGGTGGGAAAATAAAGCACTGAGCCACAAGAGACTGTATGGCCTCAAGTGGCTTATTGCTTTATTTTGGCAACACTTTGCCCATAAGGCTACATGACCTACATAAGCCGTTCATGATAACTGATGTAAACCTACATGAACATTCATAAAGGTGAGTACCATAGGCTTCCTCTGTCATAAAGGCTGCTTTTATGGCAGGTTCATGTAACACTAAAGTCAGGTGACTTTTCTCTGAAATCTTGTGACACTTTTTGACTATTAATACATGAGATAAGTGGTGCATGAGAGCAGCATAACAGTCCATTCACTGCACAACAGTCCATTCACTGCACAGTAGTCCTTGTTGAGTTGGTGTCTTAACATAGAATTCAGTTGTTAGGAGGAGATCATAGGTGTGCATATACAACAGTTCTGATGGCACGATCTGATTGGTTGAGAAGCGATCACTGATAATGCCAAAAAGCAGTAACGTTTATCATTCCGCTGAGCACTGGTTGCTTTATGCTGCAGCTAACCGTTGTTAAGTTTCCACTTTGGCACATACAAAAAAGAAATTTATGCATAAGACGACTTTAATAAGATAACATTTGGCTTACAGGCAGTTTAGTCGGATTCTGAACAGCATCATCACAGTATCATCATCACAGTACGTCATTTTTTTTAGACTAGAATTAGCTAAAAGCCTTCCGAATACAATGTGGCAGACTAGAGGGGCTGTGAAAAGCTTTACAACTGACTGGAAGCAAACAGAATTCAGGCTAGTCTAGCAAATATTGGAAAAACTGAGCTGAATTCTTTGTTGTGACAGTTTTATGGCTTTAAAGAAATGATGCTATTTTGCTGGAAGGAATTGCCAATATTAAGTCACATTTGATATGCGGTGTTTGAGGTTTCTTTGCTTTGCCTTTTTCTTTGTTTTGCAGTCCTGTTGTATAAAAGCAATAGAGCACCCGGGGTGATATCATGAGTAACATCTCAACTGTGATGATCTACAGTTCTCCTTTGGCTCGTTCCTGCAACAGGATCGCAACCGTGATGTTATTTGCAATAACACACCCGTCGTGTTCTATTGCTTACTTTTACAACAGCTCCCGACGCAGCTCATCAAATCACATTTTAGGACCTGAGCTCTCCGTTTTATAAACATATATTAACACTGCTGTCTCTTCATCACCAAAATTGTGTTCCTCTTTTGTCCCAAGCTTGTTGACAGCTCCCAAGCTAAACTCTGCCCTCAAACATATGGTGCACTCAGTTGTGGTATGCAAAACTTGTAGAGCCTCTCTGATGGTTGAAGGGTCAGTGTACGTTTCACTGAAAGTTTTTGAGACAGTGATTTGTGGGTCAAGGAGAAAAGCTTTCTGTCACAGGAGGTGGGGGGGGGGATTGAGTGGTCGTCTCTAGCAAGCTTGTCTAAAACTTGAGCAGGTATTATGGATTATAGAGGCTGTATCTCTGCTTTATTGCACTCAGTCACTCTGCAAAATAACACTTTCAATCAAGCCAAGTGTCATGGTGGAGCTTCTTCACACACATAAACACAGCCTTCCTCTAACACAGCCCACCTGGTGTGTGTGTGTGTGTGTGTGTGTGTGTGTGTGTGTGTGTGTGTGTGTGTGTGTGTGTTTATCTGTGCCAAGGTGTGTATTTCTGCGACCCTCTTTATTATGAACTGCCAAGAGGCACAACATCCAAGACCACACTCATGCTCACACTAGATAGGGGACGATTACTGGTTTTAATGATATGCCACTGACTGAATATGTATGCTCATTCCAAATTTGATACCTTAACACATTCCAGCTAAGTTGACACAGGAGCCCTGCGTTACCTTTACCTCTTAACAAATAATAATAACACTTAATAATAATTTAGAGACTGGTATTCTGGTTTTCTTCTGTTCTACAAGTCTTCATTTACGCAAACAGACAGGGACTTCACTATCGTATTTTTGTGCTTCATAATGCGCCTCAGTGAGAGACAGATCTGTGCTAGCCAGTCTGGACGTTCAAGTACCCCCACTCTCAGATTACACAGCCATTCTGTTGTAACACATGCAGAATGTGGCTTGGCATTGTTATGCTAAAAGGAGAATGGACGTCCCTGAAAAAGACGGCATCTAAAAGGCAGCACATATTGCTCCAAAAAAGTGTAATTGTGCCATCACAGATGTGGAAGTTACTGATGCCATAGGCACTAATACACAACCCTGGCCTTTGAACTTCACGCTGGTAACAGTCTGGATGGTCTTCATGTTCTTTTGGCGACATCCATTTTTCCATAAACAGTCTAGGCTGGGTTTCCCTGAAAGCATCTTAGCATAGATCATCTCAACAAAGACCGACCTGGTGAGATGATCCTAACTCTAAGGTGTTTTTGGGAACCTGGCCCTGAAAGGTTGGACACAAGACACGTTTCTACTGTGTGTCAACCTATTTCAGATGAGCTTGAGCCCAGAGAAGACGGCAGTGTTTCTGGGACAAGGGCATCCAGTTGTGGTTTTTAGCTTTGCCCCTTTTTGCACAGAGATTTCTCTGGATTCCCTGAATCAACTCAACCTTCCTCATAAAGGACTAGGTCTTTCCTAGATGTTCCTTTTATACCCAAGCATATAACCAAGCATTTCACAGTGTTCCTAGTCTCAAAGACCAACAGTGGTCTCTATGAACACTCTTTCAGTGTGCTTACAATCGTCAGATTCCTCCGCTCGGGGAAGCGGTCCGAAGTGCAGTCAGCATTACAAAATGTTCTTCCACATTCCGTGCACTTTTCCACCAGAGGTCTCCAAATCCGCAAACGTTACATAGTGTAGCTTTAATTAGCTTTAAAAAGAGAAAACAAACCATTAGCAGCCATGTGCTTTGATATGAGAGATGATATTAATGTTCATATGTATGTTTTATCATTTTTTTTATTTATTTATGTATTTCTTTTTGGTCTAGAAGCTATCCTAGATGGACTAAATATATCTATAATATATCAATGATTTTTTATGAAAATATCTATATTTATTAATAATTTTTCATGGTTAATTGATTTTTCAAAATAGCTTACTATCCTAACAGTAAAAGAATACCTTGATAATATTCTAAACTGACCATTTTGGTCACTGATCTCGGGGAAATTTTTGGTTCTTCCCATTGCTAGCACACACACTGTAAATGGAGTGCTATTTGGTTGGAATGAGCATGCTAATGTATCACGGGGGCATTCAACACCGCATGCATGATGATATAGAGCATCACTGATTTCCCCCACCAGTCACAGATACAAACACATATTTCAAATTTAAACCGTACAGCAATCTAAAGCTCCGTCTCTGCTTTCTCAGTGCCGTATTTCTGGCCACCCTGACAACACCAGGGCCTTTTAGAGCCCGTATAAAACAGGAGAGCATTTTCTCATTCCTCTTTATTGTCCAATTTCATGACTTCTGTATTACTCCTCATTTTCTTTTTTCCTTTAATAGTCGGTGGACCAGACTGCTGCAGTGCTCTGCCCCAGAGTTCTCATTGAGAGAATATTGATGAAGCAGACTCAGCCATTACTGTACTTCAGTGGCGTTAAAGGAGGCTCACCCATGATGAAATATTAACTCAGGCTACAAATTTGCCCATTACAACCGTGCTTGTTAAAATACTCAGCCCCGCTTCAACGTTAACGCCTCATCTTCCCAGCCCTCGCCCATGTAAATTTGATTTGGGGTCACAGTCTGACAGCGGCAAAGTCCGCTTGGTGTAATTAAGCGCATTTTTTTTCTTTCGATGTCTCAAACTTTTATGCTCCGTTGCAGATCCAGAATGCTGATGATGTGCTCATAACTCCCTTGGAGAAGTTTCGCAAGGAGCAGATCGGAGCAGCTAAAGTAAGTGTTAATTCTCTCTTTATAAAACTTGCATTTCTCTTACGGCTGAACAGCGCACACCCACAAGTGGAAGGGATACTGAAAATGTTCAAGACGTGCTTTTACTTCAGGGGAAATCTAAATGAGAAAAACTAAGTAAGAAAAACTACCTAACTTTCATTCAACAGCTTGGATGAAAGTGCTAAAAGTGCTTGGTATTTCATTTTGGCTGGCAGAATGAATAGGTTAATTTTATTAAATGTGTATTTAAGCATAGATCTGTAGGTCACTAATCTGTGGGTAGCTAAAGAAATGCAGATCTGAATGGAAAATTAGCACATAAAGCCCCCAATACATTCAATGTTCTAATTTGTGAACTTAGCTACTTTAAGGTGCGCCCATTGCTGACACCGGCGTTTAATCGCACTAACACAGCTTCTGTAACAAGCCAAACGACAAGTTTCACCTAGAGGGGTATAAAGCCCCCCAGCTTTGGACTCTGGAGTAGTGGGGGTTCTCTGGAGTGATGGAGCTCCACCCAGTAACTTTGGGATGAGTTGGAGTGGTGTTACCGCAGCAAATGGGGGCAACCTCCCTATTAATACCCCTGATTTCAGTATAGCATTGACCAATAGAATGGGACACTTTGCCAAGGCAAATGAGCCCAAGGTCACCAGGCCAAACAACAAGCTTCAACTAGGGAAAGTATAAAGCCCCCCAGCTTCAGAATGTGGAGTAGTGGGGGTTCTCTGGAGTGATGGAGCTCAACCCAATACCTTTGGGATGAGTTGGAGTGGTGTTACTGTAGCAAAGGGGAACAACCTCCCTATTAATAGCCATCAGTAGGTTCATTAAAAGCGCGCCACACAGCTTCTGTAATCTCCATAGAATTGCATTGACCGTTAGAATGGGACACTTTGCCATGGGAAATGAGCCTAAGCTCACCACACCAAATGGCAAGCTTAAGCTAGAGGGGTATAAAGCCCCCCCAGCTTTGGGCTGTGGAGTAGTTGGGGTTCTCTGGATTGATAGCGCTCAACCCAATAACTTTGGGATGACTTGGAGTGGCATTTGTGCAGCAAATGCGGGGCAACCTCCCTATTAATACCCTTGATTTCAGTGGAAACAGCAAAAAACTGTAAGTAAGACTGTGTTAACATTACAGGCCTCTTGCATGCAGCCTCAGTCTTAGACGCCCCAGGGCACATGTAAGTGTGTGATAACTATAGTAAGTAAAGTAGCCACAGCTGTCTGGTTTGTGTCAGTTTCATTCTGTTTGGCTATCCAAATGCAGTGGATTTGTCTGTCTGATAGAAAAAAAAGTACTTTTGCAAGTAGATGCATGTTCTGCACACCGTGACTGAGCCTTTCGGAGCAAAACACTAGCAGGATTGAAAAGATTGCCTGCCCCTACAAATCACACAGAAATGATGGTTTGTAATTATTATTAATGATCATTATTTTTTTCATGTCAGTCAAACCATCTTTTCCTGTGAAAGTAGGCTGTTCTTGGCCTTGTGTGAACACAAAAACCTGATGAGATTTGACACACTCAGAAGTCCTAGACTGGATACCCATCTTATACTAGGCATCTATACTGGGCAGGCATATGTCACTGTGTTCATCATCCAGTGGACAGTGCGTCGACTGTTGGGCAAAATACTCTGTAATGGGAAAAATGGCTGAATACTGAAGATACTTTTTGAAATGTATTCAGTAATGCATTCCATTACCATACATGAAAAGTGCATTTCGATACATTTACAACACATCTTGGGAAGGCACATGGGGAAAACCTTCGTTTTTGAGATTGTGTTTCTCACTTTACTGATTGGCAATTTTCTTCATGTAATTATTCTCTCAATATGTTTCACTTCAGTACACTGCTGCTCCCACAATCCCCTGGGCAGGAGTCCAATATAACACTCATGTTAACCTTTTCACTCCAGACATGTCCACTGCTGAGGATTGTTAGATTGATAAGAGCTCAGTAACACTGAGATTGATAACAGATCATAGCATTGATTTATCAGTCTACTCAGGCTTTAGCAGAGCTCAGTAACACTGAGATTAATAACTGACCACATTGATTTATCAGTCTACTCAGGCTTTAGCAGAGCTTAGTAACACTGGGATTAATAACTGATCATCACATTGATTTATCAGTCTACTCAGGCTTTAGCAGAGCTCAGTAACACTGAGATTAATAACTGATCATCACATTGATTTATCAGTCTACTCAGGCTTTAGCAGAGCTCAGTAACACTGAGATTAATAACTGATCACATTGATTTATCAGTCTACTCAGGCTTTAGCAGAGCTCAGTAACACTGAGATTAATAACTGATCACATTGATTTATCAGTCTACTCAGGCTTTAGCAGAGCTCAGTAACACTGAGATTAATAACTGATCACATTGATTCATCAGTCTACTCAGGCTTTAGCAGAGCTCAGTAACACTGAGATTAATAACTGATCACATTGATTCATCAGTCTACTCAGGCTTTAGCAGAGCTCAGTAACACTGAGATTAATAACTGATCATCATATTGATTTATCAGTCTACTCAGGCTTTAGCAGAGCTCAGTAACACTGAGATTAATAACTGATCACATTGATTTATCAGTCTGCTCAGGCTTTAGCAGAGCTCAGTAACACTGAGATTAATAACTGATCATCATATTGATTTATCAGTCTTCTCAGGCTTTAGCAGAGCTCAGTAACACTGAGATTAATAACTGCACTAATTTGTCTGCGTTAAATTAATTTTACCGTATGTTTCACCCTAAATAAAAGTGTTTTTTCTCTGTAAATGTAGTCCAGGTAGATTTAGTCCTAATTTACACATTATATAAATGTCTGTATTGCATTAGTGTATATGTACATAAAAAATTGGACATCAGCATTGGCCTACAATTCGCAATTGGTGCACCCGTACTTACTTTCAGAGCAGTTCAAAACCCTTAAAAAACAAGAATATCAAGCATCCAGGTAGAGCAATCAGATTTGAATGAAAATGCTGAAGTGCTAAGTGAGTTGAGTGATAAGGCTTGTAATGTGAATGTAGCCTGTAAGTGTAAGTCATCCATTCCTTCTCACCATTGTGCTCATCTCAGCCCAGCTCACAGTAGGAGTAGACAGCGAAGAGGCTCATATTCAGGCTTGTTCACCGCTGAAGCAATACAGCTACTTAATATCACAGAAAAGCCCAGAAGGATGTTGAAAATTGAGTTGAAATGGCAAGAAGTCAACAGCGTAATTGTTTTTCAAGTGATTTTGAGAGGCTAATTGTTCAATAGCTGTCTGAAAAAGAGGTTTTCAGTGTGGTGAGTGAAGATGGAACAGTTATTAGTATTGAAATATGGATTGCCTAGTAGGAGAGTTTTTTTTTTTGTATGATCCCAGCAATAACACTGAAAAGGGAATTCCACCAATTTCTTCAGAATTTCTGCACATTTAAATCTTTAAGAGGTAAACAGTCATTAGAGTGGTTTGATGAGCCATTCTAGAGAAACCTAATGCATCATATTTGTTCACAGTTGTGGTGATAGGAACCAGACGTCTGAAGCGTTTAATGCTCCTAAAAGCTACATAAAAAGTTATTACATTAGATATTACCCCAATACAACCCCAACCATTATGTTTTGTTTTTTGCACAGGGTAAGAAATTTTGCCCCTTCTTACATGCTCTGTCCAAGCCCACCAGCTGTTCCCACCCAGTTTGTGTACTGTAGTGTGAGAGACGCACAGACACATTGTTGTTTGGTTGAGCCGACTGCTGTGGCTCTACAGTGCTTTCAGTATCTGCCCCGGTCACCTGCTCATATTAGGTGTCATTTTCTCACTGTGCCTTATTACACAGCTGTCCACCTGACAGCCGTCCAGCCTGTCTTTAGTCTGGCTGTAATGTTACAGGTCAGTGCTGATGGCTGAGACACACAGACCATGTATTCCTTCCCAGACTTGCTGTGCTAAATGGGCTCGCCATGTCTGTTTCCTTCATAACGTGACAAATCCAGACCACAACAGGCTGCAGCTGCTAAAGAGCCGATAAGGGCCTGAGCAAAAGTTTTTATACCATGCAAAAATGTTTGCCTGGTTGCATCATTATTGCATGTGTACTCTCAGCATGGAAATCGAACTCATTAAGCAAAGTTGAGGTTCTAAGTCTGTTTTTTTTCCCCCATCTCTTCACTGCATGCATATAAATGAGGTAAGATGAGTGCCCTTATGTAAAGGGTAAGCTATTGTTTTAGCAGGAGTTTGCTGACCTGTATTGTTATTGTTGTTATTAAGTATTTGTGTATTTAAAGATAATGAGCCCTCAGCCCCCTAAGTGCTGGTTTTAGATGAGCAAACACACACACACACACACAAACTAGAACATACCTTCCTAATTTGTCAGGAAAAGTAGTACAATTGATAGAAAATGTCATAGGAATAAAGTACCATAAAAAGTATCCCAATGACAACCAGAGTAAACACAAAACATACAGTTTTCAAATGATCACTTCGTTTTTTGAAGGGGAAAAAAGTTATCCAACAACCTGTATCGGAACATAATTGCTCCTTCACCTAAAAAACTCCTCACGGGGGTTCAGCGAAGCAGCGTCACACACATCATTTGTCATTAATTGTCGACTGTTGGGGTTGCTGCTTCATTTGAACTCGTGATGACAGGGCAAAGAATTATGCTTATGAAAATCACCTCATTGATGATGCCCAGCGGGTGCGACGGCGGCTGCAGGGTCAGACTCCCACTTCGGTTGCAGCATCTCGCTCTCATTTAGCTACGTTTCTGTTACCGTAACTGTAACTTTAACCTTTATTATTGCTTTTGTTAGTCTGCTGCTTATTGACTTATCCATAGTTCTCCAGCGAACACTGTCGAGCAAAGTCTGCCAAAGGTGTTGTCCAGTGCTAATTCTACTGATATTGCCTGCATTAGAGGTGAATTTTGCTTGTAAGTGGTATTCCAGACTCGACGTACTGAGGTGATAAAATCACTGTGGCAGTGGCTGGAAATAAGTTCATTTCCTGTTGTTATTTGTGTTTATTTTTGCTGTCATTATTGTTTTTCTTCCTCTTCTTTCTGCTGTGGTGCTTAGTAACATTGCTTTGTATGAATGGGTCATGTCATAAGTGCAGTGCTGACTCAGCTGAGGTGGAATGGGTTAGGGTTAAGGGGTAGTTGTCAACATTAGTGCAAATGTTGTTGTTTAAATCTATGAATATAAAAATCAATAAAAATCAATGATCACAAAAAATGTTAGTTTCCTATTGGCCAGCTTCGTATTGAAATTTTCAGGTTCACTGTAAATGCTGCAGCACTTTGTGGCACCTATACAGCATGGTTTGATGGGTGAAGATGTCAAAATGCATTAATGGCATTAATCATTTTCACATTAACATTTTGACAACCTGTTCATTTCGATACCACTAATTGTTTTCTATTTCTTTTTCATTTATGAGATATAAACTCTATATATAAAATATAATTTACTGTTGTTCACATTTCTCACTGTGGGGCTTTGGCCTTTTATTTGAGACCAAAATAATCCAAAAAGAGAAGAATAGAGCTGCTTCAGTTCCTCCTGGTATTCTATGTTCCACTCCAATTCTATGACTTACTCAGGAATTAAAATACTTGTAAATTGAAGAAAAGTATGTCTTACCAATAAATGAATGCAATTGTTTTTTTGTTTACTTAATTTTAGCTAACGATTGTTAACATAGTTGTCTTGTTTTTAGTATTAAATTAGTCAACACAGTCAAAACTACATTAACTGATGTAGTTGTTACTTGTTTACTTAATAATAGCTAATCATGATTGATTATTAATGTACTTCATGTGATGTTAATGTTAAAAAATGCATTAATCTATATTAGTAATTTTTAATGAAAAATGGATTTTACAAAATAACTGCTACAGAGCATCAAACCACATGTTATGAATCATGGAATATCCACTAAAATATGTAATTTAATCCACTTGTGTTCTGTTTTTCACAGTTACCTCAGAATAAAGTGGGTCACACCAGTGACTTCAGCTAAAAGCTTCATATGAAATCATGAGCTAAATGAGAAAATCTCTGATAATTGAAAGAGTCAGTGGACTCACCATGTGCTTTTCTTCATAGATCCTCAGAAAACAGGTAAAAGGAAGTCAAGTGATGTCATCAGTGTGATTTTTATTTCAAAATAAGAGATTTTTTGTTTACACAGTAACACCAGTGACACGACTGAGGACAACAACTTTCATTATATATTTTATAATATTTATTTGGCTGATTCCATAGTCATGTATAGATTATTGCAGTTAAAATTGCAGAAAAACATGTTTTTTACCTCTAAATATAGCCTCACCCTTTACACATGACTGTGGGGACGAGCTCTTCTGTGGTGCTTGGAGTTCTAGATAATTGATTTAAAAAACAATATTGCTAAATTGAGGCTCAAGAAGGTGTAACTGTTACAATAACTTAGTGTTTTATATTAAAATATAAATAAATTGTAACCCTAACATGTTTTTCAAGTGTAATATATCTGTAAATGCTAGGGACACAAAAATGGACGTTTCTGTAGAATGACCCAGCAACAAAGCATTAAGAAAAAACAAACAAAATGTGATGAAATATTTACCAACATGTCAGTTCACACGAGGTTGATGTAACATGTTTGCAGTTCGTTTCATAGTAGGCAGGTTTACAGACAAGGGAAAAAAACCTGGATGGGATTAAAATCAGAGATGCTCTGGAAATAATTACATAACCTCGCCTCCCCATGTTAAACTAACCCCATTTAAATAGTACTAATGCTAAAGTAGCTTCGCACCCCCTCATGCCACACACACAGCAGTCTCACCAGCAGCAACCATGTGCTCCACTGTGGTCCTGTAGCTGTGAGGCACAGTCTCATTATACATTAAATCCAACAGCTTGAAAAGCCAGAGACTGTGTTTGTGGTCAACCATTCGGTTAGATCATCACAGGGGCACACACACACACACACACACACACACACACTGGTGGTGGTGTTGTCTGTACGTCCCACCAGGCCACCGTATCTGAGGCCTTGTTTCCCTGCTGAAGCCAGCATGTGGCTTTCTCCCATCTGGCCACAACCCAAAGTCTGTGATTTGCAGGGTGTTCCTACCACAAAGCCGCTTCTGATTCATATTGCATGAAAAGAGGCCGTGATCATGGCTTCTGCTCTGGGAGTTTGAACTGTAGGACCCAAGAAAAGACAGTTCTCTATAGCAAAGGTGATGAGAGTCCATATAATCAAAGACAGATGAGCCCTCACATCAATAGCTAAACGCTCAAATAAAGCTCCTTCACAAATTTTCCAAGACTAGTTCATGCATAGACTAATCAGCTTGTGTCTTTTGTTAAGGCTAGCAAAGCTAACAGGTATTGGAAGCTTATCATGCTGTTTGTAGGCCTAATGAGTCACACATGTACACTGCACTGGGTTGTTATAAGTATAGACTCATTTATGGAGCATTCTTTCCAACAAACTGCAATCCCACAGTTACAAAAATTATAATGATAATAAATATTCAGGGGATTATTTTTTTAGAATTATGTGGATTATATAATAATCTATTTAAACCCAATGCATAGAGATAGTAATAAGCTAAAATATGCCATATCTTTATTTTTAGAGTACTTCTGATTGGGAGGTGGCTGCCCCAAACCCTACCCCCAACTTACATACTTTAATTTTTTTGAGATTTTTGTTGTTTTTTAAAAAGATCTTTTTGATTCATTTTAAAGTGAATATGAAATATCTATGTTTATCTTGAGTTAAATAAAACCACAAAGAGCTTTAGTTTATAGACGGAGGCTTATTTTAGCCACACCCCTGCATTTTAGAGCAGCAAATGAAGCTGCATCCCTGTCCCTCTTGGCCACATGGTGAGCAGTTAGATCCCATTGTATTAAGTAAAAGTATCCCAAAGTCTGAGAATTAGTGTGTAACATTAAGAATTGTCGATTAAGCCATTTTTTTGGGCTTTAATGAAAAATATGATTCAATGTGTATGTCTGTTCAAAGCTCTGTTTGCTAGTCGTGTACTGGCTAGCGTTTTTGAGTTATAATCAAAATTAACTAAAATTGTCATTGCTTAGCTAGTGATGAAATAGAACTGTCAGTCATTTATTTTAATAAAATAAACATAATGAAAGTATAGGGTCACTCAAAGCAAAAGAAATTTAGTCTAAAGTCCAAATCAGCCTCAAATGTGTTTTTGACTTTGAACCAAGTTGGTAGAATGGTCTTTATGAGGTTTCAGGCTGGGGCTATTACTCTTCTTTTAAGGAGGAATTCCAGTTTCTATATTATTCAGTAGTTGAGATGTAAACAAAGTTATTGAGAGCGGTTTGATGTGAAATGCTCCACTCTAGAGAAACTCTGTGGTTTCTTTACAGTGGTGGTGATAGGAACCAGGGGTCCGGATGTCTACAATACAAATATAGCTTTCAGAAATGACCAGTGAACCTACACATGACTTCTGAGTTTTATATGTAATGTTGACAGTGGTAAAGTAGCATAAAATTTAAATCAGAAACCGACCACGACACTGACTGTAACAGATTAATCACGAAGTGCTAACATTAATAAAATGCACACAGAATATAATTTAGGCAGCGTTTACATTACAAGCCTCAGTTCAGATTTTTTGTACTGAGATCCAATTTTTCTAACTTGATGGTTTTCATCTGTGTGGGTAATTGACTCGTATCTGTTATCAGCATTAACACTCCTGCATCCTGAAGCGACCTGCATATGCACAAAACAAAAATTAGTTGTTGACAAGATAATTTGCCCTGGACAATTCTTAGGTATTCATTATTACAGAGAAGATGAAAAAGATCAGATGCATTTTTTTTTGCAGCACTAACTTCTTAGGAGCTGCTCTCATGTTAAAGCTGAATGGGAACAAAAACACACATTAATTCTGAGCTGGCCATTCTTGTTATGGTTGTATGGCCACAAATAGACCATGTATGAATGTAGGTCAGATCTGGTATGACAAGATCAGTGTAACAATAAAGCAGAAAATCAGCACTCTAGATTTTGGAACAAGTCTGCTTATTGATCCACATATGCTGATAAAACTGACTGCTTAGATATTGAAATGAAATGACATGGAATTTTTTTATACTTTATAGCATTTAAACAATTCAGCCGGTACAATGAAAGTATGGTAGCAGTTTACTGAAGGGCAGCGTTCATAAAGCTACATGATGCCTACAGCAAAAAATGTAACACTCTCGGTCAAATGACATGAAAATTAGAACATCCTCTGCAGAGAACACACTTAAAACCTGGCATTTTTCTGCAAATTTTAGTGCATAATTTCTTTTTATTTTCTGAGTTTAACAAGAAAAAAAACATAAATATGTAAAATAGGTTATTAAATTCAGCAAATAAACAGTAACAGTGGATGAAAATGTGCAGAAGTGTGTTCTCTGTAGCGGATGTGTACTTTTTTAAGTTAAAAAAAATAACAAAACATGCAATTTAGGGTACCCAAACTTTTGGATGTGGCTGTAATAAATGTTTCTGAGGTGAAATGATATCAAGACTGAGAAAAGTAGGCTATATATAACTAGCACTAGTTGGAATAAACCTTTTCAAATGATTATGTATTTTTATGTCAAGTGTCATTAGAAGCTTGCGTAGGTGTCATGTAGCTTTACGAATGCTGCTTGTCAGTTAGGCGTTATGACACATATTGATTTCTGACCCTGTATGACATGCAGTTTGCTACAAAAATGGACAACAGTGCTTAACAAACTGACGTGGTTTAAAACGATTGTTAATTGCCAGGTTAGAAGCTTCCATTACTTGTTAGCTACATTAACCCCGGTGCCCCCCGAAGAAGCAAAGTCAGACCCAAGCATGTCTTGGCTGGTCGACTACATTTAGAGTAAGGGAAACAACAATTTCTATTGGTTCCTCTTGAAAAGGAAGGTGCTTAGGGTAGTACTGGTTACCTTCATCGTTTTTATGCATGTTGGGACAGCTGTATTGCGGGCAGCCATCTCTGTAATGTTCATCCGAGCTGTTACATCTCTGTGCACCATTGCGACAGGCCAATAAAGACACCCCCTCTCCATTATCGCCCCTACCTCTCTATTTGTAAAACGGCCACTTGTAAAAGCTATTGCCCCTGTCACTCGCTCTCCTCTTTATTTCCTCTTTAACCACATTCTTCCTAATGGTGCAGTTACAAACACCTTTTCCATAAATGCACACTGGAAACTGAGAGAGAGGTAAAAACCTGGCCGTTAGCAGAGGTGGGAGGGTAGCCTTAACCCACATACAAGTAAAAATGTTGTTTCTTCAAGAATATAATGATAGTAGGAGTAGAAACTATCAGGTCAAAAACAATCCCTATGGAACGACAATGAAACTTTTTAGTGCATCTGTCAGCCTCGGAACTAAAGTCCTCTATTCTCCTTTTTTTGGAATCCTTTCAATCTAAATTAAAATGCAGAAGCTCTAAAAAAGGAATGACCGGGACCTTCTGGGACGTTCAGGTAGGGCCTAAGATTTGATATCATATTTACCTAATTTTTACTTCATAGAATCATCAGGCTCAAAGACAGTGCAGGAGGGTGTGGTAACCTGGTAGCTAATATTAACGTATTCTCACCAACCAATCTGGAGTCTTCAGATTTTCCATGTCACCTTTTAGTATCAACTCAGCTTGTATAGAGGTGATACCAAAAATAGTACCAGGTACCAGTTTGCGTAATGGAAACCAAAAAAGGCAATTCAGAGTTCAATAGGCCTGCCTCTATTTAGTTGTAGAGTCTGCCTCTATTTTGTTGTAGAGTTCATCTCTATATGGTTGTAGAGTTTACCTCTATTCGGTTTTAGAGTTCGTCTCTATATGGTTGTAGAGTTGACCTCTATTTGGTTGTAGAGTCCACCTCTATTCGGTTGTAGGGTTCGCCTCTATTCGATTGTAGAGTCCACCTCTATTCGGTTGGAGAGTTCGCCTCTATTCGGTTGTAGAGTTGACCTCTATTTGGTTGTAGAGTTCATCTCTATTCAGTTGTAGAGTTCACCTCTATTCGGTTGTAGAGTTGACTTCTGTTCAATTGGAGAGTCCACCTCTGTTTGGTTGTAGGGTTCGCCTCTATTCGATTGTAGAGTCCACCTCTATTCGGTTGTAGGGTTCGCCTCTATTCGATTGTAGAGTCCACCTCTATTCGGTTGGAGAGTTCGCCTCTATTCGGTTGGAGAGTTGACCTCTATTCGGTCGTAGAGTTGACCTCTATTCGGTTGTAAAGTTGACGTCTATTCGGTTGTAGAGTTCATCTCTGTTCAGTTGTAGAGTTCACCTCTATTCACTTATAGAGTTCACCTTAATTCAGTTGAAGAGTTGACCTTTATTCGTTTGTAGAGTCCACATCTACTCAGTTGTGGTGGAGGTTTTGCTAATGCTCTGTTCATTTAAAATAAAGATGTAGCCTTATAGTTAAGATTTTGTTTATAGGTATTGCATTTTTGTTTGTATTATATTTGTTTATTTTATATCTTCTAACAAAATGACTTGTGTCAGTTATCCCTTCAACAAGCAATGTTGTCTTTTTGAGACAGCAGTCGAAATGGAAATGTTTTGGGAATTACCAAAAAGTAAACAAATGCAACAATTATGTGAGCATCTCTTCTCCAATTCTGTCGCATTATGATGGAAAAACACCACAGTGTATTGCAAATTTACATCATGAAGTTATCATTGCACCCCTAGCTATTACCCACCTCTGGCTAACAGGAGTCTCTTAACTGGCCAGTGAGAATTGAACTGGATGCTCTGGCTCAGTGTACTGGAGCGAACAGATGGATTGGGCTGGACTGCACTAGCTGCTGTGAGATACAGCCATATTAGGAAATTGTGGCCACCCTGCAACTCAAGCTGCTTAGCCCACTGAGCTCACGGGACGATGGAGCGGCCCAACCGGCCGCCCACGCCTCACTGCTGACCCTGAGCCTCTACAAACAGAGATCTTGCAAGCTACAAGTTTGAATCAGCTGAACACTGCAGCATGTGGGATTAAAATGAGGAGTTTATCAGGGCATCAGTGAATCAGGAGTCATATAATTGATTAATCATTGACAGCTATTCGATTAACCAGCTAATCTTACTATACCTTAATCTTACCTTAGTCGTACTTATGCTAGCCGGGCTGGACTGCCCTGACGTCATCCAGTCTCATTTTTATTTATGATCTATTTTCACTGACTGATAATAGCAAACCAGCTAGCTGTTTAGCTTTTTGTGTTTAGCTAACATACTCCCATAAGAGCCTTTCAATTTTATACTGGAGTTTTTATTTAATGGCTGCAGTTAGAAGTGTATATCACTCAAATGACAGTGGCTGCAGTTAGAAGTGTATATCACTCCATAAGTGTATATCACTCCAATGAATAATGATGTTAGCTAGCAAGCTAACTGGTACTATCTGAACTGTGCCAAATTGTACAGTTAGGAGACCATTACAGTAATCAGTCCTGCTAGAAACGCAGTCCTGCTAGAGGTTGCGGGGGACAGGGTCATCTGGGATTCTCTGCTCTCCCAACTGCTACTGCGACCCTAAGTGGTTAGTGATGATGATGATGATGATGATGTTGAAATAAAGGCATGATTGAGTTTCTCCAGGTCTGGGTCTGTCAGAAAATCTCTAATCTTGTTGATGTCCTTAAGGAGATAAAATGCTGATTTAGCTAAAACTGACAATCCAGATAGGCAGCTGGTCTGTGTCTTTCAACACTATTCTCAAATAAAATTACACAGTTTTGTCCCATCCAGTTAGTGATGTGCTCAAAGCATTTACAAACAACAATGGTCTCCTTTGTAAAAGGAGAGGGCCAAGTAGATCTGAGTATCATCTGTACAGCTGTGGTAAGATAGTCTTGTAGGATTTGGCCAAGAAGAAGCATGTATAAATTAAACAAGAGCTGCCCAAGAACCGAGCCTTGGGGCACACCACAGCTCACTCACATGCGCTCGGAAACATCAAAGTCAGCACTGAGATCCAGCAGTAGTAGAACAGATATTCTTTCAGAGTCTGAATTTAAACGAATGTCCTTACTCACCTTAATTAGTGCAGTTTCAGTGCTGTGATTAAGCCAGAATCCTGACCGAAATTAGTGTAGTATCTTTTGTATCTTTTTAAAGATGTAAAACCAGAAACTAGATTTTTCAGATGAAAGCTAGATTTGAAAAAGATCTGTAAGTATTTGAAAGAGTTCCTTCTAGATTTTTCTCTTTTAAGAGAGGCTTCTCAACTGCATTTTTCAAAATCACACCCAACAACAAATGGATAATTTGAAATAACTCACTGTATCAATTGAAATGTCATCAATAATGGCACTAAACGGGGACATTTTGACCATGATATCTTTATGTGGTGATGAAGAGGAGAAGGGCTCATTGAGTACTAAAGGCTTGTGTGATGTTAAGGTTTTTAAAATGGGTGTTAAAAACTATACAAACTCATTACATCTCTGTTGACACTAATTCGGAAGCCATATGTGTAGGTGACCTGTTAGTTTGTCAACCGTGTGAAGAGTATATTGCTGTTGTTAGTGTTATTGTATTGATAATGCTGGAGAAGAAGGATTGTCTAGCTTTGCACATTATTGTATTGTGATTATGCAGGCCAGCTTAGAGAAGTGTGTAACAGTACGCTTCTCTCCAATGCTGAACCACTTAGAAAATCTTTGGTAGGTGTGCTTACTCACAAGATATTAACAGCTGAGATTGGTGACGAAAAAACACTTTATTTATATTGACTTTAAAAATATTTTCAATCCCTTTCATCTGGAACATTTGTGTAATAACCACATGGATCATCCCAACCAATGGAACAGCATCTATGATGGCAAGTGGACCCGTAAGAGGACCACCACAAGCTCCTCACCTCCTCTGCGACAGTGATTTCTTCCTTTATGGGGCAACAAAATAACAGAAACTGTATCGCCCCCCCTACACTTCCTGTAGTGCGTTGCAGTCTGTCAGAGTGACCTAGCATATAATATGAACATATCTAGAACATTTATGGAGCATTTTTGTTTTAAAGTAAACAGCATATAGATACGTTGACTGTTTTCCATTATCGTTATCAGTGACTAATCAACCCTGTTGACTAATTCCTGCAGCCCTTTTCAGTATAAGTGCTTTCCATTAAGGGCTAACTAGATGTTTATGTCTGGGTAGAGCAGCTGTCAGTGCATCTGAAATGGTTGCTCCTGGTATTTATCATACTTGAACTGACTGCCTGCTGTGTTTGAAGTTGGCTGTGTTCTGGCTCCTTTCTTCTTTTTTAGCTAGGAATGTGAGTAATTTGCAGGTAAAGCGTTGCTTTGGTTCCTGGAGATTTCAGTGTGATTCAGTCCTACAAGTGCCCCTCACGTTAGAGAGTCTTGGATGTCTATGGGTTTTTATTAGACATTGTCTTTCCTTTTCATTTTATTTCATATTTTTCTTTCAGAGCATTTGCTGTTAATTTGATTTTATTGACAGTGTTTTACTGAAAATCAGAAGTCTTTCTGAAATCTTGTGTATGCAGAAGTTAAAAACATTCACTGGCCACTTTATTAGAAAACCACAAAAAGCACACTACCATGTCAGTGTCGCTGTTGTGCTGAGAACAGTTTGCTACCCAAATAATATCTGGTCAACCATGGTTCTGTGGCTAGAACCACCAGAAGACCAATGAATGGGATAGAGGGTGGCTAACACAAAATGTACATGATAACAGGCTTTATTAGGAACACCTGTACACATCATGCAGTTATCTAATCAGCCATTCTTGTGGAACGAAATGCAGATATGATCCAGCAGCCTCAGGTAATGTTCACATCATGTAAGGAGTGTCTAACAGAGTCGACAGTAAGAGACAAACTTCAAAAAAAAAACTCCAGCAGCACTGCTGTGTCTGATTCACTCATACCAGCACAACACACACTGCCACCACCATGTCAGTGTCACTGCAGTGCTGAGAATGACCCACCACCCAAATGATACCTGCTCTGTGAGGGTCCTGTGGGGGTCCTGACCACTGAGGAACAGGGTAACAAAGTCTGTAACTGTAGAACTACAAAGTGCACTGCTATGGTAAGTACAGCTGTTAAAGTGGACAGAGAGTGTAGATACAAGGAGGTGGTTTTCATAAAGTGGCCGGTCAGTAAAAATAATGTTTGGTGGTGCTGATGTGAAGAAGTCATGCATCATAAATTTGTCCTAAAGTAGCAGCAGTATATCAACAAAATAGCTCATAAAATACCCTGCCCTGCAGCTCAAAACCAAGTTTCTTTTAGTGTGTTGATCCGTTTTTTATCGAAAGTGTTCTTTTGCTATAAAAGAGCACTGCAGAAAACCGCTCAGCCACACAGCCGGAGGGCGGGGGGTTGGGGGGGAGGCGCTTTTTGTAAAGTTTATCGACTTTTTCTAGCCAGTCCCGCCTGCAGCCCACCTCAGGCGCATGCTCGATCCATTCTGGCCAGCTGGAAAGAGAGGAAGGGACAGAAAATGTGTGTGTGTGTGTGCGTATTGTAAGAATCATTTGCATTCATTCATACACTGCTCATCAAAAGTTTGGGAACACCAAGCCTTTTGAAATGTTTTGAACACAACTTACCAAACTGTTTAGACTTTGTCTGTTTCTTTGCAAGAATGGAAAAAAGTGAAGGAACAACTTTATTTGTTGAGTTGAACATGTTGGGAAAAAAAATATAACATATAAAATGTGCCATAATTTTTGCACATTTTATGTTCTATTTATTCAACAAATAAACAGAAATAATAATGTGCAATAAAGTTGACAGAAAAATGACATGTTTACGTACATTTTAGAGGATGTGCCAACTTCACTTTTTGTAAATAACTTACTGTGGTAAAAAGAACAGAGCTGATGTCGTAAAACTGAGCGCTTTGTTCTTAGGAAGTGTCGTAAAAGTCAGTTGGAAACCATGAGAACAGAACGTAGTCAGCTTCTCAACAGAACTCTTTAGCTTTAACATGCTGAACGAATAATCAATTAAAACAAGGAAAAAGAACAGAAAACTAGAAAATAAAACAATTCCCAATGTCGTGAAGCTGAGTGTTAAAATATAAATATACCCAAAATATTAGCAAACAATTTAACAAAACCTTTAGATTTACATTTACAGCATTTAGCAGACGCTCTTATCCAGAGTGCTTTGTCTGTCTAGAGAAAGTATGTTTGCTAGTTACAAATAGATTAGAGAGAGCAAGACAGTCCTGAGCTCAGATACTGCTAGAAACAGAAGCTCATGTTGACACCCAGAGAAAAAGGAACAGAGTTAAACAGTGCAGTGTAATACATTTCAATAAGTACTTAACTCAGTGGTCACTTAAGTGCTGTATAAAGAGACGGTCTTCAGTCTGCGTTTGAAGACCGCGAGAGACTCGGACAGCCAGTGGGAGTTCCTTCTACCACCTGGACTCCAATACGGAGAAAAGTCTTGATGCTTGTCTTCCGTGCGTCTTGAAGGACGGCGGGTCGAGCTGAGCTGTACTTAAAGCTCAAACGGCTCAAGGTACAGTTAGAGTTTTGACCATTGCCATTATGTAGGGAGGGGCTGGTCCATTTTTGGCTTTGTAGGCATCAGGGTTTTAAATCTGGTGCAGCTGCAGGAAGCCAGTGAAGGGAGCGCAGCAGTGGAGTGACATGACTGACGAGCTGTGCTGCTGCATTCTGGATGAGTTGCAGGGGCTTGATGGCTGCATAGGAAGACCAGCCAAGAGCGAGTTGCCTTGAGATGACAAAACCTATTCTCCTTGTTTAATTGAAAAGAAAGAACAGAATGTCCTTAATCAGTTTAAGTGCATTCGGAGGCTGTAGCTTTATTCCAACAATCAGATCTAGAACATAATCACTTTTGCAGAGCTCTGATTACTCCGAAATTCTTAAAAGGCGGCAAGATGTCTCCACACTTTTGACGGGCAGTGTTCCAGACCAACAGCAGGCAGCGGAGCGTAATGTGTGAAAGCTGCTCTGGGCTGCCCGCAGCTCTGGCAGGTGGCAGAAGGCAGAGGGCAGGACGCAGGTGAGCAGCCACTGCACTGACCCGCCCTCCGCTGAGAAATCACGCCATGATGAGCTTCAATAAGTCATTAGACGTGATTAGTCATTAGATGGACGGTATGTGGGCCAGACCCCCCGAGGTCAGTCCAGTTGCTGGAGATCTGCTTTATTAAGATGAGTTATGATTGTGTATTTACTTGAAAAATAATGTGCCGCCCAAGATCAGTTCATTTCTGCGGTTAAGTTCAAGCTTCAGATTGGATTTTTTTTTAAAAGTTCCACATTGGACCCAAGGCTACTATGCACACCGGATACCTCGGGTGGACGACACTCGGCATATTACTGGAAATATTTTGACCACTGAACGTTTTCAGCCAGAAAAAAAAATGTTAAAAAAAAATGGCGGTTTCGGTTTTTGGTCAAAAGAGAAAAAACAGGCCAACAGCAAAGTGTCAGAATCTTCAGCTTTATGTTCACTGCAAGCCAGGCCTTCTCCAACATCAGCACCTGACCTCACAAATTCCCACAGACACATTCCAAACTCTTGTGGAAAGCCTTCCCATAAGAGTGGAGGCAGTTATAGCCATAAAGCTCCAATGCTCATAGTTTTAGAATGGGATGTCCAACAGGCTCATATAGGTGTAAGAGTCAGGTGTCCACATCCTTTTGGCCCTTTTATGTTTCAGGCAACTACATTTTTTAAAGTTTTACCAGTTAAAGTCAGTGTGCCAGTTACCCGACCTACGGACACCGACGATGGCCACGAGAGAGGGCAGGAAGGTGGTGCCTGAACCTCGCAACCTTTATTACTTTCATTACTCTCCCTCTCTCGTGGCCGTTGCCCGGTGCCAATGGATCTGGCGCTTACTTATCAGCCTTACTGCCACTTCAACTCTGGCTTATGTTAATATTTGACCCCTTTCTGTTTAATTACTGTTACACTCCCACATAAAAGTAAATTGTGTGGAATTAACTCTTGGAACTGACCCCAACGATTCCCATCACTTGGAATCAGAGCAGGAGTCAGAATATCTGTAACCAAACAGCCCTATCTGTTAGACACATTAGCCTCATAGCTCCAAACTTCAGGCACAAGACTTGTCAAACATTTGGAATATGAGGAAAATTGTGTAAATTTAGCTTTTTCTTTGAAGGTAAGGAACAAAGTAAGTTATTAAACAACACAGGAAAAATGTGTTGCTCAGTTGTAGTAGTGCTGTGAGTTTGTGTGCGCACGTATGCTTGTGGTTTTGCCTTCAGCAAGTGTGGGAGGGCGAAGCTCCTCATGTGAGGTGGCATTCTCGCATACCTTTCCTCAGGGCCTCAGCACTGTAGCACTGTTCCACGGCGGGTGTGCGTTTACGGCTGTTTATGTGTCTGGGGGACCTTGGAATTTCAGCGGGCCCGGAGCACAGTTTTCAAATAAACACCGGAGGGACTGATCCAAGCTGAAGGCAGGGCTCAATCTCTCCTCACCTTTCCTTTCACGCCCTGCCAGGTGTCGGCAGTTCCGTTCACTTCTCCTCACAGTCAAACTCATGCTAATGAGATGCGAGTAAATACAAAACTTAGAGAAAGTTTTCAGCTGTTAAAGTGATATTTTGGAAAAAAATTGCAGGTTTCCTCATTAGGAAATTGCTGTAATCAGGCTTGTTTTTTGTCTGATGTTTGTTTGCTTATTTAATTACAGGATTAACGATGCAAATAAGTAATGGACGCTTGAAGTCTCCCCAGTAGACTTGCTCATGTGGTTTCTGAACTGGATGACGTACTGTTACAAATCTAACAGTGGACCAGGGGTCAGCAGCATGTGGCTCCGGAGCCACGTGCGGTTCTTTTAAATCTTTAGGTAAACATAAAATAATCCTTTTGCGGTAAAATAAAGTTTTGCTGATCATTTTAACTCAGTGTTAACAATAAGCAGTCTTAAACACTGGAGTTAATGTAGAACTGCTAATTCACCCTTTACCCCTGAAGATTGGTGCATAGACTGCTGGTGTATAGACAACAGTCTCGCCTAGCGAATGAAACAAAACGGCAAGGAGTAAGATTCACGACGAACATCGATAATTTGGAGACGAATGGACTTGTTAGCATTCATAATCATGCCAGCTGGTTTCCTGATACGTTTAATCTGTAAATAGAAACTGACAAACACTAAAAGTTTACCAGCTTCTTGTTTGAATTGTCCCGTTCCACCTTAAATGGTGCAGTAGTTACATTCTGGCACCTCAGGCACCATTTAAGGTGGAACGGGAAAATTTGAACAAGAAGCCAGCGAATGAGAAGCTTAACAGTCAGCCTCGTAAAAATGTTAAGCGACATTTTACAAAAAGGTTGTTCTACTTTTGCAGAAAAATTCCTGCTAGAGATGTGAGAAAAGCAGCTATAGCTGAGCTAAAGCTTAAAACAAAAAGTAAGTCTGTGTTTTCGTTTATTTTACATCAGCACATACTGAGACATATTTACAGCCAAGATGGCAAAATGGACATAATGTTGTGGCTCCCAAGGTGCTTTGATTTTTGTTGAAAAGACAAAATGTCACTTCTTAACATTTTGGGTCGTGACTCTTACAATAGACAGTAGAGTACTGAGTGCAGAGATCAAAGACCACCCTTTTGTGTATTCATTTATCTGCTCAGTATAAGTATTTATTTGCTCAGAAAACACATAATACAGAAAATACATATTTCATTATCATTTGTATTAAACCTCTTCTTGTGGCAACCTGTTATTATTTGAAGTTATCAACCAACACTTGTTTTGGTAGCTCAAGTATGCTGATGAGTGAATTTAACAAATCCATGAAATGGCTGGAGACTTCAAGGAAAACCTGGAAACACACTTTATTCTTCAGACTTGCTTAAAAGGTATCGGCTTCTTTTTTGAAAGCAAGAACACACGCTTATTGACAAGGTAAATGGTTTTAAACAGTGTCCTTAAGAAAATTACACAAAAGCCTCCAACAATGATTATATCAAACCTCTCATTAGCTGCGTTTACATGCAAAGATTTTTGCCAATCCGATTGAATACATTCCAATTATAGATGAAGACTGAGGTGTTTATATCTCACAAAAATCAGATGAAAATCTCACTACAAGAAATCAGATCCAAAATTACTCGCATACATAGAGAACCGCTTAGTGTAGACATTACCATGACAACAAGCATTACGTCCAGTCAGAGTGAGACGAGTCCAGTCAGAGTGAGACGAGCAGCAGTGAGCAGTGCTTGTGTTTTTAATCGCTTTAAAATGATGTCAGACTCAGGAAAACGTCCTTCATGTCCTTATTAAAGAAGGCCGAGAGGAAGACGTCGTGTTCTGAGACACATAAGCTGGACGTCCGTCCCACCGCCATCTTTTAAAGATCAGAGCATAAACTTCGTCTCCTCTGCAGACCAGTTTCTGCTCCGCCATGTTGAACGGTATAAACTTTCACTATGACGTGACGAACATGATCAGAACGGACTTAAACTTTCCGATAGGGAATGTAATCAGATACAGGCGATTACACGGATATTATTCTTCTATTTAACGGATTATTTACAGGATTACCCACCTCGTTTAGTCGGATAGAGACTGTATTCTGAATGGTCTTAATCAGACTAGTCTATTGAGTTGTTTACATGAACACATTCTATTCTGATTGAGCGATTTGTCGGATTATTAAAACATTATCACGCTGCATGTAAATGTGGCTAGTCTTTCTTTTGTCTGCTTTACCTTTGTGCACCCTGCAATAGCTGTGTACTGCTTTTACTCTTCTACTCTTTCAACCTTAAAACCAGCCAGTTACAGCTGTTAAAAAAATGATCAAAAGATATAGAGAAAAATGGAGTCCTGCTGTTTTAACAGGCAGCATTAAAGCCTTCTTCTTTGAGAGATAGCAGAAAATCAAGCTTCACTCTTGCTTCAGTTCTGCAAACAATCAAAAGAATCTGTTCCTTCTTCCACTCTGAGAACACAGCCCAACCCTATGAGTCTGAAAGTATCTGTAGCAGTAAAAAAAAAACCCTACTGAGAAAAAGAAATACACAAGAAGAAGAAATCTTCCACTAAGTAAGGTTGGAATAATGTAAAGTTTTATTCACTGATGAGACATAAAAACTGAGATCCTTGGAAGTAACAGAAGGCAGCGTGTCTGCTGCCGAAGGAATGAAAGACTCTGAACTGTGTCTGCATTCATCAGTCAAGCATGCTGGAGGACCAATGCAAGTGCAAGGGGATGTATAACAACATCTGGAGTTGGTGATTTGCTTTTGATTGAACGCATCATGAATGCTGTTCAGTACAAACAAATTGTAATGCATCATGCAGTACCCTCTGGAGAATGGTTAAGACTGGGAAAACAAATCTGCAGCAAAATAACAACCAAGCGCAAGGCTAAGATCCAGACATGTTCATCAAGCCAAGAAGCTGCTGGTGTTCTAAGAATTGGTGGACTGAACACAGGAATTACCTGGATCATGAAAAGCAGAAAATGCAAACAACTTCTGCGACTGAACTTTGGAGGTGTGGAAAAAAAATATCCCTACAGATTTCTTTGAAAACTGAAAGCAGGTCAACTAAAAATGGGAGCAGGAAACAAGGCAAAATGTGGACATACTAAGCACTGAAAATGTAAAAAAGTGACTGCAAATGAAATAAATTAAGGGTGGTATCTGACTGTTGCTCAGTACTGTACATTGTGTAATTACATACAGTAGAGAAACAGCCTTTACACACTGCAATGCAAAGGGAAAAAATAACATGAAAAAGCGAAACATTCGGGTGCAAATTTTTTTGTGTCAAAACCATACACACCAGACACGACTCAATTATTATTTTTTTGGCGGGCAGGATTTCTCCAAGTTATTTGTGCCACAAAAAAGGCAGGCAAATAATCTATGAGAAGATCTCTGGCTTCTCATAAAACAGGCAACCTGTGACATTGTGCAGGATGCTTTTCACTTTGGAAAAGCCAAAGGAGAACCAAGAATTTCTCATCCTCAGGAGTTTTATGAACTCACAGCTTGTTTCACCGTAACTCACTTTAAGCTGATTGTGGAGATGCAGCTCCACGTAAGTCAAAGCTCAAACATGACGAGTGCAAATAAGATCTTTACTCCTGAGCAAATGGTAACCTGGGGCTACTGTCCATATTGGGAAAGTGAAAGTAGTGTGAACATGTTGGTTGTTTGTAGCCCAGTTTGAGCTCCTTCTGAGTTACTTTTGGGGATTCTCATCCTTTTAGCGTTTGGGAAAATGTACCAGTTCCAGCCAGTTTGTCTTCTTGGTTACCGTTATGCCAAGGCCAGAGATGACTGTGATTCGTCAGTGAGTTTTTGTCGCCAGCAAAAATTTGCAAAAATTTAACAGGGAGTGAATAAGATAATGTTACATTTTCACTGTCCAGAAAATCACATTTGCTGTGCAAGACAGCATCAGTCGCGCAAGTGTTCAAATTAATTTACTGTTGTCTGATAAATTGCATTAAATAAAAAAATCGCATGAATAAATTGCGTTCAGTGTGTAGAGGCCTTTCAGGTCGCTGGTGAAGGTTTACAAAAGTCTAACAGGGGCAAATAAAATAATTTCTGGTGGAAAGACTCAGGAGGCAAGAGTGAAGGAGGACAATTTTTTATGTCCTCAATGGAACTTTACAAGTTGAAAGATAATAATTCAATAAAAATTAAGAACGCTTGGCGCAGGCCCCGTCCTTGGTCCAGGTTTTGGAGCGTTGAGACCTTCGCTGATCCCCCCATCTCCCCCTCCACCGGACAACCATACAGGGACCCAACTGGTGGTCGTGGGGAGGAAGGGAACATCAAAGTGTAGGCACCTGAAAGCAGCAGAATAGGTATGTAAGTTGAGTCATTTTAAAGAGTAGGCCTGTGATTGGTCAGAAGTATTTAATGAATGAATGACGTAGTATTAGAGTCTTCCTGACAGAACTTTCGCTAAAGCTTCCGTTTCAGATTTTTGCCATCCGAAAAATCATGTTTGGTGCCCAAAAGGTTGATAAAATAAGGGACTTTGAAACAGATTTTTCTTTTCTGCTCATGACTAATTCACGTAATTTGCTTATGTTATAGTTTTCTGGGTTTGATAAAGTGAGTGATTGTTGTCTGCCCTGTTACACGCCGGTCTAACTCTTTATTGATTCAGGACTCAGTTAGAAAAAAGAAAGAAAAAGAGTTAAAAGAGAGAGCTGTAGGCTACATACCTGTGTTCAGATGATATAGGAACCAATATGAAAGAACTCTTTCATCTCCTTGAATTTCTTTGACTCACTCCCACCAACTCTACCCACACATCGAAATATTACAACACAGTTCAAATCAATAGTTCATATGAGTCTCATATCAGTGTTTCCCAGTCTTGGTCCTAGAGGCTCATTGTTTTACACATTTTAATGTTTTCTCTGCTCCCAACATACTTGACCCATTAATCAGCTCATTAACGACCCTTTACTGAGGTGAAGTGGGTGTGTTAAAGTAGAGAAAGCCCAGAAATGTCCAAGCAGGTTTGGGATTGGCACTGTTTTATATTATGATCTTTGCCGAATCAGTGCTGTCTGTAAAAATGTTTAAGTAATGCTTCACTCAAATCCTGCTTCATAACACTGGGTGTGTTTACATGCATTTAATAATCCGATAACTGCAGGAAATCAGATTTTATCAGATAAACATGTTTACATCCCCTTGAGTTATCAGTAACTCCAGGTCTACGTGAATCAGACAGTAATTGGATTTGTGCTTTGCAACCAGCCAATAAACTCACAGAAGGCGTGACATAAACATAATGTAAAACTCAAACTTCATGCTGGGGCTTCTTTAAGAAAAACATTGTGCCACTTTACCTGAAAATATGAATATACATCATCTAGAACATGAATAATATTTAAGTCTTTCATTTCGTCAAGCACGTAGTCGGCTTTAGTGTCGCTCAAAAAGTGTTTTGCTGTGTTTCACAGCAACGCTCCTCGCTTATTTCCGGTACCGCAGTCTGTTTTCGCACATGCACAGACTAAGAAATCCGAAAAAAAATCAGAGTAAGAGTTCACATGCGCTGAAAAACCTGATTACTGAGCTAAAATCCAGCCTCTTTATCAGATTTCTTAATCAGATTTCTAGACCTTACTCCAATCTAAGAAATTAGTGTGTGCTGTTTACATGACCATCTAAATAATCAGATAACTACAGAAATCTGATTATGATCAGACTGTTGAGTGCATGTAAACGCAGTCACTGACATAACTATGCTGTAATCATATCATGGCAAATATATGGTGTCATGATTGTCTTGAAATGGTTGGACTGTGCCAGAACTCCATTCTGGCAGTTGGGACGGGTGACGTTCCAGCTAATACTTCTAAAATCTAGGGAAACAATGTTTTTGGACGCACTTCCACCTAAAGCCCATTCAGCCAGTGGAAAGTGTTGCAACAGGTGTTGCTGACACATCAGTAGTCTGGATTCCTGTTTATTATGTCACTAGTTAATGGTTAATGGCAGTTTCGATGAAAAAGCCATTAACTTCTGTGCTGTTCATTTTTAGAAAGTGTCTCTTACTTTATAAACCACTTCATTCATGTTTTTAAACAAAGAGTCAGACCTTGTTTCTTTTTTCCTGACTTCTTTTTTGCTTCATGGTAATTTTCTTGGTAATTATGGAAATGGTGTCCTTTAAGAAATGAATAAAAGTCAAGTCAAATTTATTTATATAGCGCCTTTTACAACAGATGTCACAAAGTTGTCACAAAGCAGCTTTACAGAGAATCCGGGTCCACGCCCCCAGTGAGCAAGCCTTGGCAACAGTGGCAAGGAAAAACTCCCTCAACAGGAGGAAGAAACCTTGAGAGGAACCAGACTCAAAAGGGGAACCCATCCTCCTCTGGTCGACACCGGATAAGAGGACAGACACAGAACAGTATAAGTGGATACAGTTTAACACCACTGTGCAGTGCACCGGCCGCCTCTCCGGTCAGACCCTCTTAGGACAGGCAGCCGCTCAGCTCAGGGAAAGAGAGGGGGAGGGGGAAGGGGGGGTGTAGGGGGGAGGGGGGATGAGAGGGACATAGTTAGAAAAACAAATTAACCAAAGGCTCGACTAAACAGGTAAGTTTTTAGCCTAGACTTAAAGATGGAAGCTGTGTCTGAGTCCCGAACACAGACTGGTAGGTTATTCCAAAGCTGGGGGGCTTTGTATGAAAAGGCTCCTCCCCCTGACTTAACTTTATTTATTCTGGGTACTAATAATGAGCAGCACCTTGTGATCTAAGTGGGCGTGTCGGTTGATAATAGGAAATAAGGTCACTGAGGTACTGAGGAGCAAGGCCATTCAGAGCTTTATATGTCAGTAGAAGAATTTTGTACTCAAAAAAGTGTGATTAAAGTAGGTTTAAGGACTGAGGTTTAAGTTGCGATTAGACTTTTTTGAGTGGGTAAATTACTTGTATGCAGTCAAAGCGTTCAACATTAGGTATGTAATGAAAATGTCTAGGTTAGAAAGAGACCTTCATTGATATGCTACAATAATTGGGAAGTACTGTTGTTGGAAACGTGCAGAATTTGATTGTGTTTTTTTTGGTTTGTTTTGTTTTTTTAAACAAAAAAATATCAGTGACAGTGATGTTGAAATCAGTGCTGAGCTGATGATGAAAACAGTTACGCATTCAGTTTGTGAAATATCGTACTATTTAAAACAACAAAAAAATAGAGCCCCCCAACAACAACTTGCCATTTCCACCCCTGGAAACTTGTTAGAGTGTTAGAGAAACTTCCAATTTTTTGTCCTACGTCAAGATCTGATGGGTCAATATCTGATGGGTCAAGATCTGATGGGTCAAGATAAGTTATTTCTCAAAAAAAAGAAACAAATGATTTCTTAATTCAGGAATTACATCTCATTTTATAGCATCTTGTCTTAAGTTAGGAAATCCTAAATTACTTGATTGAGGTCAATAATCACTTGTTCTCTTACCAAGAAACCGACTAATCACACACAGCCAAAACGTAGACACAGAATCAAAATAACGGAAAAAATGTTACTTAGCAAGACGGCTGCCGTAAAATTGAGAAAGCTTTAATGAACATTAACACACACAGGTAATGGTGGAGAATGTGTCTTCGGTGTCTGGTTGAACAGGTTAAACAGTGTCCACTGTTTTGCAATATGAACAAATGTAACACTATTATGTCAGTTATAGTGAACTTGTTGTGCTGCCTGTCACATCTGCCTAAAAACAATGTTGTATTATCAGTAGAATGACAGATAATAGATGGTGAAGGTTAAAACAGAGCTTGGAGTTGTCCTGAAGTTAAGATCGTATTTGGACATTTTGTTGGGATGTTTGTATGACACTGTTTTCTTATCTGGAGTGAGGATAAGATTATGAACTGTTATTCTGTAATATATCCTCAATTCAGTCCTAAATTAAGTTGTCATGGTTACGATTTCAGAGACAGGATGTTTCTGTATTATGGCCCCTGGTCTGACAGATTTTGTACACAATAAGTATTGCTAATCATATTGCTATTGTTGTAATATTACAGCATCATGTTACCATTACCGGTTATTGTCATGACCATCTGCAGTGGTCAAAGGGAGGACAGTATCAACCGTTAACCATTGAACCCACAAATCACACTGACACCTTAGATTTACGACACTTAACAGAGAGGTAGGTAGTGTTAGGAGTCTTGCCCAAGGACCCTTGTTAGAATAATGTAGGGTGTTTACCCAGGTGGGGGATTGAACCCCTGTCTACAGTGTAGAAGGCAGAGGTGTTACCCACTACACTACACACCAACCGCTGTTATAGAATATCTGAATGTTTATAGAATGAGGGAATGTTTTATTCCCTCTAACAAACTCTCCGAGGCAGTTACCAACAATGTTAAGAACATCAGGCATGACGTTACCGCACATCATCAAAGAGTTAGCCACTCTTCTGGCACTAATGTTTCACTAACTTAGCTTTGCAGTTCTTATCCTGGAAGATGCAGTTGGCAGTGCCGCCCTTTTTATGTAATATTTATCTTTTATTTTAGGTAAATATTAAGATAATTCCCAAAGATTATAACAGCCAGTTTTCTGTTTAGTTACCTTAAAACATCTCTCACTGGTTGACATACCTGTTTTTCTTTTTCCAAGATAGTCTACAGATCCTGCTGTGTTTTAGGGTTCCCTAAGGCAGTTAGGGTTGCCAGGTCAAGCAAAAAACTCCAGCCCAAAGTTTGTTTAAAAGCCGCCCACATGAAGCTGAAACTTTATCTTTGTCTCCTGAGAGAGCATCTTCAAACTAACCCACATTGGTAGGAAAACTGTGAACCTGGCAACCCACATGCTATGCCAATCACTCCACAGCAAAACCAGTGGAAAAAAAGCATGCAGTTCTACATAACCACCTCTTCTGTATGTGTACGTGGCCCTGATCATAACTTGTTTGTTGGACTTAAACTCCCACAGTATGTAAATCTTCCGTATGGATGGAACGGAAATGTTGATAAATCTTATATGTTATCACATAAATCCAAAAGAGATGCAAAGGGGGGGATGATCGTTTAACAGTGGGACCTGGGACATCAGGGACAAGTCCTGTGCAATGACAAGTTTATGGCATGGTAATGTCAGTCTTATACCAATCAGGCATAACATTATGACCAGCTCCTTGTTTCTGTGCTCATTGTCCATTTTATCAGCTCCACTTACTATATAGGTGCACTTTGTAGTTCTACAGTTACAGACTGTAGTCCATCTGTTTCTCTGTATACTTTGTTAGCCCCCTTTTACCCTGTTATTCAGTGGTCAGGACCCCCATGGACCCTTATAGACCAGGTACTATTTGAGTGGTGGATCATTTTCAGCACTGCAGTAACACTGACGTGGTGGTGGTGTGTTAGTGTGTGTCGTGCTGGTCTGAGTGGATCAGACACAGCAGTGCTGCTGGAGTTTTTAAACACCTCAGTGTCACTGCTGGACTGAGAATAGTCCACCAACCTAAAATATCCAGTCAACAGCGTCCTGTGGGCAGCGTCCTGTGACCACTGATGAAGGACTAGAGGATGACCAACACAAACTGTGCAGCAGCAGATGAGCTATCGTCTCTGAGTTTACATCCACAAGGTGGACTGACAAGGTAGGAGTGTCTAATAGAGTGGACAGTGAGTGGACACAGTGTTTAAAAACTCCAGCAGCACTGCTGTATCTGATCCACTCAGACCAGCGCAACACACACTAACACACCACCATCATGTCAGTGTTACTGCAGTACTGAGAATGATCCACCACCCAAATAGTGTGGTGTGAGGGTCCATGGGGGTCCTGACCACTGAAGAACAGGGTAAAAGGGGGCTAACAAAGTATGCAGAGAAACAGATGGACTACAGTCTGTAACTGTAGAACTACAAAGTGCACCTATATAGTAAGTGGAGCTGATAAAATGGACAATGAGCGTAGAAACAAGGAGCTGGTCATAATGTTATGCCTGATCGATGTATGTAGCAGAGTTCAAGTCACTTTTTACCAATGTTTCTACAATCTCTGTATATGATGGTTGTAAAGCACATTTGGGAATTTAGAATTTAATGTCACATGAATCGGCCCTCCTGCTGCCACGCAGTGTGCTTTCCAGGGCAGGCCCTGCTGTAGCATGGAGCTACGCAGCCTGCGGTGTGTTTGTGAGTTGTTGGGCTCAGTAGGAGGCACTCAGGATCAAGGCTTCGCGAAGGCCTTGATCATAACGAGCCCTGTCAGAAGAGCAGCACACCTTCACGAACAAAGACTTCAAGAGGAATGCTGCAAAGGCTCTGTTTTCTCAGGCTGCTCCGAAATGGGAATGAGATCACAGATCATGGGGAACAGCGCTGATCTTGTCATCCTTGGTCTTCCAGAAAGTGAAAGTGAAAAAACTGAACCTTGTTGGTCTTGTCAGCAGGCCTTTTATGGCGAGTGGTTATATGAAGGGGAGCATTTTAGATCAAGGTTGTCCATTTCTGGTCCTGGTCCTGTCTGGTCCGGCACACCTACTGAACCTGCTCGGCAATAGGAATGTGCATTCCATCTAATTTCAATATTTGAGTATCTGTAATATACACTGCAGAAAGTGATCTCTTAGCGAGTGTACACATCTTAAATGTAGTCAACATATCTAATATTTCTCATTATGAGATTGTTGTAAGAATATTGTGAGAGTATTCAACGTATTTCTACACATTTTGTTTGTTCCATTGGCAGATAGTTTTACTTGTTTTAAGCATTATTTCTTGGAATAAGCATAATTATCTTTATTCTCTCTCAAAACAAGTAAAACAATCTGCCACTTTCACTAGATAAAATCACTTAAAACAAGTAAAAAATGTATAGAAACAGATGGAATAATCTTAATCTTAATCCTAATCTTAATACACTCAGTAATGAGAACTATTAGATTAATTGACTACATTTAAGATGTTTACACTTGCTAAGATAATTTTTTTTTGCAACGTAATATCTAATAAACCACAGGAAAGAAAAAAGAACAACAAAATGAAGAAAACAGACTTTGGCGAAAATTAGCATAGAACTGTAGGCTTACTTGTAGATGGGGGTTAAAATTATTCCAAACTAGCCATAGGTTTTTACGTTGGATGGGAAAAGAAGCTGCCCCTTCAGGTGAACTAATGAGCTGACAGGAACTAGTACAATATTAGAAGCTGATGGAGGCTTGCTGTCTTCTATGCAAGATCTTTTCTCCTTGGTGGACGATGTGCCAATATGATATTTTTAAAGAAATACATTTGAATTGTTCCTGGACCTAGCTAACATCAACTATAGTACATAACAAAAAAAAGACAAAAATTTAGAGCACCAGCCATGCTGTATCTGCCTTCTCAGCCATGTCCTTCACAACGCATCCTCGGCATCGTCCTCATGTTCAGGCATTTGGGGTTTCGTAGCAGCAAAGTATAATGTAATAATACTCGCAAAACATTTTTCAGTCCTGTAAAAACATAAAATCGGCAATTCCTTGATTGAATAGGTCTGTACATTTTCTGTACATCGTCTTCCCATGATGAAATGGAACAGCTCCACAAATAGTGATGTCGTCATCATCATCATCATCATCATCATCATCATCTTTAACCACTTAATCCAGATAGCGTTGTGGTAGCAGTTGGGAGAGCAGAGAATTCCAGACGACTCCGTCCCCCAAAACTTCCTCCAGCTCTTTCTGGGGGACCTCAAGCTGCTCCCAGGCTGACTTGGAGATACAATAGTGCTTTCAGTGTTTGAATATTGTCCCCTCAAACTCTTATATGATGACTCAAGTGCTTGTGCACAGCTCTACTCTGCATTCTGACTCCAGAAAAAAGGCACCATGCGAGAGAAATGCTAGCTAACATGTAACATTTTACACTAACATTTAAGGAGGTCCATGAAACAAATTAAAGCACAAACTTGTTGGCTAGACAGATGTTCTTTTTTCAGCACTGAGGGAAAACTGATGACATTCTGAATGAGTCGTATGACTTCCCAGATGGTGAAACATTGAATCAGTGAGTTTTTCTGGGAGTTCTTCATGGCAGAAAGTGGAGGAGCAGGTGCCGACCTCCAGGAGGGCTAGGATGATTACAAAACTGCTCATGTTTGCAGAGAATTTTAAACTGTCTTGTACTGAAAGAACCCAAATCGAAAGAAATGATGAGAAAAATTCTCAAGTGTCTTAAATGAACAGAATGTTTTGGTGCGGCAGTATCAGCCTGTATTTATGATCTTAAATAGAATCATTCAGTCCTTTAACGTTGGGCACTGTGTGTTCCAACCATCAAATAAGAAAACCTGGCACTGAAGGTTTTCAGATATCAGATACCAAAATGCTTCCAAACAAAAACAAACCTGATTCCCCATTCAGGCAGTCATCTGTGTACTTCAGAAACTCAAGGTTGGTTTATTAAAGCGGATGTTTGTAATTATTTCAGATTAATTAATGTGTCTGTACTGTATCAAAGCCTCATAAAGAGGCAGTTTTGTGTGTGTGTATGTGTTTGCGGCGGGGAGGTGTTCCAGAAGTCTTTCAAGCTTTCTCTTTGGTGAAAGACTTGAGCGTCTAAAAGCTCTCTCTCTACCTCGCTCCATCACTTTCTCTTAGTCGTCGTCTTCTTCACCCAGAAAAATGTGGTAGTAGTTGAAGAGGTCAGATCAGAATAAGCTGATGACGTTGAGGTGTGATTGTGTGATTATCGGCTGTGCTTGAACTTTGGTACAGACTAGCTGTGATACTTGAAAGGTACACAGTGTGTCTGCAGAGAAAACACTCTCTCACATCAGATGTGACTCAGAAAGCATTCTCGCTGTGTCTGACTGGGAGTCATGGCCAATCAGAAGGTCCAGAATGGCTTTCCTCACTCCACAATCACTGAACACTTTCCATGGCCAGCTGGTAGAGTCAGAAAGCCTCGCCTGCATGCCCCTCTCACTCTTCTGATGGTATTCATGCCTGCACAGACTCTGCCTTAATCACACTTAGACATTGTTTACCTGTATCATACCATAGTGGGTTCTGATGTGTCTTCATGATAGGCTTTTAACACAAGTTACCACTGGTCAATTTAAATACTTTTGTCACCGGTTATAGTTGATTAATCTAAATACCTCTGCTCACTGACGCGCTCATTACTTTGCTTTATTCCATATTCACTACCTATTCATTGTCAAATCTTTATTCTGTATTCATATTGCTATTGTGTTATTGTTTTGCTGTCCCGTGTCAACCAGAGGAGGATGGGTTGCCTTTCGAGTTTTGGCTCCTCTCTCCGGGTGTCTTTCTTTTGCTTTTAGGGAGTTTTTCTTGCCATGGTCAGCCTTGGCTTGCGCATTTGGGGTGTTGATCAGGATTTTCTGTGAAGCTGCTTTGTGACAAACTAAATTTTGAATTGAAGTCTTAAATCGAATTGTGTTGTTAACGGAAGTGTTAGAAATATACATTTTGTTACTTAAGGGTTGTTAGCTTGGTTGGTATAGTGTAGTGTAGTGGGTAACATCTCTGCCTTCTACGCTGTAGACTGGGGTTCAATGCCCCACCTGGGTAAACACCCTACCTTATACCAATAAGAGTCCTTGGGCAAGACTCCTAACACTGCCTTCACCTACCTGTGTAAAATGATCAATGTCGCTCTGGATAAGAGTGTCTGCCAAATGCCATAACTGTAAACTAGTTATTAGACAATAAACAGAGTTAAGAAAAAGGGGCAATGTGATGACTACAGTGATGTTTTAATTGCACTTAAATAGGGGCATTGTGAATATGGACTATGATTTTATCTAGGTGGACTTGACGTTTGTCATTTATGTAACATAAATAACGTGCGTGTGCACATGTTCGTTACGTTGTAAGTATGCTGCTGCAATATGGCTGCCGCTGCTTCACATCGGTTTTTCGTTTGTTTTGTTTTGTATTATTTGTGTGTTTTATGCTTTGATGTTTCCCTGCTGGCTGAGGAGTTTGACATCATTCCACCAAGACAGCGGCCGAGAGCGATTTTGCACCTGCGGCTCGGAGGCTTCTTGGGCTGGCCATTTGGGTAATGTTACATCACAGCTATGATGCGGCATTGACCAGCCGCTGAGTGACGCTGTATTGAGGCTACGAGGCTGCCTGGACTGGTGACCTGATCAACGCTACATCACAGATAAGCAGCCTACTGGATTGGCTGGTTGGATGACGCTGCACTGCAGCTGTGGGGCTGCCTGGACTAGTAGTGTTGGGCTACACGGCTAGGAGGACTCTTTGGCCAGCTGTCTAAGCAATACTACATCGCAGCTACGTAGCTGCCTGGGCCGGCCACTCAGGTGACACTGCACTGCAGCTTTGGGGCTGCCTGGACTGGTAGTGTTCAGCTGCAGGAAAATGCTCCCCCTTCGTGGGACATTTTTGGCCTTCAAGGCTTCCTAGGCTGCCTGTGTGATGCACCACAGTTGTGGAGTGAGACTTTCCCCTGGGGCTAAGTTCTCTTTTCAGGCTAGTTAAGTGACTCTATACTGTAGTCATTGTAATCCCCCTTTGCTAGCTGTTGGAAAGGTAGAGTTGTAGAGTACCATTATCTGAAAAGTAAGCTTACAGCACTACTCTGATTTTGACTGAAGTCCATTTTTTTCCTGTCTGGTGGTGCTATATCCTGCCCCCTAGTTACCCAGATACCCACATATAAACTATTACGCATGAAAAGAACCAAAGTAATGCAAAATGTTCTCCAGTTTTGCCGCTGTCCTTTCCTGTCGCTGTCTGCAGTGAGTGTCGCGATGTTATTTGAAATATATATTAGTTGGAGCAATCATATAGTGTTGTGATGAAGCAGATATCCTTTTAGATATTTAGCATTTGGTTAGGTATCCACACAGGTATGAATCTGTAGTGCTGCAACATCTTGAATATTAATTATATGGGAGTTATGAAATAACGAGTTTGGGAGAAGGACAACACCTGAAGCTCCTACATTTCCATCTCTACATTCATTTTCCTTTGGCAAAGTTTTGCACCTCATTATCACCCCATCTCCTCTGTCATCCTCAGTCAGTTCTTCCTCTGCTTCTTTTCGCATCCTATAGCCATATTTATGTTGAAGGCATGGTCAGAAGTCGTGAACTCTATTTTAATTAGTCCTTTCCACAAGTAAGTAAGTTTCCCAAATCTTGGAGGACCATCAAGTCTCCTGTGAATGCAGTGTACCCAACCAAAAAGCCTCGCATAAGGATATCAGGTACTAACCAATGTTAATGTATGCGAGGTTAGTATTCTCACTAGATGCTGAGTTTGTCACTCCTTGTCTCTCCTCTCGGCATCTCTTTGACAGCGAGAGCACCTCAGTAGCAAAGGAAGATGTGAGCGTGTCACTTCTTTCACTCCTTTCCTCTCCTCTTCTGCTACTCTCCTCCTCTCTGCGGCAGTAATTAGCGAGTTCATCCAGCCGCCAAGAGACATCAGAGCGCGGTTATGGGAGCCATGAGGGAGGCCACAGAAGAAGTTCCATCGCAGCCGTTCATCGGCGGCGCTCTGGGCACTGAGCAGTCAGTATTTGTCTCTGTCTCATTAAAGCCAAAGAGCAGCCAAAAACCAACAGATAAGCCAGGGGAGGAGCCACAGCTGACAGGAGGAAGTGGGCCTGTCCCTGCAGATCCCAGAACATGAGGCCTCCACAGGGTTGGGTGTGTGTGTGTATGTACAGTTGTGGAATAGGTTTGTGAGTTATCTGCAGTTCTGCATGGTTAGCTCCTCAAATGTGTATTGATCTTCATCTACAGTCTTACCAAAGCCACTATAATTTCCTTTGGAAATTACTCAGTGGTAGTAATCCTGTTTAAACTGACCTCATGACAGTGTAATAACAGAACCTGCTAATAGACACCATGATTATTCAGGATATGACCTTTCAATCCTGGATAATTTGGGGGAATTACATAGATATTCCAAAAAGTGTGTGGAAACCCAAACAGTGTACCCACATGTGCTTCTAGAACATCTCATTCCAAAATGATATACATTCGTATGCGCTTGGTCCCCTCTTAGCTGCGATAACAGCATCCATTCTTCTGGAAATTCTTTCTACTAGACTTCAGAACACGTCTGTAGGGATTCGCTGCCATTCAGCAAGAGTATTAGCGAGGTCGGGCATTAATGTTGGGCGATAAGGCCTGGCTCACAGTCAGCGTTCCAGTCCATCCCAAAGGTGTTGGACACGGGTAAGGTGAGGGCTCTGTGAAGGCCAGTCACCCACCAAATTCAGCAAACCATTTCTTTATTAACTTCACGAGGCATTGTCATTCTGAAGCAGGAAGTGGTGTTCTCCAAGGCTCCACAAAGATGGAACCCCACACACTCTAGAATGTCATTGTATGTTGTAGGATTTAGCTTTTCCTTCACTGGAACTAAAGGCCCAAACCATGAAAAATCAGACCCTGGTCCATTATTTCTCCTCCTCCAAAGTTTACAGTTGTCACCATGCATTTGGGCAGGTCAGGGGTTGCAACCCAAATGTTAAGAAGAGGCGTTTTGTCCTTTTAATAAAAAAATTCAAACCACCTTAAGCACCACAACATCTGATGTCTGTTTTACCATCTTGGCTGTAAATATGTCTCAGTCTGTGCTGATGTACTAGTATGTAGTCCGCTTGGTATAAGCTATAGCCACTTTTCTCGCATTTCCAGCAGGAAAGTTTTCCTCAAAAGTAGAATTCTTAATGTTTCTTAATGTCTCTCAACGTTTGATTTTTTCCAAGGCTGAAGTCGCTTCTCGTTCAAATTTTCCCAATCTACCTTAAATGGTGCCTGAGGCGCCAGAATTGAACTGCTGCACCATTTAACGTTGGACAGGACATTTCGAACAAGAAGCTGGCGAACAAGATCCTGACATTAAACATATCAGGAAATCAGCTGGAGTGCTCATAGAAGTCCATTCGTCACATCGGTGACGATTCGGTGTAGTCTTAAATCTTTCTCTTTGCCTTTTCGTTAGCTACTAGCTTGGCGAGATTGTTGTCTGTGTTGCTATAGTGACCAGCAGTCTGCGCGCCAGACTTCAGGGTCAAAATTTGAATTAGCAGATATAGGCTACATTAACTCCAGCGTTTAAGACCATTTATTGTTAAACTGTGTTGAATGATCAGCAGAGCTTAATTTTACTGCAAAGGAGGATTATTTTATTATTACCTACAAATCTAATCCTGCTATGGAGCCACAACAGAGCAGTAAAACAGTGCTGACCCCTGGGGCAGGTGGTGTTTTCCTGGCATCTGACAAATCCAAATTACTTTACACCTCTCCAAACAATGACTGACATTTTGTGATCTTGGGTAATTTGGGGAAATTACACAGATCCTTTATCCCATAAGAATCAATCAAATCACACACAAATTACATTACTGGTAAAACTAATCCAGCTCAAATAGGGCTTAAAACTGTACATTTAAAGTATCATACTGGCTTCAACACAGTACATTACTGTAGAAATGACATCCATTCCTTACAGTGTTCTGTAACAGGTTTGCTATTTGGTTTTAATGAAGGTGGGATTGAATTTGAGAGCCATTAGCAGAGAAATCTAGGTCATTTTAAAGATCTCACAAACTTTTTCCACTCTGTGTTTTTAAGTTGCTCGAAGTTGAAACAGTATCACGTTGCAGTTATATTGCTGCATATTGCGAGATGGCAATGGGATTAAAAAAAAGAAAAAAGAACTGGACATTTGTCAGATCGTGCGAATGCCTCTGGTGGGCAGAGCGAAGCACCTGAGATGTTACTGATATTTCAGAGATTTGCTGGAGCACATATTTTCTCTGTAGTGCTGATGCAATAGACTTGCTTCTAAATGGACCACGGTACGTTACTGCCGTTTGCAGTGTAATGACGAAAAGAAGGAAAAAAAGAAGAAAGGAGAAAAAGAGTGGAGAGAGCGGAGAGATGGCGTGTGAAAGATAAGGACAAAGGGCTGGAGATGGAGGTCTCGATGGGACGAGATTAGGAGCTCCAAACAGGAAATGGAGCTAAGAGGGGTTACAGCTTGCATATCATTTACACATCCATGTGTCCTCTGGCTGTTTATTCTTGTGCTTGGACTGTATATATGTGTGTGTGTGTGAGAGAGAGAGAACGAGAGGGCTTTGTAGACACTGTGTTGTGGTATATACTGTAATTGTGTGCGTAAGAGAGAGCGATAGAGAGTGAGAGAGTGAGAGAGAGAGGGAGAGAGGGAGAGGACTGTATAGCTGGTGCTGGGCAATAAACACTTGTATCCACAAGTCTGAACACCCCTTGTGAAATTATGCGTTTTGTTGATTTGTGAAAATAAGTGTTCACATCCTCTACAGGGAACAAACTTAAACAGGGCGTTTTTTCTGCAAATTTCAGTGCACAATTTCCGTTTATTTGCTGAGTCTTATTGCAAAAAAAAACACAGCATGAAAAATAAAATGTGCCAAAACTTTTACACAGGCCCATTTTATATTAATTTTTTTTCCAATATGTAAAATTCAGCAAATAAACAGTAATTGTGCCTCAAAATGTGCAGCGTCTTCTCTGTAGAGGACTTAGTAAGGCATGGGAACCAGATAATTAAGTCATGGCCACAGCTTAGTAAGGCATGGGAACGAGATCCTAATGCATGGCCAAGACTTAGTAAGGCATGATCTCATTCCTAGGCCTTACTACATCGTGGCCACGCATTAGGATCTCGTTCCCACTCATGTGTGGCCACGCAGTATTTTTACCTGTATGGCATGTTATGTAGGATGTGAGGTTTAGCTGACTCAGTTTTGGATGTTATATAGAATGTGAGGTTTAGCTGACTCATTTTTGGAAGTTATGTAGGATGTGAGGTTTAGCTGACTCAGTTTTGGATGTTATATAGAATGTGAGGTTTAGCTGACTCAGTTTTGGATGTTATATAGAATGTGAGGTTTAGCTGACTCAGTTTTGGATGTTATATAGAATGTGAGGTTTAGCTGACTCAGTTTTGGATGTTATATAGAATGTGAGGTTTAGCTGACTCAGTTTTGAAAGTTATATAGAATGTGAGGTTTCGCTGACTCATTTTTGGAAGTTATATAGACTGTGAGGTTTAGCTGACTCATTTTTGGAGGTTATATAGACTGTGAGGTTTCGCTGACTCAGTTTTGAACTTTATGTAGGATGTGAGGTTCTGCTATGAAATGTGAGATGTAGCTGACTCAGTTTAGAATTTTTTATCTTTCCAGTTACAGAAACTAACCAGCTTTAAATGAAATATACGCTGATTTACTTCATTTGTTGCTCTGAGCTTTTATTCCTGCTGCTGTCCAGCAACTTAAAGGGGTCCTTTTATGCTTTCAAAGTTTAAAATTTTCATTTTGGGCTCTACTAGAATAGATTTACATGCTTCAAAGCATGTTCCAAAAACACATTCTTTTTCTCGTACTGTACATCTCTATTCACTCTGTCTGAGATGCTCTGTTAGAGCTCCTATGACTTTAAGCTCCACCTCCCGATGAACCCAGCATGCCCTGATTGCTCAGCCGCCGGAGCAGTTCCACCCCTACGCATTTCACCCTGAACAAACTCTTCCCAGCCTCCAGTATTTGCTGTGCGATGTGTGAGGGAGTGCGAAGCTTGCAGGTAGGCGGGCACTAAGGATTGTGTTGTGAGATGATGTCACCTTGTAACAAACGAAAAGGGCTGGAGTTCCAAATGAGGCCTTTCAGGCTGCTGAGAAAAGTAGTTTCTGTGAGGGAGAGTTACTCCTTCTGGTGTACTTTGGGCTTTGTAACTTTGCAGACGGTTTCCATGCACAAAAAGCTGCGTAGCACACTAGAAAAGCATAGCAGATCCTCTTTAATGTTGGGTTTTTAGGGTTGCTGTAGCTGAAGATGCCCTCTTTCCTTTCCAGTACCAGTTCCTGATCCCCAAGTATCTGAAAAAGTTGTGCTGTTTGAGAGGAAAAGACAAAGCGAGAAAGACAAAGAGAGAGCTATGCTATAGTACTATGCTGTTATACACCGTGTCACAGTGTGTATGTGCTCCACAGTGCTCTTTAAAGGGGTCATAGCACCGAGTGACCCTGTGAGAGGTCAGTTCAGTAAATAGAAGGCAGAGTGAAAGGAGCCGCTGACGGTAAACCAGCCATCGCCAGCCCTGCTGAAATAATTGAAAAGCACAGGCATTTCAAATGCTCAGGCTTACTGGATAACCGGCTTAATGCCATGTGAGTCATTCAGCAGCGACCGCTGCATGTGTGCCTGCTTTGCTGTAACTCATCAGTACCTTTTGGGTTTTTTTTTCCTTTTTCAGAATCAGAATGAAGCTTTATTGGCCAGGTTTGCTTACACATACAAGGAATTTGGTTTTGGTTACAGGAGCTCACAGTGTCAGACAGACATGTACATGTAGTGAATAAAATAAAATAAAATAAAATAAAACATGCATTACTACCATCACTTACTCACACACACACACACACAGTCATACCTGTAAACCTTACATTGTGCAAAGTATGTGTCTTAAGTTAACGCCTTAACAAGCTGTGGGCCCAAAGTTTTATTACCCACTTCTTTAGCCTAAGAATAGCTCCATTAGTTTGCACCGAAGTCCCTGTATGCACTTGAAAAAGATGGTTCCTCAGGGATTCTTTAGTAAAGAAAATGGTTCTGTATAGAACCATGAACACTCAAAGACCACTTTGCATGACTAAAGGGTTCTTTGCATTGTGAAAGTGTTCTTCAGATTGATGGAGAATGTGCGGCAGATTTTTAAATGGTCCTAAAATACACCAAAAAAGGCTTCTATTGTTACGACGCCAAGCTTGTTACAATAGAACACTTTTTCAAAAAGGTTCTATTCTCCATTTGTCTGAAGAACACTCTTTTTTTTTACTATGCAAAGAACCCTTTAATCATGCAAAGGATTCTTTAAGTGTTCATGGTACTATATAGAACCATTTTCTTTACTAAAGAACCCTTGAAGAACCATTTTTTAAGTGAGTAGTTACTGAATAAAAAGCCTTTATATGAAATAAACCTGGATTGTTAAGGGGTTAAATAACATTATGACCACCTCCTTGTTTCTACACTCATTGTCCATTTTATCAGCTCCACTTACTATATAGGTGCACTTTGTAGTTCTACAGTTACAGACTGTAGTCCATCTGTTTCTCTGCATACTTTGTTAGCCCCCTTTTACCCTGTTCTTCAGTGGTCAGGACCCCCATGGACCCTCACAGATCAGGTACTATTTGGGTGGTGGATCATTCTCAGCACTGCAGTAACACTGACGTGGTGGTGGTGTGTTAGTGTGTGTTGTGCTGGTATGAGTGGATCAGACACAGCAGTGCTGCTGGAGTTTTTAAACACTGTGTCCACTCACCGTCCACTCTATTAGACACTCCTACCTTGTCAGTCCACCTTGTAGATGTAAAGTCAGAGACAATAGCTCATCTGCTGCTGCACAGTTTGTGTTGGTCATCCTCTAGTCCTTCATCATTGGTCAGTTTAGAAGCTGGAATATTGTTTATGTGTAATATTTTAACTGTTCAAGAGAGAGATGGCTTGTGGGAAGAAGCTTGGATGTCTTGATCCTCATCTGGCTGAAGCGCCAGCCTAAGGGAAGGAGCTGGAGCAGGTGGTGTCCCGGGTGTGACAGGTTTTTTAATTAATCAATTTACTTTGACTTTTAATTCGGCTCTGCTGTGTTTGTATCTTTCCCATTCTCCTTGTTGTTGTTTGGTTCTCTGTCTCTGAGTGTTTCTGTGTTGGTGTGCTTAAAGGGGCACTCCAGCCAAAACAAAAAGTTCCATCACTCCATCTGTCATAAATGTACCTACTTACCCCCTACAGTGGCGCCAAAATAGGCCCAAAGGTGAGAATTTGCTTGAAAAAAAGTAGGAAAAGCACCTTCTGATGATGTGTCTTGAAGGTGGGAGGTACAGTCCCTCTGGGGCCTTTCCGTGAGGGCAGCCTATTTGAAATGTGTTGTTGTTGTTTTCCCTCTAGCTGGTAAATGAAGAAGGAAGCCGGATAGCTAACGCAACAGCTAGGAAGCTGAACATCACGTCTGTATTTATCAGCCTCTACATCACTGCATTTCTTTATCACAATGGGGAATTCTCAGTGATTGTTTGACATCTTTGCGCAACACATGCTGAGTATTGTAATGAGAGAACATTAATGGATGAAAAAGCAAAAAGCATACACAGTTGTAAATTCTGTCTGACCGCTAAGGTTGAGGGATGCAATGCTGCACTACAGAACACAGCAAAATATATATAAACGATAAATTAAATTCTAGTTTTGTGTTGCATTCTACGTTAACTTAACTGTGTCTTTTATTTATATACTATGCAACAGGACCACCATGCATTTATTTAATTTCCTGTCAAAATGGCCATTAAGTACAAGTTGCAGATTTTTCTGAGGAGATTAAATATAATATGATCCACTTGCATGAGGAAGTCAAAGTGACCAAAAGTTTCCAAAACAGGAGTTCCAAAATCGATTAAATGGTCTAAAGGAAATGGGACTCCTAACAACCATGCGAGACCTGGCAGACCACTATCTTTCATCTTTGAGAGAGAGGAGAAAATCAAGCTCCACTCATCCTTCAGATCTGAAAACATCCACAGGTGTTTCTACTGTGAGAAGACGACTCTCACAGCTATGGGTCTGAAAGGATGTGTAGCTGTCAAGAAGAACCTCACAGAGAAAAGGAAACAGACAAAACAGAAGGGAATTTGCAAATCGGACAAGGAAGCTGCTGATGTGGTCTCACTTTATTTGGATAGTCCACTATCTCTTATCTACAGATGTTCGAATTGTTAACAAACTATCAGTTGATTCTAAACAGTGGTGGGGTTAGTGTTGGGGTTTGGACCAGGGTTAGGGCTAGGAGCAGGCTGAGGGTTGGGTTTAGGTTTTGGGTTGAGATTAAGGTTAGGGTTAGGATTAAAGCGGTTTTAGAGTTAAAGACAATTATAGCCAATTTAGTAGATATTTAGTTGAATGTAACTTAAAGGTGCATTAAGTATCTACAAAGCAACTAAAGTGGACCGTCCAAATAAAGTGTTACTACAGATATGTTCAGAACAGGACCTGAGTCCAGGTCTTAACATCATTGAATGCATTTGGGATTACTTGGTTTGTGAGAAAATGCGACCAACTTCTAAGACCGAACTTTAGAGGGGTGGAAAAATATTTCTGTGAAAAATTCGAAGCAAGTCTCCTGAAAAAGAATGGAAGCTGTAATGAAGGTAAAGATAAGATAAGATAATCTTTTATTAGTCCCACAACGGGGAGATTCTCAGTGTTACAGCAGCAAAGGGAGAGCAAGTCACTCAAGAAAAGAAAAGAAATGAAAAGAAGTAAAAAAAAAAGAGAATTAACAAGCAAGTAATTAACTTTAAGTACTTAACATAGTTTTTACTGTTTGTTACTTGTTACTATATAGACAATATACATAATACTAAAAGTAAAAAAAAAAATAAAAATATAAACTCTATCCTTCACAAAAAATTAACAATATAAAGAATTATAAATAAATAAAAGATATTTACACTGTAAGGATATTTTGCCCGAAATTCACATGGAGCTTTGCACATGAGGTACTGGTTTATGTTACACATGGGATGGTGAGGAGTTAACATTATGAATATTATAAATAGAAAGCAAAAAATCTTTACACTATAGAGATATTTTTAAAAAAATATTAGAAGAGTGGGCACACTAAATACTGACATTATTGCTATTATAGCGAGTGTTACTGCAATATTTGCCGGGTTTTAATACAACAAGCAAGATTATATTGAATCAAAGTGAGCTAAAAGTAGTTGATGAATTCTAAAAATGCTATTTTATTTAGTTGTTGAGACAAACGTTCCTTATATTTCCTGCTTTTTTCCCCCAAAGCAGAAAAATGAAGTCACTGGCAGTTGTTTTTACTAGAAATGAAATAAATGAAGGGTGGTCCCTGACTTTTGCACAGTACTCTGTACGTACATTCTGTTTATTGTGTGGATTATTGTGTGGTGCTGTCTGAAATCCATGTTTGTGTATTTGCACTCGTATGCTTTAAGCGTCCGTGCGATGAAGTTATCAGAGGGGTTCTGGTGAGACATCAGTGACGGCCTCAAGCTTTTAATTTCATTCTGTCTGTCTGCGTACGTGTGCAGGAGCGCATGGGTTCATGTGTGTGTTTGTTTTCTCACGAGCTTAAGCGGCGTTCACTTCTTGCGAAAGATGTCATCAAGCAGCACAGCACGCTGTCATGTTCCTTTACACTCTAATAAAAAGTAGACGAACCTGCGGGGAAAACGGATTGTCTATCAAAGCACCATCTAATATATTTATTCATTCATTTGGTTGGTTTATTTATTTATTTATTTATTTACTTTTCACCTGTCGTCCCACAGAAGCCCTTGAAATATAGACACCAAATATATATATATTTTTTCTTCTTCTCTGAAAAGATCATTTCCCTGGGTGCGGTGGAGGAGAAGAGATACAGAAACCTGGCGGTGAAATTATTTATTGATTTTGCGGCGTAGCTGTGGAGCTTTTCGCCCGTGTCCTCGCTGAGTCTTTTGTCAGCGTGGTTGAACTGGGATGAGATTGCTGGAGCATAATGTTTAGCCAAGCTATATCAGTAGCCATTTAGATTAAGCTGGAGGTTAATGCAAGGGCCATGGGAAGCAAAATAAACAGCGACTCTCTGGTTTCACCAGCAACTTCCTCTCTGCGAAGCTTTGACTGATTCTTCCGGCTCTGGCACCTCCTTGCTTTTCTTAGTTGGAGCTTTTTTTGCTTGATTCTTTCTCCTTCTGATGGTCCTTCATTAGCACTGATCCTCTTACAGTTTGGCAGGTGTTAGGAGTACCGATCGAACCGTCTGTCTGGCCCATGCGGTTCATACTGAGCCCACAAGTCCAATAATCGAAGGGGAAACTCATGTAGGTGCCACTGTAAGGGTTTTTAAATGGCACACCGAGGACTGCTGAGTAGCAGAAGGCAGGATCAGCTTTATTTGGACCGTTCTGTAGTTTGAACCCAGTTGGTTCAAACTACAGCCCCATAAAAATATATATATTAAAAGAACTATTAGGTTTTCAGACCTTCAACATTTACTATGAGTATGTAATAATATATTTACACCCAATGTGTTAATTGAGACAGTAATAAGTTAAATATTTACAAAATCATAATTTATAGGGCACTTTCTATTGGTAGGTGGCTGTCCCAAACCCTAAACCCAAAATTTCAAAATTGTTAAAATAAAATCTCAATTTTTTTCTTCATTTTTAAAAATATTTTTAAAGATCTTTTTTAAAATTTAGTTTAAAGTGAAGTTGAGCGATTCAACAATGCTGTTCTACATTTTCACCTCTGAAAGACAGAGTCTTAGTTCATAGGTGGAGCCTTATTTTAGCCACACTCCTGTATTTTAGAGCAGGAAGTGAGACTGTTTCCCTGTTCCTGATGGCAGTTAGACGCCACTGTTTTGAAGAAAATGTGTCCCAAACTCTGAAAATCAGTGTAGAACTTTTGTCACAGTCAGCGTGGAAGAACTGTCACTACCGTAACACATATTTTCTGCAGTTAAGCAAACTTTGAATTTTAATGAAAACATTATGATTTTATGTGTGTACGGCTGTTCAAAGCTGCGTTTGCTAGTCATGTACTGGCCAGCGTTTTTGAGTTTCGGTCAAAAGTAGCTAAAACTGTCACCAAAACTGTCACTTCTGAAACATTTGGTAAAGGTACAAACACAAACAAGTTATGCACAGAACGTTGACAGAATTTCTGTACTTGTATCAGTGAGCTGCGCAGTGTAGCCAAAAGTATGTGGACACACCTCACAATGAGAGAATTTCTGCCACACTCATTGCTAACAGATGTACAAAATCAAACACATAACAATGTAGACAGACATTGGCAGTAGAGGGTCGTACTGAAGAGCTCAGTGACTTTAAACATGGCTCTGTCATAAGATGCCACCTTTGCCACAAGTCAGTTCTGCCCTGCTAGATCTGTTCCGGTCACCTGTAAGTGTTATTATTGTGAAATAGAAGCATCTGGGTGCAGCAACAACTCAGCCACGAAGTGTCATGCAAACTCACGGAGTGCTGAAATGCGGAATGTAAAAATCGCCTGTCCTTTGTTGCATCACAAACTACAGAGTTTCAAATGGGCTCTGGAACTAACATCAGCACAAGTACTGTACATCAGGAGCTTCATGAATGTTTGTATGGCCAAGCAACTGCCCACAAGCCTAAGATCACTATGTGCAATGCCAGGAGAGCACTACCTACTGGTATACCTAGTGCCAAACAGTAAAGTTGGGTGGAGGAGGGACATGGGCTGGGTCTGTTTTTCATGGTTTGGCCCCCTCAAAGTGAATTGTAATGTTAATGCTACAGCACACAAAGACATTTAAGACAATTATATGGTTGCAACTTTGTGGCAACAGGTTGGGGAAGACCCTTTCCTGTTCCAGCATGACTGAGCCCCTGTTCACAAAGCAAGGCCCATAAAAACATGTTTTGATGAGTTTGAACTCCAGTGGCCTCCACAGAGCCCTGACCTCAACCCCACTGAACATCTTTGAAATGAATTAGAGCATTGATTGTGAGCCAGGTCGTCTCGTCCAACATCAGCCTCTTGAGTGGATGCTGTTACACCCACTAGGTGGGGTAGGGGGATGGGATGTATAACAAGCTCAACTGTGGGTGTGATGGTCAGGAGTCCACATACTTTTGGCCATATAGTGTATATTTGAGAAATAATTGTCACATTACAACATGCATTTGTTACTGCTGGAGATAAGTATGACTTCTTGGGCAAAAAGGAGTTGCTAATGACTTCCAAATGTGACCCAGGCCTCCATGCATTAGATAGCAAAATAATTCCATTAAAAAGTCCACAGGCAAGACATGGCCCAGATGTGGCCCAGACGTAGACGTGGTTAGAATTATTTTGCTTCCTGGCCTAGTTTGGAATAGCTGTTTTGCAGAGTTTCTGCTGTGGAAGTGCTATCTGTTCTATCTCAAGCCAGGTCTTGCTTGTAGTCCTCTTCAGTAATGGCCAAGTCAAGAGGCCGTTGTAGAAGCGGACTGCGGCGAGACTCGGCTGGAGATCGAACCGATAGCGCTACAGGAAACATACTAATGCAATAATAACTAATAGAGTGAGCCATGTTTTTGCCTCCAGGCAAAAGTGCTCTGAAAGGGCCTTGAACCTGTTTGGCTGTGAGTGGTCAGAGAATTACTTGAGTTGTATGGCTCTGAGAGCGCTGCTTTTCGCTGCCCCACAGCTTTGGCTCCAAAAAGCGCTCAGACACATCAACTGTGGGAGAACAATGGCAGAAATAAAGATAGCACGACAGGTGGGCTCACTGACAGGCCTCTCCTGAGCCGTTCACAAGCATCAGTATTTAAAAACGCTACCTGCATGTCAAGCAGTGAAAGTCCAGAGACTGTTTGAGCTGGAAATTAGGATTAGCTCTGATTAGCAGTGCATCGGCGCCCTCTCTCTTAGCTATGGGAAAACAGGCACTCGGTCTTGAAAATAAAGGTGAACAGCATGGCAAACATCATGAAACCTGTCATATTTTTATGATATATGATGTGCATCATAACTTTTTGAAATTTGTGAGTTGGAATGGGCAGAAAGCACCAGTTTAACAGCAGGACCACTTTTTAAAAATGCTATGGAAAAACTCAGTCAAGGTTAAACTATTTAAGAAGAGACAGGAGCAAAAAGTCAAGCAGTTGGTCAAAATAAATGAATTACATGATGTCATAATGAGCTGACATCCAATCAGCAACTTTCCATGCAGTTTGAAGTTGTTATTTACAGGCTCTCTATAACTGATCTAAACCTGCCTTTATGATGCAGTTGTTCACTGTTCTAGAAGTACTGACTTTACGCATGTCGTATACAGAAAAGTGTATATTTAAGAAATAGAACACAGAGGTGAATTGGTCACCGTAGATCATCACAGCCATGATGTTATTGGCGATAACACACTCCTCGAGTGTTCTATTGCTTTTATACAACAGTTGAATAAATAATGAATAATAATAATGATAATAATAATAAATTGGGCTGTGAACGTGGCATTTAAGGTTGTTGTTTAATTGTTCGCAGTTCCTTTGCCAAATTATAGTTCCTTAACGAGCAGCTTGTTGCTACGTCAGAGTAACGAACTCCGCCCACTTACTGCACAGCCGGCAGTTCGTTCTCCAGCTCCTCACACTAAATTCCCAAACTGTCATCACCAGTTTGGGAATTTAGTGTATTCATCCAATCAGCCAGTTCATTTCTGGCTGATTCCAGGTTGTTTAGCTGTCACAGCTGCCGACTGAAAAGCTGCTCAGTGGTGATGACAGTTTGGGATTTTAGTGTCGTCTCATCTTCAGAGTCTGACCAAATCGGCTGTCGGTCAAATGTGATCTTAAAAGTGTCCATTTTCTGTTTGTGGCAAAGTAAGAAGTAAAAACATTCAAATAGCTTGAGCGTCTCCTACAGCTGTCAAAGTTGTTGCTTAGCAACGGCGTCTCAGCGGAGTGATACAATGTTTGTGAAAAAAATATGATGTTATGAAATAACAGCACAGTTAGAACGCCTCTCAACCAATCAGCTTGTGTGGCCGGAACTACAGTGGTGTGAAAAAATGTTTGCCTCCTTCCTGATTTCTTATTCTTTTGCATGTTTGTCACACTTAAATGTTTCAGATCACCAAACAAATTTAAATATTAGACAAAGATAACACAAGTAAACACAAAACGCAGTTTATAAATAAAGATCTTTTTTATTAAGGGAAAAAGAAATCCAAACCTACAGGGCCCTGTGTGAAAAAGTGATTGCCCCCCTGTGGTTTATCACATCTTTGGAAAGCTGAGTTCAATTTCCCTAGCCACACCCAGGCCTGATTACTGCCACACCTGTTCTCAATCAAGCAATCACTTAAATAGGACCTGCCTGACAAAGTGAAGTAGACCAAAAGATCCTCAAAAGCTAGACATCATGCTGCGATTCAAAGAAATTCAGGAACAAATGAGAAACAAAGTAATTGAGATCTGTCAGTCTGGAAAAGATTATAAAGCCTTTTCTAAAGCTTTGGGACTCCACAGTGAGAGCCATTATCCACAAATGGCGAAAACATTGAACAGTGCTGAACCTTCCCAGGAGTGGCCGACCGACCAAAATTACCCCACGAGCGCAACAATGACTCATCCAAGAAGTCACAAAAGACCCACAAGAACTTCCAAAGAACTACAGGCCTCACTTGCCTCGGTTAAGGTCAGGGTTCACGACTCCACCATAAGAAAGAGACTGGGCAAAAATGGCCTGCATGGCAGAGTTCCAAGATGAAAACCACTGCTGAGCAAAAAGAACATGAAGGCTCGTCTCAGTTTTGTCAGAAAACATCTTGATGATCCCCGAGACTTTTGGGAGAATACTCTGTGGACTGACGAGACAAAAGTTGAACTTTTTGGAAGGTGTATTTCCCATTACATCTGGCGTAGAAGTAACACAGCATTTCAGAAAAGGAACATCATACCAACAGTAAAACATGGTGGTGGTAGTGTGATGGTCTGGGGCTGTTTTGCTGTTTCAGGACCTGGAAGACTTGCTGTGGTAAATGGAACCATGAATTCTGCTCTCTACCAAAAAATCCTAAAGGAGAATGTCCGGCCATCTGTTAGTGACCTCAAGCTGAAGCGCACTTGCATTCTGCAGCAGGACCATGATCCAAAACACACCAGCAAGTCCACCTCTGAATGGCTTAAGAAAAACAAAATGAAGACTTTGGAGTGGCCTAGTCAAAGTCCTGACCTGAATCTGATTGAGATGCTGTGGCATGACCTTAAAAAGGCAGTTCATGCTCGGAAACCCTCCAATGTGGCTGAATTACAACAATTCTGCAAAGATGAGTGGCCAAAATTCCTCCACAGCGCTGTAAAAGACTCACTGCCAGTTATCACAAACGCTTGATTGCAGTTGTTGCTGCTAAGGGTGGCTCAACCAGTTATCAGGTTTAGGGGGCAATCACTTTTTCACACAGGGCCCTGTAGGTTTGGATTTCTTTTTCCCTTAATAATAAAGATCTTCATTTATAAACTGCGTTTTGTGTTTACTTGTGTTATCTTTGTCTAATATTTAAATTTGTTTGGTGATCTGAAACATTTAAGTGTGACAAATATGCAAAAGAATAAGAAATCAGGAAGGGGCAAACACTTTTTCACACCACTGTAACTGTTGTATAATATAATATATTGCAATGTTATTGACTACTTTAAAACTATAAATCAATTTGCATATTCAGTTGTTATTTTTGTTGCTTTTTACTTTTCACATGTACTTTCTGTGCACTATTTCAGTGTGCACTGAAAAAAGGAGCTTTGCCCAGCATGGCAAAAACAGTACTGTGCAAAAGTCAGATTGAGCCTTATTTTCCAAGAGACTTGCTTTTAGGTTTTGAAAGAAATCAGCAGGGATGTTTTTCCAAAGTTCAGTCCTAGACGTTGGTTGCCGTTTCGGCTTCTCGTGATACAGTGGTTATTAGGAGTCCCTTTTTTTTAAACTCGAGTTGGAAACCGGAAAAATGAATAACTTGTACTTAATTGCTGTTGACTGGAAAATGAATAAACAAAAAGTTGGTCTCTGATTTTACACAGAACAGTTTAAACTGAAGAAAATAAACACGCTTGCATTCTCGCTCAAAACTTTGCTGACTGTTCTTTGTATGGTTTGGTAGTTCTTAATGTAGGTTTAATAAATCATGCTTTTACAGATTGTAAATTGCTTCTTGTTAAAATAATAATATGACTTAAGCAGTGTGGAATTAGCCTGCAGGCCACTGATATTATGGCCTGTTATTTTCAGTAGGCATTACTGCATTGTCTTTTTTGTATTTAACAACTTTGAAGCAACATCGAAATCATTCAAGCCCCTGTTCATGCATGAATAGTTTTTGTATGTTTTATAGCCTTTTGTTGGCTAAATAAATCAGTGCATCAATAATATAATCTAGAAATCAATTAATTACTGAAGAATTATTAGCAACAGCTGTAAAAATAACAGCATATCATCATATTGCCCACTTCTGTGTGAGCATTGCTGCAGTGCTTGGTCATGCCTTTGGAGAAAACAAGGTGAAGTTCTCAAGGCCAAAACAGCTGTTTTAGGCGTATCATTCTGTGAGCCTTAAACTCGGTTCGAGAAACTGTTCCCGCTTGTGTAGTGTGGCGTTCTTCCACTCACCAGATAATCTTGCTCTGAAATAGCCTTGCTGTAAATCACTGGTTGAAAAAGTACAGGAGATATCACAAAGTAATCTCTCTGTGATCTGAGCAATGGTCCTTGAATACAGATGCAGAATTAGAGCTCCACCTAGTGGCTCAGCAGGTACATCACAGCTTACAGATGGATGTGAAAATGTATGCACTGCTGGTGAAATTACACATTTTGTGAAAAAAAGTTTATACCACCTCTGCATGGAACAAACTTAAATTACAGCTGAATTTAACATATTGGAAAAGCCTTCAAACATTCCTTGTAGCCAGTTAATAATGTTTCTATGCTTGAGTTAGATTTGATTTTTTCCACTTTTCCTTGCAGAAAACTTCTAGTTCAGAAATATTCAGAGGTTGTCTTGCAAGCATGTTTGAAATCTAGCTACAAATGTTCAGTGCTAATATTAATATAATATAATAAAAGTCTAAGGATGGTGAGGACCTTTCCCAAAATTTCTTCTTGTCTTTCTTGGGGTAGTTAATGGTGGACTTAGTGTAGATTTTGGAAGATTGCCTTGTCGTAATATCCAGCCTCTTTTCTTCTTCAGTTTCTTCAGCATAATAGATCCACCCCTTAGCTTAACAGCTGGCAAGGTGTTCTTTTCATCAAATGCTGCTCCTTTTTTCTCTGAATATATTCAGATATCGCAGCCAGAGAGTTCGATTTTTACTTCTTCATTCCACAGCACTTAATTCCGAAAAGAAACTAGTGTATCTAGATGTTTTGCATACTTCAGACTTTTGTGATGAGGTCACATGCATGATTTCTCTCTGATGACCCTTCTATGCAGATCATGTTTGTGCAACAACACTGGACAGTGCACTGGTTCCTCTTATTCCTGCACTAGACATGCACCGATCCTTGTTTCTATGCTCATTGTCCATTGTATCAGCTCCACTTACTATATAGGCGCACTTTGTAGTTCTACAGTTACAGACTGTAGTCCATCTGTTTCTCTGCATACTTTGTTAGCCCCCTTTTACCCTGTTCTTCAGTGGTCAGGACCCCCATGGACCCCCACAGAGCAGGTACTATTTGGGTGGTGGATCATTCTCAGCACTGCAGTAACACTGACGTGGTGGTGGTGTGTTAGTGTATGTTGTGCTGGTCTGAGTGGATCAGACACAGCAGTGCTGTGTCTGATCTAGAATTACACAAGTCTTTCCCTTATTTCCTCATTCATGTGCCCAGTTCCACAGTCCACTTACATGTAATTCATTTTTTCTCCGCCTGTGATAGGAAGGAAAAAAGAAGTTCGACAAAGAGACAGAGAAGTACTACTCAACCCTGGAGAAGCATTTAAACCTGTCCTCCAAGAAAAAGGAATCATTACTGCAAGAGGTGAGTCAGACACACAAGGGGAAACCACCTCCTGTTTGTCATAGTTGTTCAAATCCCAAACCTAGACGATCATGATTAAAGGCTCTGTGGTGAGATCACATCTGTGTCTCCTGTGCGAGACGGTACATCCAGTGCTTTTATGAATATGAATCAGAAATACCAGACGCACAGTACTGTGCACAAGTAAGCGACCAGCCCATCGTTTAAATAATTTCCAGTCAGAACTCGGAAATTATTCATTTTTCAGCATCAGCAAAAAAGCAGAAAACGTTTAACTCATTTAAATGACAAATTCACCTCAACAGCTTAATATAGTTGAGTTTTGATTCAGTATTTAGGTGTGTCCAATCGCCGCCTTTATTACAGGTTGCATTCTTTTCTCAAAAAAATCTGCATGCATAATTTTCCACACCTCCAAAGTTCAGTCCTAGAAGTTGGTCGCATTTTCTGCTTCGCACGTTCCCAAATACAAATGAAGGGTTCGGCCCAAAATGCATTATAGAGCACTTTCAAAGGTTTTTTTTTTTTTTATATAATATACATTGTTTGCAATGGGCTTTACATATACAAGATATTATTAATGCCACCTATGTTAGAGAAATGACAATTTTCCATTACACGTCAGCTGTTTTTCTTTTTCTAAAACTGTTACACATATTTACATGATTTCAAAATTAAACGCTTCAAATTTAGACTCATCAGTCAGCGCTTTACTTCTTATCTCCACATCAAAGCTTGTTCACAGATGATACTCTGTTTACATAGTGGCCAAATTTGACCAAAAGCTACTGATGTAGCCATTAAATTCAGCACAAACAAGCCCAGATGACTTCCTCTCCATCTCCAAGGTAATGTCCTTCTTTGTCACTCCGCAGGCTGACACTCAGATTGATAAGGAGAGGCAGCTTTTCTACGATGCCTCACTGGAGTACGTCTTTAAAATCCAGGAGGTCCAGGAGAAGAAGAAGTTTGAGTTTGTCGAGCCGGTAAGATCTCGTCTTGTGAGCTTTTTGGCTGCCACATGTTTTGTGTTATGTAGTGTGCATATGTAAGTAACAGTGGTGACCCTTGACTATTAGAGCCAGGCTTTTAGTTTGGGCCATAAAATTCAAAACTCAAGAAAATAAGAAAAAAATCCTGCTCTCAGATTATGTTCATTTTTACACCCTATATGAGGATCTAATAGTGTCTTAGCTCTGAAGTGATACTGGTGCACATGAACATTTTCCATTCTAGGTTGAACATGGATATGTGAAGCCATTGGTTAGATTATTGTTCATATTTGCAATCAGTGACTTACACTATGTGGCCAAAAGTGTGTGGACATCCCTCCCAATTATTGAGTTTAGGTGTTTTACCCACGCCTATTGCTAACGTGTATAAAATCATAGCCATGCAATCTCCATAGACAAACATCAGCAGTAGAGTGGGTCATACAGAAGAACTTGTGGCTTCAAATATGGCACTCTATATAGTCATTCTATATAGAACTTGAACACTTAGACCCATTTGCTGCATAAAAAGTTCTTTGCCTGGTGAAATGGTTCTTCAGATTGGAGAATGTGCTGTATGTGGTTCTGTATATCATCAAAAAGGGTTGGTACTGTTACTTTGTTGCTTGTTGATGTCAAGCTTATAACAACAGAACATCATTTTGGTCCTACAGAGAACTCTTTTCAAAAAGGTTCTGTATAGAAACATATACATCACATTCTCTATCAATCTGAAGAACCATTTCACCACAGAGAGAACTTTTTATGCATGCAAATGGGTTGCTGAGTCCTTATGGTTCTACATAGAACCATTGTCTTTACTAAAGAACCCTTGAAGAACCGTCTTTATTATGTGGGTACATTAGCAAAAACATTGTTTTAAGTTATAAGGGAAGTGGAACCTAGTAAGAGTTTGTGAAATGCCTGTAGGTGAGTTAGACCAATCAGAGGCAACAAAACCTTCGTGTGTTGTGACATCACAGCCACAACTTACTGGCAGTTTGATACACTAAACGCAAATCGCAGTCGCAATATTTGTCAGAAAAATTGCGATTAGATATTTTCCACAGATTGTTCAGCCGTACTACAGCATACAAAGACATTTTAGACAATTATATGCCACCAACTTTGGGGCAGCAGTTTGGGGAGGGTCTTTGGCTGTTCTAGCTTGACTGTGCCCTTGTATACAAAGCAAGGTCCATAAAGACATGATTTAATGCGAGTTAGGAACTCCAATGGCCTGCACAGAGCCCTGACCTCAACCTTATTGGACACCTTTGAGATATATTGAAACGTCGATTGCATGCCAGGCCTTCTCGTCCAGTATCAGTACCTCATCTCACAAATGCTTTGACTGAATGAGCACAAATTCCCACAGACTCTCTCCAAAATCTTGTGGAAACCCTTCACAGAAGAGTGGAGGCTGTTATAGCTGCAAAGGGGGGCCAACTCCATATTAATGGCCATGGTTTTGGAATGGGATATCCAACAAGCTCATAGGTGTGATGGTCAGATGACCACATACTTTTGGCCATATAGTATTTCTAGGACTTCCAGAAGTGCTAGAGAAATGTTTTTTCTCGCAAAATTGATATTTGTAAATCAAAACCTGATCGGTTGAGACCCCTGTCACTTCCTAATTATGGTGGTGGATCAAACGTGTAAGGCCTTCTGTCCAGCTCCTTAAGATCTAACCCACAAGAGAGCGAGCTACAGATATTTATTAGCTTCCAGGAATCATTAGGCCATTTTATGCCATATTTTGCTGCTCTCTATTAGGAAGGTTAGCCATGTTTTTTTCATTTCTATCTGAGCTCTTACACATTCAAATGCACACATACTGTCCCTGTAGAAATATGCCCTGAAAAGGCCAAATGTTGGACATGTTATGCATCATTATGGTAACTGGGCCATCTGGACACTAATGGCTTTCAAACCAACAGCGAGTATATCATCTAGTTTATGAGCGGCGGAGTCATCATCTGTGAAAATCTCAAACTGTTTAAAATCACACCACGTTATCCATTCTGCACCCGCTCTCCAGCCCCCCCCCAAACCTGCACATGTGTAGTCACTGATGTACTGTTTATACATTCTGTTTGTGTTTGACTCCTGTGTGTTTGTAATATGTGCAGAGTTGCCAGTATAAACCATACTGTGAGCATCAAACAAATAATTTGGCAAAAAATCAAATGTACACAGTTTCTGTGGTGAATAGTGAGAGATTTGTGACTTGGTGACTATTAGATCCAGGCCTTCAGTTCAAAGCATAAAGGTCAAAACTTTGTGAAAAACCACCTCTACAAGAATTTCTGCTAGCACCCCATACGATTCTAGTAGTAGATTGGCGTTAATGGAGAGTCACAGAAACACTTTTTTTAGCTGTTCTAGATTGAGCACAGGCATTTGAGGCATGTAAATCGGTCGTTCTACAGAAACGTCCACTTTTCTATCTCTCCATAGGAGTCACTGGTGTTACTGATCCTCACTGGTGTTACACATAATAAAGGGAACACCAAAGACATTTTTAATGAAAAATGCATTTTACAAAATGGCTGCTACAGAGCATCAAACCACATGATGTCAATCATGGAATATCCACTAAAATATGGAATTTAATCCATTTGTGTTCTATTTTTCACAATTACCTCAGAATAAAGTCGGTCACACCAGCGACTTCAGCTAAAAGCTTCATATGAAATCATGAGCTAAATGAGAAAATCTCTGATAACTGAAAGACTCAGTGGACTCACCATGTGCTTTTCTTCATAGATCCTCAGAAAACAGGTAAAAGGAAGTCAAGTGATGTCATTAGTGTGACTTTTATTTCAAAATAAGAGTACGTAGTAACACCAGTGACACAACTCCTGGGGACAACAACTTTCATTATATATTTTATAATATTTATTTTGCATTTGTTTTCTTTATGTCATTTAATTTATATATTCCATAGTCGTGTATAGATTATTGTATTGTGTTTTTTTCTAAAATATGGCCTCAGCCTTTACACATGACTGTGAGGACGAGCTCTTCTGTGGTGCTTGGAATTCTAGATAATTGACTTAAAAAACAATATTGCTAAATTGAGGCTCAAGAAGGTGTAACTGTTAAAATAACTTACTTTTTATTTTAAAATATAAATAAATTGTAACCCTAACATGTTTTTCAAGTGTAGTATATCTGTAAATGCTAGGGACACAAAAATGGACGTTTCTGTAGAATGACCCAAATACACGACATTTCTTGTTTTATTTGACGGTTGTAACATATTAAATCTATTTTACCTTGCGGCAGTTTTACGATGACTTATTCAGGAAAGATCACTGGGACAGAACTGTTTTTCATTTCAAACATCTGACTGAAATGCACTGGTCAGGCGATCACTTGTAATCACAGTCAGTGACGTATCTAGAACATCTAGAAGGCCGAATCAAACCATGATTGGTTGATTCCACTGTTAGTTTCTAGTTATGCTGTTTGTTAATCTGATATGTTAGGCCTTCTGTTCAGCTCCTGAAGTCCTAACCAATGAGAGAGCTTGCATGGCTGTCTCTACCTGGATAAAACAGAGAAAATAAAAGTGCTTGTGTGTTTTCTCTTGGGTGTCCCTTTGTTTCCAACCAAAGCTGAAGTGAAATAAGAGTATCACTACAATGCTTGAAGATTTTAAATACAACAAGCGTGATTATTCTAGTAACTAATAGTGTAAACCAAAAATTAAAAATTACAGATATGTATTTTTTTTTATTCCACAGAAATCATGAGACCTTTTATGAAGGCCTTGAATGTTCTCGATGAGCCAAAACATGTTTGTTGACTGAAGTTTGCTTCTTTCGTTTGCACTGGAGCTATAAGGCTAATGTAGCTAACGTAAAGAAGCAAACTTCAGACACCAGACATCCTGGCTGATTAACAAATTTTGGGGTAAAGGAAAAATAGGGTACAAAATTAATACTAAATTATCGCTTTAAAGAAAAGTCAAAAGCCGTATCCAAGAGGAGGTCCGGTAATGTAATTTGCAAGGGATTTGTCTGATTTATATGGAATAAAGTATCTGTGGAATTTCCCCAGATTAGCTCAGGTAGCCTGAGCCTATAATTAAATGGGTCAAAACAAACAAAAAAACTTTGATATAAAGGGCCCAAATCATGGAAAAGTGAATTTTTCTTTTAAATAAGAGTTTGATGTAGTATGTAAACATTGTCACTGTTTCAAAACATACCATTCACTCCGCTGTCCAAACCTTCAAAAACAGCCAGTTTTCGATTTCACTGTTTTTATGAGATCACAAAAAATAATGGATTTCTACACCGATCAGGCATAACATTATGACCACCTCCTTGTTTCTACACTCATTGTCCATTTTATCAGCTCCACTTACTGTATAGGTGCACTTTGTAGTTCTACAGTTACAGACTGTAGTCCATCTGTTTCTCTGATACTTTGTTAGCCCCCTTTTACCCTGGTCATAATGTTATGCCTGATTGGTGTACACATCTGCCTATTAAGCCTACAGCAGTTTAGCTCCGCCCATCCACCCTGAAGTTATAAGGAGTCTTTTAGTCTGGACTGACAGAGGTCATTTTACACAGTTGTATGCAAAATGTTTAGCACTCCTGGTCAGATAGGAATGAAATTAAGTTAACACATCCTCTACAGAGAGCAGACCTTTTATTTGCTGAATTTTGCATATTGGGAAAAAAAAAAAAAGATAATGTGGCCTATGCAAAAGTTATGGCACCTCCCCAGGTAAAACCAATCTACTTTGAATAAGACTATAGAAGGTAATTAATACCAGAATTATTACTTAGCAGACTACCAACAATACATATTCATACTGGATTAAAATCACAAATCTCATTGGTAATCATTCAAATTACACCACCTCCCCAGATAAAACTAATCCAGCTCAAATATGGCTTAATTTGTTCTGATGTGCTTTCACATCTCAGCGCTAAAATGCAGGTCCTGTAAATCTGAAAGGGCTTTTGTCTGTGTGTTTGTGTGTGTGTGTGTGTCTGTGTGTCTGTGTGTGTGTGTGTGTGTTGGAGAGAGTTTGTCAGCGCTAACATCTTAAGTGCAAGACTTTAACAGGAAGCATTACGTTCCCAAGTATTAAGAGGCTAAGAGCGTCAGATGGAAACTAAGTGGCTCTTGAGCCCTCTCGTTTGTTTACATCCTCTGACAGGGACCCCGGCAAACACACAGTGAAGGCGTAAATCTCCTGGCCACGCGAGCCGAGCCTGCTATATGACGGCGCTCGACCTTGCTTACGGTAAAAATGGCCGTGAATTAGATGACTCATCCATAGTCATTAAGCGTATTTATGCGAGCACTTTCCAAACTGTGAGTAAGGGTTCGATACGAGAATGTTCTAGGCTGAGTGTGACAGGAGCAGTGTTTATCGCCTCGTGCTGGTGAAGCCTCTCCAACCATCCCTCAGAGGAGGCCACACGAGCCAGCCTAATCTGCAGAGTCATGGTGCTGCAGCAGCAGCTTTAAAGCTTTACGTAAAAGCCTCTGTCTGATCCCTCAGAGCTATTGTGTCTTACCACAGCAGTTACTGATGAAGTCCTGACCAATAGTTAACCCTCATATGCTTTGTGCACACCTGCTTATCCAGCGTTTCTTCTGAAATCAAAGGCCTTAATGAGGAGTTCGTCGGCCTTTGCTGCAGTGACAGCCTCTACTCTGCTGGGAAGGTTTTACACTAGATGTTTATTTATTTATTTATTTAGGCAAATAATTCCTTATTTAAACGACATTAATTAAATAAAGTGCTGGATTGTAAGGAAGTGGCATCTGGCTGTTTAGCACAATGAGTCACGTATAGTTATGCTAAAATATTTTGCTATTAGATGTAGCAGCATTCAAACATAGTTATTTACATCATAAAAGTGCAACACAAATCGGTTCAAAAAAACAAAGAGTAATAAGTTGGCCGACTGCTGTTCACATGTTCAGAGCAAGAAGCTGCTCTAAGCGTGTGATCTTAACTGATTCCTATCGTGTATCCCTATCTGATGTCAAAAATATTTTCAGGCTAAAATTGAACTGTATTTTCTTCTCAGTGTGTGTATTATTGCAACCCCCTTAATAAACAAAAGAATATTAATGTTATACTGTCTGAAATGGATCCATTGTTGTTTGTTTCAGCTCCTGGCCTTCTTGCAGGGCCTGTTCAATTTCTACCATGAGGGATATGAACTGGCCCATGAGTTTGAGCCCTACAAGCAGCAGCTCCAGTTCAACTTGCAGAATGTAAGAACATGTCTCAGTGCAACTACTTCAGCTTTTTCTGCTACATTCTGACTACATTCTACATATATATATATATATATATATATATATATATATATATATATATATATATATATATATATATATACCACTTACCCCCATATAGGTTTTGTTAAACTCGCTGTCCACTCTGTCAGACACACCTACTGTGTTGGCCCGCCTTGTGTTTGTGACTTCAGAGACATTAGCTCATCTCTTGCTGTATACTTTGTGTTGGCCATTTAGTCCAACTTGCCCAGGGTGGCCCAGTCCAGGTCCTGGAGACCTAACACCCTTCAGAGTTTAACTCCAACCTGAATCTAACACACCTGATCCAGGTAATGAAGGCCTTCAGGGTCATCTGAACATTAGAGCCAGGTGTGTTGGTTCTGAACCCTCCAGGGTGGTGGATCTCCATGACCAGGACTGGGCACTGCTTTAGTTCTTAGACAGTAGCGACAAACGCTGCCCACAGGACACTGTTGGCTGGATGATTCTGGTTGGTGGACTATTCGTCAGTGTTACTGCAGTGTTGAAAATGATACACAAACCAAATAATACCTGCCCTGTGGAGGTCCTGACCACTGAAGAACAGGGTAAAAGGGGGTTAATAAAGTATGCAGAGAAACAGATGGACTACAGTCTGTAACTGTAGAACTACAAAGTGCACCTATATAGTAAGTGGAGCTGATAAAATGGACAATGAGCGTAGAAACAAGGAATTGTACTTAATGAAGTGGCTGGTTGGTGTGTGTGTGTGTGTGTGTGTGTGTGTGTGTGGTCTTCACTACATTCCCTCCCTACTGCCTTGGGAAGCAGACAGGTAAAGAGATTAGCTTTGGAGAACAAAGTCTTGCCTCTACTTTCTTTGGATTGTTTTTTTTTCTCATTTGAAAGGCCATTCAAAGTATAAATCATCCAAAGCTGCTGGTCAGCGTTTTCATGGCCAGCACACTCTCTATGCACTATGACCTCTTCGCCAAGCTGAAATTCCGTGTCTTGCAGTATCAGTTAAACTGGCAGGGGCTGACATTTGTGCAACCCCCCCATAAGAGAGAACATCCCTGAGACCGGAGCCAGACGGAAGAACACTAACAGAGCACTGGCAGTGGAGTAACAGTGGAACACTAGACTAGCAGACTGGCACTGCAGCCTAGGCGCTGATACAGAAATCAATTAGTACATTCGTTATGCCCCCAGAATCTGATCACATTAATTTTTTTAATTAAAAAAAAGAAAATCAGGAATTCTGCAGATGTTTTTTAAAAAAAAAATCCATAATTCTATACTTAGGCATTCAGTGGTTTGATGTTTAATAGTACATTATAGAGAATTTTATTTATTTATTTATTTATTTATTTATTTATTATTAAGGCAGTTATAGGAATCAAGATTCACAATATCTTTGTACTGCAAATATAGCCATTTTATTTACTATTCAAAACGACCAGTGAGCCTACACATGTCTTCTGAGTTTTTATATGCAATATTAATCATAATGCAGTAGTAATTTTCTTTGGGTACTTTACACACTGCATGTACCTCCACGGCATGACTGTCATTTAAAAAGCACGTTTTAGGCCAAAACATCAAAACATTATCTTAAAACAACGTCTCTGTCGGCCTATTCATAAACGTGTTATGCAGTAGCTTCCAGTGAGGTAGTCTTTAGAAGCTTTAAACATCTCGTTCCTATCACCACCAAGTTTCTCTAGAATATTGTATTTTACACCAAACCACTCTGAGTGACCTCATTTTACATCTTAACAGTTTAATTATGCAGAAATTGAACCAAGTTATGGAATCTAAACCCAACTAGATTTGCCATAACAACATACAATGCCCCGTCCTTGAGGCTAAAGCTTTAGCATAGCTAGAAAACTGCCGCTAAGTTAGCCTAATTAGTTAACTGTTAACTATACATAACATAAACATGCTACATTGAGTAATTGTATCTGAAACAAACATCTGGCAAATGCTATTAGCAGACTGCTACACACATTCAAAATTCAGTGTAAGATAAAACAGATTACATATTAAAGATCACATCAATTTGATGGCCGAATCAGCTTTAAGATTATAGAGGAGGAGAAAGACTCTTAACCTAGTCACAAAATGTGATCAGTTTCATTAGCTGGCCTCAGGCTAACCAGTATATCTGGCAGCTCCACTCATATGGCTCAGCTGCCTTACAGCTTCAGTGCAAAACTAAGGAAACAAACTTTAAGACGTCAAACATGTCATGGACGATCGACTTTTTTTGTTTTGATATTACTCTGTATTGTTTAAATGCAGGATTGTATATGATTTATAAAGGGTAGTCAAAACGAGCTATAGCTTCAGACTACGCCTTTTCGCTCAGCACCTCTTTTATTTTTATGGGTGTAAACATCTTGATAAACTGAAATAAACATATTAATTACAAATTACAAAATTACTGTACAGGGTGATTCAAAAAGATTCATCTGATTTCAAAGCTCCATATATTTGCAACCGTGAGGTGCCGAGGAACCAATCACAATCCAATTGAAAGAGGGGCTCGTAGAGTTTCTGATCGTGAACGTCCAACAGCTCAGAGCGTTCATCGTTGGTACCAACAGTTCCAGGAAAAAGGTCACCAGCATCACCAGATCTCACGCCGTGTGACTGTTTTTGTGGGGAGACGTTTAGGATTCTGTTTATGTGCCACTCCCAATAACACTGGATGATCTCCGAAATCGCACTGAAAGAGTCGCGAGTGTAGCGACACCCGACATGCTCAATCCAGTATGGGATGAGTTTGACTATGGCGTTGATGTTGTCTGTACAGCTGGAGGAGGTTCATACTGAGACCTTGTACAACTACATAATAAACTTTATGCTCCTTAAACCATTTGCAGTTTACTGCTTTGATCTGTAATGATTTACAAATGAAATCAATCATTTTGAAATCAGATGAATCTTTTTGAATCCTGTATTTCCTGTATTTTGAAGTGTCTAAATGAGATTTTGTGTAAACTGTTTCTTTAACAAATCTATGTATGTGCGATGCAGAATGTCCTCTTCTTTCCTTCCCTGTAGAGCTGTAGATTTGTGCCTGCCTGCTTGGTATTCTTCTGCTTGTCAGCTTAAAAGCATCATATGCTGTCAGAGAAAAGATGAGAAGACTGCTGACATGACAGCTTTCTGTCACTTTTCTAAAACGCAGCTGTCTGTGTGTGTGTGTGTGTGTGTGTGTGTGTGTGTGTGTGTGTGTGTGTGTGTGTGTGTTTGAAGGCAAGGAACAACTTTTTGAGCACCAAGCAGGAGGTGGAGAAGTTGATGAAGAGAGTAAGATCAGCAGATCAGGACCAGAAACCCCCTGGCCAGTGGACTATGGAGGGGTACCTCTATGTCCAGGAGAAAAGTGAGTCTCTCTCTCTCTCTCTCTCTCTCTCTCTCTCTCTCTCTCTCTCTCTCTCTCTCTCTCTTTCTTTATCTCCTTGAATTCCCAAAGCCTGCATTCTGAAAACAAGTTCTGCGAACTGTTGAAGTAACAGTGGAACTCTTACTGCAGTCAGCAAAGGGATGTTTGGAGGAAAAAAGGAGCAGCATTTGATGAAAGGAACACCATGCCTACTGTTAAGAATGGAGGTCTATAATGACTCTAGTATGCTTTGTGGCTTTGGGACAGCCAGTGGCACAGGAAACATCACATAGGTAGATGGAAGAATGGATTCCACTAAATATCATCTCTGGAAACAAATGTAAAACGATCAGTTAAGAAACTGAAGCTGAATGTAATAATAATATAATAATAATTTTTATTTATGTAGCACTTTTCATGCCGGTGGCAGCTCAAGGTGCTTTACAGACACATAGTTATGCATAAAATATAGTTATGCAAGAAATCATTAGTATTTATTTAGTATCAGAAGAAAATGAAACAGATCAAATTAGCAGATAAAAATCACAAGACATAGTTTTAATTAAACGCTGAGTTAAAGAGACACGTTTTTAGATGCTTCTTAAAAGTGAGCTCTGAGCTCGACTGTCTAATAAAAGGTGGAACTGAGCTCCACAGTTTAGAAGCAGAATAACTGAACGAGTCTCTCCATGTTTCTGTATTTTACAGAGAGTTTTTGTAGAAGGCCACTATCTGCAGATCTTAGATTGCGTGCCGGAACATAACAGACAGACACTCTGTGATGTAAGCGGAGCTTTATGGTCATTTTGAGCTTTAAAAACTAGTAGCAGAGCTTTAAAGTCTATCCTGAATGATCCAGGCAGTCAGTGCAGCTCTTTTAAAGCGGGACCGATCTGATCTCTCTGTGTTGTTTTTGTTAGGATGCTGCTGCATTTTGTATGAGTTATAAAGGATGTATAGTTTTCTTAGGAAGTCCAGTAAGAAGATCATTACAGTGATCAACTCTGCATGTAACAAATGCATGAACAAGATTCTCTGCGTCGCTCTGAGAAAGAAAAGGCCGAACTTTAGTGATTTTCTCACATGATAAAAAGCTGTTTTAGTGACTGTGTTTACATGCAGATAAACCACAGCTCAGAGTCTAAGATCACACCCAGGTTTCCTCTTAAAAAGAGGCTGGCTTCTACAGCAGGATAATGATCCAAAACATACTTCAAAATCTAACATGAATTACTTTAAGAAACACAGTCTGAAGCTTTTGGAATGGCTTTCATAGTCCCCTGACATAAACCTCATTTTTAGAATATGCTGTGCATGCAGGACGGCCCGAGAATACCACAGAACTAGAGAAGCGTTCTGCAAAGAAGGGATGGTGAAAGTTCCTAAAACAAGAATAAAGAGACTCCTAGCTGGCTACAAAGAGAGTTAGTAAGAACTCACTTAGTATGGTGCACAAACTTTTGCCCATGCCACAATCACCAATTATAATTTTGTAAGTTAATCAAATATAAAGTAACTGCATTAGCATGTGCAGAAATTGTGTATTTCTTACATGCATGAATTGACTAATAGATATAGCCCAAAATAAATAGAATTCATTCCTTACAGGTAATGTACATGAAAGTTAAGAACCTTTTTTTTTATTATTCTAAGCTAAATCATCAGAGTTTGGTGTGTGACATGATCAATCATTGTCCTCTTCTACAGTGTCAGGCAGAGAAATATTCTCTGTCTCCTTCTCTTCTCCCTCCCTCTCTCCCTCCCTCCCTCCCTCCCTCCCGTCTCAGTGCCAGAGGACAGGAAAACCATAATTTTTCCAAGCACTAATGTTTGGTCACAGTTATAGTCAACAAGCAACGAGCCGCCGTTTCTCAGGCTTCTGCAAATGCCGCATGGCAGAAGTGCGTTTCAATCGGCTTTGATGTGTCTGTCCTTTCATCTGTTTTAATTCTCCTCACTGTGGCCCTTTTAAGGCCGCATCTCCGCTTTCATGTACCCTCAAACAGCAAAGGAAATGCCAAAATAAGAGCTTTATCTGAAGGGCTAAACATTGATTTATCTGGTTTGATTATGAGTGTACTTTTAGATGCGTCTCCTGTGACCTGGACACTGGCAAAGAGGAACAGTGCCCCCTGCTGGAGTGCTGGTTACTGTGCAGAAATGTCTATGGAGGATATTTTGTCTGTGCTGTAATATTTGTTTACTGTTTTTGTTTTATTTACTGTTTTCTCACTTTACAATGACATCACAGCTATGAAATTATGCAGTGACCACAAAAGCTGGGCAAATCTAACTCTATTTTAAAGGGCCCATATCATGGAACACCAAATTGAGTTCATAACATCCATATATGAAAACCAGGCTCATCATTAGTGGTGTCCAACAGCTGTGATGACAGACAGTTCTGGGTTTGGATTAGTAAACATGCCATATTGCAGTACCCAGTGGAAAAAAACAACATTAAAATAGCATTAGATAAGTAAGTAACCCCACCTTTGCCTGGATGCAGCTGTACACATTTTGCATGAGGAGCTATCTGGGATATGTCACCAACAGGCTTAAAGAAGTTAGAAACAAATTTCAAGCATGTAAGTGCAATTCTATGCAAAAGTTTGAACACCTCCTCCACTCAAATTACATATTTTGTTGATTTTCTATGTGTCCCACATCCTCTACAGGGACCATATTTAATTTTTCAGCAAATTGAAGTGGACAGTTCACCTTTACTGCTGCCTTTACTGCAGCTGTCTTCAGTTCCTGCTTGATCTTGGGGATTTTTACATTCAGTTTTGCCTTCAGTAAGTGAAACACATGCTCGATTGGATTGAGGTCAGGTGATTGACTGGACCATTGCCGAAAAATCCACTTCTTTGCCCTAAAAAAGGAAGACACTGTGAAGCGCCGTCCAAAGAGTTTTGAAATATTTGGCTGAATCTGACCTGATAATACAGCGAATACAGAATTCATCCTGGTGCTTTTGTCAGCAGTCACATCAAGAGAACCTGATACTAGGGAACCAGTTCCACTGGCAGTCATACATGCCCATGCCATGCTTGGCACATGAGGTAGTTTGCTTTGGGCCAAGATCATTTCCCTCATCTTTACTCGTCTCCTCCCACCAATCTGGTACAGGTCAATGTTTTATAAGATTTCCCAGAACTGTACACAGAAACTCTGGCAAACGCTAAGCTGGTGTTCCTGCTAATCAGTTGTTTACATCTTGTCGTAAACCATTAGTAAGCCACTTTTCTTCACCAGAGAGAGAATTCTTCTGTCCTCCACCACAGTAGTTTTGTGTGGTCTTCTTGGCCTTTTTGGTGTTTCTGAGCTCACCAGTGCGTTCTTTCTTCTTAAGAATCTACCAAATAGTTGGTTTGGCCACCCAGTGTTTTTGCTCTCTCTCTAATGGGTTTGTTTTGATTTTTTCAGCTTAGTGGCTTGCTTCACTGGCAGTCTCCGTTCTTTGGACTTCATAGTGAGAATTAAAGCAGCAGATTCCAAATGCAAATGTACCACACTTGAAATCAGCTCTAGACCTTTATCTATAATGATGGAGTAACACAGCTGAGCAGCCATTGTCTGATTTCTTTTGAGCCCGTATAAGTGGCGGGCTATGTATGCAAATGGCTGTATTTCCGAAACTTTTTTGGAAGTTTTGATTTGATTTGGAAAGAAATAGCCTAAAATAAAAGATCTGAACTTTGAGCTCATTTTCATTGTTTACTTTCAGCCCCTCTATGATTTGGTAGACAGTTAAAATGAGAATATCTTTGCTGATATCCAAATATTTACAAATCCTCTGACTGTACGACATGTTGTGGTTGTGCCGAGTGTGGGTGGAACTAAGCTTTCTTAAAGTTAATTAATATTAGATTAATATTAGATTACAAAAACATTGAAATAGTCCTTTTTTGAGATAATTTGAAAAAAGCAGTTGCCTTTTATGTTGTCTCAAAATGTCAAGATGAACGGATCAACAGAATTGGTCCAAAATTACTTGGGGGGAAAAAAAAACATTTCTCCATTAACTTCCATTAAAAGTTAAGATTACCTTTACATTTCCGTTTACATTGTGTGTTAATATCATGATGAATGGACCGAAAGAAATGACCTAAAATGACTTGGAAAAAAGTCTGGTTCCACTGACTTACATTAAAAGTAAAGTAGGTATTTTCCTTCTCCGGTAAAGTTAGAATTTTGGCGATGTTTTATTGTGTTTTAACATCTTTCATATGATTGCTGTTAGGAGAATGTGTTGCTATAAATGCAGCTGACAGGACCTAAGACTTCATTTCAGCTTGTCGTGTCTTGCTTTAAGTTGAATGTGACATTGAAGTTCAGTAAAATGACAATGTTATGGACTGAAGCTTTATTCACATTTTATTGCAGGACCTCTGGGTTGCACTTGGACACGACATTACTGCACCTATGAGAAAGGGAGCAAGACTTTCGTCATGACCAACACCGAGGCCAAGGCTACAGCTAAACAGGTGCAGTATGATATCAGATTAACTGGGTATGGCATTAAACCCAGTGACTCTGTCTCTTTGTCTCTCACTGTTCCTTCATGTCTCATTTACAGAACGGTGTGGTGCTGAACCCTACGGAGATGTTCAAGCTAAAGTCCTGTATCCGAAGGAAAACGGACTCCATTGACAAACGTTTCTGTTTTGACATCGAGGTGGTGGAGAGGTGACTAATCGTTTCTGCTTCCGTATGCCGCCATATACGCTGAGCAGGTTCAGCTGTAGAAAGATCAGTTCAGATATGTAGCGTAGCTTCTACCTCTCACTTTCCTCAAAGCTAAGTCCCTCTTACTGGCTCTAAAGCCGCAGTCACACTAGACATTAGCGTTTCGCTTCTTGCGGAGCCCAGGCAGAACCGCAAGATGCAAAAATCTTAGCGCAGTTTGCAATTTAGCAATGACTAGCTAACTCAGCAACTAACTAGCAAGCCAGAAACAATAAAGCACAGAAGCAAAGATACACTATTTGGCCAAAAATATGTGGACACCCCTCCTAATTATTGAGTTCAGGTGCTTCAGCCACACTCATTGCTAACAGGTGTATAAAATCAAGCACATAGCCTTGCAATCTTCATAGACAAACATTGGCAGTAGAATGAGTCGTACTGAAAAGCTCAGTGGCGTTAAATGTGGCTCTGTCATAAGATTCTTATGACGTCATTCTGCCCTGCTAGATCAACTAGAAGTGCTGTTATTGTGAAATGGAAGCGTCTAGGAACAACAACAGCTCAGCCACAAAGCAGTAGACCATACAAACACAGAGCAGGGTAGCCAGGTGCTGAAGAGAGTAGTGCATTGAAAAAATTGCCTGTCAATCATTACAGAGTTCCAAACTGCCTTTGGAAGCAACTTAATGAAACGGGTTTCCATGGCCGAGTAGCAAATGACAGGCTGTTTTAACTCTAAGCGATAAAGAAAGGGATGAAGGTCATATAATAATGAGCTACGACTGTTTGTATTATTGTTCAGTAATTGGTATTGAAATCAAAGATATCAAAATTGGTATTTTGAACCATACTCAGCCCTATAATCCAGCACCTGACTGTATACTATACTTCCTCTCTTTTATGTATTACTTTTTAGGCAGTCCTGAAGAAACACCTGAAGTATCATGTTTAGACATTGTAAAAATTAGCGCTTACTTTATTTTCGATCTTCAGTACTGCTGTGTGAAGAACAGCCCCCTCAGAGCTCAGCACAACCAATAAAGCTGTTGGTCGATGATACAAAACACCAGAAGTTGAAGTCGAACTGAAGTTTCACTCAAACTTTTGCTTGCGAGTTGTGTGACATGAAAACCGTGATTGCAGCAATATATTTCGAAAAGAGTATAATTTCACTTACAAAACCAAAAAGCTAGTGTGACTGGACCTTAGGAGTGGCAGAGATATTTCTAGTGTGCTGCATGGTCTTTGTGTAAGCTTTCCTGACCCTGTACTATGTACTGGCCTTGTTTGTGTACTTTACTCGTGTCTGACCTTGAAGTTGTTTTCCGTCTGACTATATCGGGTCAAACATGTATAATACCTGCATAAAAAACAACCAGTGAACACAGTACAAGTCAAAAGTTACACCTTCTCATGAGATGTTTTGCTTTCGTTGGAATAGTGTAACATCAAATCTATGAAATAATGTGGACTCATGGTGACCAAAAAGTCTTCTTCTACTTTAGATGGTTTAAAGTGGCAGCTTTACACTCTGTTGGCGTTCTGTCAAGCAGCTTCATGAGGAGCCTTAGATGGTTTTCCAGCAAGCTTGAAGGAGCCACATATGTTGAGCACTAGTAAAGGGGCATTCCAGCCTAAAACTAGAATTAAATGTTATTTGATGTGTAATGCAGTATTTGGAGGCGCAGCATTGCATCCCACAACCTCATCAATGTTCTTTTACTACAATACTCAGCATGCATTACTCAAATACAACATACAACCATTGGGAGTTCCTGTTGTGTCGACCAATCCTGCCCGCTAGCCTAGCCCCTGATCTCTAAGAAGGCTAAGACATACAACCAAGCTAGCATTGTGGTTGTCAAGATTCTTTAAACCAGAAAAAAAGAAGCCACACTGAGTTATCTAGATTTCCAGGTAGCTGACCTCATAAACCGTTGAATCATTTCTGTCAGCTGAGTAATCCATTCTCTATTCCGTTTTAATGACGACTGCAAAAAAGCTGCAAAAAAGATATTCAGCCCAGCCCAAAGCAGTCTTTTTCAAAGGTTCCTTCCACCTTCTAGATACATCATCAGATAGGGAAATTTTCTAGTCTTTAAACCAGAAAATCCTAATCTAGAGACTGCCGTGACAGCACTGTCGGACGTGAGTAAAGATGTGTAAAAACATACATTCAGCAAGGTGCGTCCAAACTTTTGACTGGTGCTGTAGTTGGTACTGTAATTTGGCTCAGCACATACATTGCCATAGCAAAGTATTTGCCCCCTCCTGATTTCTTACATTTTTGCGTATCTGTCCACTCTCAATTGTTTTCAAACCATTTCATTTATTGAAGGAAAAAAGTTCTCCAACACCAAATGGTCCTGTGTGAAAAAGTAAAGGAAATTTAGTTGATAATTGGGGTCAGTTATGCTGAACAAACCCAGGCTTGATTACTGCCAGACCTAAACATCACTTAAACAGAACCTTTCCAGAAAAGTAGACTAGAAGGTCTCAAAAAGCAGCACGCTATGCTGCAAGCAGAAAAAAATGCCTAAAGAGAGTCTGGAAAGGGTTACAAAGCCATTTCTAAGGCTCTGGGACTCCAGTGAACTACAGCGAGAGCCATTATCTGAAACAGTAGTGAAGCGTTCTAAGGCCTGATTCACACATACTGCTTCTGTTTGGCGCGAGCGATGCGGAAAGTCTGGCATTTTTAATTCAGCACCGATGTTAACTGGTCAGTGCTTTTACACAGGCTGTGCGTGCAAAGCGTCAGAGCGTCCCAGACGCCGCACTGGAGTGGCACGGTATTTAAAGAATAGACCCAGCGCCAGTTTTTTCCGTGCGCCGTATGCATCACGCAGCAAAAAACACTGAAATAAGCCATGAAAATCAATGAAAATTAAACAGAAAACTGTAAACAAACTTAATTTTTTTTATTTAATTCAACTTATGACGAAATAGCTTTCTTGTTGCTCCACTCCGCAGCATAAACAGTGTATGTTTGAAAGGCCAGCGCGTGCAAGCTGCAGTATGTGTTAATCAGGCCTAAGAAGTAGCCAGCCTACCAAAATTCCTCCAAGAGCTCAGTGATGACCCATCCAGGAAGTCACAAAAGAAGACAGATGAACATCTAAGCAACTGCAGGCCTCGCTCACCTCAGATACGGTCAGCATTCCTGATTCCACCATTAGAAAGAGACATGGCAAAAGATATGACTGAATTAAAGCAACTCTGCAAAGAATGTCTTTCCACAGTGATGTGAAAGACTGACCTCCAGTCTTTTTGAAGCATTTGATCATAGCTTTTGGCATGACCAGTTATTAAAATACTTTTTCAGATGGGTTATATAGGTGTTGCAAAAAAAATTGCCTTCAGTAAATGACATGATCATTTTAAAGCTGTGTTTTGTGCTTCATCAAGTTCTCCTTGTCTTAAATTACATTTTCCATGAGGATTTGAAAACATTTAGTGTGGTAAATATGCAATAAATTGAGGAAATCGGGAGGGGGCAGGTAGTCTTTCATGGTACTGTATACGTTAGTACCTCTGCAGTGTACCGTGTAAGACAAGGAGTTATGTGGGTGTATATATGTTTGCCCGCCTAGTGTAAGATTTCACCTGTTTCTCTGATGAACTATGTACTGTGTGCATTCTTCCCTGTCTTTGTGTTTATGTTGACATAGAAATGCCGTCTGTCGTGGAACTCTTTTCCGACCACTGCATTATTTCTGTAAAGTCCGGTATGTGACCCGCTGTGTGCTGTTTCAGCGCGGCTGCATGGCACAATGCATGTGCACTGCTTTTTCATTTCATTCACTTACTCCCATTCTGAACAAACACCTGTTTTTGTTTTGCTTTGTTTTGTTTGTTTGTTTCTTTGTTTGCCATTTTAATTCTACTGACTCCACAAAATCATAATCATCCACTACCTGATGATTTTGGAGGGGCAGAATGGCACAGTTCAGAAAGAAACGCACTGAAATGATCCTCTTTCACCAGCAAATGATGTGGTGATGTGGCTTGATTTACACTAAAGAGCCTCGGCTGAGTCTCTTTTACGATCTCACAGCTTTTTTAAAGGACCGCAAAACCCTCACTTGACATCAAGGCACAAAACATTACAGCTTGGTAGGATCCTTTATTTTCAGCACCAGTTTGCAGCACTAATATGCCAAGACAAATATTCAGCAAAGAACACACATTCAGTTCCAAAAAAAGGTGGGACAGTATATGAAATGCCAATAAAAAAACAGAAAGCAGTGATTAGTAAATGCTGTTTGACCTGTAATACATTGAAAACAGTACAAAAACCAAAAACAAATTATTTGATGTTTTACATTATGAATTTCTATAAAGTTCCAAATATGATGCCTGCAGTTCCAGAAAAGTTGAGACAGGAGTGTGTTTACAGCTGTGTTACATCATCTTTCCTTTTTACAATACTTAATAATCATTTTAGGCCTGAAGACATCAGTTGATCCAGTTTTGAAAGCAGAATTTTTTTGCCATCCTTCAGTTGGACAAGTCTTCTGCTGTGCCGCTGTACAGGACAGTTTAGCACTTGCACTGTCTGATTACGCAGCCATGCTGTTGTAGCACATGTAAGATGTTTGCTGCCATTGTCATGTTGAACTAGCATGGACATCCCTGAAAAATGTAGTGGCTAAAAGGCAGCATTTGTTCCTCCAAAATGTGTCTATCTTTCAGTGTCAGTGTGCTTTCACAGATATGCAAGTTAATTCAGTCCCCATTCCAAGACGTAGCATTTCATTTACTCAGTCTACATTGTTGTTTGTTACGCTTCATGATGTATAGTATGTTTTCAATGGAAGGTAGGTCTGGACTGCAGGCAGGCCAATTTAGCACCCTGTTGTAACACGTACAGATTTGTCTTGCTAAAAGAAGCGTGGAGGTCCCTGAAAAAGACATCATCTAGATGACAGCATGTATTGCTCCAAAGCACGTATGTACCCTTCAGCATTAATGATGCTTTCACATACATGCAAGTTACCCATGCCAATGGCACTAACACCCCCCATAGCATGACAGACACTGGCTTTTGAACTTCACACAGGTAACAGTCAGGATGCTCCTTTCATTCTTTGGCCTGGAGAACACAACGTCCTGGCTTCACAGGACTCGGAGGAAGCTGGTGATAGCCTTTCGCCCTCCTAGCGTTGGAAACATCGTGTGATTGAGGGAGTCCTAGCTAGTGGAATTGGACACAACTAAATTGAGAAAAAGAAATTTTTAAAAAAGTGCACTCATCAGAGCACTCCTTTCCACTTTGCCTCAGTCCATCTCAGCTTCAGCCCAGAAACATCAGCTTGATATATGGATGTCTATGTTAATATGGCTTCTGTTTTGCATTGCACTGAATCTTAACTTGCATTTGTTACATGCAGTGATGAACTGTGTTTTCTTGACAATGATTTTTAAAGGTATTTCTGAGCCCATGTGGTTATATTCGTTACAGAAGCATGTCTGTAGACTGTAGATGGTGAAACCCCTAAATTCCTTGCAATTGTGCTTAAAGAAATGTTCTTAAACTGTTGGACTGTTAACTCCAAAAAAATGCAGTTTTTCAGAAAAAGCGGTGACTGGGGCTTTTGTGAACCCTCCTTTTATCCCCAGTGATGGCATCACTTGTTATCTGTTCACCTGTTTACATGTGGAAGGTTTCAAAACAAGAGCTTTTTGATAATTCCACAAACTTCCCACTCTTACATTGCTCCTGTCCCAACTATTTTTGGAATGTGTTGCCAACATCAAATTTGGAATTTACAAACATCAATAAATATAAATTAAGGTGCTGTTTTCAATTAAATGTCTGTAAAAGACAGTTTACAAATCAGTGCTTTCTGTTTTTATTTGCATTTTACCTTCTGTTACAACCCTTCAATTTTAGGATTTGAGTTTGTATTAATTGGGTGATGGATCAATCTGTAGTGGCATGGTAGAGTGTGTGTGGTACTTGTATGAGTGTATCAGGCACAATAGTGTTGCTAGAGTGACACTAGGTAGGCTGAGAGTGGTCCACCCCCTGAAAATATCTCTGGCCAGAAACTAGTGGATGGCTTAGATGTGCATGGCAGTTTCTTACTGTACTCCAGCAAGGTAGGTGGTTCTAATGATAATAAGTGGTAGATGAATGTGTATCACCACATGGCCTCCATAGAAAAGCGCTTTGTTCTAACAAAGAGGGCAGATTGACCCTCAGCCTCAGCTTTGACCAGCTTCTGGCTTCATCATTCACCTTCACCATGTAGCGCGCTACTAGCTCATACAGCCTGGATTTAGCTTCAAGGCTAAGCTTCAGTGACATTGTAGTGGCTGGTTCAGTGCTATGAGGTTGATTTTGGATGAGAGACATGTGCAGTTCATTTGCATGAATCTGCTCCACAAATGTATGCATTTCTATATAAAGCAAATCTATGCTGTACTTTTAATATTTTTTCCTATCTGCTAAAGTAGCTGTATGGATTTGTAGTATTTACATGTAACTACAATAATATCAATGCTATGACATTACAAATGAAATATGATTAGTAAGTTGAGTTTTACAGTAGCAACTGAATCTAAGCCCCCCATGTAGACCACCAGCCAAGTCATGTTTGCTGTTTGACATTTGCTTCTATAAAAAGAGGTGCATAACTGGTGCACTATCCACTTTCAGTTATGTTCCAGTTAGGCCTCTATGACGCAGTGATCAGTAATGATTGATAAGTAACCCAGTGATCGCTGTGTTTGGAATGAGAATTGGTGGAAAAGTAAAGATGAATAATTTTGAACAGCTTGCTAAATAGTATTAAATAGCATGTACATGTAATGTCTTAATGTCTTTTACTGTTAAAACTGTGGAATATTACAGTGTTAATACACCGTTATGCTAGACAACATTTGCCACTGTCTCAGCTGTATATCATACCATCTGAGGAATATTCTCAGCATTGGCATCCATTTTTAACTGGGGAGAGAGCTGCAGTGAAATTACTGAAAATAATCACTACAATCACAAATAACAGTTGTTTTCAAAATGTACGCATATTATGCAGTAGGTTATTTAACATCAGCATGTACCGTATTTGTAATTTGTGTTTTCATGGGGCCCTTGGCTCATGGGGGTCCTAGTGCCTAGTGCCACCCCTGTCTGTAGCAGCACCTCCTCTATAATGACGTAAACATTTATTTATTTACTGATTCATTTTATTTTGTAATTAAATATGTAAAGCACACAGACTTGGCCTTGAAAGTCACTCCCTCACGCATGTCTGAAATTTCTCCACAAGGGGGAACATGCAGGTCACTTTTGTGTGCATCATTTAAAGGGAAGAAACAGACTTGAACTCACACCAGCAGGAGCTCATGAATCATCATGGATAAAAAAAGCCTGTAAGCTAAAAGAATAGTGTAGAAAGTATTCGGCTAATTATTGTTAGATATCACCCAAACGCTTTTCAGTTAGCAACATTTGTCTTAGAGCCCCTGTTGTTAGCTACATTAGCCTTGTAGCTCAAGTGCAAAACTACAGAAGCAAACTTTGGACACCAAAAATGTCTTGGTTGGTTGACTGCATTTGGGGTAAAGGCAACATTTTTAACAAACTATCACTTTACCTTTTTTTTATTTATTTTTTATTAATTAAAACACAGTATCTCAGCTGGTCAGTGAGTTGTCTAGTGATGTGGAAAGGGCCAAAAAATAACCATTTAAAAGGTGAAGAGAGTAGAAACGTGAGGTGGCAGTACCGTCTAGAGGCTGCGCTTTCGTAGGATAACTAATCTAAGGGAGTGATCTGTCCCTAAAGCATGCTAATGTTTGCTGCACTGTGTGCAGGCATGGTATCGTAACCCTGCAGGCACTGTCCGAGTCCAACAGGAGGCTGTGGCTAGAGGCTATGGATGGTAAAGAGCCGGTAAGTGAGCCCTTGGCTCTTTTCTTAAGGGAATTCAACAGACTTTATTTACAGTGGTGATGATAGGAACCAGGAGTCACAGTGTCTACAATGCAAATATAGCCACTTTTGTTTATTATTTAAAACTTGTGAACCCACACATTTCTTCAGAATTTTTATGTAAATGTTGAAATGTTGAGTGTTGGGTAGTATTTTGCCTTATACCACCCTGCATGTACTGCTTAGAGTGGCTATTAAATCATATGTTTTAGGCCCAAAATCTTTGCATCAACCATGTCCTGTATTAACTTTCTGTAAGGGAGCTTTTATAGACACTGTGAACACTTCAGATGTTTGGTTCCTATCACCACCACTGAGAACAATTCTGACTCATTACATTTCTCTGGAATGGAAATTTTTTAGAGATTAAACCTCTATTAACCACTTATTTATGCAGAAATAAAAAAAAAAACAGCAAAATATCCATTCAGTGTCACTGTAGAGCAGCTATGTCAGTGTCCAACAACCAGCACAAACATATTTACTGACATCTAGTTTACACAAAGGTGTTTTTCTTAAAATATTCCATTGGCTTGCAGTGATACTCTATCTTCACTGTTGATAGCAGCCCATTCCATTGACCAGTTTAATAAGAATTTAACACACCTTAATCAGTGAGACAAGTCTTTAGGAGCATCTGAGTGGGAGAATCAGCATGAATGTCATTAGAACCACATTAAAACTATGTAAGACAGTCACTAGGGAGCCAAACAAATGAAAGCAACATTTTACAATTTTTCAAATATCTGCATAATTCAAACTTCAGGTCATATACTGAGAGAGAAACTTACTGGCTTGGATTTCTTTACAATGATAGTGATAGGAACCAGAGGTTGCCAGAAATTGATGTCTATTATGTAATGTTGATAATGGTAAAATAGTGGTAAATTTTTCTTTAGGGGGGATTTTGCCATACCACACCTTGAATGTACCTCTCCACCAAGAAAGCATTCAAAAATAATAAATTTTAGGCCAAAATGTTTACATGCAGCCTAATAATCCTTTCATAATCCGACAAATAGCTCAATGGGAATAGTCTAGTCTGATTTAGGCCATTCGGAATACAGTTTCTATCTGACTGATCGAGGTGGGTAATCCTGTAAATAATCCATTAAATAGAAGAATAATATCTATGTAAACACCTGTATCTGATTACATTCCCAGTTGGAAAGTTTAAGCCTGTTCTGATCATGTTCGTCACGTCATAGTGAAAGTTTATACCGTTCAACATGGCGGAGCAGAAACTGGTCTGCAGAGGAGACGAAGTTTATGCTCTGATCTTTAAAAGACGGCGGTGGGACGGACGTCCAGCTTATGTGTCTCAGAACACGACGTCTTCCTCTCGGCCTTCTTTAATAAGGACATGTGAAGGACATTTTCCTGAGTCTGACATCATTTTAAAGTGATTAAAAACACAAGAGCTGCTCACTGCTGCCCGTCTCACTCTGACTGGACTGACTCACTCTGCGCGTCATTTTGGATCAGATTACTTGTAGTGAGCATGTAAACGGAGATTTTCCATCAGAGTGTTGAGTAGAGTGAGAATATAAACACCTCGGTCTTCATCTGTAATCAGAATGTATTCAGTCGGATTGGAGAAAATCTTTGCAGGTAAACACAGACACTGTCTGAGGCATTAAGCTGCACTTTTGTAACCATTTAGCATTTAGAGACATGAAACTCTTTAGACGTCTGGTTCCCATCACCACCACTGTGAACAATTCTGTTTCTGTTTCTCTAAAACAGAGCATTTCACATCAAACCACTCTGAATGACTTGATTCGATCCGAACCATTCAATAGTTGGAAATCCCCTTTAAGAATCATCTGCACACTAATACTGATGATGTTTAATCAAACTCTTAAGATGCAGACCCTGTTCTGCATTAGTGACCACAGCACTGTTATTCTGTCATTCCTTAATCATGTTTTATTTTTATTCAGACTTGTGGCTTGTAGTGCATTACATCCTGTTGTTGACCTACCTGCATATTTAAAGATTAGTAAACATTATTTTAGACTCAAACTGTGAAACATTCTCAATCAGCTGCAGAAATGTAAAATGTAAATGTCATGTCTGCAGTTAATCAGCTGTGCTGTCATTTTTTACCCCTCTAGATCTACAACCTCCCAGCCATCCTGAGCAAGAAAGAAGAGAGTGAGTACATTTGTGTTTTGCTTTTTTAATCGCATGTTTAATTTATCGCAGTGGAAGGTTTAATATTTCATTTGTTTCACATCTTTTGAAAGCTTTTCTGTCTGGATTAGACTTCGCACCCACACTCGTCAGTCAGCTAAAGCGAGTCCAGTAGGCAGCTGTGATCTGACACGCACTCCGCAGGCCTTCTGGATTCATCATAGTTATTCATTCAGACAATGCTTCATGGCAACTCTTATCTGTCTCACTGCACTGTTCTCTGGGCAAGGTCGAGAGCGTTACGCTCAGAAAGCTCTGTTCCCCCCGAGTGCTTCAGATGTTCAATCCGCCAAACTCGCACTTTCATCAGTTTGTTTTTTTGTTTTTTTTTGAACAGCGCATCTGAACGAGGCTGGCTTTAACTTTGTGAAGAAGTGCATACGCATGGTTGAGATAAGGGGTGAGTGGAGTTGTGATCTTTGGCTTGAGTGCTTTTTGTTGCCATTTGCATCAGAAAAGTCTCGACGTTAATTCATTTGTGAAAGCACTCATTTAAGGGTTTAGACGTTTAGCCTAAAATGTGAATGTGCATCTATTATGATGATTATTTGTGATTTGTCTTGTGCCCTTCTTTCTGTTTCTCGCTCTCTTTCTCGCTCTGTCTCTTCTCTATTAGGGATCAACACTATGGGCCTGTATCGTATAGGGGGAGTCAACTCCAAAGTCCAGAAGCTAATGACCACAGTCTTTTGTAAGCCATTTCAAACTGCAACTTATTTCCTTTTAGGGGTGCAAATTTTGGCGGTTTCTTTTGACCAATAACTGGCCACCATTAGTCCGTGATTAATCATTAACCAGCAAGCCTAAAAAGGACAGAATCCATCAAAATATCCCTTGTAAAATGAATTGTTCCAGTTGAAATCTCGATACACTTGCTATGCAGAGGCCTACACAAAGACATGGCTGCCTGCCTCACAATGTTCTACCAGAAGAACCATGGTTGACATCTAGACAACAACAAAGCGCCCCCCCAACACACACCACAAAGTTACAGACTGTAGTCCATCTGTTTCTCTGATACTTTGTTAGCCCCCTTTTACCTTGTTCTTCAGTGGTCAGGACCCCCATGGACCCTCACAGAGCAGGTACTATTTGGGTGGTGGATCATTCTCAGCACTGCAGTAACACTGACGTGGTGGTGGTGTGTTAGTGTGTGTTGCGCTGGTCTGAGTGGATCCTTGATGTTGGGGGAGGTTGCTAACATAACTCTAAGTTGCTATATCATTTTATTCATCATTAACAAGTCTAGAAAAGCTGAAATCATTTACTTGCTGGGAGCTTTGGCTCAAAGCAGAGGGAGAGCAGTCACTTTAGGAGGGAGAGGAACTCGGTACTCAGTACTTTGGCAGATCTGACATCACCTACGCCAAATTTAGTCCCACTCAACTCAAATCAATCAGAAGAAAAATGTCTCAACAGAAAAGACCAGCAGCATCCTTTCACTGCCAGTTCATAGTGAAAACATCATAAAAGCCATAGATAATAGTAAAAGACTTATGAGTGAGTGAACAGGGGCTTTAAAGGTTAATCCTTGTTTCTAATGCAGTACTGTCAGAGTGCTCACATGCAGATAAAGCTCCAAACACCTGATTAGCAAGAACCCACTCGCCGTGAGCGTGTTTGAGTGCAGGTTGGTGTTGTTTCTCTTCTCTGGGTGGCGCTGCTCCGTCTGACTCAGAAACAGAAATTACACCCCAACAAAATGTCCACTGAGCCACTTGCCGGCCAAGCAGTTACCCCCTTACATAGGAAGGGAGACTAAATGACTTCTGAAAGCAGTAGTTTGATAAAATAAATCGAACTTGTACCATTTTCAGACATTTGATATCCAAAGTGTACATTCTTAATTTTGCAGTGGAGCTATGAGGCTAATGTAGCTAACAGGTAATAGTGCAGTAATAGAATGACATTTAGCCCAATTAGCATTGTGCAAACTGCATGCTCAAATCATTTGCCAACAAGGTAGGTCATCTTAAATAGACTTACTTATGTGTACCACTCTACAGTAAGACTACCTTTATAAAGGGTTTATAAATGGCTTAAAATTAGTTTAGTAATGGTTGTAGGTCATAAACAGCTTAAAATCAGTAATCATTACACATGAAAGTGTATCAGTGACCTGATGCTTCCCAAATACTGAGTCAACATTCATCTATACTGTTAAACCCCAGATCAGGGGGTCATGCAGCCCCTTCTTATAGTCCTTGAACCTTTACTCAGTGGTCCTTAGTGGGCCGCTGAAGGTACTTTACCTCATAAAAATCAGTGAAAATAAATTGACTTAATAAAAAAGAAATATAGATTAATTTAAAAAACATGACAACTGCAAAGCAGCTTTGTGTGTTTATTGCCACCTCTGAAGTTCCACTCGTCCACTCTCAAGTGACTGATATAACAACGAGTTGCAGAAACCACTGATTTCTGGTGTGAAACAAGCTGACTTTAGCCTGATCTGCTCATATTGTATGTTCACAGTTACGTGCTGCGTATAACTGTGCTGAAAATGTCCGACGGCGACGGCCCTGATATCAACAATGAATTTAAACAGGAAAAACGCCTTGAAATAAGATTAGATAATGAGAGAAAACAGGTCACTGCCGTGCTCTCCTCACTCAGGATTCAGTTAGTTAACACGTATTTTATACAGCCTAACATTAAGATGAAGAGGAGACAGAGAAATAACCTTATCTTACTTTCATTTGCTTCAAAAACTCAGAATGAAGCGCTGAATTAAGACAGATTGCGCTAGATCAATATTGTTTTTGATCAATAATATATATTTTTAATTATAAAGTATTGTTGTTGTTGTTGTTATTATTATTATTATTATTATTATTAGTAGTAGTAGTAGTAGTAGTAGTAGTAGTAGTAGTAGTATTTCCAGTGGGCCCAATGTGTTCTAGTGATAAATAGGCGAGCCTTGAGGTGGAAAACATTGAGAACACCTGCCTTAGATTTTGCTGGTTGCATATCATTCTTTGTGTTCTCCAAACTGACTGTTGCCCTTTCATTTGTGTGCCGTACCTGCTAATTAATAACCACTAATAAGCTAATGTTAAATCATTCATAGACCCTTTATAAGAGTAGCCGTATTGTAAAGTGGTGCCGAATAATATTTAAAATGCATTTTTTGCAGTTTAAGCTGTTAAAATCCCAGGCTTATTAAATTTACATGGGGTCCTGGGTTAATTTCCTACTTCCTACTGGGTTAATTTTGCTGCTTTGGGAAATTACTTCCGTTTGGATTGGCCATGTCGGTGATTTTCTGCCTTTTCGCCTAAGAAAATTTCAGTCTCAATTACCAACTTTTCACTGAACTCTGATCGTTTTAGTCCCGACCACATGCACATCTGCATGATTTTCCCAGCAGATGTTATCTTGTGTAGAAAAAAGAGATTCTGACTGCTGCTACTGTATTTAGTCTTATAGTGTGCATAGTCCTATTAAACTCTCGCCAGATCATGGAATCGTGGATGCTTCGAAAGAGTCTCCCAACCTTTTACTGGGACTAGGTGGTACAACTTCATGTCCATCCTCTTTACACAGGACATTAGCTGGAGGAGAAAGAAAATGAAGCAGGTCAGACAGAATGAAGGGTGATCATAATAGAAGCTACAGGGAGATTACTTTATATTCATATTATGCAGAATATTATTGACTTTTAGTTTTCTAGAAATAATAATGCAGCCATCTGAGTTTATAGAAAATACAACTGGAAACACACTCATTCTGCATTATTTTTATTGCCATCCCGATACAAGAGGTTTATCACTGAGGAGACGTGTCCCCTGATCAACTAATCCAACCTAAATAGGGTTTAAAACTCATTATTTAGTAGCAACATCAACTACAATGCAAACTGACTGAGTCGTTCTTCAGATATAGATTTGTGTATCAAAAGTTCAGACCTGCTGGAAGGACCTGGCCATTTAGAGAGGATTGCCACATATTTTTTAAATATTCTGTGTAATTCAGTCATTGAGATGTAAACAAAATCATTCAGGGTGTTTTAATGTGAAATGGTTAAAAGGTAGATGTGTTGGAAAAAAATGTCGATTTTAACTTAAAACGATTCAAAAAGTTGGGCTGTGTTAAAATTTTGAGTTATTTGAACTGTAAATAATAAGTTGACAGGACATAAACACAGACTCTTGTTCTGTTTCCTTACTATTTAAAGAGCAATTAACTCAGGGGTGTCAAACTCAAGCACTAAAAGGGCCATATTTAAAATCTCAACAAATCGGAGGGCCAGAGAACATCTGTGTCTTTATTTCAGTTTTAAATAACATTTTGTTATAACCTGAACTGGTCATTGTTTGTTTAAAATAGGCCAAAACATCAACAGCAAAATATAGGTACTTGTAGTACACATTGACCCTAACCTAACCCTTGAAATATTACATGAAAGCTTGAAATATTGAAAAAAATGTCCTCAGGATGTAAGTCTTTTAAACCTATATAGGTACCTGAATTAGCGCACGTTATGTTGCAGTGCATACTGTGGATTGTAGTGCAAAGCATTATGAAAGAGAAGAAATGGGCTAATATTAATAGAAAATTAAAATTCTGTGGGCTGGATAATGGACCTGATCAGGCCCATGGGCCTTGTGTTTGATGTATGGGAATTAACTCTAATTATCATATGGGAAATGAAGGTAGCCCAAACACTTACTTTAAGTTAAGTTCATTTTTTATTTTATTTTTTTTTACGAATATGTCCGTTTTATTTACTATCCAAAACAATTAGTGAACCTACATGCAAACTTTTTTATATGTAATGTTGATAATGGGAAAAATAGTCATAAATCTGAATAATTCTTCGGGGACTTTTTTTATCCTACAATGCCTCACATGTCTCTCTCCACCCTGAAAAGATTTAAAAAATACATTAGGCGAAAGCTTTCTCAAAACTATCATAAAAGAGAGTATCAGGCATCAGGAAATTCATAACCATTTCATGTGAAAAAGAAACGAACTGATTCAGAATTGTTCACAGTAGCAGTGATGGGAACCAGACATCTCAAGTGTTTTATGCCTCTAAAAGCTCCATCACAGGAAGTTTGTATATGCAATGGTTAAAAATGCTCTGCCTGATCCCTGAGACACTGTTTTAATATCGCTCTGAGATGAAGTTTTGAAATAAGGTTAAGGAGGTACATGCAGGGTGTTGTGAGGCAAAACAGTTCCCAAAGAAAACCTATTTTTTCAGATGTACCACAATTATTCCATTATCAGCATTACATATAAACACTTAAACCATGTAGCTTCACTGGTTGTTTTGAATAGTAAATGAAATGACTGTGTTGTAGACATTGCGACCCCTGGTTCCTGTCACCACCACTGTAGATAAAACTGTGCTCCACATCAAAGCATTCTGATTGATATTATTTACATTATAATGATTAAATTATGCTAATTTTTTTAAATCCCTGGTAATTCCCTCTAAATGGCCAGGTCCACTTTGTCAGATATTGGTAGTGTGAATGCTTCTCTCATATAAACCGTCCATCTTGCAGCACCCAAAGCCCCAGCAGACATGGACCTTGACCCTGATACATGGGACAATAAGACCATCACCAGTGGACTGAAGAATTATCTCAGGTGAGCTTGCCTGTCCTGTCCTCTTTAAAATGGGCTGCAAGCTGCCATTATGGTCTAAACCAGCACTGGGCATAGCAGCAGCTTTGCTTTCTGTAAAATAACTCATAATGAATAATGCCTGGTCTACACAGCTGAACAGAAGTAGTGAGGAGATGAGAAGTTTGTGGGAATTCATGGCTTGCAATTCCTTTTCTCCTCCACTAGGTGTCTCTCCGAGCCTCTCATGACATACAGGCTTCATGAAGACTTTATCCAGGCTGTCAGTAAGTCAGAAAACGTTTGTTTGTTTGTTTTTGTTTACATATCTCAGAAAATGTCTGAAACACGTTTAGTCCACGCTGTAAGTTTATGCTAGTCATAAGTGCTAAACAGTGAAAAATGTTGAAAAACATCATTTGACCTGCTGGAACTGATTGGATGACTACTTTTCTCACACTTCAATTAAATGTAAATGCAAAAAATGCTAATTTTAGTCCAGTTTTATTTGTGGATACCATATCAAAAAAAAAAACAAAAACACACTATATGGCCACCTAGGTGGACACTTCACCATCACACTTATATAAGCTTGTTTGACATCCCATTCCAAGCCATAGGCCTTCATATGGAGTCCTCAACCCTTTGTAGGAAAAACAGCCTCCACTTTTCTAGGAAAGCTTTCCGCAACTTTTGGAGAGTGTCTGTGGGAATCTTTGCCCATTCAGTCAAAAGAGCATTTGTGAGATCAGGCTTTGATGTTGGACAAGATAGCCTAGCTCGCGGTCTCCGTTCTAGTTCATCCCAAAGGTGTTCAGTGGGGTTGAGGTCAGGGCACTCAAGATCCTCCACACCAGGCTCACCCAGCCATGTCTTTATGGAGCTCGCTTTGTGCACAGGGGCTCAGTCATGCTGGAACAGCAAAGGCTCTTCCCCAAACTGTAACCACAAAGCTGGAAGCATATATTTGTCTAAAATGTATTTGTGTGCTGTTGCATTAACATCACCCTTCACTGGAACTAAGGGGCCCAAACCCTGAAAAACAGCCCCAGCTCATTATCCCTCCTCCACCATACTTCACTCTTGGCACTGTGTGTTCTGTTATGTAGCGTTCTACTCACATCCACCCAGATTTGTCCATCAGACTGCCAAACGGTGAAGCTTAGTTCCTCATTCCAGAGAATATGTTTTTACTGCTCTGGAGTCCAGTGGCGGCGCTTTACGCCACTCCAGCCAACACTTGGCATTGCACATAGTGATCTCAGGCTTGTGGGCAGCTGCTCAGTGGGCAGTGCCATCCTATGACAGTGACATGTGTAAAGTCACTGCACTCTTCATTACGACCCATTCTACTACCAGTGTGTGTCTGTGGAGATTGCAAGGCTATGTGCTTGATTTTATTCCACTGTTAGCAATGAGTGTGACTCAAATGCCTCAGTAATTAGGATGTGTCCACATACTTTTGGTCATATAGTGTATTCAAAGTGCCATAACATTTGCACAAGCTATATTTTATACTTTTTCCCAAATATGTTGATTTTAGCACATTAACAGTAACTGTGTATTAAAATGTACAGAAGTGTGTTCTCTACATAGGATGTATTCATTTATCTTATGACGTAAAACGTTTGTTTCATTTCCGGCATTTGGCAGACGCTCTTATCCAGAGCGACTTAAAATTTGATCATTTTACACAGGTAGGTGAAGGCAGTGTTAGGAGTCTTGCCCAAGGACTCTTATTGGTATAGTGTAGGGTGTTTATCCCAGGTGGGGGATTGAACCCCAATATACAGTGTAGAAGACAGAGGTTTTACCCACTACACTATACCAACATACATTTGTATATGACTGTAGACTCATATTCATATGTTTGTGTTGTGTTACAGAATCAGATGACCAGAACTACAGAGTGTGTGCTGTGCATGCTCTGGTGCACAAACTGCCTGACAGAAATAAGGAGATGCTGGAGATTCTAATAAAGCACCTGCTGACGTACGCCACCCCCCTACCCCCCACTGCCTTAGATACTCCGTCTTATACTGTCTCAGCTACTCAGATAAGCTTGTTCTTTTCTGGACAGAATGCTCTCTGGTTCATTCCTTCATTTCTTTCCTAACATTTATTATACAGATTAATGCACATTATTATGATTACATAATTGAGCACTTTGTTTGGATGGTTGCCCATAGACTATACAGTCAGGTCCATGAATATTTCAGTGTCTACAAAGTTGTCTACCACAACAAATTGGATCGGAATATTAAATGAGTATAAGCACGAAATGTATTCAGCTTTAATTCGAGGGTATTTACTTCCAAATTGGGTGAACGACAGTGGAATTACAATCATCTTCAAACACGGCCCCCTATTTTAATGGGCTCAAAAGTAATTGGCTTAGCTGTTTTGTGGCCAGTTGGTGTTATTCCCTCATTATTTCACTTAATTATGCAAATAAACACACAAATCAAATATCTGGTGTTAATTTCAAATGTTGGATTTGGAATCTGTTGCTGTTGATTATCAATAAGATCTCCAAAGAGCTGTCACAGAGAGATAGCAGAAACATTGTGTCTGGCCAAATTAAAGATTTGGTGCATTATTAGTAGAAGAGAACATACTGGTGAGCTCAGAAACACCAAAAAGAAGATTTCACCAGAGTAAATACACAAGATATAAGCCTCAAAAACAGAAAGACTAGAGTTTGCCAAAAATATAAGTAAATAAATAGAAAAGCCTGTACAGTTCATAAACAAAGCGTACCACCTCATTTGTAAAGCATGGTGGAGGTAGTGTTATGGCGTAGGTATGTGGGGCTCCCAGAGAAACTGGTTCCCTTGGATTTATTAATAATGTAACTGCTGTCAAAAGCAACGGGATGAATTATGAAGTCTGTAGTCTGTACTGTCTGCTGTCTAAGGACTACTGTTTGTTTCACTTGCTGCTGAAGCTAACGACAGTTTAGCAAATACCTTACTCTTCCAGATGAAGTCACTAATCACTATTGTGTGACCAATATATGCACCAGAATGTGAACTAGAAGATAGATAGATAGATAGATAGATAGATAGATAGATAGATAGATAGATAGATAGACAGACAGACAGACAGATAGATAGATAGATTGATTGATATGTAGGTAGATATGTAGATAGATAGATAGATAGATAGATAGATATGTAGATAGATAGATAGATAGATAGATAGATAGATAGATAGATATGTAGATAGATAGATAGATAGACAGATAGATAGATATGTAGATAGATAGATAGATAGATAGATAGATAGATATGTAGATAGATAGATAGATAGATAGACAGATAGATAGATAGATTGATTGATATGTAGATAGATATGTAGATAGATAGATAGATAGATAGATAGTTAGATAGATAGATAGATAGATAGGTAGATAGGTAGATGTGACTGTATGTGAACTATTATTTCAGCACAACTCATGTTAAGCTGTAATAAGCAAATCAGATCATGCCTCCATCAGTTCACTCCTTCAGGAAAAAAGGAAGCTTTGCTAGGCTTTGTTTGCTTAGACATTGTTATGAGCACACAGAACAGTTTAGTGCATTATTTAATGTTATCCATTAAGTTAACTGGCAAGTATGTATCCAAATTGGATGCTTTTGAGTGTTTTTTTTCACAGCAGTTCCAGTTTTATCTTGAGCAGGTGGAAAATAAACCAGAACTAGAATCGTAAATTCTGTTGGTTCCCATTTGGGTCTGTTCTTGTTTTTGATTGTGCAGTGGAAAAACGTGTTCTTGTTTCAGTGGAATTTTTGTGTCTGGTTCCTGTAGCGTGTCCACCCACAGTAAGAGCAACATGATGACCGTGTCCAACCTGGGGGTGATCTTCGGCCCCACGCTCATGCGCTCTCAAGAGGAGACTGTGGCTGCCATGATGAACATCAAGTTCCAGAACGTGGTGGTGGAGATTTTGATTGAGAACTTTGAAAAGGCAAGTTAAGAGTCAGCACTCGTTTTATTTCATTCCTGTAAGAGAGAGTCAAGAAACAGGCCCACTTTTCAAAAGAGCTGTGTAAATAAAATTTGAATCTTTGTGAAATTCAGTGAAAAAGTGCACATTTGAATGCAGAAAGTATTTAGGTTATTTGAATCTACTTCTGCTGCAGCTGAGTCGTCCTCTCACAGTGGAAGGATGGACAATCACCTGTTAATGTTTTCTGATCTGATACATGGAGCTTGATTTTGTCCTCTCTCTTAAAGATGAAAGCTATAAATGCTGTCTAGGTGATGGGGGCAGTTTTGGTGTCCACCAGGTCTGTTGTTAGGTTGTTAGGAGTCTCATTTTCTACATATCTTTTAATCATCTTTGAACTCGTTTTGGGAACATTGAATTCCCCCTTATGCAAATCGATTATCTTACGTCTAAATTAAAGTATGTTTGGTTAGTAGCTTGTATGAAAATTAGGCCCAGTCCCATTTCTTCTTTTTATCCCTACCCCCTTGTTTTCGAGTGTCTCCCTAACCCCTTGGAACTGAGTTACAAGGGGTAGTAGTTGAAATCTTGCCCTATGAAATTGGTCAACCCTCAAAGTAAAAAGAAAAACATTACTTCATTAACAGCTACTAGTGCTGCTCTGTAGGCGACCCTGCCAGTCTGCAGTGACAGCAGAGGAGGGTAAAGTTCAGCTCCTCACTGCTGGGCTTTAGTTACATTTAGGGAATCATATGGCTTCAAAGAGGGGGCAATTATTTATTATCACCCCCCCTAATTCTGATGATATGAAGCTGAAGTCAGATATTCACCAGATTCTTGTTCAGATTTTCCCCATTTCACCTTAAATGGTGCAGCAGTTGCATTCTGGCACTTCAGGCGTCAGAACTGCTGGACTATTTAAGGTGGAACGGGAAAGTTAGTTAGCTAGCTACCAAAACATTAGCATCTTATTAGCGATTTGTTTATGCTTGTTATTAAGAAAATGAACATAATACAAGAATCAACAAGAATCAGGACACCCTAAACCTAGACGTGAATGCGCAAAACAGAGGGCTAAGGGCTGAGTGGTAGGGGCGAGGGGTGAAATGGGATTGGGCCTTAGTGTCTTCTTGAAAGGAAACCTGAATTCAGTGACAGCTTCTGTTGGGAGAACAGTGTTGTAGCTGATCTCTTTTAAGATCGGAAGGATGGGGGAGTTGGAAAAAGGTTGCATACAGTTAGTGTTGGAGGCTTTTTTGTAGTTTTCTGATATGTTTCTTGTTTTTATATTGTAAATAAAAAAAAATGACTTGTGCTTAATGGCCATTTTGACTGGATTGAGGTCAACTAAACTAAATGCCGCCCTCTGAACTTTGCACTAGTTTTTAGTGAAATGCCATCATGCTGCACAGCAACCACAGTTTTGCCTGACTGTTGTGCATGGACACCTGCAGATTTTCCACCAGGCGCCGGACCCTAACGTGGCCCTGCCACAGGCCCAGTCCCGGCCAGAGTCACGCAGGAGCAGAGCCATCTGCCTCTCCACAGGACCCCGCAAACCCAAGAGCCCATACACTCCCACACTGTGTCTGGCTGATGCAGACAGTGAGTTTAACGTTACCATTATTAATCCCTATTTAAACTTTCCTGTACACTTTTTATTTGTAAAAAAGGCACAGATCAGGTTTATTCATTAACCCTTAGAATTTCATTTTGCATTACTATTTAAATGTGGTTACATACAAACTCAATTCCATTGCAATTAAAAATGAGACAGCAATGATTTGAAAGTCCTTTTTGATCTGCATTCAATTGAAAACAGTCGAATTTCAATATATTAAACATTTCGACTAATTACCTTTATGTTTTGTAGATAAATGCTTGTTCTAAATTTGATGCCTGGAACATATTCCAAAAAGTTGGGACAGGGGCATGTTTGCCGCTGTGTTACATCACCTTTTCTTTTTACCTGTGTTCAGTAATGGTTTGGAAACTGGGGATAGTTGTGAAAGTGAGATTTTTTTCCCTTTCTTGCTTGATGTAACACTAACTGCTCAACAGTCTGAGGACATTGCAGTTGTGTAATGCGTTTTGTGTTGATAACAATCAGGATAGTCCTTTTCCTCTTTGATCTGGAAAACACAATGTCCATTATTTCCAAAAACAATTTGAAAGATGGACTCATCAGACCACAGCACGTTTCCACTCAGTCAATCTTGGATGAGCTTTAGCCCAGAGAAGTCGGCGGTGTTTCTGTATGTTGTTGATATATGGCTTCTGCTTTGCATAGTAGAGTCCTAACTTGCATTTGTAGATGCAGCAATGAACTGTGCTTGCAGACAAGGGCTTTCCAGAGCATTTCCAAGCCCATGTGGTTCTATTCATTACAGAAGCATGTCTATTTTTTTAATGCAGTGCTTTCTGAAGGATTGAAGTTCATGGGCATTCAGTATTGGTTTTCCGCCTTGCCCTTTATTTCTCAGGATTTGCTGAATCGTGAACTTTGTTATTGATAGAAATTCCGAATTGCTTGTAGTCGTACATTTAGAAACATACATAAACCGCTGGACTTTTTTTTCCATTTTATGCAAAGTGGGAACTGAGCCTTTCATCAATGCTCCACAAACTTTCCTCTGTTGCCCTTCTCCCAACTTTTTTTGGAATGTGGTGCAGGCATCATATTTGGAATTAGTGTACAAAAATCAATCAATTTGTTAAGGTAAAATAATAAATGTCTCTTCTTTGCACTGGTTTTGATTAAATAAAAGAAGCGTATCAGCATATTGTTCAGTTTTGACAGTGTAATGAACTTTTAAGTCAAACATTATTTCATCCCAAATATTTAATGTCTCTGCTTGGATTCTACAGTATTTTTTCTCACTTTGAAACTGTCCAAGTAGGTGACACGTTCAGCAGCAGTTCGGGCAGCACCCCTATGGGCAGCATGGAGTCCCTCTCCTCCCACTCCTCTGAGCAGAACAGCTCCTCAAAGACAGGCTCCTCCTCTCAGCCCAAAGAGAAGGCCTCTCTGACAGTCTTGCGCCGGAGCCCCTCTTCCCTGTCCTCCAACGGGCCCCAGGGCCCGGCCTGCACCAGCCTCAGCAGCCGTGAGTCCAGCTCCAGAGAAGACACGGCACGAACGGACTCGGAGGACTCTCGCAGCCTCGGCTCTGTGCCTACAGCTTCCAGGTCCTCCCCGGCCCCTAAAAAAGCCCCCCACTCCTCAACAATCGCACAGAGATCAGCTCAGTTCACTTGTTCACCTGCTCCATCTGTCAGATCGCTGCACAACCTGGAAGGTAAACAGCGCATACTTTCAGTGAAAGTCTGTTCATTTCCAGGCAAAGCAGCCTCTAAAAATACACACTTAAAAAAGATGAGTTTTTAGGAAAAGCATTCATTCTACTTAGAAACATGAGTTCTGTATAGAACTATTTCTTGTTTAAATGGTTCTTTGCTTGGTGAAATGGTTCTACAGGTTCTTGGACAGTGTGTTGTACATGGTTCTATATGGAACCTTTTTGAAAATGGTTTTATATAGCACCAGAAAGGGTCCTGATATTATTATGATATCAAGCTTGTAACAGTAGAACTACCCTTTTTGGTGGAGGGCGGTACTGTATGTCAATTAAAATCCCTCAATTTTTAGTAAGTTCATAGAGTGTCATGATACATTTTGCTTACTAGTTTAAAAGTGACTTTACTTTTATTGTGTGTTTACTATTTCTTGATTTAGTTTGGTTAATTATTCTAATGGCTTGACATTTCAATGCTGCAGCAAAATCACATACACGCTTACAGACTCCTACAGATGTCCTTTGATTTCTGTGTGGTTTATTTATATCAACTAACCACTTTAATATGTGATACAGTGTCATATTGCTCTGAGTGCAGTAGCCTGCAACTTCCTCTTGGTTTTACATTGGCACAGTGGCACGAAGCTTGCAGTAAGTGAAAGGATAAAAACTCAGAGCGTAGTAACTACACGCTCTTATTTTAAGTGCCCAAGTTTTGAAGAAAGATAAAAGGTCTGAAAGCACTGCTGTAGGTTGTGGGTTGTGTCTGTTTATGCCACCTGTACAAATAACATGAATATCAAGGGATCATCACTGAAATTGCTTAATATAGTTGATCCATTCAAACTTGGCTGGATCAGCTCCAATCCCTCATAATCAGCCAAGTCCCTAATTATTTCTTATTATTTATCACATGCAGCCCCTTGAAACAGATGAAGCCATTCCTTTGAAAGTGCAACTCTTACATGGAGGGATGCGCAATGATTTTTGAATCTTATTGGCATCAGCAGATAATTTCTTTAAAAATATTGGTATCAGACAGATGTTTAGATTTGACTGATATTTCAAACTGATATTAGATGACATGTTAATTATATATTAGTATTATAGAAGAGCAGAATGTTTAGGTGATGCTGGGTTACTGGGTTAAAATATCTGCATTTTATTCATTTTACTGCGTTTGTAAACCTACAGAAATAAATGTTATTTTTCTCTGTAATGCTAATCTGTCCTGCATCCCTCTTGCTCTGAAACCTACTTGGACTCCATCTCCCAGAACCCTTTGGGGGATCACATGATTCCTGACCCCACCACACACTCCAATCATCGCTCACAGTCTCCTGAGTACTGATGTGTTTCACCTGTCACTCGTAGTTAGTGTTAGTATAAAGCCCAGGCTTTTAGAGTTGGACTTTGCGAGGTGTTGCTTCTTCTTACAGAGCTACTGACCGGTTCTTTTCATTGTTGTGTTTTGCTGTTTCTGACCATTTACCTGTTTTTTTGCCTTTATTCAGTGGTCAGTTTCTGACTGCAAGACCTCAGTTGGCTGAATATTTTTGGTTAGTGGACTGTTGTCAACCCTGGAGTGACAACAAGTTACTGTTGTATAGCTACAAAGTACCACTGTGCCTTTGTCCTCCCCAGTGATGGTGCTATTATTGATGATCTAGAACACTGGAAATTAATGTTGACTTATTTGGAAGACAAATTGCCAATAAGGAAAAATGTTATTGGTCATATTCTCAAAATATTAAACAAGTATCTTTATTGCAGTTATGTAATATGATGTATGAAGTGAGCAGTGTTTAGTTGCAGGCTCTGTGAGTTACTGGTGTTGTGCCTGTTTAATTTCAGCTCGACGCAGCTGTGCTGGCTCAGTGCAGAGTCTGCTGGCCGTGGAGCACAGAGACGGATCTAGAACCGCCCCACACCCTGACCTGCCACCCAAACGGCTCCTCCGCCACCGGCCAGATTCAAGCAACGGCTACCAGAGACCTGGCTCAGTGTGAGTGCGCCGGCACAGATCCTTCCAAAACGTCTCTTTCAAAAAATTTAAAATGAATCTCTTGTCGTATTAATAATTTTTGTTACTTTATTCTATTTTAATGTCTGCAATGCAGATTTAAATATAATGGACACTGGACACCAACTAGACACTGAGCTGTGTTTTTAGATGTTTAATTCCATATTTTAAGTTTGTCATATTAAGCTTAACAGTTAACATTGACAACTTCAAACATCAATTCCGCACTGCCATAACTTCATAATAAATCATTTTTGCGTTATTTTCCATGATTTGTTGAACATTAAGCCCGATAGTCTGTATCCACGTAGGCCTGTGCTGGTAATAAAATCCTCTTTTTGTAAATATATGCTAATTCCAAGTTTGATGCCTGTAATACATTCCAAAAAAGCAGGGACAGGGGCGGTGAAAGACTGAGAAGTTTGTGGAATGATCAAAAACACCTTTTTTGGAAACTTTTCACATGTAAACAGGTGAATAGGCAACAGGTGATGCTATCATGATATATCCTTTATATATATATATATAAAGGAGCATTCACGATAGGCCCTGTTGCCATGTTGTTAAGAACTGCATGAGTGAGTAGTCCAATAGGTTAAGAACTATGTTCCTCAATGCACGATTGCAAGGAATTTAGGGACCATCTACAGTCCATAACATTATTAACTGTGTGGAGCTCAAGTGCTCTGTTTGTGGAGGGCCAAGGTCCAATAAGACAAAACAATATACAAATAGATAGATAGAATACACAAAACACACAAAAAATTGTATATATGATATAAAAATATGCCTGTTTTCTTATGGGATGAAGAGCTGGATTAGAGTATTTTGTTGACAGAACAGGCCACAATTTGGGCGTCACTGCTCCAAGGCATTATTCACTTTTTGTCACCTTTAGTTTTAAGAGTGTTGGAATCATTATGTGTATCATTCTAACTGGTAACTTCAAAATCAAAATTCAAAACACATTTCGGACTTTTAACTGATTTGGACTTGGGGGTAAAATCCGTTTGCTTTGAGTGACCCTTAATCATGTTTATTTCATTAAAATAAATGATTAAACATTTCATTTTGTACGGAAGTCCAGAGAGGCCATGAGCTGTTAGATAACAAGACAAGTAACCCATTATTTCACGATAACAATTTTGTTATCTTGAGATCACAAGTTAATTAACTCTTTATCTCAAAATAACAATCCAGAAAATTATAACTACCTCATGGCCTCTCTGGACTTCTGTGATTTTATCAAAACAAACGTTTACTAAATGTTTCGGTAGTGACAGTGATTAGCAAACACAGCTTTGAACACTTGTACACACATAAAGTCATATATTTCATTAAAACACAAAAAAGTTTATTAAATTGTTGAAAATATGGGTTTCGGTAGTGACACTTCTTATTTTTACACACTGATTTTCAGACTTTAGGGCACATTTACTTCAAAACAATGGCATCTAATTGCTCACCATGTGGCAATGAGGGATAGGGATGCAGCCTCACTTTCTGCTCTAAAATGAAGGGGTGTGTCTAAAATAAGGCTCCGCCTATGGACTAAAGCTCTTTGTGTTTTAATAGCGATGTGAAAATGGGGGTTGCAATCAAACATTTGCGATTACTTGCGAGAAGTCTTTTACGTCACTGTGGAGGAATTTCAGCTCTTCTTTGCAGAATTGTTTTAATTTGGATACATTGAATTTTTTTTTATCAAAAATGCCCTTTTAAGGTCTTGCCACAGCATCTCAATGGCATTCAAGTCAGGACTTTGACTCGGCCACTCTGAAACCTTCATTTTGTTTCTTTTGAGCCATTCAGAGGTGGACTTGCTTGTGTTGCTTCAGATTATTGTCCTGCTGTCCTGCCCAACTGCACTTGAGTTTTAGGTCACAAACTGATGGGCAGATATTCTCCTTCAGGATTTTCTGATAGAGCAGATTTCATGGTTCCATCATGACAAGTCATCCAGGTCCTGCAGAAGCAAAGCAGCCCCTGACCATCACACTACCACCACCACGTTTCACTGTTGGCATAATGTTCTTATGGTGGAATGTGACGTTAGCTTTACGCCTGATGTAACGGGACCCATGTCTTCCAGAAAGTTCCACTCATTAGTCCTCAGAATATTATCGGAAAAGTCTTGGGGGTCATCTAGATGTCTTTTGGCAAATGCAAAACGAGCCTGTGTGTTCAGTTTGGTCAGCAGTGGTTTGCCCGTTGTAACTCTCCTATGGATGCCATTTTGCCCAGTGTCTGTTAGATTGTAGAATTGTGCACATTGACCTTAACTGAGGCAAGTGAGGCCTGCGGTTCTTTAGATGTTTGTGTTGGTTCTTTTGTGACATCCTGAATGAGTCGTTGTTGAAATTTTGGTAAGCTGGTCACTCCTGGGAAGGTTCACCACTGTTCTCAGTTTTCTCCATTTGTTGATAACGGCTCTCACTGTCATTCACTGGAGTCCCAGAGCCTCAGCAATGGCTTTGTAACTTTGTACCTTTCCAGATGGTAGATTTCAAAGACTTTGTTTCGCATCTGTATTTGAATCTCTTTAGAATGTGGCATCATGTGCTGTTTCTTGAGACCTTCTAGCTGCTTCACATTGCCAGACAGGTTCTGTTTAAGTGATGCTTGCATTCAGCAGGTCTAGCAGTGATCATGCCTGGGTGCGGCTAATGAAATTGAACCCAACAGCATTTTTCCTTCAGTAAATTAAATCATTATTTCAGAACAGCATTTTGTGTTCCGGTAGGTTATCTTTGTCTAATGTTAAAAATAATTTAATGATCTGAAACATTAAAATGTGACAAATATGCAAAAATAGAATAAATTTTTCACAGCACTGTAAATCTTTCAACTTCATTTTAAAAGAAATCAAAAAGATGTTTAAAAAGAAGAAAAAACAATTTAAGAAGTACAAAAGATATTGGTAACACTTTATTTGGAGTGGTCCTTTGTAGATGATTAATAAACTCTTAACACAGTATTAGTAACACATCAACAACATATCAGTGCAGTAGCAGCAGTGAAGCATCTGAATACACTGAAGTAAATATCTTGTAGATGTTCTGTTGACACATTACTTAGATTAAGTAGATGTGTTATTGATATTTTATATGAAGTAGACTTAATATGTTACTTCCATTAATCAAAACCTAACCTTACCCAACCTAATCCAAAACCTAATCCTAACACTCACCCTGGCCCTAATCTTAGCCCTAACTTTAACCTCAACCCAAAACCTAATCCTAACACTCACCCTGGCCCTAATCTTAACCCTAACTTTAACCTCAACCCAAAACCTAATCCTAACACTCACCCTGGCCCTAATCTTAACCCTAACTTTAACCTCAACCCAAAACCTAATCCTAACACTCACCCTGGCCCTAATCTTAACCCTAACTTTAACCTCAACCCAAAACCTAATCCTAACACTCACCCTGGTCCTAATCGTAACCCTGACCTTAACCTCAACCCAAAACCTAATCCTAACACTCACCCTGGCCCTAACCCTAACCTAAACCTCAACCCAAAACCTAATCCTAACACTCACCCTGGCCCTAACCCTAACCTTAACCTCAACCCAAAACCTAATCCTAACACTCACCCTGGCCCTAACCCTAACCTTAACCTCAACCCAAAACCTAATCCTAACACTCACCCTGGCCCTAACCCTAACCTTAACCTCAACCCAAAACCTAATCCTAACACTCACCCTGGCCCTAATCTTAACCCTAACTTTAACCTCAACCCAACACCTAATCCTAACCCTCACTCTGGTCCTAACCCTAATCCCAACCTTAACCAAGCCCTAATCCAGTGTATCTCCAGGTGCAGGATGGTGTCAGTGTGTCTGTGTTGATGGTCTGTATTAAACCTGTTAATGTTCAGTTCCTCTGAGGTTTAACATCTGCAGTTCTGAACTTGGACTCCAAATAAAGTGATAAACAACTGAATTCAGCAGATTATAAACAGATTTGATTCATGTAATTAATTAAAAGTCTGTTGATAATCTACTGAACGTATTCACTGTTGCTTCTTCATTGATATGTTGTTGATTTGTTACTGAGAGTCTGTTGAGTGTTTATTTCGTCTAAAATCCACTCAGAATAAAGTTATGGGTTATGGTTTGGAACAGAAATAACCCTGTAAATAATGGTTTTGTGTATAATCCTTGTAAATATCTAAACCCTGAACACACAATCATTTTTATTTTATTTGTATTTATTTAATTATTTGTTTGCTTGTTTGTTTTGATAGAAAGGTCCACGTTCACATTCATCTGGAACAGAGTTGTTTTTATGTTATTGAAAACATTGATTTCAGACTTTTGGTGTTCCAACATAAATCACTCTGCTTTTAAACCTGACCGAACACGGCAGGCCTGAGTAACAGAAAACAGATGTCTGAGGCAGAGGAGGAGGAAACTGATGCCTGAGGCAGAGAGGAGGATACTGAGTTAAATAAAGAGGTGTTTATAGTTATTTATAAGCCTTTATTGCAGTAAAACAGCTCAAAACAAGCTATGTAATAATGTAAACTGATCGATTTTAAATGACTATTTTACATAGCTTGTCTTCTCCAGTGTGCAGTGACACATCAGCAGCGTATGGGGCTGTGTGGGGGTGAGTCAGACGCAGAGTGCAGAGAGAGATGTTCTCCTTTGTGGGAATGAGCAGTAATTGTGTTCAGCCTGCTGACGGGGTTGATGTGACCCAGCAGCTCGGCTTTGGTTGACACTCACTCCAGGGACAGATATATATTGTTCTGCTTGTCATGCAGAGGGAAAAAGCAACTTCTTAAGCCACAGATTTTCTTTTCTCATCATTTCTTCTCTCGCCCTTTTAAAAGTGATGCTTATTAATAGGAACACTTTCCATTCAGGTCGTGACCAAACCATTTCTACCTTGACCGCTGTGCTTCCGTATCCACAAAGGAAACAATAGAGCCGACCAAAAGATCTAAGTGAAAACCTCTTTGACTTTCAGCTCGAGTCACCTTTACAAAGAGCATTTACGGCTCATAAACATAGAAGGAATCACTGGAATGCCAAATAAAAGCAGTCACTGATGGTGAGCAACGATTAGCAAATCCAGGAGTACGGCGCAAAAGTTAGAGACCACCCCTCATTTATTTAACTTCCAGTCAAAACTGCCATTAAGTTATCTATTTTTGGGAAATGTTTTCGAGGAAATTAAATATATAAGCTTGCATAAGGCAGAATTAAGTGGAAGGAAAATAACTGAAACAGCAGGAATTTTTTTTCCAAATAAAGCTGTATAGAAAATGGGAATCCTAACAACCATGCAAGACCTGATAGACCACCAAAACTGTCCCAATCAGAGAAACAGCAGAGCCCAGATCTCAACATCACTAAATGTGTTGTGTATTACTTGGATGATGAGAAAATGTAACCAGCTTTGAAGACTGAACTTTGGAGGTGTGTAAAAATAAATTCTTTGAAAAACTCAAAGCAGGTCTCCTGGAAAAACAAAATGGAAAACGTAGTAAAGGCAAAGGGTGGACATGGTAACTACCCAAAAATCTGACATTATACAGTTGTATGCAGTTTTGGGCACTCCTGGTCAAGTTGCATGTTCATGTTGATTTCCTAAGTGAAAATAAGGGCATGTTTTCTATAGAGAACAGACTTCATTTTAAAGCACAATTATTTGTTGAATTTGCTGTTTTTAAGCAAATACAGAAAATGTGGCCCTGCGCAAAAGGAATGTCACATTTTGTATTTTGTGTTTTTATTCCAAAATGTTAGCAGTTATACTGAAATTGTGCACAAAAAAATAAAAATTGTCATATTTAAGTTCTCTGTAGAGGATGCAGTAAAAAATATTCACCTAGAAAATCAAAATGTCACTTGACTAGGTTGTTCAAGCTTTTGCACACAATTATTATTGTATTTCACTGTTGAGGCTTCTTTGTGATTTTCTGTGTGTGTAAAATATTAATTCAGTTTTTGAAAACTGTAAAAGTTGTAAATTGTTGCTCTCCAATGAAAAACATGTATGTCCTTTTTTGCGATTTTTACTTCTGCATCATTTGAGCTCAGCAGCTGTCCTTTATATTGTGTGAAGATTTCATGATGATTGGACCAATAGAAACACTGCTTGGAATAAAATCTCTTTCCATTAACTTACATTGAAAGTAAAGAATGTTTTGCCGTCTCCTGTAAAGTTACTATTTTGGAGATACTTGTTTTTCTTTGGACAGCGACGAAATGTTGGTGCGCTAGGTAATTTTACCGCTGCTGGTTGTAGCTCTTATGTCATCACACAGTTTATCAGCCCTGCTTCCACTCTCTCCATCACCCCCATGAGGTGCTGTCCATTGTGCAGCCTCAGCTTTAGGTCGTTTGAAGGGGCACCATAAGATCATAAGACATAGATGCATTCTTAATGTTACTGACAGATCATGTATTCATTGTGTTTTGCAGGGTGGCAGCCAGAGCACTGCTGTTTGAAAACCCCTCACCTGCAGCACCGGCCAGTCCAGTGGGAAGGTAGGATGTTTTATTGAGGGAAAAAGTATGCTTTAGCATAGGATGATTAGATTTAGGTTTTTAGGTTTGCTGTCTTGCTTTTTTCTCACCTTTGCACTTTGCTTCTGTCTAATTTTGACTCTGTTATTGTGTCTTCATTGGGCAAAAATGCCTGTGCCAGTGCAAAACTACTGAAACATGTCTTGGCTGATTGACTACACTTGAGGAAAACTGTATATTAGATTTTTCACCAACGACTGTTCATGGCCAAGATTGTGTGTTGATATTTTGTATAAAGCAGATCATTTTTAGGCATATAAAAACATTCCAAATTGACCCATTCTACAGATACAAGCACTAGAAATTTGTCTCAACATTTCAAGGCACTTTCTCTTTTTGTGTTGGTTTTTTTTTATTTATTTATTTATTATTTTTTTTAATTTCCACAGAGACGCAAAGGCAATGTACTCCTGTGAGGCTGAGCACAGCAATGAGCTGAGCTTCCCCCAGGGGGCGCACTTTTCAAATGGTAAGCTAGCAGCCACAACACACAAAAGGCCCAAAGCCACTTAATCAAAACCCAACAGGCATCAGATCTTCTTCCACTGACGTCAAAGGCTGACGTGCGTTCCATTAAAACTGAGACTACAGCAGTCGCAGTGTGTGTGTGTGTGTGTGTGTGTGTGTGTGTGTGTGTATGTGTTTGTATATATGTGTGTGTGTGTGTGAGGGTGGACAACATGGACAGGCTGCTGACTGGCTACAGCTGCTAAAGGAGAACCCTACGCTGGACATGTGATACTTTAAACATCTAGTACTTTTACCTAAATTGTTATGGCTGTATTGATTTAAAAATAATCAATATTGCGGTGGGTCCACCAGACCACTGAGTAACAAACACATCAACACCACACAGGGGTTAAGTTTGTTCCTTGAGTGTTAACATATTTTCCCCTAGAAAATCAATAAAACGTGGTTGTACTGGGGATATTTTTGTATATGACTGTAACAAACAAGTAATGAAAGCTTTGCTCCACATAGCAAACCCAAAAACAGGAGTAGTTGCATCTTGACGCCTGAATTTTATTCCTAACTGCTGCTTCAGATGTAGCTATAATGTCACACATATTGTGCCTCCTCGACATGGGAAAAAGATCATGTCAGTGCACACAAAATTAGAAGTGAACGAATGTCCCGAGCGTCACCTCCTGCAATGTTCAGCAAATGTCAGACAATCCACTGAAGCACTCCCACTCAGACAGCAGTCAGCAATGTGCACATGAGATCTCGACGGCGTCCGCTGTTATTCCGTCCTCCTCCTCGGCCCTGGGATTTATTTATTTAATTATTTTTACTGCCGCTTGTGTTTTCCACTCCAAAATAATTTGGCGGGGCACCAAGGCATTCACCCAGGTCACCATAACCTAGTGGTGGAAAGCTCCATCACTTCTCCCCTTCTCCTCAGGCAGCACAGCAAAACACATGCTTCTTTGACTCAGACCCAGGGCTGAGCTTTACTCAACTGTCAAATGATCTCGGAGATTTACGTACAGGACTGTGCAAAGGTCTTGGGCCACCAGAGAACGTTGTTGAAAACTTGGTCTGGGCTGTATGTGTTTCTGCTGGTAGTGATGCTCTTTAACAGAACAGTGGCCCCCATGATGTTTTTATCAGGGGTACAACCTCAACCTCATCCTTGTCTGGCAGGAAGACTTTTTATCATCAACTGATATTTTCTTTAATAGCCTACAATCTATTAGTTTGTATGCAACATCACAGTTTTAATGTTTGTAGTGGTCTGTTTTGAGCACTTGCCAGACATTCTCAGAAACAGTTATTGAACACAGCATTTTAATAATTCTTTAGTAAAGCCAAAGTCTTTATAGATAGTATTTGCAAAACCTGGAGCTTTCAGTGCCAACTTTGGCTTCCAAATCAAGATGTCAAGAAAAAGTCAAAATCAATAATCAAATCAATAATCATTCAGTCTCAATTATATGTTATTGCCCATGATAGCAAATATATAATTACCTTAAATACTGCATCAGCACACACTTCACAGCAGCTAAAGGCTACAAATCACTAGATCAAATATGATAAAAGAAAAAAATATAACTAATCAAAATGATCAAACATTAATAATCAAGTATAGTTATTTGGTCTGTGGAAGAGTCAGCGACTGTCTGTTCCGTCAGCTATACCATCAAACGTCATTGTGATCGAAAGAGTAAGTAATAGCTGAATATCTATGTCTGATGGGGTTAATCAGTGAGTGCACTTACATACACATAATAATCTGATAACTGAAGAAAATCAGTTATGTCAGTAATCCGATCAACACGTTTACATGCACGTGAGTATTCAGATAATGGGGAAACTCCGGGTCTACATGAGTCAGACAGTAATCAGATTTCCACTTTGCAACCAGCCAATAAACTCACAGAAGAAGACGTGACATGAAAGTAACGGAAACTTTTTTAAACATCGCGCGGCTTTACCTGAAAATATGAACATACATCATTTAGATGATGAAGAATATTCAAATCCTTTATTTCGTGTTTGGTTTCAGCGTCTTGGTTTTGCTGTGTCTCGCGACATCCACCGTCTGATCTCGCGCATGCGCAGACTGAGAAATCCGAAAGAAATCAGAGTAAGAGTTTACATGCACTGAGAAATCTGATTACTGAGCTAAAATCCAGCCTCTTTATCAGATTTCTTAATCGGATTTTAGATCAGAGTATGGTGTTTACATGACCATTTGAATAATCAGATAACTGCAGAAATCTGGTTATGACCGGATTGTTGAGTGCATGTATACACACTGTGTTATCAGTCAGTGTCAGTTTTTAATTGTGAATAATTCTCTGCTCTCAAAAATGATCAGAACCACATAATTCACTCTTCACCTGTGAAGAATGATGGTTTGTCCAGTTTATTCTCGCTATCCAAAGATTTCTCCCTTGGTGGCTCAGCTCGGACAGCCTGGCTGCTTTAAAAGCTTACACTATTTTATTTTTTTTCCGCTGTAACAAGAATCCATGAGCTATATGACCAAGAGTGAGAGCTTCACTCACAGAGGAGCTGTAATTGTGTGTATGGACCCTTCTTCAGAACTGGTTTAAAGTCAGAGTTTAAAGCTGACTTTGGACTTTTAACTGTTGATTTGACTTTAGATGAAAAACCTCTTGCTTTTTTACAGACCTCATGCCTTATGCATGTTTATTTTATTAAAATAATTGATTGAACATTCCGTTTTGTCACTATTAGACCAACAATTACACTCACAGAACTTTTCGGAAATTCCTGTTCCGGTGGTGACAATTTTAGTTTGAAAAGAACTAAAAAACACTAGCCAGCACGCAACACAGCTTGGAACAGTTGTGCACACATAAAATCATAATATTTTTCATAACACAAAAAGCTTACTTAATAGCGGAAAATATCTTTCAGTAGTGTCATTTCTTAATGTTCCACACTGATTTTCAGACTTTGGGACACATTTACTTCAAAACAAAGGGATCTAACTACTCACCATGTGGCCATGAGGGACAGGGATGCAGCCTCACTACCTGCTCTAATATGCAGGGGTGTGGCTAAAATAAATAATTTAATTCTAGGCTTGCAACTGAAATGTGATTTACTTTATTGAACATGCACGCTTATTGCTTTGAAAGCACTAAGTTACTTAACAGGTTCAAGCTTCAATAACTTCATGTTTGAGTTATATTTGAGCTATAGGTACTTAATTTTCATTTACTTTCTATCCTCACTTCTTTGATAGCTAAGATGAACTCAGACAACCCAATACTTCTAAATAGTTTCAGTTGAGCTGGCAGTATCCTGATTTTTTCAGGTTCTGTTTAATCTCAATTTAGTTAACATCTCATTTAATTGCACGTGCTCCATGTCATCTTCCTTTGCCCAAGTTGTGTTCCTTTATTCAAGAACACCAAGTACCAAGAACAGTTAAAGTGCACAGATGTGTTCTTGATCCGCTCCGATTACCGAGAACACATCACTTTATGACTTGCCAACAACAGTGGCCTGAAAGTCCCATCATTAACCGCAGCATCATCATGCCTGGAAGAGGATACTGACCCACAGCTGTGTGTTTATAAGTAAACAGTTCACTTAAATGTACTTTGTAAAAACTGAGGCTAGAAATAGACACTAAATTTGTCAAATCTTTGCTTATTTGGTACAGATAATGCCTAATATGAAAGTTTGTTCTGACGTTTCATCAGGACGAGGCTCCTTTCAGATTACTAGTGCGCAACGTCTCTCTTTCATCTTTCATCCCAGCTTGGCTCTCATCTAGATCAACACTCTATTTTAAAGAAAAAAAAACACAGTGATTGTCCCAGCTTCTATTTTGGGACTCCATGTTTAATATTCTAGATTTACCAGCTACTAAATGGTATCTTAATGCTGGTGAACTCAGTTCAGGTCTTAGTTGTGCCATAGCAAGTACACAGCACATCTCAAGTCGTGTATGAACGTTCTCCATCCTTCTTCTTGTTCTTGTGAGTCTATTCTTCATGATCTTGATACTGAGAAACAGCCGTTGTTTTATAGTCATACGCTGAAGACAAGGATAAGACAAGTTATTCATTTCTGCAGCCTGAAATGGTTTCAGGCGTCTTTGCCGTTCTGTTCAGAAAGTGCTGGAGGCTGATATTTAGCATCTGCTAAACCAGAACACAAAACGCCATCATGGTGAGAATAATAAAAATATGGAAAATGCATCCAAACTTAACAGGTTAGCATGAGAAAATGCTGTGACACAAAAGTGACACTGTGCAAAGAGAAATAAAAACAGGAAAAATTTAGTTATTTAACAGAAACCAACAAATCTGATAAGAATGCTGGAAAGTTTTTTTTAGGAAAAAAAGGAGGAATAATATATTAAAAACTGTAGGAATTATCAAATGAACTGATCTGAACTTGATTTGCCTCAATAACTTAGGCATTATACATAGAAATAGGATGCATTAACAGATTTGCATTAGTAAGTTTAGCAGATGAGTAAAGTAAATAAAACAATTAATTGCAGTTGTTTTACAGTGTCATTATGAATGTAAATGCACTGCACTGCGCAACTGTATTGTTATCTGATTTATATCATTCTTCTCTTTTATTATTCTTCTTGTGTAGATTATTATTCTTTTTTTTTCTGCCAGATTTTGCTGCGTAAATCATACTGCAGTTTTTCAAAATATCAACACCGCTCCAACTCCAGATTGTGGCTAATCCACAGCCACACTGACCTCCTCTCCTCTATGTGTCATTTTTTCATTCCTCTTTTCTCTGATTCCTCTTTACTCCCATTCATTTTCAGCAACATGTAGCTACCACTTAGGAACTCCCTGTGAACGACTTAAGAAACACCTCATATACCATGGCAACTAGCTAGCAACTGTCTAGCAACATCTTAGCAACCACCTGGGATACCGTAGCAGCCGCCTAGCAACACCTTAGCAACCGCCTGGGATACTATAACAACCACCTAGCACTCCCCTAGCAACAACCTTGAATACCATAGTAACTGCCTAGCAACACCATAGCAACCGCCTAGCAACCACCTGGAATACAATACCAAACCCCTAGCAACACCAAAGCAACCACCTGTGCTACCTTAGCAACCATCTAGCAACATCTTAGCAACCACCTGGGATACTAAAGCAACCGCCTAGCACTCCCCTAGCAACCCCCTGGAATACCATAGTAACGACCTGTGATACCATAGCAGCCACCTAGCAACCACCTGGAATACAATACCAAACCCCCAGCAACACCATGGCAACCACCTGTGCTACCTTAGCAACCACCTAGCGACACTTTAGCAACCACCTCGGATACCATGGCAACCACCTAGCAACACCTTAGCAACCACCTGGAATACCATAGCAACCACCTAGCAACACCTTAGCAACCACCTGGGATACCATAGCAACCGCCTAGCAACCATCTGGAATACAATACCAAACCCCTAGCAATACCATAGCAACCACCTAGCAACACTTTAGCAACCACCTTGGATACCATGGCAACCAGGTAGCAACACCTTAGCAAGCACCTGTGATACCATAGCAACCACCTAGCAACACCTTAGCAACCACCTGGGATACCATAGCAACCGCCTAGCAACCATCTGGAATGCAATACCAAACCCCTAGCAACACCATAGTAACCACCTGTGCTACCTTAGCAACCACCTAGCAACACTTTAGCAACCACCTTGGATACCATAGCAACCACCTAGCAACCTAGTGGGAAATGGGAACCATTTAAGCTGAGCAACCATTCTGCGTTTCCTTCAGGAAATCCATGTTTCTAGTTATTACCTGTTCACACCCCTTAATGGAGAAGTTAATATCATTTTCAGGTGTTTTTTGCTCAGTACTGTAGCTCCATGTCCGTTGCTGTCGCAGCTGCATATCAGTCGATGTATTAGCTGGAACTGAACTGAGTCATTGCTGTTGGAAGGGGGGGGGTCTGTTGTGAGGTCTGTTTTGAAAGCTTTATTGTGATCATTTAAAAGAACACAGCGCCCTGACTGTCTCTCATCTAATATTACGGCTTACTGTGCCTGTGCCTCTCTCTCCTCTCTTCAGGCCCTCTTTAGTGCTCTTTGGAATGATAATGTCTCACCGCATCAGCTCTCTCACAATTCAGGATTAGTGTCAAAACACTTGTTGTAAAAAGGAAAAACAAATGACAAACGACATGAAAAGATATAACTTAAACCCTTAAATGTGCATGAGAGCTCAGTCTGACCCTCCTTCTCGGCCCCTTTGTTCACTTGGTAGTGTTGTCGCCTCACAGCAATGAAGGGCCTGGGTTCGATTCCCTGGCCGGTGACCAGGGTCCTCCCACAGTCCAAAGACATGCAGTGAGGCCAATTGGACACGCTAAATTGCCCCTAGCTGTGAGTGTGTGTGTGTGAATGTACGTCTGTGCGTCTGCTCTGTGATACACTGGCGACATGTCCAGGGACCGCTGGGATAGGCTCCAGCTTCCCGTGCGACCCAGAAGGATAAGTGGCTTAGAAAATGTGTGTGTGTGTGTGTGTGTGTGTGTGTGTGTGTGTGTGTGTGTGTGTGTGTGTGTGTGTGTGTTACTGTCAGTAAAACAATTTGACTGCTTTACACCATGATGGCAGTTTGTAGATCAACTGGTGTTAGATAAAGGTGCTAACAGTCTAAGGGACCAATCAAAAGTTTGCAGTCACTTGACATATTAATTTTGATGGTTTTATTCAAAAATAACTTGCAGGTAGAATGTAGATTAAACTGTTTGCAAACCAGACACCAGAATGTTTATGAACTATAAACTTATCATCCTTGACTTCCTTTCATCATCAGATGACACAAGTGTGTTGAAGTTCATAAATCAGGCAATGGCTGTAAAAATTAATAATAAAAAGCTGCATGTCCACTTTTGAGGCAATACTTAAGAAGATTAAAACAACCAGAGCTGTAGCGAACCTGCCTGGATGAGGACGAGTTTATTTTACCTCCACACAGTGAGGGAGTTAGAGTTAAAAAAATTCCTCTGAGGACCACAGTTGAGGTCACCAAGCCTCCAAAACTACAGTTTGATGGTGCTGACAAACTGCTTGGAAGGCATGGCATGCTGGAATCAGTCCTTCATCGTACCACAAACACAGGCACCTGGAGTTTGCTGGATGCTACTGGAGTTCTATGGTCAGATGGGACAAAAATGAAGCTTTTGGCAACACTCAAGGTAGTTTTGGCATAAGTAACCTCAACCCTGCTGTAAAGTATCATCTGTGATGTTTTGGGGCCGTTTTTTCTGCAAAAGCCATGGGAACTTTGTCAGGATGCACAATGGAATCGGGGGATTCGAATAAAAAAGCAGCCAAAAAAGCTGAAATTGCGTCGTGGTTGGATCTTTCAGCTGGACAGTGTTTCAAAACGTACATCCAAAAAAATGATTAAAGTGACCAGAGAATCAAACGTTTGACATGGTCATCCCAGTCTCATGACCTAAACCCCACTGAAAACCTGTAGGGTGAGCTAAAGAGGAGAATCCAGATGAGAGGACCTGGAGGATCTGGGGAGATTCTGTATTGACGAGTGGTCTCAGATTGCTTTCCCTGTATCCTCTCGTCAAGCATGATAGGAGGCATTATAGGACTTGTTGCTGTTGTGTTGGCAAAGGGAGGCTGCACTAAGGACTAAATGTAGGAGGTCCCAATAATTGTGATGTGATTTTGTTTTAAAAAATGGGTTTTTGTTTTATTGGACTAGTTTTACTTTGATTTAAGGTTAGATGTTTCTCATGCGTATGATAGTGAGCTAATTATCCATAAAGACATGGCCTTCCCACCCCAGCTGGTTCAGCTAGTTTCGGGAAGCAGATTTCCCAGCTGATAATAATCTTTTTTTTTTTTTTAGTTTAATTTAATTCATCAAACTAAGATGACAAATTTAATAAAGTGTGTTCCCTATATGTGCTGGTGACATCATCCTCTTTTTTTCCTCCACTAAACTTCTCCGAACTCTGAACATCCTCTGAGCTGACGTCTCAGGGCTGAATTGTTTTTGGAAGCTGCTCTCTTTTGATTGGCTTTCAGAACTGAATCTTTTCATTTCTGGAAATTGTGCGCTTAAAAAAATCAACAAAGCTATTGCACATGACTGTATCAGCAGCAAAACCAATCATATGACTTAAAACAGTGACTCCAGTCTTCAGTATACACCTGCACCCGTGCATTCAAGGCTTTATGAGTTTCCTCCTCCATCCCCTGTTGTTGTGGTTGACTCTGGAACTGTTTGTTCTGCAGTGTATCCTTCGGTGGAGCCCGGCTGGCTTCAGGCTACGTATGAGGGCAGGACGGGACTGGTGCCCGAAAACTACGTCGTCTTCGTCTGACTCCGCCCCTGAAGACGTCATCAAACATTTCATGGTATCCATGGTAACGTAGACATAGCAGTGACATTTTAATAGTAGAAAAGCACATCCGGCATGTGGCTCGTGTGCATAATTATTATGCAGTTTGGAAAAAAAAATGAAAAAAGTGGTCATGAATATAAAGAGAGCATCAATAAATGATACATAATATATGTACATAACCTAATCATGTACGTATGCAGTCTTAAGCAGCCCTGTTTCTGCAGTCCAAACTGTTATCTGTAGGAATACAGATATATAGTACTGTATAAAACCACTGAACTGCTGTGCATTAGGCTGATGATTCTGAGATAGAAGCTTCAGCTCAAAGGTCTTATGTAGCGTAGCAGAGATTTAGGTAGCACTTTAGTATAGGAGGATATAACAACGCCCTTAAAATGTCTTTGTTGAGTCTAATCAAGCCAGTAGCTGGTAAGTAACTGCCTCCACTTCACTGTTTTATTAAGCAGTGACCAAGCTTGTGTATCATACACTGTAATCTTTGTAGTATCCATTATTATGGCCTTGTTAAGCTTCGTCAGGCCAACAGCTGGTAGGGCTGCACAATGTGGACATATATGTGATGTTAGGATAAATAAAATGGATAAAACAGTATGCGAAGCAATTATTATTGGCATTATCAGCATATTAGCATTATTATTAAAATAGCATGGTTCTGATTGGGTATGCAATTAGTAAACAAGATAATAGCTTCTTACATCAGCACTGCAAGGTTTGTGAACAGCATTTTCTATACAGGCTACAAAACCAAATATTTTTATTTTCTATATAGGTCTGCAAAAACAAGTCAATTTATTGTCGCTGCATTAACTTCCACTGAAACTTAATGTTTTTCCTTCTCCTTTGAAGTTACCATATTGGAGATATGAGGTTTTGTTGCAAGAGTGACTATATATTTAATTCCTTAAATCCCCTATAGTGATGCAGGTTTGTTGTGACAATAGCCATTATTACACAACCCAGAGAAAATATTAATCACGTTTTGAAGCTGTGCACGCATGTTTTTGGCCTTTTAGCCAAACACTTAAGTAACTCAATGCTACATATCCCCATGAATAATTTGATCCATTCTGTCATCATAACTATGTGTTTTGGAAACTCATATCACAATAATGATAAAATATCTGCAGTCTGAATAGCTGCTAACATACCAAGACAAAAACTGCTAATTAACTAGCTGCTCATTTCTACTTTATTAAGCAGCAGCTAGGCTGGATTTACCAGTTTACATTTGTATATTATATGTCATTAACTTGCATAACATTAATATGAAATAACTGATATGCAGACATACAACTTGTGCTGATTGACTAGAAGCTAAGCACACTTCACGTAGACCCCATACACCAGAAGTTAAAGGGGAACTCCATCAATTTTTCAAAAAAATCTACATAATTAAATAGTTAAGATGTAAACAAAGTCATTCAGAGTGGTTTGGTGTGAAATGTTCTGTTTTAGAAAACTTGTCGAGTCAGATTTGTTCACAGTGGTGGTGATAGGAACCAGACGTCTGAAAAGTTTAATGCCTGAAAGCTCCCTCACAGAAAGAAAACTACATGAAATGATTAGATATGTGCTGCCTGATGTCTGACACACTGTTTTATGATAGCTGTGTGATAGGGTTTTGGCTTAAAATGTATTTCAATCCATTTACTTCAGACCATTCAGAGCAGATGGATACATACAAGGCGTTGTGAGGTTGTGAGGTTTTGGATAGTAATTGTATTCATTGTGACCCCTGGTTCCTATCACCACCACTGTGGTGACATCTGAGTCTGTAAGTTTCTTTATAGTGAAACATTTCTCATCAAACCTCTCTGAATGATTTTGTTTAGATCTCAAGGACTGAAATATTCAGAATTTTTAAAAAATTGGTTGAATTCCTCTTTAACATCATCTTAGTGCATTTGAGCAAGAAAGGTTCACTTTAGAATAAAGAGTCAGGTTGTCAGTATTTGGAGGTATTGAGAGGAATCAAATGAAAATAAGCACATTATGGACCCAATACATAAAAGTACGTTTAATTAGCTAGTTAGTTATTATACAAGCAGTTATTTATCAGCTGTTGGCTCAGTAAGGCTAGTAAGAACATTACTGGGACATTATAATATCCTCATATATTGAAGTCAACATTTTAATTTTCTTTTTTTTTCTTTTTATTAATACTATTATGCTTCTGCTAATCAGTATATCACAAGTCTTACTCAGAGGCAACAGACTTAAATAAATTATCCATATTATCTCTAATTATCTCAGTACAGTCTACTTTAACGAAGGGCCAATAGAATAAAAGTCCTATGTGATTGTAAATCAAACCAGTATGATAGCCTACGCACTCTGTAATTTGTAGAATTAGTCTTATTGCACCTTGAAAGCAGTTTTGGTACGGTCACAGTCGTTTTACCAAAGTATTTCTGTCTATCCTGTCATATTTTTACTGTCAGCATTTTATTAAGTATTGTTTTATTTGGTCATATAACCTTTTTGTAACTGTAAATGTTGCACTTGTTCATACAATCAGAGATAAAGTTGATTCATTGTTACCATACTTAGGTCACACAATGTGTAGAGATTAGATTCAAAAGCATTCTATGCCACTGATTGGCTCATACTGTATTACATGTTTTCATTCTGTCAATAAATGTCTATACATGTCTACTAAAACTAAAGCTCCCACAATCTGTATCAGCAGAAATGACTTCTGAAAAGTCTCAATCATAAGACGATACAATTAAAACCTTCTGTGCTGAATGTTCCAGGGGGGAAACAGGGTGGAGGCAGGTGCCAAGATCTCTGTGTTCTTTTCCATTTAAATGCATAAGAATGTGCCACGGCCTTGAGGGCTGATGCCGGAACGATACTCCCCTTAACTGAGTCTGGCGAGGTCAAATCCTCCATCATAAATGTCTTAAAATACAGCACTGGTCAGAGTCATTGTACACTGACATTAACTCCTTAATGAACTTTTGGGCAGCTCTAATGTATTAATCAAGTTTTATTAATGTCTAAATGTATAACTTAATTAGTTTCTCTTTTAACGTACTTATTACACAATACACACTATTACTTACTATACACAACACAGCCATCTCCATCACTTTTCACTGTACAGTCATTGCATTTTATTACTGTAGAATTTGACAGGAAATTGAAGTACATATGAAAGCACTGACCACTGATTACAGTACTACGCAAAAGTCAGAGACTTCACGTTCCAGTCAAAACAGCCACTGTAGACGTCATTCCTTTTTCAGGAGATTAGATATGAGATACTTGCAACAGGAGGAGAAAGTTAAAGAAAAATAAGTGAGTTTCCAAAACTGGACTTGAAAAAATGATCAAAAAAAAATGCAGAGAAATTGAGAATCCTAACAACCATGCAAGATGCAGGAGAACTCCAAAACCATCCCCATCAGATAAACAGCGCTTAAAGCTTTCATCTTGGAGAGAAAGGAGAAAATCAAGCTCCACTCTTGCTTCTGTCCATCCTGTGAGACAACTCAACGCTTTGATTCTGTCAGGATGTGTAGCTGTTAGAAAGGCATTACTGAGAAAAGGAAACAGACAAAACAAAAAAGAAAAAAGTGCTAATCAAACAAAGAATCTGCTCAGAAAAACAGGCTGTCCAGACCTCAACATCACTTAATGAGTTGAATCATGAGAAGCAGAAAGTGCAACCAACTTCTAAGACTGAGCTCTGGAGGTGTGGAAAAAACGTCCCTGCAGATTTATTTGAAAAACTGAAATCAAAGCTGCTGAAAAGAACGGAAGCTGTAATAAAGGCAAAAGTGGACACATTAAATACTGAAAAACTGGACATTATATTTCACTGCTGTCGGAACAAAACCTCAAACCCCTTCATTTTTGTAGTTTTTCAGTTTTTTAAGTAATATAAAAATGCCTGTTGGCCTTAACATTTTGTGTAAATTTCATGATGAATGGACCAAAATAAAACGGCCCAAAATGATTTGGGTAAAAAGTCTGGTTCCATTGACTTACATTAAAAGTACAGTAGGTTTTTTCCTTCTCCTGTAAAGTTACCATTTTGGAGATACAAGGTTTTGTTCTGACAGCAGTGATATAGTTGTTGAATCTTCTCCTTCATTTTCTTAATTATATGAAGCTTCTAATGAATACCTTTTACTTAGTGGCCATTTGGAATGGTCTCTGACTTCTGCACAGTTCTGTAATTTAAGTCCAGCCATGGTTGAACTTTTATGTCTTTGTACACTCTTGATAGAGATGCACTGCAAGGTTACAGAGTGACATAAAACCACAGTATCTCCCTTAGTGTGAATTATTGTCTACATCAGGGATGAAGTCCAGGCTATATTTCTTTGTGGCCCCAACTGGGAACATATCCTTGAGACCAGAACAGGGATGAGGATCATCTACAGTGAGTTCCTCAAGGAATACCACACAGTATGTTGAACTGAAATGAATAACGGTGTACTACTGAACTGGCTCATTAACCAAATGACAACCAAACTGAACAAGAAAAATCATCTCCCACAATTTGTCTTATGCTTACTACACTACGTTTACTAGATTAGTTTCTAGATAAAAGCAAAGCAAGAGCCAAGATGTAACAGGAATGCATCGTTCACCACAGTAAAAAAATCACTGGAGCTTGAAACTAAATTCAAACATAGCCAAAAAAAAAGGAGCTCATTAAACTGTACTTTTATCGAGGACTTCCATATTGGAACCTTCTAAAAGGCTTAACGTGCTACACTATGACCTAGAAACACCAAACCTCTCTCCCGTCTTACTGGTTATATACTCTGTTTCATGTCAAAAGCACAAACACAGTCCAAAGACAAATCAATCAGTTTCACTTTATGCCTTTTCTCCTCATAGAACTGTACAGAAAACAGCTTAACATGGATTTATGTACTAAAACAATACCCTGGCTCGCATACTGGTCATAAACACAGAGGACAAACCTAAACCTAATCTAAAAATAAAGTATGAAGTTCTGACGTTTCTGAGAAACCAGCTTAACGACACATCATATACTAAACGAATGACCTAGGACCACCTAATTTCTCCATATATTATTGGTCATAAACGTGTTTAAAACTAAAAGATAAACACATAATCTGAAAATAATGTGAAAAGATTGTTATGCTTCTATTGATCCATTATAAACAAACAGTTTATAGTTTATAGCTATGGCTTAAGGTAATAAGACACTGACCTCCTCTAATAGCATGCTAATGTCTCGGTAACTAGCTAGCTAACTTTCCCGTTCCACCTTAAATAGTCCAGCAGTTCTGACGCCTAAAGCACCAGAATGGAACTGCTGCACCATTTAAGGTGGAACAGGAAAATTCAAACAAGAAGCTGGTGAATATCTGCCTTCAGCTTAATATCACTGAAGAATTTGGGGGGTGATAATAAATGATTGCCCCCCTCTTTGAAGGCATATGATGCCCTAAATGTAACTAAAGCCCAGCAGTGAGGAGCTGAACTTTACCCTCCTCTGCTGTCACTGCAGACTGGCAGGGTCGCCTACAGAGCAGCGCTGGTAGCTGATAATGAAGTAATGTTTTTTTTGAGGGTCCCATTTCGTAGGGCAAGATTTCAACCACTACCCCTTGTAACTCAGTTACAAAAGGGTTAGGGTGACACTCGAAACAAGGGGTAGGGGTAAAAAGAAGAAATGGGACAGGGCCTTGGTCTCGACAAAATATTTAAATGAAAATGATCTTTTTTGTATTTGCACAGGATCCATTTCCGCCAGCACGTGCAACAATATCGCCGCATTAATTAGCATCAGGCTGTTTTCTGAAAAGGGAGAATTCTTGCTTTGTCTTTGGATTACAGTTCTGCTTTTTTGGCACAAGACAGTGTTTATGACCAGTAAGATGGACATTTAGTGCTGCTAGGTCATTGTTTTGAATCATTAAGCCACCTTAAGCTTTTTAGGCATTTTTTAAACATTTTAAAATGTCCCTCCATGTTCCATGATCTTCTCTGGACTGTCATGACATCACTTGCCATGAAAGAGGAGGGGCCTAACCATGCCGGCCAGCACCTTCGGGAGCTGTGATGAGATGACTTCGGTCATCATCTCGGGAAACTCCACCTTCATGGCGTCAGCTTGGATGAACGTGCTCAGGCAGTAGAGGTTGACCTTCTTCACTATCTGCACAGACAGGGAGTGACGCACACTCAGCTTTAATCACATTATCACATGTTATCGCTGATTTAGGAGCAAAAGTGCACGTGTTTGTATTTTGGAAATGGGACAAGGCCCACGTCATACGTTTCATTTCAGGGCTTGCTAAGTGTCGGTACGTTGCATGTGGCTTATCATGCAAAACCTCAGCAGACATTAAGTCATGTTTCTGCGATAGCTGGTTCAGTCCAATTTGAAGCAGCATCTTATCTCACAAAGCAAAGTGATGCTCTATTTATATAAAGTAATATGTAGAAATGTGGCAGTTATAAGCAATAGCTTTAAATGTAGTTGAGAGGGCACTAGAAGGCTAATGTAGCTAACAAGTAATAGAGGTTTATCCAAACCAATAAGCATCATGCTCACTACATTCCTAAATCACCAGACACTTACCTAAAACCATGTATTGTTCTTAAAGAAGAATTCCACCAATCATTCAGTAGTTTAATGTGAAATGGTTCATCGTTGAGAAACGTAGCGACTCTCTTTACAGCGGTGGTGAAAAGAGTCAGTGGTTGCAATACCTACAACTCAGACTTAGCCATTTTATTTACTTTTCAAACCCACCAATGAACCTGCCCATCTGAGTTTTTATATGTAACGGTGATAATGGTAAAACAGAAATAAATCTGGAACAATAAGTTTTCTTCAGTGTCCTCTTTTGCCTTAGACTGCCCTGCATGCTCTTCGCTGGCTTAACTAGTTTAGTTAAAAAAATATGTTTTAGGCCAAAACTATCATAAAACAACGTCTCCGGCACCAGGCAGCATATTCACAGCTGTTCAATGTAATAACTTTCCTGTCCGTTACTTGTACAGGCCTTGAACACTTCAGGCGTCTAGTTCTTATTACTCATTATTTTCATTCTTGTATTATTTATTTGTTTGTTTATTTATTTATTATTCATATTTTTATTCTTATTTTAATTATGATTATTTTAGTCATTTAAATTAATTTTTAGTTTACTTTTGATCTTATTCTCCTTTTATTTTATTTTGATTTGATTTTATTGACTTTTACATTTTATCTATGTTTTAATTATTGTTTTATATTTTCTACTGTATTTTTATGTATTTTAATTATTAATCTTTCAATTTTTAAACTTACCTGATTTTAGTCTTTTTTTTTTATTAAATTTACATTTATTATTTAATATATTCTTACACATTATCAATCCCTTGTTCTGTATTAACTCGGCAGCATTGTAAATGAGGGTCACCCTCAATGTTCTCCGGGGTTAAATAAAGGTTGATTGATTGATTGATTGATTGATTGAATTACCACCACTGTAAAAAGATCTGACTCATGCCGCATTGTATATCAAAATCACTCTGAAATGACTTTGTTTACCTCTTAACAATTATTAATTAAGCAAATATGTTGGTGGAATCCCCCTATAAACAATATCAATCACACTTGCTTATGTTGTTTTTGATTATCTATTTTACAAGACAGCAAACGCGTCTTCCTGATTGACTACAGTTTCGATTTAGGTAGAATTTGATTACATTTTTTTTAAACCACTTTTCAATCCCTTCATTAAATAAGTGGCTTTCCAAGTTTTCCAAGTCCAACTCAAGTGTAGACTCAGACCTGTGATTCTGTTGTCACTGAGTGCTGTAATTGCTTAAAATCCCAGGCGTATTACATTCTAAGGCTTTTATACAGTAAATATAGGGACTTTAGTGCAAACTCGTTGGGCTATTCTTAGGTTATAGAAGTGTGTAATAAAACCTTGGGCCCACTGGCAGGCAGTGGTCATGTAAGGGGTTAAAGCATATGATGTTCCTGAATAAACTATAAACAATACTTTCCCAAAAAATGTACAGGTAGCTGCTGAAGATTGAGTGGTGCTGCATACCTCATGCATGGAATCCATGAGCTTAGTGAGGTGGTAGAAACGTTGGGAGCTCCCCACCACTCCTTTCTCTTTCATCTGGATAGCCTTTGTGAGTTCCCGGATGTAGCTCTGTCTCATCTCGTCAAACTGGCTCTGACTCTTCAAGCCCTCCAGAGGCACTGAAAGAAGAAAAACAAGAAAATATATAACTTGAACTTCTTAGTTTCCTAATAAACAAGAAATCTGACCACTCAGCCCTACCCCTCCGTTTTGCGTATCTAGGGGTAGGGTGTCCTGATTCTTGTTGAGATAGAGGGGTAGGCCAAAGTGTTGGGGCTACATGACCCTCCAAACTGAGGTTTTTCAGAGACTCCAAACAGAGTGATATGAGAAAAAAAGAAAAACCAGCAAGATGGAGAACAAAAGATCAAAGAAACCCACAAATGTGAGAATTTTCTCAGTTAAAAAATTACGATAATCATTGCTACTATTATTCTCATGTCTCGGTAGCTAGCTGGCTAGCTTTCCCGTTCCACCTTAAATGGTGCAGCAGTTCCATTCTGGCACCTCAGGTGTCAGAACTGCTGCACCATTTAAGGTGGAACAAGAAAATTCAAACAAGAATCTGGTGAATATCTGCCTTCAGCTTCATATCACTGAAGAATTAGTGGTGGGTGATAATAAATAATTGCCCCCCTCTTTGAAGGCATATGATGCCCTAAATGTAACTAAAGCCCAGCAGTGAGGAGCTGAACTTTACCCTCCTCTGCTGTCACTGCAGACTGGCAGGGTCTCCTACAGAGCAGCGCTAGTAGCTGTTAATGAAGTAATGCTCTTTTTATTTGAGGGTTGTTCCATTTCATAGGGTAAAATTTCAAACACTCCACCTTGTAACTGAAAATAAGATAAATAAGGGTTAAAAATAGAAAATGGGATTCAGCCTTTGCCTTATTATGGTCAGTACACCAATAACTACAATATGCAAAACATGGCTGGACTACTGCGTATTGTGTATACTACTCGACCTTGTCTTTGCACATTTTATAGTACAAACCAACCCTCCACAATTAAAGTGTCTGTTTTATTTTCTTCTCTTTGAAGTAAAGTAAGTTTGATACTTAATGACAGCTGCTAAAGACATTCTGTTCATCAAGTTCTTGTCAGACTATAGAGAACCAGTCTCATCTCTGCAACCCTCAGTGCCTGGAAATTCTGCAGAATGCTATGAGCTGACAGAGAGGATGTTCGTCCCTGAGGTGAGTACAAGGTCGTTTGTTTTTTTTTATGGGTCAGGGGCATAAAAATGGGAACAAAGACAGAAAAATGTCTATTACTTTACCAGTGTTGAGCAGCATTAGGGCCTTCATGCACAGAAACTCCTCTCGGGTCACCTGCAGATTTGCAAACTCCTGAGGAATGTACTGCATGGCCAAGCACAGGTCAAAGATAGGAGACCTCCGCATTCTGTCCCTAACGCATCAGAAAAGAGAAGATTAGTGTTAATCAGGGCTCTGATGTTTTAACAGGACATGCTAACAGTTAAGGATGGTGACCATGATGAGTCAGTGTCAAATAAGTGAGGGTTTTATCATTAAGTAGCAGTATTCGGGCTATATTAGCTTTAGGAGAGGTTCTGTAATGACATTTTTAAAGGATCTGACTGTAATTTAGCTGATTTACTACAGATAACTCTGACTGAAAGGTCATTGGGTGGATTTTCATGTCAGATACTGCCCTCAATATTAATAACAATCAATTCAAACAAGATTATTGCTGATGCAGCTCCGGGTTCAGAGAATCACAGAGGTTGATTCAATCAGGAATTAAGTCAGACACTACAGACAGACAATGTAGATTCATACTGGATTAAAGTCTTGGATCATGTTGGTAATCACTTATATTACAACACCACCCCAAGTGAAAGCTGACCCAGCTAAAGTAGTACTAATATCATAAACCAAGAAAGTGCTTGATGCGGATGCAAATAAGAAATTATATGACAAAATATTACAAAACTAGTTAATATTTTATGGAGGGCTACTTTCTATCGTTTAATTTCTTCTGTTTTTAATAGATTGAATTAAAATGACTTACTGACTAAGGACAAGGTCAGGGGCGAAGTACAGGTAATCAGTTGTGACGTTCTGGAAGCTTCTCCACCCCAAAGCAAAGACCATCAGGTTCATCCAAGAATATTGGATTAGGGTCATCTGGTCATTGATGTGCAAATTGCGAAAACCTTGCAAAGAAATGTTTAATAAACACCTCCAGTTCTGAACTGTGCAGTTACACTAGTCTCCAATGTACGCTGTGCAAAATAACACTGGTGATTCAGCTGTGCAGATATGTGGAAACAGATGCAACAAGGGACGTTATAATTAACTGATTAACAGACAAATAAACAAGTGATTGAAAAATGCCTTCAGTTAAAAAAGGTTCATTTCTTTTCCGATGAACAACAGTTTCTATTTGAATGCTTGTGTGTGTCGCTGAAGTTAAGGGATGTTTTTAAACTGTACACATGAAGCTGCAATTGGGAATTTGTTCTACTAGATAAGCCTACAAAAAATTAAACACGCAGCCAAAATTTAAATACAAAAAAACAGTAGTGTTTTTGAGTAGATTGTGGTGGCTGGCAGTGGTTTTCAAGAGCTACTGAGCCAAAGCTAGCCCCGGACATGGTATTTATGTTTAACTTCAGTTAGTTAAAAGTGGTAAATGTAACGTTAGAACTTCACAATATAGAACTCTTAGTAGCCTATCATTATATATTACTGTATTATACATCAGTTAGTTCCGGCCACGCAAGCTGATTGGTTGAGAAGCGTTCTAACTGTGCTGATATTTCATAACATCATACTTTTTTTTACAAACACTGTCTCACTCCGCTGAGACGCCGTTGCTAAGCAACGACTTTGACAGCTGTAGGAGACGCTCAAGCTATTTGAACGTTTTTACTTCTTACTTTGCCACAAACAGAAAATGGACACTTTTAAGATCACATTTGACCAACAGCCGATTTGGTCAGACTCTGAAGATGAGACGACACTAAATTCCCAAACTGTCATCACCACTGAGCAGCTTTTCAGTCGGCAGCTGTGACAGAAGAACAGCTAAACAACCTGGAATCAGCCAGAAATGAACCCAACACCATTCGCCAAACTAAATGGGCTGTAAGATGCTTTACAGACTGGCTGGAACAAAACAAGGTGCTGGAGAACGAACTGCCGGCTGAGCAGCGAGTGGGCGGAGCTCGTTACTCTGATGCAGCAACAAGCTGCTTGTTAAGGAACTATAATTTGGTGAAGGAACTGCGAACATTAAAACATATTAAACGCCGCGTTCACGGCCCAGTTTATTAATGTATTACTTTATTTATTTAACTGTTGTATAAAAGCAATAGAGCACTCGAGGAGTGTGTTATCGCCAATAACATCACAGCTATGATGATCTACGGCGACCAAATCACAGCCGTGATGTTATTTCGTGATAACACACTCCCTCTCAGGTTCTATTGCTTAAATATTCCAATTATTTGCCAGCCCCTTGGTTTAAACAAAACTGGGTTCTATCAGGTACATTTAATTCAGTTTAAGGCCATAAAACCAGTTCATATACACACTTATGCCTTATGCCTGGCCCCACCTGTCAGTACTGTGCTCCAAAAAGGAACACTGTTTTAATATCTTGGTGCATTAATACAGAATTCAGTTAATTTGTGTGCTCATACGTATTTTACAGTGGCTGTATTGTGGCTCAGCGAATCAGATTTTAGAACTGGAGTTTTATTATTGATATTTTGACAAGTCACATCCTTGAATTTGGGCTTGTCTGATAACAAATACTTACTGACTAATGACGGTTTGTTATGGTACAAAAGAATTTGCTAAAATGTGAATCCCTAGATGCAACCATATCAGCCACTGAGTTGCAGTGATGGTTAAGAAATCAATGATTATCAGTGAAGCATTAATAATGCAAGGATTTAAACACTGGTTCATGCCTATGAATGTCTTTGTGTCTTGGCTACCTTACTGTTAGCATCACGAGTCTCCAAATGTTCAAATGTCCATGTACTTTGTCACGTTAGCTCTAAAGTGGACATGGTTGGACACAGGTACACAAAGTTTCAGTGAATCCTGGGTGATTTTTACATTGTTTTGCATGTTGGTTTCACCTTGTACTTTCATCTGGGTACATAATGTTCCATGGCAAATTTCACATGATTAACTACACCAGTGTTTTCCTATCACTGCTACCAGTCACACTAAGGAAAAACCATGACACCCATCCAAGAATCATAATTAGACACCACAGTCAACCAGCTGTGTGAATGCATACAAAGGTCTCTTCACCTGGCAAAGACTTGGACCACCTGACGATCCAGAGGAGCTGTCTCTCACACAGTCTATTGAGGCTGTTGAGAAGCAAATGGGGCAGCTCCGGCTGAGAGTTGTCGTAGCCTGAGTAGACTATCTCTGGCTCGATGCTTTCCAGAATGCTGATAATTTGAGGAGAGAGCTGCAGGTCACGGATCCCAGGAAAACACGGCATGGAGGCCAAAGCGTGGCCCTCAGCGGTCAGGGCCAGAGGGCTTGGGAACATCAGTGATGGGCTCAGACCCATGGCCTTCAAAACCCCAAACCGCTTCAGCTTACGACCTGTGAAAAAACATTAAGGAGAGTTCATGTTGATGCAGGATATTGTTCATCTTCTGTTAAATGAAGTAAATTACCTCTGAAATGTGGGTCAAAAGTAAAAAGCAAACAATGCAAGAATGTTAATAAAAAAACACATCATCCATTGAAACTGGTTTACTTAATAGCCATGAAAAATACAACCCCATTTCCAAAAAAGTTGGGACACTGTGTAAAATGTAAATAAAACAAAATGCAATGATGAAATGAAAATAGTTCAAATCAAACGTTGAAACTGAGAAATTTTATTGTTGTTTGAAAAATATTTGCCCATTTTGAATTTGATGCCAACAACACATTCCAAAAAAATGGGACAGGGCAACAAAAAGTTGTGTGAAGTTGTGTAATGCTAAAAAACACCTGGTGGTTGATTGACAACAGATCAGTAACATGATTGGGTATAAAAGGGCATCTCAGAGAGGCGGAGTCTTTCAGAAGTAAAGATGAGGAGACGTTCACTACTCAGTGAAAGAAAAATTCAATAACGTTTCTCAACATAAAACAGCAAAGAACTTTTGCTTTTCATCATCTACAGTACATAATATCATTAAAGATTCAGAGAATCTGGAGAAATCTCTGTATGCAAGGTATAAGGCCAAAAAACAGTGTTTGCTGGCCGTGATCTGTGGGCCCTCAGACGGCACTGCATTAAAAACAGACATGATTCTGTAGTGGAAATCACTGCAGGGTCTCAGAAACACTTCTGAAAACCACTGTCTGTGAACACAGTTCATCACTGCATCCACAAATGCAAATTAAATCTCTAAAATGCAAAGAAGAAATCATATATAAATAATATAAACACTGCTACCTTCTCTGGGCCTGAGCTCATTTAAAATGAGGGGAAGTGGAAAAGTTTCCTGTGGTCTGAAAAACATTTGAAATTCTTTTTGGAAATCATGGACACTGTGTCCTCTGGGCTAAAGACCACCCAGCTTGTTATCAGTGCACAGATTAAAAGCCAGTATTCATGATGGTGTAGGGGGGCATTAGTGAACATGGTATGGTTGACGTGCACATCTGTGAAGGCACCATTAATGCTGAACAATATATACATCTTTTTCAGGGAAGGCCTTGATTGCTTCAGCAAAACGATGTCAAACTACATTCTGCATGTATTACAGCAGCATTGCTCTGTATTAAAAGAGTCTGGGTGCTAAACTGACCTGCCTGCAGTCCAGACCTGTCACCACTGAATTCATTTGGCACTTTATTCAATGAAAAATATGACAAAGGAGACTGAACTAATGAGCAGCTGAAATCTTCTATCAAACAAGAACGGGAAAACATTTCACTTTCTAAACTACAGCAGTGTCTCCTCAGTTCCGAAACGCTTACAGAGTGTTGTTTAAAGAAGAGGTGATGAAACACAGTGGTGGACATGCCCTTGCATTGCAATATAACTACTGGCCAATGGTCTGATGATCAAAGATAATGGGTTTTACTTCCTCTTAATAGCCTCCTTTTATGTGATCCTACTTTTTTAAGATGTTTGATCTGGTAGAAGGTTAGAGGTTCATGCATATATAAAGTACCTCCAAGCATCATCCCGGCCTGGTAGCATTTTCTGAGTCGACAAGCAGGACAGTTTTTTCTCCTGATCTTATCCACGATGCAGTCATTTCGCCCAGCACAAAGATAGTTGTGATGTCCTACACAATAGCAAAAGCACTGTTAACGCACAAATAAAGGAAACTCCCTTTAGTCTAAATGGGATAAAACATGCGAGGCTGTTCCTTTGAAATCATCATTATGGACACTGTATTCTTTAATCCACACAGAATTTAAAGACAAGAAGAGAAGAGAGAGAGAGGGAGAGAGAGAGCACTGAAAGAAAGAAAAAGGAAGAATAGTAGAACATGGAGAGCAGAGTAGTTGGGGCAAGGCTGGGAGGACAGGGTGACATGGCCATGGTAAGACATTGTGGCTCTTACATATCTGCCTTGGAAGATAAGGAGAATAACAAGTGTGAAAATGAGAACACTATGAACACTATTTACGGTCCACATGATAGCCTAGTTACTGACCACTGCAAAATGTGTACAGATGATTCACAGACTTGAAACATGTTCGTTGCACATCTCCTGTTTATATACACACCTTATACTTCCTAAGAAGTCATTTTTAAAAAATCATTAGGACCTATTTCCTTCAAGCAGTGCTTTGTTATCTATGACAAATGCCTTTTTATTGGATATCTGGATTGTATGATTCCACAGAATTTCACAGATATGCTATAGTTTAAGAAATACTGTAAAAACTACAATATAATCACTTGCATACTAACTGTATGAGATATCAGTCCTGTTCATATTGTATCTGTTGTACATTCTCTGGGAGATGTTGTTGTTGTTGTTTGGCATGATGATGCACTGTTTAGCTGTTTAGTCTTTTGCAGATGCAAAAATGAATCTGTAGGTATTCATTTCCTCACCTTCCACAGCTCTCTTGAAGAACACCTTGCAGCTTCCACATGTAAGGACTCCATAGTGACATCCTGAGGCTTCATCTCCACATATCACACACATTCTCTGAGGTGGGACACTAAACACAGTGTAGATAAAGTATCAGTGGTGATGTAATGGCCAAAAACAAGTATATCGCTACTGTCAGAAGAAAACCTCATATCTCCATCGTTTTTCAGTTCTTGACAGCATTTTAAAAATTGCCTGTTGCCCTTTACATTGTGTGTAAATTTAATGAAGAATGGGCCAAAAGAAACGACCCAAAATGACTTGGAAAAAAGTCTGGTTCCATTGACTTACATTACAAGTAAAGTATGTTTCTTCCTTCTCCCGTACAGTTACCATTTTGGAGATACAAGGTTTTCTTCTGACAAATGTGATATTTTACCTGATATTTGGTAGTTTGGACAAATTAACATAGCCTGTCCTTTAGCAGCTTAGGCTAATTCTCCTCTATATTACAGCCAAACTCCAGTTCTAGAGGCCCAGCTTTATAATTTCATTTACATTTTATTTACAGCTGAAAGCAAAAGTTTGAAAACCCCCAGTCAGATCACTTATTTTGTTGTTTTCTGAAGTGAAAAAGAAATAACACATGCTTTACAATTAACAAACTTCAATATGGCAGATATAGCAACTATTTTTGTATTGGAAAAAAAAAAACCCTAAAATGTGGCATACCTTTTGCATCTTATTCCAATATGTTAAATTTAGCAAATAATCAGTAATTGAGCATTACAGTGTGCAGAAGAGGACTGTTCACTTATTTTCTCTTTAAAAAAAATCAACAAAACGTCATTTGACCAAGGGTGCCCAAATTTTTGCATCAGCTAATGATCGAGGCCTTCTTGCGCTGAATCTGGGGCATTAGATCAGGGAGAGTATAAAACTTTGCTGTGACGGTCAACTACAGAATGGCTACATCCTATGGCCGTGGTCACCAACCAGTGGTCAGTTTAAAAGAGACTTCGGTTGGAATGTAACTCTGCACATGGGTCGACCTCCTGGAGGAGGGTTGAAGCTCAGAGAGAAATAAATAACAGAAAAGTAGGACAGATCGTAATACGTACATAGTAGACAGAAATACTGAGAATCCTGAGGAATCTGATAGTGAATTCCGAAAGTTAGTATATTATACTACCAGACAAGTATTACTCAGTACAGTACTATAAGACAGTACACTACAGCAATACTACACCATGCAAAAATAGGTTTTGGAAGTTATATATGGCACTAAAGCTTTTAAATTATTATTATAAATCTTTTTTTGTGAAGCAAAAAGAAGAATGAGGGACCCACAATAATATAGGAATCATATACTAGTAGATAATTGCTTTAGAAAAGAAACGAAATGAAATCCAGAGACAGGTAAAGAGGGCGAGAATGAAAGAAGCCAGCGAGCATAATGAGCGCAATAAGGCTCATGCGCATGCGTAATAACACTCACCGCGGGAACGCGCAGTAGGTGGCTGCCCGCTGACCGAACCCTGAGCCGTTGAGCGCGTCCGGCCCTGAGTAGCCACTTTGCCCGTGCTGCTCCTCGCTCAGCACGGCCGACTGGCTCCAGAAATCGGCAGGTGAGTTCTGCCACCGCCCCCCCTCGTTCTTACACATGAGCAGGTGCTGCGGTGAGGGCGCGTTCACGACGTCCAAGTTCAGCATGGCTTTGGCCGCGGGCACGAGCCGCGAGTCTCCCCTCAGCTGAGGAAACGAGGCTGGATCAGCCGAGTTAGGCAGGTTCAGGTCCACCAAAAAGTTGGTCGAGCTGTCCACCCCTAGCTGCTGGCCGGCGGCGGCGGCGAGCAGAGCCGCGGAGTCCTCCGGAACGGCCAACGGCTCAACGGCCGACGCTAGCTCGAAATCACCCGCGCGGTGAGGGGGCTGAGGGGGCTCCATAATCAGCGAGGGCTCGCTCTCGTCTTTGATGAACTTACACATGGCCGTCCCTGAGGGAACAGACCCCTCCAGACTGTCCGGAGTGTCCTTAAGGTGGAGTATTTTGTCAGTTATATCGCGCCACTCTGCCGGCTCGAGTTTCAGAAGTTCGCTCGCGCCGAACGACTTCTCCGCAGGAGGAGCGAACTCGGCCAGGACGTCATTGTTCGAGCCGGAGAGCGCGCACGGAGACCCGGCGTTTCCGAAATTACGCACGGCTATGGGGAGGCAGGCCGCGGCTCTGTCCTCGCCTGAGCTCTTTCCATGAGCAAAGTTCACCTCCGCGTACTTCTCCATTAACTCACTGAAATCTATCGCTCTGCTACCTGACGGATCCGCCGCTGCGTTCACCGCGCAGCCGTCGCTGGCTTTAGCTTCCATTCCCTGGTGTAGGCTGAAACGAGCTCGGAGCGCAGGACGGAACCGACCCTCACCGTTCGCTTCTTGGTTGTAGTCTAAGCTGCCCCGCATCGGAGGAAAAAAGGGACCTTCCCAAAATATCCCTCCTTGTGGTGAAAGGCTGTGCAGCTACAAGAGATGCGCCTCGTGTGGCTCAGTCTCCAAAATAATAATATAACACGAGTCCAAAATAGTCTCAGGAACAGTCCGTTGATTTTGATTTAGCCTGTTTTTGTTCACTTTAAAATGAGATTCTTACAAATCGACACTATGATCCTTCTTTCCTCTTGAACTTGCTCACTGTTAGTCCCTTATACCCCAAGGATGAACACTTATTAATAAGCACTCTTCACTATTTTGCATCATAGGTCTCACACACAGGCACTCATATCTCACCTTCTGTGGAACCCAAAACTACTACCAGCTGTAGATCAGGTAAGTGTGAATCTGGAGTCCAGCAGCTGCACAGAGAAACCATCCTGGAGAATTCTGACCTAATAGTGTTCCTTAAATTTACATCCACAGTGCGACGGCAGGCCCCTCAGAAAACAGCTGTGGCCAGTGCTGAGTTTTTGGAGGGACTGAAAGTCGGGACGGCCCATCATCTGTCTTTGCACCAGCAGTGTGTGGAGGAGGCTCGACCTTTTCTCCAGATAAGATATTCACATTCCTGCCAAGGTGCTGAGTGTTACTTGATTCGATGGTTTGAAAAGACCCATTTTCAAAAGATGTGCGCATGATCCAGTCTTATGTGGTGAATTTCGATCATTCTGAGAACACTGTGAACTCACAAATATTAAAAGAATCTGAAGATCTATTCATTTATTTATGAATGAATGAACACAGCGTTCATATTGGGTATTAAATGTAGCCTATATATCAGAAGCTATTTTTTTCCATCATATGCCGTTTTATTAAGAACATGTTTAGAAACCTCTCGTGCAGAAAAAGTCTACAGCACTGTAAGACTTAGACAGGTGCTTTGTTTGAGCTGAGTCAGTCAAGAGAGGGTCTGGTGCTTATGTGTGCCACGTAACCAGGAGACTGGCACAGAGCTCAAGGACAAAACCACTTTACCCTTTGAAGTTGATTTTCCGCTCCAGATCATCATTTAATGCATGTTTAATATCGTGACAAGGGTCACATCGGAGAGGTGCTCTTTCTTTTTCATGGACATCTCCAATTTGGGCAGCTGGTCATTTGCTGCCACTCAAATGATCTAACATTCAGTTTTGAGATGCTTAAGTAAAGCAAAGCTGCACCATGTGAGGGTCATTCAAAGTAGGACTGGGCGATTAATCGAAAAGTAATCGAAACCGACATTCAGAACGTCTAACCGACGTAATCTTGCCCATGTCGGTCATTTAGATTTTTTTTTATTCTGCTAATCCTTCATGTACCGTCCCCTTAAAACATACTATGGCGTGTGGTCACGTGACTCCGCCACATCCAGTCTGCGACATGGAAGCTAAGGTTACGTTCACACAGCAGGTAAAAGTGGCCCAAATCTGATTTTCTCACCAAATCTGATTTTTTTTTGTTTGTCTGTTCAGATTATCTTTTAAATGTGATCTGTATGTGACATCAGTCTGAACAGATCAGCTCCTAAACTGACCCGCATGTGCAAAAGTACAGAGCATCACGCTGCTTCACGGCTCATCCAGAGGTAAACAATCACGACTGCCAACGAATGCCAGTCGCTCCCGAAGGATCAGTTTCATCCTCACCAGCATCACATGAGCCATCATGAAGCTTCACTGACTGACAGATGAGCTCATCACCCAGAATGTGTTCGAGCCGTAAAAGGGCGCGGTCACTTCTTTGGTTTGCGTCCTCGGATTCTTTAAACTTTGCTTTCAGACTTTTAACTGTTCTTTGACGCTGCAGCCTCATTCTCCTGCGGCCACCTCTGGCCATTTCTTTCAAAATCTCTTCAAACATGGAAGGTTTTGGATGAGTCTCTTCTAATTTTTGTACAGAAATATCAGCCCAAATGTTTATGAGGTCTAAGCAGCACGAAATCATGACGAATGTCGAGTTGGATTGACGTAAAAGCCGCGTGTAAATTTCGATCTGGCTGTTGAGATGATTTACATTAATATATGCAGAACATATTTACAGTACAAACCTTGTCAGTGAACTATGAGGGCAAAAAAAACAAACAAACAACAAAATAATCGTTCATTAATCGTTATCGAGGTAAACATATTCAGTTAATCGTGATATTGATTTTAGGCCATACTGCCCAGCACTAATTCAAAGCATCACTAATTGTCACACACTACTGATATAATGGCTTGAATGGCTTTAGTCACTATTACACACTTAGCCTTGACCATTTCTTGCATATCCTGCACTGTCTCTCATGGTTAGACCTGGCATTCATGTCTTCTCATATCTCAGTAGCCACTTGGAGGTGCAACCCAGAGGGCCTATACCTTATATTTCTCTTCAGTTTTGGGATCCACTTACTGACATTTGTATAGTTTTGTGTACCAGAAACAGTCATTCAGTTTTGCATGACCATCTCCCAACCTCTTATTATCACCTTAGAATTAAACTAGCAGCTTTTCTTACAGTGCCTTTAAGAGTAATATATGTAAATGATCTCTGTTTTGATTGGTTGTCTTGTATTGTGCCTTATTCAGAAAGACATTCAGGCTAAAACACTTTACATTTTGTGTAAATTTCGTGATGACTGGATCAAAAGAAATGACCCAAAATTACTTTGGAAAAAAATCTGGTTCCATTGACTTACATTACAAGTAAAGTAGGTTTTTTCCTTCTCCTGTAAAGTTACCATTTTGGGGATACAAGGTTTTGTTCCAACAGCAGCGATATGTATGTTTTACATGACCCTACAAAAAATAGTGAATTCAAAAACAGGCTGTTTTGCAGCCTAGTTTCCATATATGGACTGTAAAGGCTGGGGCATGAACAATGTTTACACACACTGTAAAACCTGATGAGTGAAGTCAACTCAAATGATTTGAGGAAACTGATCACCTCAAATGTTTTAAGTTCAAAAACTCATTTGCACTTCAGTAAATTGAGTAAATTGTTCTAACTCAGTTTGTTTTGTTGATTTTAAAATGATTGAATATTGGAGTCTTGTGTTTAAGCTGTTCTAACTCAAAATAATTAACTAATTATAAACTGAATTCACCAATAGGCTATCATTTTGACTAATTCATATTGTATTGCATTGCAGAGATATGATCAAAGACATTTGTAACAAGGTCTTGTCCACCTTAATGTCACTACAGACCACCTCTCCAAACACTGACAGTACAGTCCAGAGTACAGATGTAGTCCAAATCATTCAAATGAAAACATTTATGTCATCTGTCACATTAAGCCACACTAAATTTTCAACAGTCTTTATAAACAATCCATTATTGGCCTGTTTGTATTTGCATGTGAAGTCAAGTTAAATAAAAATAGTGAATATAATACATTTAAATAAAGTTACCTCAACTCAAAATAATCTTACTCAAAATGACTGAGTTACTGTCTGTTCATTTTTGATTTAATTCGATTTTTTCAGATTAAGTTACTCCAAATTTCTGTAGTATTTAAGTTATATTAACTTAATTCTTTCATTAAGACGTGCAGTGAGTTTTACAGTGTAGGAAATTGACCTCTTGGTTTTACACCTAATGGGGTGAAAACACTTGGTTTTACACTTAATGGGGTCTTTAATTAAAATGTAAAAAAAAAATTCTTCCTATTACTTTTTAAACTCCCTCAAATCTGCTTCGAAGCCTCTTCCCTTCTCGTATCTAGAGCCTCACTTCAGTGGGTCGAGGTGACCAGGTCTTTTTTTGTCCCCTCCTTTTTTCAGTATCTTCAGGGCACTGTTGCTCATCACCTTGACAACCAGGCTTCAGTCAGTGATTTGTAACAGGAAGTGTTGAATGACGCTGAAGGAGATTTAAATCTCTGGCTCAAAGGATGCGGCACATATAATGTGGTGAAATGAATGAATGATTAAGGTTTACTTGAATCAAGCCTGGCAGTCCAGAGTGAGCAGCTGATAACTCATGAATGTTGCACACGATCGTGTTCTGTTATGACTCGTGAGGTCTTTAATTGTTTTGAGGTCAGATACTGGCAGTAAGCCAGCCAGTCCTGGTGATTCTTCCCTCACTCCATATTCATGCTTCCCTGTAAAACAAAAGCTGCACCCTGCCAGCTGAGCCTGAAAGGCGGGGTGGGAGCAGCCGTGAGGCTAAACTCATAGGTCACAATGAACTGTGGCACAAACACCTCTTATGCCTGTTGCTGTGGAATCAGGAGCAGAGACTGAGCTGAGACTATTCACAGCTAGAAACTCAGGGTGTGTGTGTTGGGGTGGTTCTTTCTTTGCACTTAATCATTCTTATGATCATATATTAAAGTATGGAGGGCTCATAAATCACTGTTTGGAAGTCATTCTTTTAAATGGTATATGGCCAGTTGTGTTGAAGATATTTCATAAAATGATTATAATATGATGCTGGTTTCAGATAATTTGTGAGAAACAAAAAAAAAAATTAAGCAAAATTTAGATGTGTCTAGAGTGATGAACAGAGCTGTTGATATTCCATAACAACCATGAAAACTGTAGAGCATCAATAGTGATGTTAAAATAAAATAAATATCTTAAATGCTTCTTATTAAAAGCGATCAAATCTTACCCGTAACAAGATGTAACAAGTATATCTTTTACTGTGTGACTAATCTCAGATAATTAAAAAATGCAGCAAAAGTGTGGGCACCACTGGCCAAATGACATGTTTTGTTCATTTTTGAAGTGAGAAGAAGCAAACATAATAGTAAATGTGGCATGGGCAAACGTTTGCGTACCTTTCTAGTTGCAGAGTCTCAGAACTGACTGGTAAGGCTGGTCAAGAATTGTCATTAGGAGTTAATAAATTCTCTCACTCGGACCCTAAGACCGCAGTTTGTGGGCAAAATGGTAGGTCACTTCTAGCCTTCATAACTTCAGAATGTTTTAAGATACAAACATGATCTACATATCAAGATATTCTGCAAACCCCCCCGTAACTAGCACACATGACGTCATGACGAGCTCTGATGTCAGCATCAGTGAGTAATTCGGCTCGGAAAATCACCTAAAATCCTGATATTATTGCTCTGCTATTTGGCCTTCATATTCCAACAAAGGGTTAAAACAGCGACATGATTCACACGTCAGACTCTGCTTCACCATCCAGAGTGATTTCATCCACCTGTGACCGTCCATCAGCCAGAGATCCAGCTCCAAAATCACCCACAACCCACTCACTACTGTTATACTACATCTCTGCTTTTAGCCTTCGTATTATAAACAAAGGGCTTTCAGTTTACATTGATTTTGAGTTTTGATATTAAATATGTAACTAAATATGTAATTACTAATTTGTAATTTGTAGCCTGTCTGGCTGTGTGAGTTTTAGCACTCAGCATGAATCCAACAGGACAGAAAATCAATAAAAAACATGTCCGCCTTATGCTAACTGTTTATTTTTACTCATAATAACCAAAAGAATGAATCACCATCAAAAGTATTGCACTTTCAGCTCACAGACACTCCAGACTAACAATTTCTGTAAAGATAACTACAATTTCACTTGTTTTCAAGATCTCTTTAAATAAAAAAAATACAAAATTTAGCAGGCGCTAGGGAAATTTTTGATCAGAAATGACCCAAATTCATATAGATATCAAATGTCTGTTAGCATTTACATGGCAAACAATGGCATATCTGAGTAGCGCAGGGTCTCCTGAAAATAACAACATATGGCCTGTGTTACTGTCTCATGTAAATACTTTATAATTGCAATTGTAATTGTAATTGTAATTGACCCACAAATACCAAAAATTCCCCAAAATTTTCGGTTTCTAAGGGTTAAATCTTGTGCCAACACTCAGCAACCAAGCACTTATTTCAGACAGTAAAAGGCTGCAATCTGACAGTGCTTTGGCTTAGCATTTCTCTGCTTTGTAGGCATCACTGTTCACTTAATTTCAGATCCTCAGCCAGCCGCTTAGAGGAGCCTATGGTTGTTGAGTGTTAGCACAAGGTTTGAAGAGTCACAGAGTTTATTACACTCTGGAATTGTCATCAGCTGAGAGTTGCTACTGAAATTTTTTGACCAGTCCATTGAGGCCTAAATAGTTAATCAGGTTCTGAGACTTTACAACTGGAAGGGTGTCCAAAGTTTTCCATGTACTACAGTTGCTATTTGCTCTATTTTCAATTCGTGGTGCTTTTTTTTCTACTTATTATATAAATATAGTGTATTAATATCTGCAGTTCTTTGAGTTCACTGGAGAGGATGTTTCCTTCCTTTCAATTCAAAGGCGACAAAATGCATAATTAGGCCTGAACGTTTACACAACTGTATATGCAATGCATCATCTTCTGTAGTTGCCATATTAATGTACTGATTATACCATTAAATAAATAGGCAGATATTAATCCAGTACATGGCCATGGCTTTAAGAAGCATATCAGGCATAAATAGTCTTTTATTACCCTGATTTAGGACCCAATGAAACAAATGATTCACTATGCAGTTCTTTTTTTAGAAATGCAACCAGCTGTGCCATTTCTCTCTGAAGTATGAACTATGAATTAGCAATATATGGAAAGGCATGTTGCCTTTATTTATTCTTTTGAGTGTCCCTTACTCTAAAGGGCATGGAGGGTCAGATCTACTCCTCATCCAGCTGTGATGCTCCTGATTTAATACAACAAATAATGGCCAGTTTACTTGGGCCCTAATAACTCTAATCACATTAATAATAACTCTAACAAAATTTTACTTTATGCTTATACCCTGATCCACCATTCCACTAACGATTCTGTTTATTTCAGGTTTATTTACTGGTTCCATTCCTTTATGTAGTAGAGGATAAATTTGTCAGAAAGTGAGCCACTGGATTCCTAAATCTTTGTGAATTTCCATTTAAAAAGGCACTAGAACCATTTACTTACTTACTTAATAATGAAAATTTTCATTATTATTTAAAGCTAATTTCCTCCTCCCAACTAAAATCAAATGAATTTTGTCAATCGTTATCAGATGGCGGGCAGTTACCTGTTGGAGTGGTTGTGTAAACAGCACGGTCGGATTAAGGCCTGGAAATCCAGTTAAGAAGTCTGATACTGAGACCTGGGTTTTAGTTCAGTAATCGTGTTTTTCAGCACACATTTATTCTGCTTTCTTTCATTTTTTCCTGTGCAAAAAACAAAGCGCTGTCCTTGAAATAGTAAGCAGCATTTAATGCAGCACTCACAAGATGGCAGCAAAACACTTTTGGAGGGATGCTGAATCCGACTACATGCTTGACAAAATGAAGAATTTAAATATTCTTCATCTTCTAGATGACGCATATTTATATTTTTTGCTAAAGTGACTCAATGTTTATTTTTAAGAAAAAGCCACGGCATGATGTTTGAGTTTCACATTACGTATATAACATTTTTAGGTGTGTACAAATCAGTATGTAAGGAAATTCATACTCAGTTTTGAAAAATACCAGAACTCGTAATCTTGACATCTTAAACTGAACATTAAAGAAGGGCATAAGATATATTATTATATATCATATTATTTTTATAACTTACTCCTAACCTTTTACCTCTCCATTATGTAGGCTTTAAAAACAGTGGGAGGAAAATTTGTGGGCAGAGATTCCAAAGCGGGATGCCTGTGTGGAAAGTATTAATATTGTTGTTCAATCTACTCTATCAAATTTTGAGATACTACATAGGATACACTTCACAAAGGTTAGACTTCAGATTTGTATTATGTTTCAGTCATTTGTTTCAAGTTCATAGTCTTGTTCTCTGTCTGAAGGCTTCTGGATTTATATTTTTTTGTCTTTATTTTAATGTTAAGTGGATGTTTAGGTCTTGATGTCATCCTAATTATCCTAGGTGTGCCAGAGGACCTGTAAAAGTTAAGAACTACCCAGCAGCAACTGCTTGCGTATGCCCTGATCACAGTGAAAAGCTACTCAAGGTTTACAGAATATCAGATGTACGTTAAAAAAATAGGGCTACCCAATTTTTAAAAACGTTTTTTTTCCAGTTTTCTCCCCAATTTAGTCATATCTAGTTCCACCAACTAGGACAACAGTTAGGACTCCGCCAATCACATGACACCACCGGCACTAGGTGGGCGAAAGCAAACACCAAGTTAGGTGAAGCCAGCCACCGCACCTTTTCAGCACATCATCATTGGACAGCTGAGTGCACTAAGTGCCAGTTCTGTTAGGTCAGCTAACAGATGGGTGGGTGGTTGGTTGTGATGGGGAGGGCTTTGTACTTTGTACTGGTCTGAGTCAGTAATCATAAGTAGTAGTATGTGGATGTTCAGGGCATCATGAGGTAAACAAAGAACGTTCCACTGAATAATCATTCATTGTCCCAAAGGAAACTCATCATGACAGCTTATGCTGGTGGCAGACAAATTGTATTTGTTAGACGAAACAGTCAGAAACAGAGAAAGACTGTGGCATCAAGAATTACCACAGATTACTGGTCGACGTTCATGTAAAACACCAAATATGTGATGTTGCCGTACATAAAAAGTGCACCCTGCAGTGTAATACCTCTCCCTTGTGATATCCCTGTGTAAAGATGACAGCCCAGTGATATACCTTCATTAATAAATTCAAGAGTGGTTTCAAGAATATGGTTTAAAGTCAAACACTTTCCACTGAACATTTTTGGAACGTTTTGGAATTTTGTGTGAAATAAATTTTCACTTTCATCATCCCACCAAATACTGGACACTACTCTGCTTGAGTAATGGTGCAATATCCCACTAAACACAGTTCAGGATGTGAGGATTGAAATTAATTTATTCTGAAGTAAAATGGTGATCATACTCCTTATTTGGCCTTTGGTATTATGTTTATCTGGTATTATGTTTACCCTTGTATCATAAGGGTTAGTTGTGTCCTTTTATACAACAGTTAGTTCCGGCCACGCCAGCTGATTGGTTGAGAAGCGCTCTAACTGTGCTGTTATTTCACCATAACATCACGGTTTTTTCACAAACACTGTATCGCTCCGCTGAGACGCCGTTGCTAAGCAACGACTTTGACAGCTGTAGGAGACGCTCAAGCCATTTGAACGTTTTTACTTCTTACTTTGCCACAAACAGAAAATGGACACTTTTAAGATCACATTTGACCGACAGCCGATTTGGTCAGACTCTGAACATGAGACTACACTAAATTCCCAAACTGTCATCACCACTGAGCAGCTTTTCAGTCGGCAGCTGAGACAGAAGAACAGCTGAACAACCTGGAATCAGCCAGAAATGAACCCAACACCATTCGCCAAACTAAATGGGCTGTAAGATGCTTTACAGACTGGCTGGAACAAAACAACATTAATATTGATCCAGCAAAAACTGACAAAACTGAGCTAAACTTGATATTGCGGCTGTTTTAAGGCTTAGTCCGTACTTTAAAAAGGCGAGGCTTACAGTAGACTGAGCAGCGAGTGGGCGGAGCTCATTACTCTGACGTAACAACAAGCTGCTTGCTAAGGAACTATAATTTGGTGAAGGAACTGCGAACATTAAAACATATTAAACGCCGCGTTCACGGCCCAGTTTATTAATTTATTACTTTATTTATTTAACTGTTATATTAAAGCAATAGAGCACTCGAGGAGTGTGTTATCGCCAATAACATCACGGCTGTGATGATCTATGGTGACCAAACCACAGCTGTGATGTTATTTCGTGATAACACACTCCCTCTCAGGTCCTATTGCTTAAATATTCCATTTAGTTGCCAGCCCCTTGGTTTAAACAAAACTGGGTTCTATCAGGTACATTTAATTCAGTTTAAGACCATAAAACCAGTTCATATACACACTTATGCCTTATGCCTGGCCCCACCTGTCAGTACTGTGTTCCAAAAAGGAACACTGTTTTAATATCTTGGTGCATTAATACAGAATTCAGTTGATTTGTGTGCTCATATGTATTTTACAGTGGCTGTATTGTGGCTCAGCCAATTAGATTTTAGAACTGGAGTTTTATTATTGATATTTTGACAGGTCACATCCTTGAATTTGGGGTTGTCTGATAGTCTGAAGTACTTACTGACTAATGTCAGTTGGTTATGGTACAAAAGAATTTGCCAAAATGTGAATGCCTAGATGCAACCGTATGAGCCACAGAGTTGCAGTGATGGTTAATAAATCAACGATATGTAAAAGTATTAATAATGCAAGGATTTGATGATCTATTATCTGCTACCAAATCACAGCCATGATGTTATTCCGTGATAACACACTCCCTCTTGTGTTCTGTTGCTTAAATAACACCCCCATACAGAAAGCACACGTCTTTGCTTTTTTTTAATTATTTTTCCATGTATTGTTTTTAGCAGCTGTGGTTAAATAATCATTAAATCACCTCTACTTCCCATGTCCCTGTGTCAGTTAATTTTTAATATATGGCAATATCAGTAAATGGTAATACCAGGCAAATACTAAAAGCCTGATTTGCATTTGCTGTTCAGAGAATCAGATCGATTAAGTTCCACCTCTCTTCTCGAAATGAGACAGAACCTCTCAAAAACTCTGAATACTGCCTTGCTTTCATTTTTGAATATCCACTGCTGTAGGAGTTAAGCTCTCAGGCAAAACACTTAAATCCAAGTTGCTCTAGGAGTGTTACTAAAGCATATCATCGTTGTCAGAAAACTTGTATCTCTAAAATGGTAACTTTACAGGAGAAGGAAAAAACCTACTTTACTTTTAATGTAAGTCAATGGAACCAGACTTTTTTCCCAGTCATTTTGGGTCGTTTCTTTTAGTCCATTCATCATGAAATTCACACACAGTGTAAAGAGCAACAGGCATTTTCAGATTATGTTAAAAACTGAAAAACAACAAAAATGGAGATAAGGTTTTCTTCCAACAGCAGCGAAGTGCAGTTAAAACACAGTGTTTTTTCAATTCTTTATTACAGTCTGCTGTATGAAGCTCGTCACTCACCTGGAAATTTGATCCAGAGAGCAAAGCTGCTTTCTTAGGTTGCTACACTATAACCACTCCACAAGACTCCGCAGCACAGAGAGCAACATCCATGAGCAACAGATGCTTTATGAGCACATTGAGGCTGCAGTGATCCGGTATGGCACAGATCCTGACATTTTCCTTAGGGACTAAAAAATAGACTAGAACTCTTCAAACTGAGCAGCAAGGTCCTCTTCTTAAATGGAACTTTGATGAGAAAGAAACAAATCTTGTTCGAGAGGCTCTGGGCTCGACCGTGTAATAAAACAGCTGTAACAGGCTTATGCATTGGAGAATTGCAGTCTGTCCTCTCAAGATACTGAACCACGGTTGACAACTGAAAATGCATAGGATTAGTATTTTTAAGTGATTAAAGATTTAAAGCTGATCTGTTTTCTGCTTCCTGTAGGAAATCCCCTGAATAGAGAATGGCAGGTTTTCAGCTCGCTACCTGCTGTTTGTGTTCAAGACAAAGGTTAGCAATGAATTAGAGACTGCATTTTACACAATGGGGTGGGCGATATAAACTCAGATTTACACCAACCAGGCATAACATTATGACCACCTCCTTGTTTCTACGCTCATTGTCCATTTTATCAGCTCCACTTACTATATAGGTGCACTTTGTAGTTCTACAGTTACAGACTGTAGTCCATCTGTTTCTCTGCATACTTTGTTAGCCCCCTTTTACCCTGTTCTTCAGTGGTCAGGACCCCCATGAACCCTCACAGAGCAGGTACTATTTGAGTGGTGGATCATTCTCAGCACTGCAGTAACACTGACGTGGTGGTGGTGTGTTAGTGTGTGTTGTGCTGGTCTGAGTGGATCAGACACAGAAGTGCTGCTGGAGTTTTTAAATGGTAAAAAGGTAAACCTCCTATCCCATTATGTGATGTAAAGGATAACATGCAATTTTTGCACAAATGTTGTTGCATGGATGATGTGACCGCATCACACAAATGTGCTCACTTCCCAACCTAGTGATATCAAACTAACTTGATCAAACATTCTTCACTGTCATTTTTGTCAAAGGTGTGGTGGCACATCCAGTCAGCACTACACTGCATTTTGCTTTAGGCAGTGACACAGTTGTAGTTGCAGAGTTGCAGTTTAATTAAATTTCAGTTTTCTTGCTTATACTGTGTTCGCCTGGCCATATAAGGATGGTTTCACCAAAGTCCCAGCTTTAAATAATTTTCAATCTGTTACCTGAAAACACCCTTTGTCAAAATGAACTGGATTCAGTGTTTTCAATGCAACCAGCACATGGCATAAGTCGGCAATTTCTTGGACATGTACCCACATAGATTTCACATAGGGTTCTGAGACATTTTGCAGCACTTCTTACAGTAACACTTGTGTGATGACAGATTAATGACACCAAACATGAATAATAAAGGAAAAAAGGGTCTGCATTTTGGGGGTTATGAGGACGCTTTCCTTATGTGCATCATTCTATCAGAAACCAACATAATACAATTTTTTAGATGGAAGAAATCTACAATTACAGATTATAGTCCACCTCTTTTCTTGCCTCCGTTTGAGCCCATTCGTCAATGGTCAGGACCAACACAGATCAAGTGTTATTTTACTGATTGGTGTAGTGGGTAGCACCTCTGCCTTCTATGCTGTAGACTGGGGTTCAAAGCCCTGCCTGGGTAAACACCCTACACTATACCAATAAGAGTCCTTGGGCAAGACTCCTAAAACTGCCTTCACCTACCTGTGTAAAATGATCAAACTGTAAGTGGCTCTGGAGTGTCTGCCAAATGCTATGACCATAAGTGGTGGTGGATCATTCTCAGCACTGCAGTGACGGTCATAAGATGTTAGTGAGTGTTGTGTTAGTACAAGTGGATAAGACACAGCAATGCTACTGAAGTTTCTATCCACTTACTGTGCACCCTGTTAGACACTCCTACATAGCACAGTGTGTGTTAGTCATCCTATGGTCCTTCATCAGTGGTTAGTTTCTGACCACAGGTCACTGGATATCTCTCTTTGGTGGACTGTTCTATGTCCAGCAGTGACAGAGTTGTTTTAAAAACTCTAGTAACTCTGCTGTTTGTTTCACTCTGTGCAGCACACTCACGCTTGTGAAATATGCTACAGAGAGAACCAGTTAGCTTGAAAATCAGTTGAGACATAACAGTTATGACAAATAGGCGAATCAAAATCCAAAAAAATCAGTAAAAAGTCATTAAATAAATAAACAGCATCAAAATTTACGACTCCTACAAGCACAGATGACTTCATTCAAAATGTTTACTGGAACAGATTTACATACCTCGACATGCTTTCTCAGAACAGACAGCAAATTTTTGAAGGAATTAATGAAGTTTGTGCACAGTAAACAGAGCAAACATTCAAAACGATACAGATCTTTCTTAATTTCATAAATCTCAAACAAGGATTTCGGATATGGCCGTGGGCGCTCTGGTGAGGAAACCTTGATCATCTTTATCTGCGGTATTAATTTCGACAGGGTGGTCCTATTTCAGTGGTGGACATTAACTAAGTAAATGTAATTTGTTACTGTACTTAAGTAGTTTTGACCTGTTGGACATACCGACCCACTGCAAGCACACGGTTCAACATCAGTGCAGCACTGTAAAATTTAGGGAGTGTCTATTCAACATAAATGATGAACTAACCTAACTTTGTGTAAATAGACCACAATATAGAAATATGTACATATGCAGTTGTGACTGACGTGTCTTTTTTTCTGAATTCATACAAACACTATTTTCTAGTTTTTTTCAGAGACCTACAGATGCAGTTTAGTAAAGGAAACTCATTTGTGAACCTGAGTTTAAAACAGGTTTTTATTAAACAAACTTGTAACTAAGTTAAATAAATCTTAAACTGAAACTTTGCTTGTTTGTAAAAAGGTTATTTCAGAGCCACTCAGTTCTACCTGATGGAAACTGTTTGCCTTCAGTGTTTTGTGCTTATGATAATTTTAATAGACATCAGCATCACTAATTAATGACATTCTATTAAAAGACTGGTTTACCAAGAGAGACACTGGAGTATTTTCACCTAAAATGAGTTAATGAAGCGAGTCTTGTTACAAAAATGATGACGATGAGCACCGAGACTCGAGTGAGTGACACACACATGGGAAGGACGAGGTGAGACACAGCAGTCGAAGTAGAAAATGAATCAGATTATTTCACATATCGTGCTCTAAAAAGAGAAAACTGACCATAAATATTGTTGAAATATGACTGAATTGTACTTAATTTGATTTGACATTCAGTTGTTGACTGCATAAGATGTTGATATACCTACTAGGCTACTTCAGTAAACAGTATATGGCACTGAATCATGATGTAAGTTAGACATTATGATGTTCCAAACCTTTGCTTGAGGATATTTTCTCTGGACCTTATTGAATTTTGATTAAAGAGCCCTGGTATAGCCCATCACATTTGTAGAAAATCTTTGATCTTGCCATGGAAGAGTTTCAGGAGACCGGGGTTTGCAGAAATAATGATGGTTTTATTAAAAAGAGAGAGCTCCAGTATACCTGCCTTAGTCTCACCCCAGTCTAATCAGCAGCTCAGACGCACAGCTTTTATGCTACGCCACTGACCCCCCACCCTCAATCATACAGAACAGAGTGGGACATTTGAACCCTGTCGTAAAAACCTAACTGTGTTCTGCTCCAGCACATCCTCCTTAGGGGGTGTTGTAAGTCCTAAACCCTTCAGCATTAATACTGTTTAACAATGAATAACAATTAAATCAAAAGAAAATAAACAGAAAACTCAAAAATAAATAAAAATAAAACAATTCCCAACACATTTTAGAAAAAAAAAAAATTCATTTGCTGACTTTAACGCTGCTTCAAAGTAATCAAGAACCTTCATAGAAATGTGTCACCTTTTATCTCTCTGCGTTTTAGTAGCAGATAGATAAATACAGTAAATTCACAGTAAACATTAAATATTTGGTGGTCATTTTACAGAAAACGAAACATAAACAAAACTAAAATCAGATTAACCTCTGTAATTACTTACTGTTACTTACCGCTTAAGCTGATGAAAGATCAAAGGCTAAAAGCTTAACCATGGAGAGACGTCTTGGGGAGAATTTAAAAGTAACTTAAGACAGGACAGGACCGTATCCGTTTTCGTGTAACTGCTGATATCTTACACACCATATGCCATTTTAGAACGAAAGCAACATTATTTTATTCGCTCTTTGTTTGACTTTTGTGGACTTTCATCAGCAACATGAAGGCTGTGTTTGAAATGTAATTAATGCTGCCTGCTTATACAGTAATCTGAGGCAGGAAGGCACCCAGTAACATCTGAATCAAATGTCTGTGTAAAACACTGTCTGCTGAGGTTTCATTGTAGATGTATCTTTCACTGCATTGCATATCCCATAATCCTTGGTGTCCGCGCCCCTGCGGTTACACCATGCTAAGGCACTGACTTATGAGGCAGCTGAACTCTGACTAATTACACTCATTCTGAGAATTTTAATCTCAGAAATCAGATCAAACGGGACTCAAACTGGACAACAAACATCGGTTATAGCCCATGTAGAAGCTCTCCAAAATCAGTTAACCCTCTATTGCACGGTGTTGCCATAAGTCATATAGTCATATAGAGCTCCTCTACAAACAGGCCTGCTATCATTGGCAGAGATGGGTAGTACGTAATTATACAGGGTGATTCAAAAAGATTCATCTGATTTCAAAATGATGGATTTCACTTGTAAATTATTACAGATCAATGCAGTAAACTCTAAATGGTTTAAATGAGCATAAAGTTTATTATGTAATTGTACAAGTGCTCAGTATGAACCTCCTCCAGCTGTACAGACAACATCAACTGGTACCATTGTACTTCTACTGAAGTAGTTTTTTCGAAATGGTACATTTAGTTTAATCTCAGAAATCAGATCAAACGGGACTCAAACTGGACAGCAAACATCGGTTATAGCCCACGTAGAAGCTCTCCAAAATCAGTTAACCCTCTATTGCACGGTGTTGCCATAAGGCAACAATTACTTTATCTCAATGTTACTATAAAAGCAGTAATATAAAATCTGTTTTCCTATTTAATTTGGAAAAAAAGGGTCTTTTACTTTGAAAGGACAATTACTTCATGACATCACATGACCAGGAATTTTTGTTATTATGTTGTTAATGCCATACATTCCAAATGACAATTAAAAGGATGTTTTTTTTTAGAGAAAAATTTGATTTTATTGTGCTTTTTCTTTTAGATTTTATGGTATGATGGTACGATTGCGCATTGTTGCCATATGGTAACAGTTTACAAAATACCCCACTTTTTTTTAATAGTTCTATTCTTCAAGCATTTTAAATAACAAAAACACATTAAAACACATTAAAACATTTTCATCATGTTTATGTAATAGTCATGCACTAGAGGGTTAAAACTGAGTTACGGAGAGCCGGGCTGTGAGTGAAAGAGTTCATAAAAGTCATCTGAAATGAGGTGGAGAAACGTTCCGTTCTCCTTTTGCTTTTCCAAAGTGAAAAGCATCCTGCTGATTCCACAGGTTTCCAGAATCAAAGAACCTTTGGACAGAAATTCGACCGTTTTTGTTTGTTTGTTTGTTCCCCATGTTGCGGGATTCCAAAAAAATAGCATCTCATCTGACGTGTATAGTTTTGATGCGGAAAAACACAGTCCAAATATTTTGCATTGGAGTTCATTCGAATCACATTCGGAGTGTAACAGCTTTGACTTCTTCCTCCATAAGAGAGAAAGAACTCCCAGAGCTTCAGCTGTAAGACTGCTTATCGCATAAATCATGATTGCTACTCGTGTCTACAGTGGAACTTATGATTTTACCCAGTTACATGTCCAAAATGAAAAACCTGGTTTTTACTCTTTACATTTTCATTTAGACCATCAGTCTAGTATCTCTGCACATTTTCCATCTTGCCCTATAGCATCAATCCCTCACGGGCTCCATGTATATGTAAAAAAACCAACAACTGGATAAAATTCACAGCTAAGCAAGTCAAAGAGAGTGGAATGCAAACTCTGCAGAAAGCTTTTTTATTTGAGTACAGCTTAGAATATAATATACTGTACCACATTAAAAAATAATAATTGTAATACATTTTATCTGTCACAAAAGAAAAAAATGAATGAAATTGTCCATTTTGGATTCACACAACTCAAAGTTTATAGTCAAAACATCTGTTCTTCTACATTGTCATAGTCTTTATTTGAAGGTGGGGTGAGGGTGAAGAGTCATATAGAGCTCCTCTACAAACAGGCCTGCTATCATTGGCAGAGATGGGTAGTACGTAATTATACAGGGTGATTCAAAAAGATTTATCTGATTTCAAAATGATGGATTTCTCTTGTAAATCATTACAGATCAATGCAGTAAACTGTAAATGGTTTAAATGAGCATAAAGTTTATTATGTAATTGTACAAGTGCTCAGTATGAACCTCCTCCAGCTGTACAGACAACATCAACTGGTACCATTGTACTTCTACTGAAGTAGTTTTTTCAAAATGGTACATTTAGTTTTGCTTCAGCAGAAGTAGCTATGCTCTGTCAACCTCTGGTCATGCTTTGACAAAAGGTTATGATGGCATGAAGGGCAGTTGTGAAGTCAGGAACATCTGAGAGGGGCTTGTAGTGACATCCACTGATTTTTCTCCAGAGATAAGTTCTGTTTTGCTTCAGGTCAGGAGTGCTGCAGTGTTCCAGTGGACCAACTAGAAAGGAGTCTTCCTGAGCTGTTACGATGCATCTCTTCCCTTGGATCTTCATAGCATTCGCTAAGACTACGAAGCGCTGATTCCCCTTCACTGCTGAGCTCTTCACTGTTCCCAACATCACTGAAAACACAGACGCTCAAATCTGAAGGGATCCAAAATCACACAAATGCAAAACTAACCATTTACAAAACCACTGTTTCACTTCTGCGTTTAGTAGGGGTGGGAATTTCTAGGCACCTCACGATTCGATTCAGTTACGATTATAAGACGATTATCGATGCATCTTTTTTTCTATACAGGATTTTTTTTTCTCACTGTGTGAGGACTTGGTACTTTTAAAGCAAAGTATTTGTAATGATCCATAATGAATTTACTTCCAATATCTTTTATTAATAAAACAAATGGAAGTGATGCAGCAAGTGAACTCTAAGGCTCTCATTCACTGCTCTTATTTGGAGCACATGAGACGCTGCTGCCACTCATCTGCGATAAAATGTGCTGTTACGGTGAAATAAGATCCAGTAGCAATAGATGTCCACACAGCACATTACAGCCATACCGCCTGTTATATATATATATATATATATATATATATATATATATATATATATATATATATATATATATATTGTAACTTCGGTTTTGGTCTTGTTGTAGAGAGTGGGGGGGTCGCCGTGTCAGTAAAATATCTTTGAGATGGGACGTGTGCAACATAGCGCGAAAGCCCTAGTTCTCAATGACTGCACTGAACTGTAATGAACTGGCGTGCAGACTGCAGGTCACATAGCAGCGCAGTCTCGCCAAGCAAGTTGCAAAAGAAAAGGCAAAGAGAGATTTAAGATGAACATTTGGAGATGAATGGACTTATTCGCATTTATAAGTACTGCAGTTGGTTTCCTGGAACATTAAACCTGCAATGAGTGACTGTCAAACACTAAAAAGTTGCGAAGACGAAGTCGCTTCTCTTTCAAATTTTTCCGTTCCACCTTAAATGGTACTGCATTTTCATTTGGTGCCTCAGGCGGAATTTAAGGTGGAATGGGAAAATTCAAACAAGAAGCTGGAGAGTAAGAAGCAACTTCAGCCTCGTAAAACAGTCGAACGCTGAGACATTTTACAGTATGCTGCTCTACTTCTGAGGAAAAGTTTCCTGGCGGAGATGGAGGAAAGCGGCTATAGCTGAAGCTTAAAGCAGAGCAAAGTAAGTCTGTGTTTTAGTTTATATTGTTTAGCCTATACTATGACGTTATCACATACTGAGACATACTGGACATTAAATGTTGTGGCTCCCAAGGTGGTTTGATTTTTGTTGAAAGGACAAAATGGCTCTTCTTATCATTTGTGCTGTGACTCCTGACCTAACCTAGCTTTTAATGCAGAGGGTGCCGGGCGGATTTCTCGCTCATTCAGTTGTGTTTTTGTTATTTGCCACCACAGACTGCCCGGGCGCTGCACTTACCCACTTCCAAGTTCTGCTTTTTGCATTCCATCAACATTACGTTATCAATTAAAATTTAGAAAATCTATGTTTAACATTTGTGAATCGATTCAGAATCGTCCACGTCCGCATCGCGATGCATTTATGAGATTTTTTCCCCACTCCTTGCGTTTAGAGTAATTTATGGTAATTTTTGGATTAATTCATTTTTGGAGTATATTCATTATCTTTCTGTCAAAACTGAAAAGTAGTTACCGGTCATGCTGCAGATGGCAGATAAGTTGTAATCCATCCAGGGTCGAAGTGTGAACTCTGGAGGGAGATAAAAGACTATGCTATGAAACGAGGTCACCCTTAATGTTTTTTTTATCAAAATAATGCACTTTTAACAAATCAGAAACAAACATAATGGTTCTCAAGAGTAAGACTGAGATGGGCTTCATAGGTTTGCTCAGGAGTGAATTTGCAGTACCTTCCGCTCCTGCTCGTGTGCCTGTTCTGTTTATTGGTGTGGGAACGAGTCGTCCAGCACAGCAGCTCCATATGGATGTGTTGTAGTACCAGTGCCCGCAGCACGAATGGCCAGGCTGAGTCATATAGGCCAGAGTTTTTTGTGCTGAGTGGCAGCACTGCTGGTTTCTCCTGTCTGTCAGCAAGAGAGGACCACAGCACCCAGCCTCTTCTTTGTTCTTCAGGAATGACACGTCATGGAGTTGACCAGAGCAGCACTTGTGTCTATAAGCGCTAGCACTATACGTGTAAATCCCACAGCAGGTCACGTCCGCCGCTGACCTTTTATGTCTTTGTACAGAGGATAAATACATTATGAAACATCTAAGCCACAAATAGAAAACATGCTATGCATTCAGGCAAGTTGTGCTTAGGTCTGGTATCTGATACCTGGGTTTAGGTTGGTTTAGTGCTACTGTAAATTTTCTTCTAATAATGTAAGCGCTAACATAGTTAATTCATTAGCTGCAACTAGTTGCACTATGTGATAACTACCTGTAAATAGATAATAAAATGAACAGAACAAGAAAATTAGAGCTGAGAAAAACAACTTTTCTCCTTGTTTTCCAACAATGTGCTCTGCTTAAGTTTTCTTTTGTGTTGTTCTGTAGGAATCGTGCTGCCTTCATTAACACATAATCTAAATAATGCTTGTAAACACTGGTGAAACTGAAGGCAGTGACTCTGAATGCATTCACTTTTGATACTTTAACAATATCACTTAGGTTATTAGGATATTAACATATTTAACCAAGTTATCCTTAGGCTATTTCGACCACAGAAGTAAGTGCTAATGACTATGCACTTACGTGAAAGGTGCAGCATGGTTTAAATAACAATTTTTTGGAGATGCTTTGGGTCTTTGGTTTTTTGGGGTAGGTCGAACAACAAAACCTCCAACCCCACCCCTCCCCCCCTTGGATGCCTTCCTGGCTGCCAGTATGACTCCCCACCCACTTTCCTTCTTTGAGATGCTGAAAAATGTCACTGAAAAGGGGGAAAGAAAGACAGTAAATAGAAGACGGTTTGAACAAGGTTGATGTCCTGTACCTGTGCCCATTGCAGCAGATCTCCTCGTTGGGGTCAAAGGTCTTTGTTCCGCAGCACTGCTGGCCTGCAGGGTAGGTGTGCTACTTTCTGGCAGATGGTGTAATTGTGCAGAGAATACGCTATGTTCCCAGCACACGTGGAGTCTGCCGGCTGGTCGTGATACAGCTGTCCATCACAGCACAGCACGCCCTCTTCTGACAGTTCGTATGATTTTGCACCGCAACACTGCAAAGCAGACGCACCTTAGTAAACCAATGGCAGGAAAAAAAACAAGAAACCTATGGATCATCTGAAAAATAACTGGGGGGAAAAACGAGTGTCTTGTTTTTAAAGATCTCCATGTGCTCAGTTTCACACTACAGTCCATCAAGAACAAAAACGTAGTGAAACTTACTTGCGTTAGGCCTGCATTGTTTGGAAACAACTTCCCTGAACAACAGGTTAACTTGTGAGGATCGTACAACTGCTGTCCACAGAACTGACCATTAAAGGGATCTAAGCCTGTAGTTAGGTACAGATAGAACAAGCAGGTGGGAAAGAGATGCAGAGGAAGAGAGTGGACTAAGAATGTGGATTGCTAAGAAACAAAGAAAGGATGAGTATTCCCAAAAGACTCAGACAAGAAATACAACTGGGTCATTTTTAACACAATAGGCATGTGAGTTTCTGAGTGAATTAATGCATAATAGACATCTGAAGTTGGCATCATGCCTATATTAGAAACTCCAGGTCTAAGCAGTTTTATTTATAGGAAAAAGGTGTTTTTAAAAATCGCTGCTGTCATGCTGTGGTAAACAAAAATGTTCCATACCTGATACGTTTTGTCCTGTGTACAATTGCCTCTCAAGTGTCACTAGATCCTCTTAATTACAAGGTAGTTTAGCAACCAAAATAGAAATAATACTATTGTGTGGAGTATTTTGTTGAGGTTGCCAGTGTTATGACATCAATTCAGTGCACAGCAGCTTAGCTTGCATGCCTCAGTATTTGTATTTCCGGCTCCTCAGTGACCTCGTCGTTTACGGGATCTGGTGACATTCAGGTAAACACGTGTACAGCCTATCAGTTTCATTTTTCTAAAACCAGCTTTGACCCCAAGTTTCTGATACAGGCATGATGCTGACAGCAGAATGACAACATGACTTCACAATGACACGATGAGGCAGGTTGGATAAAATGAAGGTGGAACGAATTGGAAGAGAAAGTTTTACAGAGCGCTTTACTACACTGGTTGACATTAAATTTCACACTGTTAAAGCATTTTTGAGTTCATTCAAAAAGAGCACTGCTAGCTTTTAATAACGAATTGTGAGGCCCAAAGCTGTACCTGGAGTTTTCTTTCCTCTGACCTGCCTCTGTTGTTCTCTGTGGTCTGCAGAACGCTTCCCAATTAGCCTTTTAAAAATACAAACACACAGTGTAAGAAGAGAGGCAGCTCCCTGTAAGGAAACTTCTTTTGGTGTCAGGAAAAGCTCTTTGAGAGTTTATTCCATTACTATAACTGCCACTAGCTCTGCGCTCAGTGGTACACATCACAGTACCAGTGGTGGACAGTAACAAAGTAAATGTAATTCGTTACTGTACTTTAGTAGTTTTTCGTGTATCGGTACTTTACCGAAGTATTTCCATTTTGGGTGACTTTTTTACTTTCACTCCACTACATTTCAAAGTCAAATTATCTCACTTTTTACTCCACTACATTATGAGAAATCTGTCGCTCGCTTTATTTTGAGCTTGTTTTGACCTGTTGGTCATTCCAACCCAGTGCAGCACACGGTTCAACGTCAGTGCAGCAGTGTAAAATCTTGGGAGAGTCTATTCAACATAAATGATGGACTAACCTAACTTTGTGTAAATAGACCACAATATAGAAATATGTACACATATGCAGTTGTGACTGATGCGTTTGTTTCTGAATTTACACAAACACTATTTCATTTTATGGTAAATTTATTATTATGTTTATGTTAAGTTTATGTTTATGAACAGAGACCTACAGATGCAGTTTAGTAAAGGAAAACTCATTTGTGAACCTGAGTTTAAAGTTTTTATTAAACTTAAACTTGTAACTAAATTAAATAAATCTTAAACTGAAACTTTGCTTGTTTGTAAAAAGTTATTTCAGAGCCACTCAGTTCTACCTGATGGAAACTGTTTGCCTTCAGTGTTTTGTTCTGATGATAATTTTAATAGACATCAGCGTCACTAATTAATGACATTCTATTAAAAGACTGGTTTACCAAGAGTGACACTGGAGTACAATTACAGAACTGACTCTGTGTGTTTTTCCTTTTCTTTCTTTTCTTTGCCGAGTTGAACAGCTACCCATCCTGTGCGTCTGATGCTGCTGCCTCTTCTGCCTAGATTGGGTGCCACTGCTGCCAGCCCTCTGGACCGGCTTGACCACCATTTAGCTTCATGCTGTGCAACGCCATGCAAGCTCACCCTCACATCCTGACCACACTGATGCTGCTGCTGCATAAACTAAACTAATTAAATTAATCATTTGCTCCACCTGTTTTCCCTGTTTTTTGTACTATAATACTTTATACTAACAATGCTTACTATCCGGTGTCGACCAGAGGAGGATGGGTTCCCTTTCTGAGTCTTGGTTCCTCTCAAGGTTTCTTCCTGTCTCTTAGGGAGTTTTTCCTTGCCACTGTCGCCACTGGAGATGCTTATGGGGGCTCGGACCCGGATTTCTTTCTGTAATGCTGATTTTGTTTTGTTTTGTAAAGCTGCTTCGTGACAGCACCTGTTGTAAAAAGCACTATTTAAATAAACTTTGCTTGCTTGCTATTTTCACCTAAAATGAATTAATAAGCCGAGTCTTGTTGCAAAAATGATAATAGGACATTAGAGCCATAATTAATCTTTTAGTACTTTAAATTTCGATACTTAAGTACATGTGAAGGCAAATACTTTTGTACTTTTACTCAAGTGGAGGTCTAAAGGGAGGAACTTCTACTTTTACTGGAGTAATATTTCACCTTGGGTATCTCTACTTTAACTCAAGTACATGGTTTGTGTACTTTGTCCACCACTGCACAGTACATGCATGTAACAGCCCAAAGTTAATACCTGGGCCTGTGCTTCCTTATCCTACTTTTGGCAACCAATCGTCTATGTGGAGTCCCTGCAGGGTCCCAACTGAAATAATTGTCATGTCATCACATGGCATAGAGCACTTGAATGCTGCATCAACTTGTAGCCAAGACAAGATAACATCATCTCTTACAGGAACTCTTGCCCATTCATTTACCCACACAAACCAAACATAAACTGTAAGTGTCTTCTTATTGGTAACGCTGTTTCTAGTTTCTGCTTGTCCATCACCCTTTTCTCCTACAGCTGTAAGTATCAGTATTAGTCATACTGAAGCAGTTTATACTTCCCACACTTTTTTTTTTTTTTCGTGATAAAGCTGCTGGATGTGAACAATGACCTGGGGCATAAATTGTATGATTCACCACAGCAGATTCAGAACAGAGAATGTTGCATTGTAGACATTGTGTAATAGAGACATGAAAATAAACAAAGAAGTGAAAGTAAGATCCTTTGTCTGCATAAACGTCCCTGACTAAGAGACTAGAGATAATATATTTAGAATGAAGTCGACAGCGTTTTAGGGCCACTGTTAATAAAAATGAAAATATTTGATGTAGAGAATAAAGTCATAATATTTTGAGAATAAAGTCGTAATATTTGGAGGATAAAGTGGGCTGTACTGTAACTGTAGGGGGCTGCCATAATGCGTTGGGGTCTCGGTTGCTGTACTGGCGCCGGAGTTCCACTCACTCCTGTCTCTCTGTGGATCATTCTGATCATCATTCTACTGTCTGTGAAACTTCATGCTCTCTTTGAATGGAGGGTTTCCTGGTGTTAATGCCACTTTAATGTCGTAATTCTACGACTTTATTCTCAGAATATTATGGCTTGATTCTCTAAATATTATGACTTTATTCTCAAACTATTATGATTTTATTCTCAAAGTCTGCTATTTTTATTTTTATTAACAATAAGCAGACAGCAGATCTTACATTCGCTGTTCTCTTCATTTCCATGTCCATACCCCTCTTATTCTGTTTTCCTCTCCATAACTTCATGCTTTTTTCTGCCATCTGTTAAGCTAGGTTATATTCAGCTAGGTTGTTATTATAAAACATGGTGAAAATAAATGTGGTTGAATAAAGATTACTGGCAGGGCTGCAAATTTGGTCCGGCAAGTGGGAGGACCAACATCGAAGAAGCTAACAAAGGCCACAATTAGAACTAGAAAAGTGCATTTCCTGAACATGACGCAGTTTTAAGATAGCGAAGATGTTGCTTTTGAATACAACTGGATATCGTAGTTACAGGCAATGCTTTGTTTAATATGGTCAGCTTGTGTATTCGTGTTACAGTGGAGGTTCTTGAGGGGAACTGTAGCTTTTCACTTTACTATTGCTTTTGTTAGTTTATTGTTTTATCCTTAAGTCTTCCACAAAGCAGCTGAGCTTCAGCTTGGGCTGCTATGGATGGAATACTTCCACTATGTATGTTGTTTTCAACAACCATCCCAAAACACCTAAAATCAGAGGCGTAGCTAAGGAGTGGGCCATCCTGTAAAGAAGCATGGCCACCCTTCTGGCCACCCCAGTTATGGAAAATGAGACAATCAGCCATCATTTATAAAGCATTAGATTAGATTAGATTAGATTAGATTAGATTGTCATTGTGCAGAGTGCAGGTACAGAGCCAATGAAAAGTGCAAAATACAGTATTATTTACATATGAAATGCAGAAGGATGGTATATCGTGGTTAAAAATATAGATATGCAAGTATAAATATAACATACATATATACAGAGTGAGTGGAGAGCGTACAATGAGGTAGTATGTCCTGTGAGAGCAGCATATGTAAAAGATAAGTATGCAGAGTAAACTTGTACAGTAATTAATAATTAGCATTTCTTGCTGTGAGGCTAATTTACTCAGTGAACTGAGGGAATGTGCACTGGGTCCTTCAGCAGTGCTGCTCTGTGAGCTACAATTTTAAGTAGGGTATTCGATGCTAGAATGCATTAACCATCAAAAATGGGGAAACGATGGACAGTTTTGCTTATGCACGGGGAAAAAAACGATGCATCAGTTTCATGTCGTTTTAATACAGTAACACAATTTTATGCATTCATTTCTTATTTTTCTTTGCAGTGTGCCACCCCAATAAAATCTCTGGCTCTTACCTGACCACCCTATTCTGAAAGTTCTAGCTACTTCTCTGCCCAAAACTATCTTGTATGAGTTCAAACACCCCCCCCCCAAGGTTGTGTCAGTGATGTTGGACATCATTTTCTTTAGAAATATATGGGTCTGTCTGTACAGCCATGTTTCTGTGGGTTTGGGTGCAGTGCAGCTGTAAAGTGCTAACGATATAATCTCTAATGGCAAATGACTCACCGTTCATGAAGATATGCCACCTGATTCTCAGGGTGAGGGCTTGTAGGACCTACAGCTGGAGGAAAAACACAGAGTAAACCTCTCTGGCTTGCATTCAAGACTTTCCACTTTTACCTAGATCAGGTGTTATATCTCCAGATTCAGCACCTCAGTTAATAAGATGTCACTTAGTCACCTAAGTGTCAGAAGGGAAATAAGCATAATAATGACATAAGCAAAAAAACATGGTAGTCGCAAACTGATACAAAGCACATCTGTCTCACTGGACGAATGGAGAAACAGCACTGCTCTAAACTCATAGTTTTTTCTTTCTTTGTCCACTTAAAACTCCTTCAAGTTCAAGTCAAGGCTGAGGCAACTGGGTAAAACAAAAAACAACCAACTAATATTTACTCTGTATTGACTAGAAGACTTTAGTCAGTAATAACAGTGAGATCTAATAACTGTACCTGTAAGCAGACCTTGATTCGAGCAGCACTTGCTGTTAATGGGATCCACTGCGATCACTTGGAGATGTGGTTTGTAACAGCAGCATTGCTTGATTGGGTTGTATGACACTGTGCCGCAGCACAAGTCATGGCTGGTTTTCTTAGGCAGAAGGGCCTTCTTGGCATGAGGACCGCAACACAGATGAGACCTCTCCTCGTACAACTCTGTCAAAGAAAGCAAGAATATGGAAGCCATCAAGAGAGGGCATTTACACGTTAAAGAGGAAAGCCACCAGTTTTTTTTTTAATTTCTGCTTAATTAAATGGTTAAGATATAGATTAGATATAAATTAGATATAGATTAGATTACATTAGATTCAACTTCATTGTCATTGTGCAGAGTTCAAGTATAGAGCCAATGGAATGCAGTTGGCATCTAACCAGAAGTGCAAAATACAGTATTATTTACATATAAAGCCCAGTAGGTAACCGTGGTAAGTGATGCTGTGGTTACAATATGTACAGTTGAGGATGGTAGAGAAGTAAAAAAAGATGTGCAAGTATAAAACATAGGCAATCAGAGTGGTTTGACGTAAACTCCCTCTGCTAGAGAAACTAGCAGAGTTACATTTGTTCACACTAGTGGTGATGGAACCAGACGTCTGAGGAGTTTACTGCCTCTAAAAGCTCCCTCATATGACATTATTAAATGAAATGATTATGCGTTCACCGCCTGATACCAAGATATTGTTTTACAACAGTTTTGATAGAGGTTTGTCCTTTTAAATCAATTAAGTTATACTCGGAGAGGCATATGCAGGGCATTGTAGTCAAAGTAGTATGCAAAGAATTTTTTTTTTCCAATTTGGCCAATATTGTACCATTATCGACATTATTTATAAAGCTCAGAAGGCATATGGAGTCAAGTAGTGGTTTTGGATAGTAAATAAAATGGCTATATTTGTGTTGTAGACATTGTAACCCCTGGTTCCCATCACCACCACTGTAAAGAAATAAGTCTGTGAGTTTCTCTACATCATTCTCTACCTTACATTTTCGTGAAAACGACTTGCAATAATACCTTTTCAATCTAAGCTTTATCTGGCGCATCTAAAGCAACCGCCCACTGGTAAAAGTATTGTCCATGATAGTCAACTCTGCATCTGTAAGCAGCAGATATTTAACAAATGAGGCAAAATCCCAGGGGAGCAAGGATTTTAACAGGACTTACATTTGCATAGATATTGAACTCTGAATTGAATCATTCAACAGTGAATACTTGTTTCTTTGTTTTTGTCTCAGAGCTTTTAGTCTCAGTGAACAGTGAACTCTCTTTTACTTTCCACTTGAAATCATGCTATGCCTTGATTTCTGAATCTGTCAGCTTCTCACGCGTCTTCCTTTTTTTTCATTCTTCTACTTCATTTGAACACAGCTACGACGGTGTTTTAGGGCCACTGTTAATAATAATAAAAATAGTAGACTTCGAGAATAAAGTCCTAATGTTTCAAGAAAAAAGTCGTAGAATTACGATATTAAAGTGGCATTAACACCAGGAAAGGTTGCAATATTGTGGCCAAACGCTTTGCAAAGGGAAGGCAGCACCCAAATAGTACCTGCTCTGTGAGGGTCCATGGAGGTCCTGACCACTGAAGAACAGGGTAAAAGTGGACTAACAAAGTATGCAGTGAAACAGATGGACTACAGTCTGTAACTGTAGAGCTACAAAGTGCACCTATATAGTAAGGGGAGCTGATAAAATGGACAATGAGTGTAGAAACAAGGAGGTGGTCATAATGTTATGCCTGATCGGTATATATATATATATATATAGTCACTTCTAATGGTGGTGCACTGTTTTTTGACATGTTGTTTAGTATTATGGTATGTGATTTTGGACAGTGCTACTCTTTCATTCCCCTGAAGGAGGGGTGATAACAGTAGGCCTACCTGATCCACAGCATTTGGTTTGGGTGCTCTTTCTGAGTAGGACGGTTCCTCCACAGCAAATCTGATTGAGCGGGTTGTAGGCCTTTGATCCACAACAATTTGAGACAGTCTGACTCAATCCCAGTGTTAACACATCTGAAGGAAAAAGTCAGAAGCAAACATACAATAGACATTTCAGTATCTAGCAAAACAAGCAAAACAGGCTATAAATAAAACTGGTGGGCTGCCTTCTGTCCTCAGGCACACAGACATACAACATTTAACATGTTACACTCCCTAATTTTAATGTATAGTTTCAATATGGGAAGGAGTTTTAGGAAGTTCATTATTTGAGAAGTTCAGGGGTTATTTTAGGGGAGCAGATACACTGCGTCCAAAAGTGCTCATCCAGTATTCCTCCTCAAACTAAGGGTAATAATAGGAAGTTTGTCCCTCTTTGCTGCAGTAACAGCCTCTGCTCTGCTGGGAAGACTTTGCACTAGATGCCTGAACATTGCTGTGAGATTTGATTGCATTTAGCCACATGAGGTCAGGAACTGATGTTGGATGATTAGTTCTGGATCACAGATGCCACTCCAACTCATCCCAAAAGTAAGGTGGAGCTGACAAAGCTGCCTTTCAAGCCCCGCTTCAGAAAGGACATTGTTTTATTATACTGCATTTAAATATATACCAGTGTATTGACCTACACTGAATTTGAATATATGAAGATATCTGCACAGGTAGATTAAATATATGGAATGGTGTTATTTACCTAGATGTCTGACATGTATATGTAAATAAAATCACCTTATTATTCAGTTATTAGTATTATCATTATTTTCTAGTTCTGCTGTTATTGCTAATGATAGGGAGTGTTGCAGTACTCAAATCTACTCTTGAGACCAAAAATTAATGGTCTCAACATCACTTTTAAATGTATTTCTTTTGATTACCACTAAAACACATAGTTTCACTGGTGGTTTTGGATAGTGAATAAAGTGGCTATAGCTGTGTCTGAAACTGTGCCCTATTCACGTTTTTGAGGCTCCACCTGTAAGGGCCCAGCCTGTGTTGCCAGCAGAGAGCGACGGCGGCAAGCTGCCGTAAGTTCAGGGAACTCCAATTCCCAGAAGCCATCGGGCTGATTAGGCCCAACCTGGCACACCTGTGGACTCCTCTACTTAGGGCTGTGGCAAACAGCAGCGCTTTGTCACACCTTTGTACAGGAGTGACCGTACGGTTCTTAGCCCAGGTGGGTATTTAAACAAAAAGAAAAGAAAAGAGGGATGGAAAAACAAAAGAGAGAAATTGCCCCAAAACTACTTAAAAACCAAAAGTAGGCTTGAGCAACAAACAGTTCCAAGCCATACAAAAGGTGTTTGCTCCACAAAGAGCAAACAGGCGAAACATAGAGCTGATCTTCCTCTCATAATTACAGAGGAAGTATTTTATGTTTTCTGATTGTCTTTTATCTCACTTTTCTGTCTCAGCCTTTGTTTGAGCACGCCTTTGATTGTCTTTTTCCCGCCCTTTTTATTTCCCATTTGTTGAGGTGTTTTTCCCATTTTCGTCTGTGCTTCCCGGTGGCGCCGCGGTAACTCCTCGGACCGCCGTCCAGTATATCGGATGTTTGAGCCACCTCAACCCCAACGTGCACAATCACTAAACACATACTCCGTCGCCTCAATAAACTAATTTAAGACCCTTTCTCACGGGTTTTGCCCTCTGCATTTGGGTCTGCCTCCCTGCTGTCCCTTAACACCACCATTTTGTAGTGATGTCCTAAAACAATGTAGAAGATTCAGTGCACTCAAACAATCCCACAGTGCTCTGCAACAAGAAGTGTACAACCGATGTACCCGAGGGGATGGGGGATACCAATAATGCACAATGTTTGGTTGGCAAATCCAGCAGCATCTACACAGAGCTCTCTTTAGACCTGTTACAGATCTAAGTAAGCTCTTCTCTTGTGTGCAGTCAAGCTCAGCAGTTATAGTGGACTGGTGGCATGACGTTTACAGTGGTCATGCGACAGAATCTTCTGGCTTACGGTATTGAGCAAACCCTTAAGACATAGTGTCAAATTGTTTACTACCATCACAAATTCTGTTATATTTAGCAATCCAGATTTCTGAATGCAGGGTATAATGATTCGGACATGGCATATATTTGCATTGTAGGCATCGCGGCCCCTGGTATGACCACCACTCTGAAGAGAACTCTGATGGTCACATCACACCAAACCCCCCCCCCAAGGTTGTGTCAGTGATGTTGGACGTCATTTTCTTTAGAAATATATGGGTCTGTCTGTACAGCCATGTTTCTGTGGGTTTGGGTGCAGTGCAGCTGTAAAGTGCTAACGATATAATCTCTAATGGCAAATGACTCACCGTTCATGAAGATATGCCACCTGATTCTCAGGGTGAGGTGTTTTTTGTTTTTTTTTCATTTTTGAAAAATGTAGGAATCCCATTTAGTGTTCCCATCAGGGTGTAGTCTGTTTCCCCTCCACCCAGTTTCTAGTCTCTTCATTTCAGACTTTGGGTGTGTCTCACAAAGCAAGTTCAACCGACAGACAGGCTTCCTGTCTAAGTTTCAGCTTCACAAAGTCAAGGTTAACTCATTTTACAACAATGGTTAACAACTTTCTCTGTTCATCCAGGTTTAGATACTCAGGCTGGGATTAATCCTTGTGCACATGCATATGAATGCGTAATGTTTATGATGAACAGCCAATCGCGTGACACTTGAGGAGTTGTACAATTTTTCATGTGATCAAACCCTCTTCAGTGTCATGAGGCATCCACCTTCGCCAGTCCCTGATCGATCAGAAGCTCGGTCTGATTGGATCCGAAAACTGAAGCAGGTTAGGCGTGCAGCATAAGTTGCCATGGTGATGTATTGCAGTGACCCACCATTGTGAAACAGGGAAGTCAGGGTTAGCCTGAACTTAAAGCTTAAAGTTAGCTGGCTATGAAAGAAATCCTGCTTTGTGAAACAGACCCCAAGTATGTCCAGTCTTATGTCTTTCTTGCATTGATTTGTTTCCGTCCATCTTGTGTTGCAGCGTATGGTTTATGTGCCGTCTCTTTTACTAATATAAGATTAGCAGAAATTTTATTAATAATATTTTGGATTGTCATTTGATTTTAAACCACTTGGAGTAAAGAGTTCTATACAACATTTTTAGAATTGTCTTCTAATGCCAGTATGGCTGCCTATTACCTCTCTGTGCAGCTCTTAGAACCCTGTAATAATTTTGTGAATTTTTGTTGGTATTTTGTTCAATTATAATTTGACTAATTACATCAGTGAATTCCCAATGGGGAAGTAGGGACAGTGAGTTCTGTTGTTTATGATATGTGTATAAGGTCTGTAAGCCACCCGTTCCTGAGTTATCCTATTCTGACAGGATTAGTGATTTTGTCCCATCCGAATGTGCCATGTCAGTAATTTTTACCAACTCCCATGTCAAGTTCCTGGTGCCTTTTACCTTCTATAAAATGAGTAGTAGGAATAACCTCAGGTTGTATTGAGCTCATGTGAATCAACATGTTAGAACATGTAGTTTGATAAAGCTGTCAGATATCATAATGATGTGATAAATTATCATTGATATTAATGTTATTTTGTATTACATAGGCAGACAAAAGAAATGTGTATGTGTGTGTGTGTGTGTGTGTGTGTGTGTATATATATATATATATATATATGATTATGATAACAATCATGATAACAATCGTAATGCAGTTTTACAGGCTTTAAGTTCAGGATTGGGTCATTTCTGAGCAAGTGGGTGTTTTGTAATTGCATGTGAAGGTTAAGAGAACAGGGTGACGTTGATTGCTGGCTGTGACTTCCCAAGCTAATGACACAGTGCATTCACTTAAACTGGAGACCGCAATTTGCGGGCAAAACAATAGGTCACTTCTAGCCTTCATAACTCCAGAACGGTACTCCAGAATGGAAGATACAAACATGATCCGCATATCAGGACATTCAGCAGCATTCGCCCCTAACTAGCAAGCATGACGTCACCGGGCTGTGACGTCAGCATCAGTGAGTAATTCAGCTTGGAAAATCCTGAAATTATTGATCTGCTGTTTGGCCTTTATAATCAGATGACTCATCAGACTATGATTCACCATCCAGAGTGATTTCATCCACCTGTGACCGTCCATCAGCCAAAGATCCAGCTCCAAAATCACCCAAATCCACTCGCTACTGTTATACTACATCTCTGCTTTTAGCCTTCATATTATAAACAAAGGGCTTTCAGTTTACATTGATTGAGTATTAAAAATATATGATATGCAACTCAGTTCATAATTAAAAATAAAGCCAGTCTTGCTGTGTATGAGTTTTAGCACTCAGCCTGAATCCAAGAGGACAGAAAATCAATAAAAACTTGTCCGTCTTATGCTGTTTATTTTTACTCATATTAACCAAAAGAATGAATCACCATCAAAATTATTGCACTTTCAGCTCACAGACACTCCAAACTAACAATTTCTGAAAAGATAACTACTTTTCCACTTGTTTTCAAGATTTCAAGACCCTATAATTAAAAAACTTATAATTTTTGATCAGAAATGACCCAAATTCATAAAGCTATCACATTTCTGTTAGCATTTACATGTTAAAAAAGGGCATATTTGAGTAGCCCAGGGTCTCCTGAAAATAACAACATATGGTATGTGTGACTGTCACATGTAAATTCTTTTTCATTGTAATTGACCCAAAAAATACCAAAAAAAAATCCCTGAATCCCTTTTAAGTTTCTAAGGGTTAAGACAGCAGGACTGATGGTTAGGGTGAATGGAGTAACAGCAGAAGTAAATGTTTTAACATGTTTTCTATTCGTATCTTGACCGAAGGCAGTGTTTAAATCAAGAAGCCGCTCCCATCTCTGCCATTTATTCCAAGATTAGTTACGGAGTGGGGCTCGGTCATAAATATTACAGACGGTGTTAAATGACCCCTCCCCCACCACTCTATGGGAAACTAATCCTGCTCACATAACAGGAATTTAACCTATTCTGGAGTCATGGTGCCTAAAAACAGATCTAAAATCAGGTTATGAAGTGCGTTCTGGGTGTGTGTTTTTTTTTGTTTGTTTGTTTGTTTTTTGTTTGTTTGTTTTTGTTTTTTTGTTGTTGTTTTTTTTTGTTTTTTTGGATTACTTTGTCGCATTGGTGGTGAAAGGGGGGCAAGTTCTGTTATGAAGGTTAGAAGCAACCATGCAAGAGTGACTCACTACTCCTGAAGAAATTCTCAGTCCAGTGCGATGCCCATCCCATCAAGAGTTGCAGTTGGAACCTTTTGTGACCTCATTTTTAGTCATTATTGGAATGAATATAGACATGAGGCCTGGCTATTCTTCTCTGTTGTTGTTTTGGTCTTGTCTTAAAAATCCCTGTAGGCTCTCACTTCTAAATTGAAATGGATGAATGTGTGAGGTCAGGGGTGCATGACACGGAGCCAGAGTCCAGCACAGCTATGGTGATTTTTCCTGCTTTAACACACATCTAGAGTTAAGCTGCCCCTAAAATGAGACTGTTTGTAGGCAGAAGATGCTTTGTCTTGTTCCTAACAGATGTTTTTTTTGTATTTGTGGCACATATCAAGTGGTGATAAGTAGCCAATTAAAAATTTGGCAGCAATAAAATACATGTACGCAGCAAAGTGAGTGAATCAAGATGGTGACATAAATGTTGCCTTACTCATGCAGCAAGAACTCTCCAAGATATTGTAGGCAGATTTTCCACAGCAGCTCAGATGAGGGGTCTTATGTATAGTTCCACTGCAGCATGTGTATTTGGTTAGATCAATTAAAAATCCAGCACACCAGTGGCTGAGAGAAAAAAGAAGAGCTGTCGGTTATTCTCATGAACACTTTTATTAAGTATGATGAATTATCTTACACAAAAGCCTGATTTCACTTTTTAATAGAAACAATCATAAAACGCACAATATATGAATGTTTGGGCACCCCTGGTAAAATATGTGTATCATGCCTGGAAGTCAACTCGTTTTTGAGCTATAAAGGCAAGAAATAACCATGCAAAGGCTTTAGGAACAGACAGTTATTAGAACATCTGCATGGAACAAAGCTAAATGTGTCCCACTTCTACAAATCTGAATGCACAATTACCATTTATTTGCTGAATTTAATACACTAGTGTTTTTTGTTTACTAGGTTTAGAATCTTGAATGACTCATTAGACCTTAATCCAAGTCAGGTGCAGTCAATTCCAGAGCATAATAAATTAGGTGACCCTTCAAACTTCTCAAGGTGTTGTGTTTTTGCTTAAGAGCCATTGGCTCATCTAAGCATCTAAGCAGCTGACTGAGGATCTAAAACTAAAGATAACTTACTCTTCCAAAACAAGATAAGTGGACATTAAGGAGGACATTAAGTGGACATCCTTAAATGGACATTAAGGAGAATTGTTAAAAAAGTCGACAAGATATGAAAGACCAAGAAAAATCTATGATTAAGAAAAAATGTTAGATGTGAGGGTGCATCTGTTATGCTTTGGCCTGTGTGGCAGCCAGGGCAAGGGAACAGAATATGGGGATAGAAGAACATATTCCACTAAATATCAGCAAATCCTGAAAGTTAATGTCCTACAGTCGGTGAAGAAACTGAAGAAAATATGGACATTACACCAAGATAATGACCCTAAACACACCTCAAAATCAACCTTGTAGAAACAAAAGGTTAAGGTAATTTTTGAATGGCTTTCACTGTCCCATGACCAGAATATTTTTGCAAATCTGATCTTAAACATGATGCGCATGCAAAATCACCTATGAATATTTCTGAAATAGGCAAATAAGGAAAAAACATTCTAAATCAAGATAAAGACTGGCTACAAGAAAAGTTTGGAGGCTGTGGTTTCTGTCAAAGGGGGTCTTACTAAGTACTGACTGAAAGAGTGCCTAAACTCATACAAAGGCCACATTTTATGTTTTATTTTTTATAACATGATAAATTCAGCAAATGAATAATGACTGTCCATTAAACCTTGCAGAAATGTGTCCATTTAAGCTTCTTCCATGCAGATGTTGTATTAACTTCTTTTCACTTAAAAAAATCAACAAAATGTATAATTTGACCAGCAGTGCCCAAACTGTGTGCATCATTCAACATATTAGTTGTATTTACTCCATCAAATGTATAATATTGATGTAAATTGAGCTTCACAGAATGTCTGTAGTTACATTTGAAGAACTTGAAAAGTCCATTTACCTGGATTCTTCTTTGCAGCAATGAATGACCAAAAAGAAAAAGAAATGATTACTGTTCAGTCATGGAAAACAAATGCAAAATAATGGTTAATACAGAAGTTCTTTTACGGATGTTAATTGCCAAAAAGAAAATGGTAGAAAAACAGTAGAATCTGAAAGTATTTGAACAGCAAGGCCATTTTTTCTTTTTTCCATACATTAAAGACATTTTGGTTCAAGATTAAAAGATGAACATGAGACCATCAGAAGTTCAGTTTTCATTTTGTGATATTTACATCTAGATGTGTTAAACAACTTAGGCCATGGCACCTTTTGTTTACACACATACAAGGTCATCAGTTGAGCATGGTGGAGTGCCATGGCTTGGGCATCATCATGCAGCAAGACAGGGACCCAAAACACACGGTCAACACAACAAAGGACTTCATCAGGAGAAAAACGTGGAAGACTGGCCAAGTCAATCGCCAGACCTTATCCCAATTGAGCATGCATTTCTCCTCCTGAAGAGGAGGCTGAATGAAGAAACCCAAAAAGGCAAATAACAACTGAAAGAACCTGTGGAAAAACCTGGAAAATCATCACTAAACTAAAAAAGCCAAAAGTCAATGGATCGCTGGTTTGATGCAGTTATTACCAGCAGAGGATACGTGACCATAAATGAAATGTTATTCACTTTAATTTCCTTTTAGACTATTTGCTTTTATACTTTTGCTCACTCAAAAATTGGACGGTGTGCCATTATAGGTTTTTAAAAATGGAGAGTGTCATACACTGAACATCAGTCTTTTACAGAATTTCTCGTTTTTTTTGTGAGGCCCGCACACTAGATGAGAACACAAAAAGGGGGTTATAACACACAAAACTAGTTTCGGCTACAAGAAAGCACGGTCCCACTTTATATTGTCTCCAATAACTATGTAGTTGCATATGAACAACATATGCAGCAATGTAACTACTACTGATTTAGTTACAGATGGATTACAGAAGTACACCTTATGTAATTATACATGCGTATCGACTTCAGCTTTGCCTCATGTATCTCATTGCCAAGTGTATCTTAATAGTTGTAAGGGCCTGTTCTCTCTCATGTAATTACACAAGCGTAATAACATTAATTACAGTTGTAATCAGACTGGAACAGCAGTTTGTTTTGTTTTTTTTTCCAGCAGTAAAAGGATGTAATAAATTACATTAAGACATTATTTACACTGTATCTGCCAGCTTTACTAACGTTTAGCTAGCATTTATGTTGCAAGTGCTGTGACACTGTAACCAGATAGAGCTTTAAACTGTATGTATATGTAACAGTGCAGAAACTTTTACAACATTAATTAAACATGTTGCATTATATTACCCCTAAAGCAATGTCATTATTACACAGTACCTACATAGCAACTACACAGGAACTGCCCACTTAATTTGAAGTGTAACTTTAGCACTACACTACAGGAAAGTTCCTGTGTAGAAAATACACTTGTGTAATTACATGAAGCAAAACTGAAGTTGATACATGTGTTTAATTACACAGGCTGTACTTCTGTTATCCATTTGTAACATTGACTAAATCATCAGTAGTTAGTGTTGCATATGTTATTCATGTGTAACTACACAGTTATTAGAGACACAATATAAAGGTGGACCGAAAGCTCTTAGCACATGATACAAACAGAGCTTAACTGGACCTGTTTGTGCTTTTATGCAAACACAAGAAGCATAGCAAGAACACAAACTGGGGAAGAATATGTGTGGCTGAGAAACACAGGTGCAACAGTTGGAGCTATAGAGAAATATTTTACTACTAATTGCCAGCTGATTTGAAATGGTAAAGAAAGTGACTCTTTGCCTGAACTCAGCTCCTCGTAAGCATCTCCACACGTGGCACGCATCCTTTCACCTTCTTTCCTCTCTTCTAGCTCTTTCATTGGCTGCTTCCTGAATTACTTGTTCTGTTACGTTTCTGACCATTTCTGCTTGTTCATAAAGACAAACATATTTGAAAAGTATCGGGATCACAGTCACTCCGGAGCTTGACTGGAAGGCTGAAGATTGCCTCATTTCCATTCTCACGCTACCAGATCATCCGCACCATGAACTGCTTAAGAGCTCCTGACCTGAAAAATTGCTCCAGACCACTTTCAGTTTTGGAAAATTTGTCAGAAGGGTCATATTGTGTGTAGTGTAGGCCCAGTTTAACTGAAAGTATGGGTTCTGAGTCATAAAACTATCAGACATGACAAAATCCTGCTGCATGGCCATGAGTTAATAAGGCATAGGAATCAGATAATTAAGTTGTGGACACGACTTAGTAGGGCAGAGGGACAAAATCCTGCTGCATTGCCATGATCTAATAAGGCGTGGGAACAGGATAATTAAGTTGTGGCCACAACTTAGTAAGGCATGGGGACGAGATAATTAAGTTGTGGCCACGACTTAGTGAGGTGTGGGGATGAGATCCCACTGTGTGGCAACAACTTAATACGGTGCAGGAACAAGATAATTAAGTAGTGGCCAGGATTTAGTAAGGCAGAGGGATGAGATCCTACTGCGTGGCCATGACTTTATGAGGCGTGGGAACGAGATCATTAAGTTGTGGCCACGACTTAGTGAGGCAGAGGGATGAAATCCTGCTGCATGGCCATGACCTAATAAAGCATGGGGACAAGATAAGTTGTGGCCATGATTTAGTAAAAGGCGTGGGGACAAGATCCTACTGCGTGGCCACGTCTTAATAAGGTGTGGGAACAAGATAATTAAGTTGTGGCCACAACTTAGTAAGGCGTGGGGACCCGATAATTAAGTTGTGGCCACGACTTAGTGAGGTGTGGGGACGAGATCCCACTATGTGGCCACAACTTAATATGGCCCATGTATTAATAATATAATAATTCCCATGTGTTAATACGCAGTGGCCACGCGTTATTTTTACTTATACAGCATACCACCAGCAGGGCTCCATAGCTAAAATATTATTGGTTAGTATAATTTTTCTCTTTTCACTGATGCAATCAATATTAACTATACTTTGATCGAAGATTACAGAGAAACAAAAATTTGTCAGCAATTTGTGAGAATACAAAAGAGTGAATACGTAGAAACTGAGGGAAGTAGTTGTTGGATACCATGTGGCTTATGCCTTGTAGCCGAAGGCAGTCCAGCATACGCAGGCTTGCCTAGTCATGTTTTTGTTTTAATAATAAAGTAATTTAGCGCTGGGCATGAGCTGTTCACATTCTCTCTAACCCAGAATAGCGAGTCTGTCTTGTTTGCTCCTCTCAACACCTGCCAACAGTAAATTTCGTTACTAGAGCTTGAACACAAGTGGTTTTTTAAGACACGTTGCTGGTATCAAATTCAAAATATTTTTAAAAAATAGTGATATTTCTCAGTTTCAACATTTGATATGTTGTCTTTACACTATTTTCATTGAATATAGGGTGTAAATGATTTGCACATATTTGCATTTTGTTTTTATTTAAATTTTGCACAGCGTCCCAACTTTTGGGTTGTACTATCTAAGTCAGAGAGAAAATTATAACACAGAAAACAGAGTGGGTGAAACATTGAGAAAAAAGAAGGAAAATAATGTAAAACAAATTCTAAAAATTACTGAAAATAATAAAGCAACTGAAATTAATTAAACAACACGTTGTGGCACTTAATAAGAAAATAACAAATAAGCAAATTAAAACAATTAAATTCAACATTTAATAAGAAAACATCAAATGAAAAGCAAAAGTAAAGCTGCACAGTAGTCCTGTACTTATCTTAGACATTACTGTGCAGCATATTGACATAAATAGACTGAAATATAAGAATGTGTTACTCCATTAATGGCTTTAAAAACACATTAAATAGTATTCTATTAGTATACCAATGAAGTGCTGCCAGTGCTGGAGTGATACATTCATTTCACAGTGTTTGAGTAAGAACATTCTCTGCCGTGTTCAGTTCAACCTGTGGTCAGTCTGTGGTCTGTTGGATAAGCCACCGAGCAAAGCCTTACAGTAATCTAAACAAAAGCATGAGTCAGCTCCCTGTGAGAAGCCCTGACCTCAGCAGTGTTTATAAGATGAAAAAAAAACCTCAAACATGTTTGATATTTGCTTGTCTAACCACTGCTAAAAAGAATATTATACATAATTGTTTCAATCCAAATATACGATTATCACAACATTGGTTAGTAATCTATTATTATATTGCTTCCTTTGAGCAGACTGCTGCAGTGATAAAGAAAGAATCCCCTGAAACTCATCCTATACTTCTATACTTTTCTCAGTTGGTGAGACAGTCACTATATCTGTGCTTTCATTGACTGTAATTTTGACTGTATTTATTCATGTTTGATTGCATTAGAGAAGAATGTAAGCTACATCATGATATCTGTTAAAAACAAAAATAATACAATTTGATCACAATAACTGTTTTGGTTGTGCTATCAGTGTGTAATAACACCATGTCTCAATTCACATTCAAATTCTGTACATGATTCATAATTTTCCTCTGTATACAGTAGATCCAGTAAGTAGAATTTCAGTTTGTCCTCATTTATTGAAATTTGGATGAACAGCTTTTTTTTGGTACTGGACAAACCATTAACTATGACCATGACCTATTTTGTTTAAGTGCTACAGAAATGTACAGTGATGTGTCATCCATAACCGTCAGACATTGACTCCATGTTCTCTAATGAAATGGCTGAGTGGCAGGAAACAGTATATAATGAAAAGAGGAGTGGCCCGAGGTTAAATCATTGCCAATACAGCAAATACCATGGTTTCCAGATACAAATTAACCAGGGGTTATAAAATACTGTCTATCAGTCAGACACGTATGAAAACGATTTGGGCATTTCCAGTAAGTCCAATCTAGTTTTCACGTCCGTCTAAAAGTAAATGGTGATCTACAGTGTCAAATGCACCAGTAAGTTCCAAAAGTGCATAGACTGGATTTTGTTCTCTTCTGACTCTCGTTGGAAGTCAACTACTATTAATTATGACTTTTATGAATCTGACCCTTTGTGTTTCATTAGTGACATGAAAACGGGAGACAGTATTTTGAATAAAATCATTTCAACCCTATAAATTGATTTTTATGCATATGTTTCTTATCAGTATCTCGGTTAATGCCTTGAGTGACTTTTTGATCATCTGGGCCTGTGCAATCCTAGATATGGTTTGAGAGAAGTTTTGGGCATGTACTTACGCGAAAATATTTGGGTGACTATTCTAGTGTTAGCAGCATTAGCCTCGTAGCAAACTGTGGATACCATGCCTTGACTACATCTGGAAGTGAAAAATTGTGTACATTTTGATTTTTTCCCCACCAAACCATTCTTTTAAGGAACTATGTAGTAGTTGTTGATCACATAATGTTACTTTCATAGTATTTCATTACGTCATTAAAAATTATCACCCATTACCATTTTGTAGGCAAGCTGTAACTCTGACTACCATCATTCTAGTTGTATGGAAATTGGAACTGATAAGTTTCTCTAGAGTGAACCATTTCACAACTAAACACTGAATCACCTTCTTTGTTTATCTCAAGAACTGATTTTCTCTTTTTTAAACCCACTTAAAGGAAGTGGCAAGTTGGGGGCAGGGAAAAAAGGGGGTTGGGGAAAAATACACCACTAAATACAAACTGAATGCTAGATCCAATATTAGGCATTGTATTAAAAATAAAAATGCAGATGTCTCACAATATGCAACTTTTGTTGCGGCAGTTGTTAATGCAGTTTGATTGGACTATTGGCACATTAAAGGGGAATTTTACCAATTTTCCAAAATTTTTGTGGTTTGACCCTGAATAACAAAGTCACTGTTGGTCAGTGGTTTGATGTAAAACAGTTCATTGGTGGGAAACCTACCCACTTCTGCTGGTGGTGATAAAAAGCAAGAGTCACTATATATGCACTGCCTGGCCAAAAAAAAGGTCATGACCCAGATTTAACTAAGCAAATAGGTAAGAGCCTCCCATTGGATAATTACTGCATGGGTGATTATGTTTCAGCTGGCAACAAGTTATTTAACCCTAACTGATGCAGTGAGTAGCTTCTCATTTGTTAAACAACCATGTCGAAAGACACATCCTGTGGTCGTGGAAACGATGTTCATCTGTTTCAGAAGGGTCGAATTATTGGCATGCATCAAGCAGAGAAAACATCTAAGGAGATTAGTGCTAATATCAGGTTAAGAACTGTCCAACGCATTATTAAAAAGTGGAGGGACAGTGGGGAAACATCATCTTCGAGGAAGGAATGTGGTCGGAAAAAAATCTTGAATGATCGTGATCGGCGATCACTTAAACGTTTGGTGAAATCAAATCGTAGAAAAACACTAGTAGAACTCAGGGATATGTTTAATAGTGGAAGTAAGAGCATTTCCACACGCACAGTGCAAAGGGAACTCAAGGCATTGGGACTAAACAGCTGTGTAGCCTTAAGAAAACCATTTATCAGTAAGGCTAACGGCTTCAGTTTACTAGGGAGCATAAAGATTGGACTCTGGAGCAATGGAAGAAGGTCATGGGGTCTGATGAGTCTAGATTTACCCTGTTCCAGAGTGATGGGCGCATCAGGGTAAGAAGAGAGGCGGCTGAAGTGCCTACCGTACAAGCCTGTGGGGGCAGTGCTATGATCTGGGGTTGCTGCAGTTGGTCAGGTCTAGGTTCAGCAACGTTACGTGCCCAAAGAATGAGTTCAGCTGACTACCTGAATATACTGAACGACCAGGTTATTCCATCAATGGATTTTTTCTTCCCTGATGGCACGGGCATATTCCAAGATGACAATGCCAGGATTCATCGGGCTCAAATTGTGAAAAAGTGGTTCAGGGAGCATGAGACATCATTTTCACGCATGGATTGGCCACCAGTCCAGACCTGAACCCCATTGAGAATCTTTGGGATGTGCTGGAGAAGACTGTGCACAGTGGTCCAAATATCCCATCATCAATACAAGATCTTGGGGAGGAATTAATGCAACTCTGGACAGAAATAAATGTTGTGACATTGCAGAAGCTCGTGGAAACGATGCCACAGCAAATCCGTGCCGTAATCAAAGCTAAAGGTGGTCCGACGAAATATTAGAGTGTGTAACCAGGCAGTGTGTTCCTAACCATTACATGTAATAACTTTCTATGAGGCAGCTTTTAGAGGTGGATGTCTGGTTCCCATCACCACCACTATGAACAATTCTGGTTCTGCACTTTTCTCTAGAGTGTTGCATTCTACATCTGAATACTGTATTTACAGCTTAACCATTTAATTATGCAGAAATGTAAAAAATAAAAAAATCTATGCAATTTCCCTTTTAAAGATAATAAAGTCATCTAAACGAGGTAATCTGTAACAAAAAATGCATGTAAAAAGCAGTGTTGCAAAATTGGCAAAATTGCAAAGGTAAGAACTTTCTGGTGAAAGTAAATATATACTGAAAGCCAGTTCATACTAGTGTACAGGTTTTTTCAGTTGTGAGAAAACCTGGAGTGATGGGAATAAGTGGGTAACACTTCTGAATTGTGTTTAGCTGAATATTGAAAGATCTCTGGTTACCAGGCACTTATAGTACTTATTCACCACGTATTTGCACTCTAGACGTTGCAGCCCCCGGTTCCCATTACAGCCATTGTTTTGAAATATGAACCAGAGAACGATTTCGCGTCAAAACAATCTGAACGGCTTCTTTGTTTATCTCAGTGACTGAATTTTGGTGGGATTCCCCTATTAAGTGGGTTTGGAAAGCAACCAGATCCTAAATCGTTGTTTACTATATTTAAAACTGCTCCAGAGAAGATCAAATGCCTGTGTAAAGGAAAAATCAGGAAATGGTGCTAAGGCACATGTAGTGAAGAGAACGAGGATCCGTGACTGAATTACATGAAAAACAGCTGCCAATACTAAACCACAGACAGTAGCAATTATATCAACTGACTGACTGACTAAGCAGTTCAAATCTAAAATTTTTGTAAATGCTTGCTTACCTTGTGTAGAAAAAGAAGTCCAAAAGCACATGATAATTCCACCAGCTGTTATAAGGAGAAACCAGGATTAAAAACAAGATTAAAAGATGAAATCATTGGTCTAGATAAGGCATTATGTTTGCATACCATAATAAAAAATGCAGCAGCGCATCCTTATCTACTTTCACAATGGGAAGCACCTTGAACAGAGCTCGAAAAACTAATACAAAAGGGAGACCTTCCCACATTCGCTTTTAAATACTGAACACGCCCCTTGACAACTGCAAGACAGACATATTAGGCACTTTGGGTTGGATTTTTAGATGTAGAGAAACCACAGCACATGTGTGTGTATACATCTGTCATCAGATTTTCTGTGAAAATTATGCCATAGTGTTCATGTATTTATATCTGAAAGCTGTCTATTTGTATAGAGAATTAGTAGGTCTGAATAGTCTGACTACTACTGAATAGACTACTGAATAGTCTGCTGGTCCTTTCTTTTTCTTCTTCTGTAAGCTGGAGGCAGATGGGACCATCTTAGCGAGGCCTTTATGTAAATCTAATTTTACACTGCAAGTTTCTGATTTACAGGATTTACAGGAATTCACAAGTCAGCTAGAAGGAAAATCCAAAGTGCTGTGAGATTTCATTTTTGCACTAAAGGATTTGGATTGTGCCAGGATATGTGTGTATATTCCATACTACAGATCTGATCTGGTTTTACCATTCAAGTATTTATAGTATTCCAATGATGTCACACACTCGCACGTGAAGTTCGGTCAGCAGCGGCGGTTTGTAACGACATGATAAAGCCATAACTGATGCAGAAGTAAAGGCAGTACACTGTTTTTTGAACACTCAATTTGTCTCATTTAAAAATGCATTAACCAATATATTTCAGTGTATTGCTTTCATTTATTTATTTTTGTTGTGTAGTGATAAAAGCCAAAATCTAAATGGCTCAGATTTCAGTGTTACTAATACCACGTCTCAAACTGCATACTAGAACACCAAACAGTGTGTAAAAATAGCACAGTATCATTTAGAAGTGCACTCATTAGTATAGAAGTGTGTGGTTTGAGATGCAGCATTAGATCAGCCAGCGAGAAGCGTTCATCAGTCCAGCAGCTCCAGTGGCCGATTATAGCTTTGCTGTGCCACTTAACATTTCCAAGCGAAAGTTTAAGGTAAAGAGTGATTCAAAAAGATTCATCTGATTTCAAAATGATTGATTTCTCTTGTAAATCATTACAGATCAATGCACTAAACTGTAAATGGTTTAAATGAGCATAAAGTTTATTATGTAGTTGTACAAGGTCTCAGTGTGAACCTCCTCCAGCTGTACAGACAACATCAACACCATAGTCAAATTCATCTCATACTCGACTGAGCATGTCGGGTGTAGCTGCACTCGTGGCTCTTTCAGTGCAATTTCAGAGATCATCCAGTGTTGTTGGAGTGGCACATAAACAGGATCCTTAACGTACCCCCACAAAAACAGTCACACGGCGTGAGATCTGGTGATGCTGGTGAGCTTTTTCTTGGAACTGATGGTACCAACGACGAACGCTCTGAGCTGTTGGAGGTTCACTGCCAGACTGACAGTCAGAAATTCTATGACCCCCTCTTACAACTGGTATTCCCTCACAGCTCCCACACGGACAGCCGGACCCTCACCACAGGAAACACTACAGCTCAGCTGGCTGGGTCATTCAGTCATTTTAAACTTTTACTCTCTAACCACCGCAACTCTGCCTCACACTGTTTTACTTATATTTGTACTATTAATGCCATTATTTTCATTATTTTATTAATTATTTGCGTGTTTATTTATTACTATTCGTGTTCTTATTTTAATTATGATTATTTTTTTATTAATTTAGTCTTTTTAATAAATGTTTAGTTTACTTTTTGATCTTATTCTCCTTTTATTTTATTTTGATTTGATTATCTTTTACATTTTAGCTATGTTTTAATTATTGTTTTATATTTTTATTGTATTTTTATGTATTTGTATTATTAAGGTTTCGTTTTTTTATACTTACCTGATTTATTTGATATCTTCTTAACATTATCAATCCCTTGTTCTGTATCAACTCAGCAGCATTGTAAATGAGGGTCACCCTCAGTGTTCTCCAAGATTAAATAAAGGTTGATTCATTGATTGATTAATTGATGTCATTGGTTCCTAGGCGCCTCACGGTTGTGAAAGTGTGCTGCTTTAAAATCGGATGAATCTTTTTGAATCACCCTGTATTTCTTGAGTAAGTATGCATTCACTGAGGTAAACTGATGCATGTACAGAGTTGAGCTGATGTTGGTTTCTCATTTGCCAGCTTCATTTTCAAAATTTATTCTCTGCTTAAGGCACCTCAGTGTAACTGCAGCACCATTTAGGGCAGGTTTGGAATAAGAAGCCAGTTTTGTGTACACTGTGGTGTCAGCATAGAGTAAGACACATTGAGGCCATGAATCTGCTGGGAGAAGTGCTCTTTATTAAACAACAGGGCAGAAAAGCACATATGCAATACCAAACACAGGGGGGGAGGTCACCATCAGCCATACACTTCACCCTCATGGTGACCCCCCCCAACACACACACACACACACACACACACACACACACACACACACAAACAACCCAGACATCAGACACAAAATAGCATAATTAACTCATATACACATCTTTAACAAACAATAACAACAATATTTTAAGCTCCTCTTTCAGGAGGGCGCACACCTGAGTCTCTGCGTGTGGCCGCTCGCATGGCCACGCCTCCCGAGCTCCTCAGAGTCAGCACCAACCAGAAGCAGGTCGCAAAAATAGGTATATATTATATAAGTGCTTTAGCAGTTTCAGCAGCCACATTTATTAGTTTTTGTGAAATCTCACGCACTGGAATGTTCTGAACTCTGGAGATGTGCAGGTTACACAGATTCAGTCCACCAATCTAGCTGATCTTCTCCTTGTACCATTTTCTGGAGTCTGCATGCTAAATATACACATATCTTTTCATGTTTTGTTGTGTTCATTCAGGTTTATTTTGCTTGTTCTTCACCTGCAGGGCTGTAGCTGCAGCAACAGTGATGAGACAGACCATACCAAAATGAGATGTGGCGTTCCTAATGACATAATCAAATACTATGAATGTAACAATTGTGATGTCTTCAACAACTATTACATATTTCCGTAATATAATGGTTTGGTGGGAAAATAATCAAATTTACATTTCTCTGGATGTGGTCAATCAGCCAAGATGTCTTTGGTGCCCACATTTTGCTTCTTTAGTTTAACATTGGAACTATGAGGCTCACGTTGCTAATTATAGAAGTCAATAGTCACCCAAATCTTTTCTTTCAATACATGCCTAAAATGTGTCTCGAACCACATCCAGGCCCAAAACATTAATTAGAGATGATGATAGTAAAAAGTAACGGTAAAAAAACTTCTTTTAAAAACTTTTTAAAAAGTCACTGTGGCAAAGATTTATGTGCCGGTGTCTTTTTAACGCTCTGGTATTTTCACAGGTGTCCTAGGCAAAAGCCAATCAAAATCCACATGTAATTGAGGTCATACATATTAAAGACCCCATGGCAAGCGAAGCTGACTAAATAAACACGGTAAAAGAAACAAAAAACAAAGAAAGCCAACATTCTCAGAAAGAGAGCTGCAAATTTTAAGGGAAGACTGATTACAAGGGTTATTACAGTCATTTGTGTGCAAAAGATGCGTTTAACTTTTTCATAGTTTCTTAGAAAATGGTGTTGTTGCTATAAAAAAAATCCACTTATCTAATAATTAAGGGAATTATATTTTTGCATGTACGATTTTATTTCTCCTTCGGGAAGAAATGAGAATGAATCTTCCAATTTATTGTAATTAAAGTAATCATTTCTACTAGCATGAAGTTTCACATGTGCTGTTTTAGCTTTTTTAATTGTCCTGTTTTTTTTATTATCTCAACATGTGAAATCAGTCTTCACTTACTTGGATTACAGGCAAAGTCGGCTTTCCGCATGCAGGAGGGATTAGACAAACATGCAACCTGATGCAGGAAGAAGAAGCTGTTTTAAACATGATGCCATTTGTCATGCTGTTCAGTCCAAACAGATCAAATTGTGTCTTTTGATCATATTGGTTAATCAGCTTTGTGTTTGCATGTGTAATTTGTTGTATGTGTGACCAAAACTGTTTGGAAATAGTGTAGAAAAGATTGTAGCATCCTGCTACCGACCGAGCAGCCATGAGAAGCTCAGGAGGCGTGTCTACGCAGGTGCCTGTGCGGCGAGGCTCATAAGAGGCGCGCGATTCCCATAAAAAGTGACATTTATGTCGTTAATGTGAGCCATTACTCTCTGTGGGATTGTGTCGTGTTATGAATTACTACCGCCATATGTAAAAGAGAAGTAAAACTCACAGTAATTATTATTTATGAATGAGTAAATGTGTTATCGTAAAGGTATATGCACTTAACATCACTGTAAATTTTTTACTGCATTTAAGTAATCTGGCCCAAAGAGTTTTATTCCATAGTCTGAGTCTTATTTTGGCCACACCCCTGCATTTTAGGGCAGGACGTGAGGCTGCATCCCTGTCCCTCAAGGTGTAATATTAAGAATTGTCTTTACCAAAACATACATTTTCTATAATTAAGTAACACTCCACTCCACCAACACACCACCAACACATCAGTGTTACTGCAGTGCTGAGAATGATCCACCACCCAAATAGTACCTGCTCTGTGAGGGTCCATGGGGGTCCTGACCACTGAAGAACAGGGTAAAAGGGGGCTAACAAAGTATCAGAGAAACAGATGGACTACAGTCTGTAACTGTAGAACTACAAAGTGCACCTATATAGTAAGTGGAGCTGATAAAATGGACAATGAACGTAGAAATAAGGGTCATAATGTTATGCCTGATCGGTGTGTGCATTTCCTTTGCATATGGGAAATTTCATTTGTGAATAATCACATGGTTTATAGACATGTCATTTTGTGAAAAACATGATCATATGGACAGATCACCACAGAAAATGTATCATCACGTGCTATTTAATGGCATGACGTCATGATCACGTCATGATTTAATGGCATGACGTCATGATCACATATTATTCATGTGTATAAATGTGGCTTTAACACTTCATATATGGAATATACGTCTGTAAAGCTGAGGAAGCTGGATGCATCATAATTGATATGTTTGGCTAACACAAAACTTTACCACTTGTATTTTAGAGTTTTTGAGCTGTTTGGGTGCTGTTTCAGGGTGGGTTCTTTCCTAAGTGCTAAAACAGCTCTGCAGTCCCAAAGTGAAGCTGGGTGGGAGACATGTTGCTAACATTACTATACGAAGGCTCCTCTTCAGTGCTTAGTCACAGTCATTTGAGATGTCTTTAGGGCACATTGATGATTACAGTTAACAGTGTTACATTAAAATGTATATTTCGTAACACCACTCGCCCACTCGCAGCTATTTGTGCTGTTTTTCTGGTTTCTCAATTTGTGCTGCGTGTGAAAGTTTTGGGTGATTGTAGGTCTGGAAAGCTTCTCCAGCTGAGTCATTCAAATGGAAGAAAAATGCATTTCTTGTCCACAACTGAAAAAAAACTGGGACAGTCTTTAGTGACGTGATTGCTGAAAAATGCAGCGCTTTTAGCTTTCCACCTTTTGTTAAAATCATCTCATTAATCTTATCAGCTACAAAGCAAGGCCTTCCCGAGAGTGTCTTCAGGGTGTTAGAAGGGTAAATGAGGGAATCTCTTCAGAGCTAGTTTGAGTGCACAATAAAGCTGAAAAAGACACCAGAGAACAGTTGAGAAAAGCTGTACTGAAGTTAAGGTCTGGGAACTGTGTCTAAATCTTACTGAGTTAAAAGTGAAAGTATGGAGCCAAAGATATACTTGAGTGAAAGTCAAACAGTATTGACATTGTTGTACACTTGAGTATGTTTCAGTGAGCCAAAATATTATGACCACCTGCCTAATATGCTGTTGGTCTTATGCGTGCTGTCAGACCAGAGGGCCTAAAATGATGAAAACAAATGCATTAACGACTGTTCTATTACTGAAACATACTACACCAAGCAAAATTTAAATAAAGCATTTTGTTTATTTTTACGTAATTCTCCAGACAGAATTTTGAATAAAGCTTTGTGTTTCATTTTAATTATTTTTCCAACCACTAAAAATTAAACACCCTCTGTTCTGTAGGGCCTGAATTTATGAAACCAAATGCACAAAAAAATCTAATTTTTGCAACATAATTTTAATTTTCTAAACACAACTTCAATTACTTATGTATTATGAAACCAAATGCTTTACAATCTTTCCAGTATACTACAGCAAGCAGAAATTCAAATAAAGCATTTAAAAATACACACAAATAATTCAATAGCTTCTATACTGTAGGGCAAAAAATGATGAAATCAAATACAATAAAATCTATGCTATTTTTGTAACATACTACAGCAAGCAGAATTTGAATGAAGCATTGTGTTTCATTTGAATTAATTTTCCAGACACAAACACTGTTGTGTTATTACATCAAACAACACCAAGCAGAATTTGAATAAGGCATTTTGTTTAATTTGAATTCATTCTTTAACTACAATTTTAATTAATTTTGCAACTACAATTTAAATAGCTTATGTATTTATTTTAAAGTTAAATTATGAAACCCGACGCATTTAAGACTATCCTATTTTTGCTATAAACTACAGTAAACAGAATTTTAATAAAGCATTGTTTCATTTTAATTAATTCACAAAACACAAATACTTCAATAGTTTCTGTACTGTAGGGCCTAAAATTATGAAACTAAATGCATTGAAGACTGTCCTATTATTGCTAAATCCAAGATTTTTAAAAAGTGCTATGTTTAGCTTTAATCAACATTCCACCCACAAAAATTCAATATATTCTTTTTTTATTAAGTCTGTAATTTTAAAATTAATTGTAATACAGATTTTCATTTTTTAAATGACTACAGCCTTTAGCGTATGAGATTGTGTGTTGAATTTAAAATTCATTTTTATCCAAAAAAAATCTATAACTTATTTACTGTTTGGCTTACTAATGTGAAACCAAATGTTATATAGGACTTCTTTCTAGTTCAACATACTACAGCACTACTTGGTTCTAAAGTGTTTTCCCCATATTTAATTCATTTTTACCAATATTCCATAGCTATTTCACTGTAAATCTTACCAATACAAACTGAAGAGCTGTGTAGTCCTTTCTGTTATTATAACACACCACGATCAGTAAAACATGAAACATGTTTTGGGTGAAATTTTACTTAAATTGCCATTCAGCCAAAGCCAATAGCTTCTTAACTGTGGCAATTTTAAAACATATTTACATTAAGTAGAATTTGAAAAAAAAATGCCATGTTTATTTTTTTATTAATTTATTAATTTAAATTATTTTATTATACAAAAATGTTGTCTTTAGTGTAGAGCCTACATTTGTAAAATCACTTGCATCATGGAATTGTTGTATCAACTTTTATTTTTCATCACTAAAAATTCAATAGCTTTTTTATTCTTATATACTGTTCTATTATTACTACGTTTTGATTTATATATATTTATATATATATATATATTATAAATATTATTACTGCATGTTTGTGCACCCTCAAATTAAAGCTGAAAGTCTGAGCGTATATGTTATTATACTTCAGTATTTGGTCAATATCTAAAATAACTAAATAATAAATAATCAGCTTATTGAATGCATTTCTTTTTTTCTTGTAGGCCTTAAAGCAGGGGTGGGAAACTCTGGTCCTGAGGGTTTGGTTCCTCACCAATTCCGTGATTTGTGGTCATGATAGGAACCAGGGGTCACAGTGTTGCTCAGGAAGCGGACAGTTCTTGGCCGATTTTGGCTTTCATATGAGAGTGTTTGTTGACGACAAGACAGATGTCAGGCATGCAGGCCAGACGCAGGACGGCTTAAGTGTTGTGGACCAACAATGTAGTTGGGCCAGATTTGGGACGCATTTGTGATTTCTACTCACTTTACGGTGTGTGGGCCAGATCTGGGCCAAGCACCCAGCTGTAAACTGAACAAACCCAGACTAATTTTGCAAACACAAATATAGCAATTTTATTTACTTTCAAAAACCACCAGTGAACCTATTTGTCATCTGAGATTTTATATGTAAATCATGGTAAAACAGGTGTAAATCTAAACAAATTACATTTCTTTGTGAATTATTTTGCCTTATGCCCTGTATATTTTTTCCACCATCAATGTATTTTTTTTATATTTTAGGTCAAAATATTTTTTAAAGTGTTGAAAAAGAAATGTATTACAGTTATCACATGAAATAGTTATGAATACGCTGCCTGATGAGGAATACTTTGAAAGTAGCCAGGTTGCTTTTCATTGAATACTATAAAATGAGCTCATCTGCTATGCTGTGTTTAGCCGTACTGTCATTTTTAGAATGAATATTCCAGTCATTTCACAAACACCCTCATTTTGTTCACCCTGAGACCCAAATACAGCCACTTGTCAGTCACAACAATAAAACTGAGTGTTTCTTCAGCCGATTAACACCACTAGCATAAATGCTAATTCCATTAGCATCACAAGCACCAAGCCAAGCGCCAGCTAACATCTGAATATAACATCCTTTCCATAAAATCAGTAACAAAATATTTCCAAATGGGCCTAATTAACACATTAGCTATAGCCTCTTAGCAGGTCAGCCTATTTTAATGTCATGGTTTGTTCATAAAATGAATAAATAAAGTGCAACATTGTGAAGTACAGCATATGGTTATGGTGTAGGTGGTGGAGAACATTAACACGAAAGCCTGTAAGTAAAGTTAATTCAGGAACAATTGCATCTGGTTAGCTAAGTAACAGGACATTTACATTGGTAAGAAACTGATAATGAATGATAAACTCTCGCTAGAACAAAAGCCTTTTTTGGTTGGCTTTTTTTCCAGGTGAAGGGGCAGGAGATAACATACAGCTTTCACCTTCCATTTCAAAACCTTCTGATAGCCGAGCTGGAGACGTGACTCTGTATCATAGTGAACAGTCAGTGTTTTTTACGGTACATTGTGGGAAGGTTTCAGTTCACTAGGACAATTCTGAGATTTCTGTATTTCTGCTATACATTTTTTAGTAGTGTTTCCACATACTAAAGGTCAATCAACATTAATTCAGACTGAAAGGTATTACAGCCCTTACCCAGACCTCACTCCTATTAGGAGCAGATAATAGGAGGCGTCCAGTGCCTTTTGTTATCACATCATATATATAAGAATAATTTATTGGAGTGACAGAATTTATATGTATTATAAAGTCATATCAAAGAAAGCAAGCCGCAGTATGAGCAGAGCCGGTTTATGAGGAGTCTGGCCACTTCCTATTTCCCCTGTTGTATCAAAAACAGGACTGCTGAACAGCAGAGGGCACCCGCGAGTGAGTCCTCAATGAATGGGAGTGAATGGAGCTCAATGGCTAAAAACGAAAAGTTAAAGTTAAAATAGTTTCTAATCACTGAACCAGAACTTTCCTTTAATTTTAGCAAGTAGAAGGATGGATTTCACTAAAAAAAACTCATCTGTATGTTTCCTTTATTCTACAGCAAACGGGTTTTGGGCAGCAGGATGCTGGCATCACTGCTGCTGAGTGCTGATTGGTTGGCAAGCGGAGCAGCTCATTGGCTGTTCGCGCTCACTGACGTTATGAACGTACATGAGGCGCCATTTTAAACTCCTATAACTCAAATTTAAAAGCTCCTAAAATATAACAGCAGTGTTAAAATGTTTTATACTGTTATGTGAATGTATTCTAAATTGAAAATGTTTCAGCATTTATAAACTATGATTTTGCTCAAATGCTCCCTATCAACCCATTCATTTTGGGCTCGCTCGGGAGCGCCCTCTAGCATTTGAGAAACCTGGAAGACATTGCAGAGCAATAAATCTCCTCTTTACAAGTTCTCTGGTATTAGCTAGGCAGTTTACTAACTAGTAGAATCCCATGATCAAACCATCTCTTGCTAAATAAAGATTTTTTTAAGTTTTTAAATGTAATGTAATGTAATTTGTTTAAGTAAAGTACTTATATGAAGAGTCATGTTAATATAGTAGTGATTAGCTCATTGACATTTGTTGGTGAAAAAGAAAGCGAGAGCTTCAACGTATCATAATTATATCAGAGTTTAAAAGAAAAGGCGGACCATAAGGACTTTTATCATCAAAGGCTGATGTCATATCCTGTTTCTTTTCTCCACTCACCGATGCGGGAAACGCGAACTGCTGTTTATAAAGTAAGCGGTATAAACTGAACTAGACGGGCTTCAATTCGCATAACTTCATATTTATTCACTCTTTCTGAAGTAATAGTGCTTAATGCTTATGTTATATGTGTGTGTTTGTGTATATACGGGCTATACGTCACGTAAAGAACTGCAAAGGCAGGTTCATGTTGGCTGGTTAGCTGGTTAGCTAAGCTAATGTGTTTACAGTCGATTCTCCTCTTTGAATTTTCTGAGCCGGTTTTTTGAGATGTTTATTACTCGTTTTAGTCGTATGTGCTCATTATTATTAGAGAGCCCATTAAAATACAGCAGCAGTGTTACTGTCCTTGTTTTATTTACGTCGACTACAAACCACATGAACGGACGGAGCTACGGAGCCCCTAAGGGGCCGTGGATAAAAAAGAAAAGTTAATGACATCGCGTTCCCTCGCAAATAAAATGCGTTCCCTCGCAAAATATATGCTCGTCAGACAGCAAGCAAACGTAGGACCAGAGGTGCCCAACGACACTGCCTACATCAGAGCTTTGTTTTTAGTATATTTAACGTTAAAAGCTGGTTTCCCAGTTTGGCCAGTCTGTGCTGAGTTTATTCAGCTGTTCTCTGTAGCTTTTACTGTACGAGGACCCTCGACCTCAGTCTCTGTTTGAGTCACTAATAACAGAATCCTGTTTGATTCTGTGAAGCTACACTGTGTTTTTATATTTCAATCCAAGATCAACGTAAAATTCAACGAGCTGCTTCATGTCTGAGCTTAAGCAAAGCACAGCTTTTGCAAGCGAATGCAAACCGCTGCATCATAATGCAAAACATTTGCAAGGGAACGAATTTTATTTGCGACGGAACGCAGTGTCATTACCTTTATTTTTTTTTTACCACGGCCCCTTAGGGGCTCCGTATGAACGAAAATGAAAAGTTCATGTTTTGCGTTCCCTCGCAAATATTCTGCATTATGATGCAAATGTTTTGCATTCGCTTGCAAAAGCTGTGCTTTGCTTAAGCTCAGACATGAAGCAGCTCGTTGAATTTTACGTTGATCTTGGATTGAAATATAAAAACACAGTGTAGCTTCACAGAATCAAACAGGATTCTGTTATTAGTGACTCAAACAGAGACTGAGGTCGAGGGTCCTCGTACAGTAAAAGCTACATTTACAGACACTGCAGAGAACAACAGCTGAATAAACTCAGCACAGACTGGAGAAACTGGGAAACCAGCTTTTAACGTTAAATATACTAAACACAGAGCTCTGATGTAGGCAATGTCGTTGGGCACCTCTGGTCCTACGTTTGCTCGCTGTCTGATTATTATATTTTGGGGAATTATTATATTATAGGGAATGCATATTTTTTGCTAGGGAACGCTATGTCATTAACCTTTTTTTTTTTCTTTTTTTTACCACGACCCCTTAGGACCTCCGTATGAACATACAAGTCGTGTAAACGAGTTTCTAAACTATCGTCCGTTTACAGCAGCATAATAAACTGGTTAATAGCGAGCTGACCCCCTCTCTGAAGAGTTTCTGTAGAGGAGACCCCCTTTACTCCCTTCAGCCATGAGCCCCTCAGAAAGACCTGGTGGGGTTCGTTTTATTAGAGGACCTGTGTTTGGCGCATACGTTCATCCAGAGGGGTTGAAGCAGGACCACGGGGTCCGTGTATGTTTTGGTTATTCGATTTTCATTTCAAAACCAGTAGTGAAGAACCAGAAAATGGGTCGACTCTTGGTTTTCTGTGGAAAAGTCAAGAATTAGTTTTGTTTAACAGTTTTACTAACTAGTCATAAATCCAAATAAAAAACTAACAACAGTGGAATAAAGGGTCGGATTTTACTTATCCAAATTGAGACGTTTCTGTTATTTAAGCTGGAAATAAACGTGTAGGGTGCACATGTGGAAAATCAGTCAATCACAGTTAAAATATATATAATAGCAGGAAAGATGGGGGGCAATATGACGTTTTTATAGGTGTTTGTGTATTTGGTGTAGCTTTGTTTTGTCAGCAAAAAAAACATTTACAGATATGAGGAAGAGACTCCTATGGAGGGGTAACATCCCATATAAATAAAATAATGCATGGCCACGCTGGATTAACACATGGGAACAAGATCCTAATGCGTGACCATGACTTAGTGGGAACAAGATCATGCCTTATTTATCTGTGTTCAAGGCCTAATTATCTCATTCCCACACCTTAAGTCATGGTTATTTTGTTCCTACACCTTATTAAGTCGTGGCTACGACTTAATTATCTTGTTCCCACATCATTTTATTTATATGGAATGTCACTACATAGACTCTCATACAGAATTCCAGCCATTTAACAGTGAAATGAGAGAGAAGTGAAAGTCATGTTAAGGTAATACTGTAATGTTACGTCGTCAGCTTGGTTGTAGCAAATGTGTTATTGCTCCAAGTTTGAGAATTAGAACTGAGCTGTGTGCTGTTCTGTGTCTTATGGTGTTAGGAAAGGAGCTTTAGAGGCGAATTCGCCGAGGCAGTGATTCTAGTATAGGTTACAATACCTTTATTATATAGGACAATAAAAATTACTGCAGTGGACGATGGTACGTCTGTTTTAAAATGCTTTCGGAGCGCTGATGTGTGCATCGCCACTTAAAATTTGTAAAATATAAAGTCAAAAATGGGAGACAGATAAATGATTAGGATCTAGATTTTTGTTTTGGAAAAAATAAAATAAATTAGTATCTGATAAAGGATAAAAACACTGTGTTCCATCAAAGTTGAAACCGTGTGGTACTTGTTTTGCTGCATTAATGACCATTGATTTTACTCTGTCACTGTTAACTGAAGACCCACTGCTATTGACTCTGACAATCATATGTAGTTGCAGAAGCGAAGCTGTGAGAATAACATGAAAACGCCAGTGAGTGTTCTGCGCTTGCCCAGAGGACCTGAGCCCAACAGCCGTGGATTTGACCCAAACTCCCCTCGTTACATCGCGCTGTGTCCTACAACAATTCCAGCTTCAAAAGGGAATGAAGCAGATTTTGTAAACCTCGAAGAGGAACAACAGTTGCGTTCAGAGCTTAGAGAGCGTTTTCTACGCAGTCTTATAGCAATGACGGACAAGCAGGTTCAGTTCAACCTGTACGAGAAGGTTCAAGTTCAAGCGAAGTTCGGAGCTTCGGACATAGACGTTCTGAACTTTCAAGTTTCTGATCTACAGACGCCTCTTGGTGTGCAGAAGGAGGCCCTGCTCAGGTGTCAGGACATGATTTCATATTCTTTTCACTTGTGAATTTGGGTGGTGTTGTGAACTTATATAAAAGAGACATTTATTTATTCCCCTGATTGAACAGGAGGTGGCAAAATCTGATGTATTTGAGGAGATGGGTGAAAATACTCAACATGCAGTTCATATATGCGCCACAAGAGGGAGGCAGAACTATGGTTTACTTTTGAGTGAGGTTTCTTTATAAACCCCCTAATAGTAACTGGTCTGGAGCGCTACCACTGAGATGGTTAGGAAAAATACAGGGAAATTCCTGAAGGTGGAAGCCAGATAAAATTGTCTGGGAAAACCCAAATTCAACTTCCACTTTTAGCATCAAAACTGTCTCGTGTGCTTCTTTAAAGACAGTTGCCTGTTTCGTTTTGGGCCTTAAGAATTGTTTTCAAAGAAAACCTGGAAAAAAAGGATTAATACTTCATTTTTGTTGAGACTGTCGATACTTCATTTTTGTCGAGATTAAAGTTTTCAGTACTGAGCATTACTGTGTGGATTCTGGCTCTTCATTGTGCGTGTTGAGATGCTCAGTCATATGATTGACCTACAGCATATGGAAATGTGTTGCTGTTGTCGGTTTTTCAGTTTTTGACATAGTTTGAAATTACCTGTTACCCCTTACATTGTATGAAAGATTTATGATGGATGGACCAAAAGAAACGGCCCAAAATGACTTGGAAAAAAGTCTGGTTCCATTGACTTACATTAAAAGTAAAGTAGGGTTTTTGCTTCTCCTGTAAAGTTACCCTTTTGGAGATACTAGGTTTTCTTCTGACAACAGTGATATGTTTGTGTTTAGCATTGACACCTGTCAGGTGGTCCAAGCGACTTTTAAATGTTCATTTGTACAGCATTGGTTCTCTTTTGGACTTGCTTTATATACAATGATGTGAGAGAGTCACTTTTCTCCTTTCATTTCTATGAGCTCATGCATTTTTCATTACCAGGCTATGAAAAGACAGTGTCATTAGCAAAGCTGTACAACCTGCGGTTAAACGTCTTTTCCTACTTTATCATTAAGACTTGCATTATGTACTTCACCATAAAGTCACATTGAGATGTTCTGAAGCTTTACCCCCCCCAAAAAAGTCAGAGAGGGATAACAGTGTTGTTTCTCTTTTCTAAATACTGCAGCACTAAACCAAGTCAATTCAGAAGGCCCCAATTGCTCCCCTTATATAATACTTTCGGCGACTACATTGATAATGCTGGTGGAGGCGGGGGGGGGGCATCGGTGATATTCAATCATCTTAAAAGGTTTGAGGTTGTTTACCAAAGTCCTTTTTTATTGGAATATCATTAGATAGAGTTGGAGGGCTGTGCCTTTGTTGTACAAGCACAATTACCCTGCCAGAGCATTTGTGAGAGGATGAGTCATCCACAGTGCTCTTTCGTCATCATGGTTCTCCGTGATCTAATCAGGAAGCCCACAAGGACGCACAATGATAATTTCATATTCCAAGTCATGCACTGTATCCCAACTAGTCTTTTAACTCAACTTGCACAGCCACTTGTTGAGGGGTCTCGGATCGAAGCGATGGAACGTGCCAAGGCCCAGATTCAGACGGCTGCAGTGTTTTCTGCTCCCTAAAAACATGCATGGTATCCCAGTATCGGATAATACAGGGTGATTCAAAAAGATTCATCCAATTTCAAAATGATTGATTTCACTTGTAAATCATCACAGATCAATGCAGTAAACTGTAAATGGTTTAAATGAGCATAAAGTTTATGTAATTGTACAAGGTCTCAGTATGAACCTCCTTCAGCTGTACAGACAACATCAACGCCATAGTCAAACTCATCCCATACTTGACTGAGCATGTCGAGTGTCGCTGCACTCGCGGCTCTTTCAGTGCGATTTCGGAGATCATCCAGTGTTGTTGGAGTGGCACATAAACAGAATCCCTAACGTCCCCCCACAAAAAAATGTCACACGGCGTGAGATCTGGTGATGCTGGTGACCTTTTTTTTTGGAGCTGTTGGTACCAACGACGAACGCTCTGAGCTGCTGGAGGTTCACTGACAGAAACTCTATGACCCCCTCTTTCAATTGGATTGTGATTGGTTCCTAGGCGCCTCACGGCTGTAAAAATATGGCGCTTTGAAATCGGATGAATCTTTTTGAATCACCTTATATTTAAGTTTACGCTAAAGTCAACGTGAATCAGAAATGTTTTTCTTCTGTGTGGTGAATTGCAGTATAAAGGAGGCTCTTACTTTAGCTCAGTAATAGGTGGCGGTCGAGGAAGGTGGAGGTGTAAAATGATTTTGGTTAAAACTGTTTTTCCCTCCTGCTGGTGTATGATGATTTCCAGGCAGGTGAAAGTCACTACACTTTGATTAAAGGTTATAGGAAAACAGGAATTTTGTCTTTAAAATGACATGATGAATCATACTTAACGTGACCAAGAACGTCAACTAATAAGGTTGAAAAGGTCTTTTTTGATTTCAGGTTGACAATAATAAAGTTAATTACTCCATGTTTTGAGTACTGTTACTCTAAAAGAACGTATCACAAACCTGACACAGCTTGCTCTGGATGGACTGTTTTCTTCTGGATTCTCTTAAAGGGGACTTTACATTGTGCATTTCTGCTAGAGATGCAGTACGTATACCACTGTTATAGAACACATATTATCATTGATAAAATCCTTGTTATTTGTCAGTATCACGAAACTGAAAAGTCATTCTGGGCCATTTCCTTTGGTCTATTCATCAAGACATTTACACACAATGTCCAGGGCAACAGGCGTATTCAAAGTATGCCAGAAACTGAAAAATGACAAAATAGAGATTCGAGGTTTTGTTCTGACAGCAGCGATATACATAAATATAGATACATAGATAAATATGGATATATACACATACCATACATACATACACATATATTTTAGCTTAAATTTTAACTGGTGTATATGTGTGTGTGTGTGTGTATATATATATGTATATATATGTATATATATATATGTACACTATATTGCCAAAAGTGTTCGCTCGTCTGCCTTCACACGCATATGAACTTGAGTGACATCCCATAGGGTTTAAAATGATGTCGGCCCACCCTTTGCAGCTATAACAGCTTCAACTCTTCTGGGAAGGCTTTCCACAAGGTTTAGGAGTGTTTATGGGAATTTTTGACCATTCTTCCAGAAGTGCATTTGTGTATGGACTGCACTGATGTTGGACGGAAAGACCTGACTCACAGTCTCCGCTCTAATTCATCCCAAATGTGTTCTATTGGGTTGAGGTCAGGACTCTGCAGGCCAGTCAAGTTGTTCCACACCAAACTCGCTCATCCATGTCTTTATGGACCTTGCTTTGTGCACTGGTGTGCAGTCATGTTAGAACAGGAAGGGGCCGTCCCCAAACTGTTCCCACAAAGTGGGGAGCAGGAAATTGTCCAAAATCTCTTGGTCTGCTGAAGCATTAAGAGTTCCTTTCACTGGAACTAAGGGGCCGAGCCCAACTCCTGAAAAACAGCCCCACACCATAATCCCCCCTCCACCAAACTTTACACTTGGCACAATGCAGTCAGACAAGTACCGTTCTCCTGGCAACCGCCAAACCCGGACTCGTCCATTGGATTGCCAGACGGAGAAGCGTGATTGGTCACTCCAGAGGACATGTCTCCACTGCTCAGTCCAGTGGTGGCGCTTTACACCACTGCATTCAACGCTTTGCATTGCGCTTGGTGATGTAAGGCTTGGATGCAGCTGCTCGGCCATGGAAACCCATTCCATGAAGCTCTCTACGCTGTTCTTGAGCTGATCTGAAGGCCACATGAAGTCGGAGGTCTGTAGCGATTGACTCTGCAGAAAGTTGGTGACCTCTGTGCACTATGCGCCTCAGCATCCGCTGACCCCGCTCTGTCATTTTACGTGGCCGACCACTTCGTGGCTGAGTTGCTGTCGTTCCCAATTGCTTCCACTTTGTTATAACACCACTGACAGTTGACTGTGGAATATTTAGTAGTGAGGAAATTTCTTGACTGGACTCGTTGCCTCATATCTCTTTGTTTATTTTTCAGTTTTGGACAATTTGACAATAGCTGTTGTCTTTTACATTGTGTATACATTTTATGATGAATAGACCAAAGAAATCACAAAAACAAAGTTGTGTGTGTATATATATATATATATACACCCACACTATATGGCCAAATGTTACTGGACATCTGACGATATGATCTTTTGGACATCCTATTCCAAAACATAATAATACGGAGTTGCCCCCCACACACACTCACACACTTTTTGGCGGCTATAACAGCCTCCACTCTTCTTGGAAGACTTTGCACAAGATGCTGGAGTGTGTCTGTCGGAATTTGTGCCCATTCAGTCAAAAGAGCATTTGTGAGGTCAGACACTGATGTTGGACGAGAGGGGCTGGCTCACAATCTCCGTTCCAATTCGTCCCAGAGGCGTTCAGTGGGGTTGAGTTCCTCCACACCAAACTGGTAAAACCGTGTCTTTATGAAGCTGCTTTGTGCACAGGGGCTCAGTCATACTGGAACAGGAAAGGCTCTTCCCCAAACTGCTCCCACAACTTTGGAAGCATATGATTGTCTAAAATGTCTCTTTCCAGTGTCCGGTGGTGTGCTTTGCACCACACCTGCAGACGCTTGGCATTTTGCATAGTGATCTGTTTGATTGTGTGCAGCTGTTCGGCCATGGAAACCCATTCCGTGAAGCTCCTCTGACTCAAAATTCTTGTGCTGATGTTGCTTCCAGGGGCTGTTTGGAACTTTGTAGTAAGTGATACAGCAGAAGATTTTAACATGCTACCATTTCATGGATGAGTTGTTGCTCCCAGGTTTAAAGTCCCTGAGCTTTTCGGTATGACCCGTCGTACTGCCAGTGTTTGTCTATGGAGATATGCACCTGTTCGTAATGACAATAACTGAAACATTGAAACTCAGAAAGGCGCTAAATATATATATATATATATATATAGATCAGGCATAACATTATGACCACCTCCTTGTTTCTACGCTCATTGTCCATTTTATCAGCTCCACTTACTGTATAGGTGCACTTTGTAGTTCTACAGTTACAGACTGTAGTCCATCTGTTTCTCTGCATACTTTGTTACCCTGTTCTTCAATGGTCAGGACCCCCACAAGACCCCCACAGAGCAGGTACTATTTGGGTGGTGGATCAACACTGCTGTGTCTGATCCACTTGTACCAGTGCAACACACATTAACACACCACCACCATCAGTGTCACTGCAGTGCTGAGAATGATCCACCTCCCAAATAGTACCTGCTCTGTGAGGGTCAATAGGGGTCCTGACCACTAAAGAACAGGGTAAAAGGGGGCTAACAAAGTATGCAGAGAAACAGATGGACTACAGTCTGTAACTGTAGAACTACAGAGTGAAACTATATGGTAAGTTTTTATTTGTTAATTTATTCCATGTCGTACCTGCTTGTTCCCAAAATTAGATGTTAAAAAACACTGTTTTATGTTTCGGTGTCTATTTATAACATTTCTTTATTTAGTTTATAACCTTTCAAAACACACTGTTTAATTTATTTTTAAATATCAGATATTAATATGACAAACTTTTGAACAGTAGTGCAGCTCTATTTATTGACTGTACTGCATAATGTACCCAGAATTTCCAAAGTATAATAACAATAGCATAGTTGATGATAATGAGAATGATACTCTCTCTCTCCCCGCCCCCCCTCTCTTTCTCTCTCTCTCACTCTTTCTCTTTCTCTCTCCCCTCTCTCTCTCTCTCTCTCTCTCTCTCTCTCTCTCTCTCTCTCTCTCTCTCTCTCAGGTTTTTGTATTTAATTTAATTTCAGTTCCTGCACTGTTAGCCTGCAGCCGCCTGATTTCCAGTGCAAAAACATTCTTGTGTGTGTGTGTATGTGTATAAGTGGACGATGGTACAAGGAATCTGCCCTGTCCAGCACCACTGGCCAACAGGAAGCACATTCCAGTCCGTCCTGTTTGTGGCCCTCTCTCTCTTCCTGCCAGGCGCAGGAACATGTCTGTGATAACTTACAAAAATACATCACCACAGGCACTTAATCACAGCCTGCTGCTGCCAAGGCATGCAGTCTGTACCAGCTCCGCAGGTTGGACCATTGGCAGCAACTGACAAAAGGCTCTCGTTTCGCTGATAGAATTCGGTACATCCTTGTTATTCTGCAGTCAGAGTGATGCAGTGTAAGCTTTTTGATCTCATAACTTATGCCCTGTAAAAGCTCCTCTAACAAAAAACTTAACTTTGTAAGAAAAGGGGGAAACATAAGCTTAAACCCTTAAATGGTCTGGGCCCACCGGCGGGTCCTGTAACCTAAGAACAGCTCAGCCAGTTTGTATTGAAGTCCCCGTAGTCACTGAATAGCATGCATTAGTATGTAATAAGATTGTGATTTTAAGGGGATAAACAAACACAGAATGGCTTTCATGATGTGTCCATACCTGAAACAAACTGACCTTAGATAAAGTGAGGCAGCGATCAAAACACACAGCAAATGCAAACTTACTACCTACAGTTTCAAAGGAAATTCGGGAATCACTTCTTTAAACCGGATGGCTGTTTTCTGGTTGAGTGAGTTCTGAAAGGCTCTATAGAGACGCAACTAATTGTTACTGGCATTTTAGCTTGATGAACAGTTTTTATTTCCCATCTGACTGATAAAACCAGCACAGATAACCTGAGCTAGTTTAATTTATATTAATGCAGTGAAAATTTAGTGAAGATAATTTCTGCAAAACGCAGGTCGCATTTTTAAATGATGTATAAATATTCAGTATTTAGTTTGCCCATTCTTTGCCTTTATTACAACTTTCTGGATGCATGCTTTCAATTTTTCAAAGAAATCTGCAGGGATATTTTTCTACTCCTCCAAAGTTCAGTCTTAGAAGTTGGTTGCATTTTCTCACAATATTTTAGCCATTCCCCTGCATTTTAGAGCAGGAAGTGAGGCTGCATCCCTGTCCCTCATGGCCATGTGGTGAGCAGTTAGATCCCATTGATCTGAACTAAATGTGTCCCAAAGTCTGAAAATCAGTGTGGACTGTCACTACCGAAACAAAGAAAGATTTTGTGCACTTAAACTTTTTTGTTTTTTAGTGATAAATATTATGATTGTATGTGTGTACAACTGTTCAAAACTGTCTGATAGTCATGTATGGGCTAGCATTCTTTGAGTTATGCTCAAAATTAGCCAAAATCGTCATTACCGAAACATTTTGTGTTATAAATAAATAACAGAATGAAGATTCTAAAATTGACATCTGGACTCTGGGGTGGACAGTCAATTGTTCTGGGAACACCAGCAGCTTCTTTGTTTAATGTGCAAACTGACAGCTACACACGGCACAATGTTGAGTCGTCTTCTCACAGTGGAAGGATGGACAGAAACACCTGTGGATGTTTTCAGATCTGAAGGAACAGTGGAGCTTGATTTTCTCCTCTCTCTCTCAAAGACGAAAGCTGTAAGCTCTGTTTATCTGATAGGGGCAGGTTTGGTGGTCTACCAGGTCTTGCGTCCCATTTTCTCTACATTTTTTAATCAATTTTGGAAACTTATGTTTTTTTCCCTTATTTTCCTTTGCCCTTGCCATTCCTTATGTAAGTGTATTACCTTTGGTCTCATCTCCTCAAAATTATCTGAACAATGAATAACTTGTAGCCGCTGGAAATTGAATAAATGAAGGGTGGTCTCTGACTTTTGCACATTACTATTTTTTTCTTCTTCCATATGGGGTTATGATGGCTCTGGCCGCCTGGAAGATTATGTCACAGATACACATTTATGGTAGGTATTTGGCAATGCTGGCAGCCATGCACACCTAGAAATCAGCTACAGAGCGGATAAAATATAGCCGTCATTACTTACATCGTTACGTCAGATCATTACTTAATTAGACACAGTCATTAAATAGGTAATTTCTTAATCAGACACATTCTCGATGAAGACCTTGTCTGCCAAATATGTCAAAGCACAAAAGTCCCTACACATGGTAGAAGTGACAATTGAAGAAACTTTAACAACTTCATAAAGTGGACCTACATGAGTTTAGGCCCAGCTATGATATGATATTTAAGGAGGCTGGTAGGTTTAGTAATAGGTTGGGCTGATGCCTCTGATTGGGTTCTGCATACGTTTAGAGCAGATGAACAATGAAGACCTCTTTCTCTGCAGAGTTTGATAGGTTTCCAGAGCCTGAGTGCTTCATGGGCCACATTAACTCGTGTGTCTTCACAATCGTTGGAGCGGCTCCAACATTCCCCAAAAGCAAGTAAAACAAACCTGGGGGCAGCAGGGCCAAGGGTGACTCAGACAGCCTCTAGCCCTCACAATGGGTACAAAGCAGTAAACAGAGCCATGAGTTGGAGCCACCTTCTCCAAACCAAACACTGCAGGCATCAGGCCACATTTCTCAAGTCTCGAGTGTTCTCTGCTTATGGTCATCAAGATTAAGCTCAACCAACTTCTACAGTGGGGTCCAAAGTCTGAGACCACATTGGAAAACAGGGATGTTTTTCATTTACACTTGAAAATATGCAACAGAATTTGGAAATATGGAAAACAAAAGAAAAGTTATGACAAGTAAAATGAAGAAGACCCTCTAGGTCACTGATCAAATTTAAGCAAATTTGTGACACAGGCCATGTTAAGGCATTTGTCAGATGTTTTTAGTCTTATCTCCTCCAGTGACGCTCAAGGCTTTTGCAACTTGACTACTGCCAGCCTGAGAGGAAATTCTGAAATCCATGTTAAAATTTCAAAAATTCAACTTTTCATTCAAAAGATTATGCTGATCATATCATTTGTAATGAAAATCCTTCTTTTAAATTATAAAGGAATCCAAAATAGAGGCATTTTCACAGATGGTCTTTTCTATTAGCTGCTTTGTGACAACACCTGTTGTAAAAAGTGCTATATAGATAAACTTTGACTTGACTTGACTAAGTATTGTTTTTACAAGGTGACATTTAGGGGTTTAGCGTTTGGGACAGAACCTTTCAATGGAAAGTACCCTGTAAATGATGATTTTATATATTTAGCTTATTGCTATCTCTATTAATGTATTGGCTTTAAATAAATCATAATATAGTTATTGTAAAATCTGTTTGTTTAAATATTTGTTTTACTCTGTGGGACCACAGTTTGAACTAATTTGGTAAAAAGGGACGTATAGCACCAAAAAAGGTTTTATGGCCTGGAACAAACAGAATCCTTTTGCATCAAAAACAGTGATTCCAAACTTTTGAATCCTAGAAGATGTCAATATACTCTATATGGGCAAAAGTTTTGGGACACACCTCTTAACCACTGAATTCAGGTGTTTCATTCTGTCTCATTGCCACAGGTGTATAGTATCAAGCACCTAGCCATGCAGCCTGACATGCCTTTACACACATTAGTGAAAGAATGGGTCTAAAGAGCTCACTGAATTTGAGCATGGTGCTGTAAAATGATGCCACCATTGCAGCAAGTGAGATTGCGAAATTTCTTCCCTCCTAGATTTTCCACGATCAACTGTGAGTAGTAATGAAAAGTGGAACCATTTAGGAACCACAGCAACTCAGCCAGGAAGTGTCAGACCACATAAAGTTACAGAGCGGGTCACTGAGTGCTGAGGAGCATAGAGCCTAATAGTCACCAACACTCTGCTGATCAATAACTGCAGAGTTCAGACCTCCTCTGGCATCAACAGCACAAAAACTGGGTTTCCATGGCCGAGCAGCTACATGCAAGCCTTATATCACCAAGCTCAATGCCAAACATCAGATGGAGTGGAGTAAAGTGCTGCCACTGGACTCTGGAGCAGTGGAAACGTGTACTCTGGAGTGATGAATCAGCTTCTCTATCTGTCAGTCTGATGGACAAGTCTGGGTTTGGCGAATGCCAGGAGAACGTCACCTGCCTGACTGCACTGTGCCAGCTGTAGAGTTTGGTGGAGGAGGGATGATGATATGGGGTTGTTTTTCAGGGGTTTGGTCTAGAACCTTTAGTTCCAGTGAAGGGAAATCTTAATGCTTCAGCACCAAGACATTTTGGACAGTTGTACACTTCCAACTTTGTGGGAACAGTTTGGGGAGGAACCTTTCCTGTTCCAGCATGACTGAGCCCCAGTGCACAAAGCAGCTCCATAAAGGCCTGACTGGGTGAGTTTGGTGTGGAAGAACTTGACTGGCCCTCAAAGAGCCCTGACCTCAACCCCATCACACACCTTTGGGATGAACTAGAACGGAGATTGTGAGCCAGACCCTCTCATCCAACATCACTGTCTGACCTCACAAATACTCTTTTGACTGAATGTACACGAATTCCCACAGATACTCTCCAACATCTTGTAGAAAGCTTCCCAGAAGAGTGGAAACTGTTAGAGCTGCAAAGGGGAAACAACTCCATATTAATGCCTCTGGATTTAGAATGGGATTCATAAAATGTCCTGTAGGTATAATATGTAGGTGTCCCAATACTTTTGTCCATATAGCATATGTGGTGCCGTCTGACACAGATATAAAGAAATTCTAAATCAGACCAAAGGGGCATAAATTGGGTGGGTTGCTGGGTCTGTCTAGACCGGAAGAGCTGGACGCAGGAAGAGACTGTAATTAGCATGAGATGCACCATATCTCAGTTTATCTACATCAAAGCAGAGGTTCATTCTCTGTTCCCCTTGGGGACTAAACACAGGAAGATGATGATAATGAGAGGCTGAGATGGCTAAGCCATGGTTTAGCTCTCTCTAATGGTGGGGACATGTTTGCTCTCTCACTCTCCCACGCCTCAGCCAATGGGAACAGAACAAGGAGGTGAAGGGTTTGGTCAGTTCGGAGTTTCTCTTTGATGTACTGAAATGACAGGGAGGGGTGTGGTGTCAGACATTAGCACGCTCTGAAGTTAGGGAATACGGACACAAGGCCTTATTATAAAGCTAAAGTTTGTGTTAAAGTGCGGTTTACGCAGCCATTAACACCTTAGAGGCCGGTTTTTAAGAACACAGGTTGACCTTAGGCCTGAGTCAGTTTACACTGGCAGAGGAAATTCACAGCTAGAAAATCCTTTTTAGTGTAAGATCAATTGGCCTGTCCTTGATCCGCCCACAAATGCCTACTGTTGTAGTTACTTTTGCTAGGAAGGATAAGCTTGACTTTGGCGAAAGGAAATATTGGGAAACATCTAATTCAGCCTAATTATCAATAGTTATAAATGTGTTTATAGTTTTTTATAACCTAGTAACAAAGCTTTGTAAGCATACGTACCTTAATAATGCCTCATAAGGCTGCAATAATGATATAATTAATTATTTGATTACTTGTAAGCATGTTCTAAGTGTCACCATCCATTATAATGCCTTTTAAGCTCAAGTCAGGTCAAAGTTTATTTATATAGCGTTTTTATGACAGGTGTTGTCACAAAGCAGCTTTACAGAAAAATCTGGCTCCGAGCCCCCATGAGTGTCACTGATGGCGACAGTGGCAAGGAAAAACTCCCTAAAAGCAAGAGGAAGAAACACTGAGAGGAACCAAGACTCAGAAGGGGAACCCATCCTCCTCTGGTCGACACTGGAGAGCAAACAGCATTAGAATAAAATATTAGAATACAAAACGGGAAAAACAGGTGAAGCAATGGTGAAGCACCTCACACTACAGAAATACAGTTTATAGTGCTATACAATTCAATTATAACAAAGAATATGATAAAATATCAAACACAAAGCACTCAGCGATGGCATTTTCTATGTTGACAATGTTTTTGTAATTGTTACTGTATATTGCTGGCGCTCATAATTATGCACAGCTCGTTATCCATTTAAAGGGCCTTAGAATGAATAGTGCCATTTGTGTTACTACATGTTTATGTCAACAAAGAATTAATTATAGAGCCTTACCAAGCATTATGAAGAGTTTATTAACATGCTTATAAAGCCTTATTACAGAGCGTCAAAGCCGCATTTGTAATGGTTTATGAATACAGGCTTTATAGAAAGTGTTAGCGAAATGCTAAACTTTTTGTTTTTTTGTCAAAATACCATCATTTACAGTGTGTTATAAATTTCAAGTTCATATCTATTTTGTATGTGTGTGGAAAGTTACATGGTTAAGTCTCTTAACTTTATAGAAAATGTATGATATAATCTACAACCTGTCTTAACATACAAACTCTTTTAAATACAAAGAAAAATGTTTTTATTCAAAAAAAGGAGAACACTAGGAGCTAATTGTGTTATGTCAGCCAGCAGCAGTGCTGGATGAAGTACACAAACCATGTACTTGAGTTAAAGTAGAGATACCCAAGGTAAATATTACTCCATTAAAAGTAGAAGTTCCTCCCTTTAGACCTCCACTTGAGTAAAAGTACAAAAGTATTTGCCTTCAAATGTACTTAAGTATCAAAGGTAAAAGTACTAAAAGATTAATTATGATTTTAATGTCCTATCATCATTTTTGTAACAAGACTCGCTTCATTAACTCATTTTAGGTGAAAATACTCCAGTGTCTCTCTTGGTAAACCAGTCTTTTAATAGAATATCATTAATTAGTGACGCTGATGTCTATTAAAATTATCATAAGCACAAAACACTGAAGGCAAACAGTTTCCATCAGGTAGAACTGAGTGGCTCTGAAATGACGTTTTACAAACAAGCAAAGTTTCAGTTTAAGATTTATTTTCAACTTAGTTACAAGTTTAAGTTTAATAAAAACTTGCTTTAATCTCAGGTTTCCTTTACTAAACTGCATCTGTAGGTCTCTGTTCATAAACATAAACTAGCCAAAACAAATTTACTATAAAATGAAAGTGTTTGTATAAAAAGACGCGTCAGTCACGACTGCATATGTGTACATATTTCTATATTGTGGTCTATTTACACAAAGTTAGGTTAGTTCATCATTTATGTTGAATAGACTCTCCCAATATTTTACACTGCTGCACTGACTGCACTGGGTCGGTATGACCAACAGGTCAAAACAAGCTCAAAACAAAGTGTGCGCTGTGCCCTGATTGGTGTTTTTGCTTCATGCTTCTTTCGTTTTGACGTTACGGTTTTATGCACACATAAACCAAAAGGAGCGACAGATTTCTCATAATGTTGTGGAGTAAAAAGTGAGATATTTGACTTTGAAATGTAGTGGAGTGAAAGTAAAAAGTCGCCCAAAATGGAAAAACTTCAGTAAAGTACAGATACACAAAAAACTACTTAAGTACAGCAACAAATTACATTTACTTCATTACTGTCCACCACTGGCTAACAGACACTCGTGTTGCCCATCCTTGTGCTGAGAGATGGGTAGAAAGGCCTGGTCGTTATGCTCTCTTGGACTCCCAGCTCAAGAAAAAAGAGAAACCGAACTGTTCATTCTCTTGTTAAGTTTAAAAGGATTTTACTATCATTCTGTAAAGCTTGTTCAACATAGCAATAGTAGTGATGAAATGGGGGCTTTGTGAGTGGAGCATCGGTGGGTCAAGTGTTGGCCCAACAACAGACCCAAAGAGATTTATGGCACAATCTGTGTGTTTGTGGTTGTATGACTATTTAAAGTTTTACATACATACATCATATCTAAACCACTTATCCTTCTGGGTCACGGTGGGGTGCTGGAGCCTATCCCAGCTGTCATTGGGCGGAAGGCAGGATACACCCTGGACAGGTCGCCAGTCCATCACAGGGCAGACAAACAGACATACACTTTCACACCTAGGGGCAATTTATCGTGTCCAATTAGCTCATCTGCATGTCTTTGGACTGTGGGAGGAAACCCACGCAGACACGGGGAGAACAGGCAAACTCCACACAGAAATGACCCTGGTCACCCGGGAATCGAACCCAGGCCATTCTCGCTGTGAGGCGACAGCGCTACCCACTGCGCCACCGTGCTGCCCATTTAAAGTTTTCTGTCCTTCAAAAAAAAAAACTTTTTTAACTTTCATGAAAGGAAATTAAACTTAGAAGTTGGATGTTAATAGTCTGTGGGTTTTTTGTCTTGGGGGCGACAAGACTAATACTTTCTCGTTCAGCTGTGCTCTACTTGTTGTAAAGTCTAAATGATAATAAAAGTTCACTTCGACTTGACTTTGACTTTGATGGCTAATATAGAAAGACAGAAGACAAGGCCCAGTCACACTTGTGGTCGCTAGCCAATTTTTGCGAGTGAAATTTCATTCATTTCAGTGGAATTTGCCACAATGAGTAATTTCATGAATAAATTTCAGATGCGAAATACTGCGTTGAGTTCAGCTTTGGAAGAGCATCAGAGCACTGAACTTCCAAAACAGAGGAAACACTAACTTAGCACAACCCTTTAAACATTGTTTTCCCATTCACTATAATCACTGACCATGAAGATATAAAAGAATGGAAGTGACACTGTATTATTTGCTTTACCTTTGTGGTTTTGCCTTTTTGTTTTAGGTGAGTTGACCAGCTTACTAGCTGCAATGTTAGCTCCATGGCTAATTTAAGCTGCACACAAGTCACCCCACCAACCACACCAGTTATCTTCATTTTTTTGCTACAGATCAGTGTGCAGCATGATGCTGTATCGAGTATATGATTATATGATATTATTATGTTCACTTTTGTGTTTTTACTGTTTATGGTAGGCAAGTTAGCCAGCTTGTTAACTGGTGATGGGCGTACCAATGCCCATTGCTGCTGACCAGCATGCAAGTGCTCAAAATACAGCATATGCTAGTTCTGCTGGTGACCAGCCGTGCTGGTCTGTGCTGTTTTTTTCTAGCAGTGATTACTGATTATGGTTAGGGAGTTAGCTAGCTTGCTAACTCCACCAAAAGTAGTACTTTTTTTTCCATCATCAATCTTCTGGACCAGCTTTGTTCACATCCATTTCATAAGGAAACTGCAAAAGCCTAGTGAGACTGCGGCTTTAGATTCAGATTGAGATTTTAAAAGTTTCATTTATAACTTTACACCATATTTTGCTAAAAAAAAAAGATGCAATTTTGAAAGGAAAATAAGAATCTAATAAGTTGCTACACCGATCAGGCATAACATTATGACCATTATGTTTCTCTGCATACTTTGTTAGCCCCCTTTTACCCTGTTCTTCAGCGGTCAGGACCCCCATGGACCCTCACAGAGCAGGTACTATTAGGGTGGTGGGTCATTCTCAGCACTGCAGTAACACTGATGTGGTGGTGGTGTGTTAGTGTGTGTTGTGCTGGTCTGAGTGGATCAGACACAGCAGTGCTGCTAGAGTTTTTAAACACCTCAGTGTCACTGCTGGACTGAGAATAGTCCACCAACCAAAAATATCCAGTCAGCACCGTCCTGTGGGCAGCGTCCTGTGACCACTGACGAAGGACTAGAAGATGACCAACACAAACTGTGCAGCAGCAGATGAGCTATCGTCTCTGACTTTACATCTACAAGGTGGACTGACAAGGTAGGAGTGTCTAATAGAGTGGACAGTGAGTGGACACAGTGTTTAAAAACTCCAGCAGCACTGCTGTGTCTGATCCACTCATACCAGTATCCAAGACACAACACATGCTGGTAGCAGGGATCTTTGGTTTTAGACCATTTCTTCTTTGGGCAGCCTTGCTCTAGTCGTTGGCAAGTATGAAGCACAGGGAAAGTTGAGTCAGGACTCCGGCTCTGTATCTTCGTGACCTCTGTGAAGGAGTCTGAGGAACGTTCAGGTCTGACAGGCAGACAATGAAGGTCATTAAGATCTTTCTGTAATAATGCCCTAATTGGACAAAAACAGGAAGTAGACAAGCAATATCTATCAAGCGGTTTCCTTTTCGAACTCAATCCATTTGTTGTGGGCCCACGTCCCAAAACCTGGCCAACCATGCCAAGACTTATTTTCATTGTGATGTTAAACAGCATTCTTGCCTGGTGACTATAGCTGGAGGGGTTTTATATCAAAACACAGTGGTGTGCCCTTCCAAGATATTCCAGTTTCCTTGAATGAAATTACCTCAGGAACGTAATGCACTTGTTACAGAAGGCAGAGGGTTTTTTTCCCCTCCACGTTTAGGACGGATGGCCTGCCAACTGCGGCAAACGTGGTTGGATTAAATACCACCGGAGTTTGTGCGCTGCTATAAAAGTGAATGAGAGAGTTAATGCAAGCCCTGTGCAGTGTCAAGGGCTGCCTGATAAATTGCGAGAGTCTTCTGGAGGAGACGGATTGCTCTGAGATGAGTTTACTTTGCCATGTCGTCATTGACTAAAATGTCTCGAAGCAAAAAACACAGACAAACACAAATTAAGTGAATCCTATCATCTCAGCCCGTGTCCTGCTCTCCTGCGTCCTTCCCTCTTCTCCCTGTATAGTGCTTGTTTTTCGGTGGGACAGAAGACGATCTTAAATAGTTTGGAGAAAATCAAATTGAAACAATTTTCCACTCACTCCAGATGCAAAGACCTGCCCAAAAAATGTTTGTGCTGCTTTACTTTTAAACGGGAGCTACAATGCAAATGTTGCTAACGCTAGAAGTCAGTAGTCACCCAAATCCTTTCTGTAAAAACATCCTTAAAACTTTCATCAATGTGTTCAAACCACATTCAGGTCTTAACAAAGGTCTTGCACTGTTACTGATGTGGTTTAGTACACAGTATGACTTTCTGAGAGCCGTAAAAATGTATAAAACTTCACTGTGTAGCTGAACTCGACAAATTCTGCCTCCCCTTCACGTTCATGCACATCACATGCCAGGGATCCACATACGGATGCCACAGATTAAGATTTGCGATTTGTAACGTTGCCTTTTGTGTATAACGGTTAACCCTCTGGGGTCTGAAGGCATTTTCCAGATTTTTGCATGTATTCTTAAATTCACCTTTAAAGGCACTTCCATACAACAGGATGGTCACATAATATATATCTATAATGAGGCGCTTTGACCAGGAGTAAAAAGATAATTTAGCCCTAAAGCTGAAAAAATGAAATCCAGTTTTAGAAATTTCCTAATATCGCTTGTGAAAAAGCAGGTTTACTCATGTGGATGAACTGTTTTGGTGTTTGAAATTGATTTACCAAAGTCTTACATTCAGAAATGTAGTGAAATGTATGAATAAATTAGTAAATAAATGCGATTCTCATCGCTATTTTCCAAAGCCGCGGCAGCAACTTCAGCGGGCGCAAACTTTTTACACACCACTCGTGTTTGTATCCGAGCCTACTGAATGAAAAATTAGGTGTTTTGGATGTGATGGGTCAGTTCTTAGTGATTTCCTGAGTGTCCATTGGTCAGTTTAATGCAAAATATAGACAGACACACCAATCCATCAATTACAGGCGAGAGGCAGATGACAGACAGACAAATCCACCAGCTACACACAGTGAGAGGCAGATAGCATGTATCTGAACTTGTCTTCATTGGCTCATAACTCTGGATGTGAGTCTCACATGATCTCTCGATTTGGTGGAATGGAAGGGGTGATTCTACAGATTCAGAAACAGTTTGAACCGTATTTCTGCGCAGTATTATTGCAAAGAACCAGCACGTTTGTCGACCCCAGAGGGTTAATAGCGATTTTTCAATATGAAGATCAATGTTTAGAAATAGAAACAGCAGACATTGTAAAGATAATCTCGCATCCGTGTGCCAGCACATCATGCAGGCAATGGGGGAGTTACATTCTGTGGGGAAGCTGGAATTTGGCACAACACTTGTCTAAAATAGCTTCCAAAGAGTTAAGAGACTCAGTGAGGTTTTGTTTATTTTTATAGTTCACAGTTATCTGTACTGTGTGCTAAACCACATCGACCTGTTTTTCCCATTCTGTATTCTAATATTTTATTCTAATGCTGTTTGCTATCCAGTGTGTTCCAGAGGAGGATGGGTTCCACTTTTGAGTCTTGGTTCCTCTCAGTGTTTCTTCCTCTTGCTCTTAGGGAGTTTTTCCTCGCCACTGTCGCCATTGGCGATGCTTATTGGGGCTCGGACCTGGATTTTTCTGGAAAGCTGCTTTGTGACAACAGCTGTTGTAAAAAGTGCTATATAAATAAACTTTGACTTGACTTGACTTGACAAGTTTGCACGAGAGCTGGATGCAGTTTGAGTGGGATGAGTTTTGGGCATGTATTTACAGAAAAGATTTGGGTGACTATTGACTTTCAGTGTTTGTTAGCAGCATTACCCTCATAGCTCCACTGCTAAACTAAAGAAGCAAAATTTAGACTCCAAATATGTCTTCACTGGTCAGCTACATCTGGGGTAGCTAGAAAGCTTTGCTAAATTTGATTTCTCACCAAACGTTTCCTCTAAGTGCTTATAATTGCCACACAACATCACAAACTGGTTTGTTTTTAGTTGAAATCAGCCCTACTGTCATAAATCATGCTCATGCCAAAGAAATTGAGCTAAAAACAAGAGAGTGTTTGCTGGGTGGGACAGGAGACAGTCTTAATTGCTTATCATTTAAGTCACTCCACCCTCACCACAACTCACACTCTAGTCTCCATCTCAGTCTCTTTCCCCCTCCTCAGCCCATTCTCTCTCTCTCTCTCTCTCTCTCTCTCTCTGTTCTTTTCCGTCTCCTCTCACAATGCTTGATTTACTCGTGTCAGGACAAGGACATCTGCCCATTAGCCAAGCGGCTGACGTCGATGCACCCGCCCCCTCTCTCTCCCGCCTCTCACAAATTGGGGTCATCAACCTTCATCACGCAAAGCGGGGTGAATCATCCGATTCGGCTTCGGTCCGTGCCCGTGGAGGGACGCGGGGCGGCCGCTAGCTTCCGTTCGCCAGCCCAAATTAAGAAGGGGCCAACCTGACATTGTCTGCTCTACACTGTCAAGTCACTCTGTGCTCGGGAGCCAGGCAAGAGAGAGGGAGGAGTTGTGAAGGTCCTGTCTGATGATTAATAGAAGTCTTCTCTTGGCTTAGGGGTGCTTCACGGAGCCGTCGAGAAGTCCGGGAAGCCCGAGAGGAGTAGATAGGAAGGAAGAATATGAATGGTGGCCATTTGAGCAGAGGGATAGGGGAGGAGTGAAGGTATGGATGGATGAAAGAGTAGAGCAGTGAGTGGCTAAACTATGGTGGTGTAAGAGGCATATTAAATACTTACCATATTGGTGGTTGGTGTGTTGTGCATTTTTCTTATATTTCATTTTTTCCCTGAGGTCCGTAGCGTTTGTGTGCGTTTGTGTACCAAAACGCCATAATTCATTTTTGCATGATTGTTTTGTTACTGAGCCTCTAAGCCTGATGTGTAAATGAGCTCTGTTCTGATTGGCTGCCCTGTATTGTGGCTCATTCAAAAAGCATTCCAGGTTGAAACACTCCTTATAACTTAAGCATGAATGGGTGGAAGAGGTGGTTATATGTAAATGCACTGGTTTTGACCCCAGAAAAACAATGAATTCAAAATAGGCTATTTTTGCAGCTTAGTTTCTAAAGATGGACCAGAGTTTGATGGGTGATTTGTACAGCTTTCCCATGAAGAGTCCACTCTTAGGGCCAGCCAGGAGGAGGACCTATCATAGACAGGGAAAGACAAAGGCTAACACTAACAGTTTAACAACACACATAACATTTCACAAGAGGAAACATGCTGATGGTGTTCTGGTGTGGCCTTTATATGTGGTTGTAACTTGACAGCAATCAATAGAAAACCTACACCAGCGATCGCACAAATACACATATACTGTATTGCCAAAAGTATTCACTTACCCATCCAAATCATTGAATTCAGGTGTTCCAATCACTGCCATGGCCACAGGTGTGTAAAACCAAGCACCTAGGCCTGCAGACTGCTTCTACAAACATTAGTGAAAGAATGTGTCGCTCTCAGGAGCTCAGTGAATTCCAGCATGGTACTGTGATAAAATGCCACCTGTGCAGTCAAGTCATGAAATTTCCTCACTACTCAATATTCCACAGTCAACTGTCAGTGGTGTTATAACAAAGTGGAAGCGAATGGGAACGACAGCAACTCAGCCACGAAGTGGTCGGCCACATAAAATGACAGAGCGGGGTCAGCGGACGCTGAGGCGCATAGTGCGCAGAGGTCGCCAACTTTCTGCAGAGTCAATCGCTACAGACCTCCAAACTTCATGTGGCCTTTAGATTAACTCAAGAACAGCGTAAAGAGCTTCATGGAATGGGTTTCCATGGCCGAGCAGCTGCATCCAAGCCTTACATCACCAAGCGCAATGCAAAGCGTGGAATGCAGTGGTGTAAAGCACCACCACTGGACTGAGCAGTGGAGACGTGTTCTCTGGAGTGACCAATCACGCTTCTCCGTCTGACAATCCGATGGACGAGTCTGGGTTTGGCGGTTGCCAGGAGAACGGTACTTGTCTGACTGCATTGTGCCAAGTGTAAAGTTTGGTGGAGGGGGGATTATGGTGTGGGGTTGTTTTTTAGGAGTTGGGCTCGGCCCCTTAGTTCCAGTGAAAGGAACTCTTAATGCTTCAGCAGACCAAGAGATTTTGGACAATTTCCTGCTCCCCACTTTGTGGGAACAGTTTGGGGACGGCCCCTTCCTGTTCTAACATGACTGCACACCAGTGCACAAAGCAAGGTCCATAAAGACATGGATGAGTGAGTTTGGTGTGGAAGTCCTGACCTCAACACATTTGGGATGAATTAGAGCAGAGACTGCGAGCCAGGCCTTCTCGTCCAACATCAGTGTCTGACCTCACAAATGCGCTTCTGAAAGAATGGTCAAAAATTCCCATAAACACTCCTAAACCTTAGGAGTGTATGTGAAGCTGTTATAGCTGCAAAGGGTGGGCCGACATCATATTAAACCCTACGTCACTCAAGTTCATATGCGTGTGAAGGCAGACGGCAGACGAGCGAACACTTTTGGCAGTATAGTGTATCTATGTAGTTATGAATCAGGTTTATTAATATAAATTAACCCCTTAAAATCCCAGGCTTATTATTCAATAACTACATGGACTACAATGCAAACTAGCTCAGTTATTCTTAAATCATAGAAGTATATAGTAAACCTTTAGGCCTGCCGGTGGGCCCTGGCAATATAAGGAGTTAAAACCCAAAAATGGAAATAAACATAATTCTACATAAGAACACAGGTTTGTTTAACAGCAAGCTTGGCAGATAGCTAACAGACTCCTCCAGTACTTTTCAGAGTTAGGCTTTAAAGGGGAAACATTAAGTGACAGATTCACTGTAAAACTGGAACATACAAAGTAATACAGTACTATGGTGGTGAACCATGACTATTAAAGCTACGCCTTCAATTCAGAATATAAACATCAAAACTCAGTTAAAACACAAGGAAAGTCCACCTCTGCAATAACTTCTGCTAGCAGCTCTATAGGATTCTAGTAGTCTAAGCTAATGATGATTCTCATGGATGTGGCCATCATTCTCATTTGACCGTTCTAGATTAAACAAAGACGTTTCATACTTAACAAAGACATTGTGTTTTACCTGAAGCTCGTGACAGAAGCTTGTAGCAATTTCCCAGTGAATTTTCAATAGAAACTCTGATAAAGAGCTGAAAAGACTGTTTTCCATTTCTAACAATCCACTGATTAGGCTGCCTCTTGTATTTACATTGATGTATCCAGGACTTCCAGAAAGCCTAGACTGACATTTTCCTCTCAAACTGGTCCCAACAATTGGAATCAAAACGTGATTGGTTGATTCCACTATCACTTTGTAGGTATGCTGGTGGTTAATTTAAGGCATTAGGACTTTGCTTCAGCTCTTGAAGTCCTAACCAATGTAAGCTTAGCTATATCTACCTATATACCACTAAAACAATTTCTGATTGGCCAATTTTCTGCTGGATGTTTCAAATTTAACCCATTTGTTTCCATCCCAATCCTAACAATGAAACAATGATTGTACTTTCATACTTGCAGAGTTTAAATACAAGTATGATTCTGTTAAATAAAGATCACAGACATGTATTTTTTAGTTCCCAGAAATCATTATGCCTCCTCTAAAGGCCTTTAATCCTGACGGTTTCACTCTGTGTAGAAGATGGTACCTGAAAGTCTTATGAGCTATAAGGTAGAGCTACCATAAGAAGTACCATACTCAGTAGGATAGACATGATCTCATAACAAGAATATTCTTGGGGAATTGGTGCTGAATTGTGGTTCATCAGGAACAAGGATACACCCCCCCTAAAACCTGCCCCCCCAGTCCTCTAGTGTGTGCTCTTTTAAGATCCAGTGTGCAATCCAGAACACAAGCAAACGTAGCTAGTTAGTGAAAGATGTTGTTAGCTAACACAACTGTTGTCTCTTGCTTATCGCTGTTGTCTGAAGAAAACCTCGTAACTCCATTTATGACGTTTTTTTCAGTTTTGACATCATTTGAAAATATCTTTCAACCTTTACACTGTGTGTAGATTTAATGATGAATGGACTAAAAGAAAGAGTCTGGTTCTATTGATTTTACATTAACAGTAAAGTAGGTTTTTTTCCTTCTCCTGTAAAGTTACCATTTTGGAGATATGAGGTTTTCTTCCCACAGCAGCGATATATTGTATTGTATATACTGCATGTAATGTGTTCTCCACAAATGCAACACTCTACATGCTTAATTGGCCTTTTTGGTAACTTGCTAACGTATGCAACATCTACAGGCTAACAACCTTGTTGTGCTTTTTACACTGTACAGTGCATTATCACCCCTAATTTCAGCTCCAACATTTAATGTGGCATTGGGTTGGTTTAGATATCCCACACCTAGTTTGTTAACACCCTAATAAGTTTATGTTCCCACCCACATTTAGTCCAAAGTTACTAAATTGCACCAATGATCTTTCACCTCAAAATATCCAATTTAGTCTAGGATTAAGCTTAAACTGGTCAACCAGCCCTATAATACAATATATATACAATTCCTGTTGTCAGCCTGCTAGCTTCAGGTTTTCGTAGGAATGGGTGGCTTGATTGGGGCGAAGCACAGGATGATGACTTCAGGAATAAAATGATGCAGGAATAGCAGAGGGTGCAGGGATGGGTGTGGACAACCTGGCAGAGTGCCAGGGCACGTCTCTCGTTCTTTCTCCCAGAATATTTACTGATGGTATCAGTAAGTTCCAATCTCAGTAAACACTCTGACTAGATAACGAGCCGAAGACATCACACTCACATTCTTCCCCCACAATTCCTAACCCTCCTCCACCCTCCTGTCTGGGAAGGAAGGTCTCATCTGGGTGTCACTGTGGCCATAGCATTTAAGCTTTAGTTGGATCATGTATCCTACCTGACCAATCTAGAAATTACGAAAAAACCAGGAATGCACCAAATTTTTTGTCACCAAAACATTTGGCCAAAGAGAAAAAGAAAAAAAAAAGCCAGAAATTTTGGCAGAACAAAGCAACAATTAAATAAGACTACAGCCAAATCAAAATCGGACACTTGAAAGGTAATGACTAGAAATTTGAATGAGAAACAGTGAATAAAAATGTTTTTTGATTTCCTTTGCATCAGCGCAGACCTGTTCAAACAGTTGGAGCAGTAGCAGATCAACAGTGGGAAAACGAATTGGAACAATTTCCCAATCTTATGAGGGACAAAATACAAGAGATTTATAATCTGTGTTCATGCTTACTATCACGAGAGGGTACAACGGCCTAGAACTTCTCCACTAGAGGTCTGACCCTACTTGAAAACACTACATTCCACTTGACACACAGAGAACAGCAAAACAACAGAAACAGACAGGAAAGTCTCCTGTGGCACACTAAGGCAAACTTTTCATGTCTGAAAACAACATGGTTTCCGTTTTTGACCAGTTTGTCTTGAATTTGGTTTCAGCCAGGAATTTTCATTTCAGTGCATCATTAGTAAAAACAAATTAAAAGTATATTCTGTCCCCTTTTATTGCCAAGTATTTTGGAGTGTATTTGTTTTTTGTTTTGTTTTTTTTTATGCTTTTTGATCCATCTATTCAGGTAAAGATCTGGGTAGCCATTTTAATTGTTTAGATGCATTTTCTTGTTTTTTTTTGCCTTTGGCCTTGACTTTGGAGTCAGTATTAACGAATGTGAGTGCTCAGTGAGAGAACAGCAAGCAGAATCAGAGCACAGGCCTGGAACACAAAACAACCCACCTGAAGTATTTTTTAAAAAGAAAGAAATTATCAGTGAACTTGGAAGTTGCCATTGACCAGGCTGTCTGAAAACAACTGTAACTGAGCATAGAAATCATTGGTGTCACGCATCCCTCCAGCCATGACTCTCAGGACTCCAATTCCCAGAACCCCCTGGGTGAACATGTGACTTCAAGGTCACCAGGTTCCACCTTTCAGAGATCAGCTTCTCCTGACTGTTGATGTTTTTCATCTGCTGTGTGTATCATGTGACTAGATCCAGTTAGTTTATAAGGCCGGGCTTTAGGACAGGTTTGTATTGGAGGTGTTGCTTCATTCATTGAGCTACTGAACGTTCTTGGCTTTGTTCTGTTCTCCTCTTTGTTGATCTGACCCATTGTTTGTATTTTTGACTCTCCCTTTTGCTGTACCCTTTTCGGATTTTGGTTGCCTGGATTTATCTTCGTTATGTTTGTACACTGTTGGCTCATGTTGGTTCTGACCTTTGCCTTTTTTTTCGACCTCGATTGTGAATTTTGGACAAACTAGTAAAGCCTCTTTTTCACATTTTATACTCGCGTGTCTGACTAAGTCTGATAGTCAGGGATTGCATAGAAATGTCTGCCAGTGTTCACAGAGGACTTTAACGGTACGCTAGCAAAGTTCGGAATCACCATTAAAAAGTTCATTACTGTTTTCGATCATATAAAACCAATTTGTTGATGTGTACAAAACTGGTATAATGTGATGTTTGTATTCTACAACCTCATAGGTTTAACTAATTTTTAGGAAGCTGTGAAAAAGTGACATAGTGGTGGGAATATTACAGCAGAGCGCATTATAATATCATTTATTTAAATAATTTAGGCATTTTCAGTATGCATTAAAAGACTTCAACTAGCCACTTTATTAGGAAAGCCATTCTAATACTGGGTAGGACCACCTTTGCTCTCAGAACAGCTTGAAATTTTCATGGCATGGATTCAACAAGTTGCTGGAAACTTAGAGATTCTGGTCCATGTTGTCATGACTGTGTCGTGTAATTGCTGCAGATCTGTCAGCTCCACATTCATCCTGCCACATCCCAAAGGAGATCTACTGGATTCAGATCTGGTGACTGAGGATGCCACTCAAGTTAACTCATATCTCCGTCATGATACCAGTTTGAGATGACTTGTGCTTTGTGACAAGGGGCCTCATCATGCTGGAAGTAGCCATTAGAAGATGGGTAAACTGTGTCCATAAAGGGAAGCACATGGTCAGCAACAATACTCCAATAGGCTGCAGAATTCAAACGTTGCTCAGTTGATATTAGCAGGCCCAACATGTGCAATGGAGACATTCCCCACACCACTGGCTCAACTGTTTATACCAAATTCTGATGCCACCATCTGTATGTCACAGAAGAAATTGATTCATCAGACCAGGCAACATTTTCCCAGCCTTCAGGGGTGCAGTTTGGGTGAGTCTGTGCCCATTGTAGCCTCAGACTCCTGTATTTAACTGAAAGGAGTGGAACCCAATGTGGTTTTCTGCTGTTGTAGCCCATCCACCTCAGGGATCAACATACCGAGCATTCAGACATGCTTTTCTGATCACTACTGTTTTAAAGATTGGAAACAGTTCACACCACGCCAATAAGATGGCCACTGCAGCTTTCTTCATATGAAACAATCATGCAAGAATAAAAAAAATATTTAAATGTGTAAAATAACACTATTAATGTTGACTTTGTTGCTCACCTACAAAGAGAAAACTGTAGTTCACTTTTGGTTTTGGGAATCATTATACAGAATAAAATATAGGTACCATAAAGAAAGTTTAAAGTTTTGATTTATAGTGTTTTTTTTTTTTAATTTCTGCATAATTACAGGTTAGTACATTAAATGGTTATAAATACACTGCCTGACGCCTAAGATAAATTTTTTTGATAGTTTTGAGATTAGGTTTTAACCCAAAAGATTTATTTTCAAAATCTGTGCAGGGCATTGTAGGCAACATAATACCCAAAAAATCTAAATTTCCACTCTTCTACCATTACCAACATCACATATAAAACATTTTGGACTGAAAGTAAAATGGATATATATGCATTATAGACACTGAGGCCGTCGACACCTCTGTTTCCCATCACCACCATTACAAAGAAATCTGAAATCCAGTAAGTCCACTATTTTACATCAAAATGCTCTGAATGATGTTGTTACCGTGACTGACTTATGCAGAGGTTTTAAAAAATCTCCCCTTAAATTTCCCTTTAAACTATTTTAAACCAAGCATGACATTAACTTTATCAATAATAAACTGTATATATCGCTGCTGTCTCAAGAAAACCTTGTATCTCTGTTTTTGTTGTTTTTCAGTTTTTGGCATAATTTGAAAATACCTGTTGCCCTTTATATCGTGTGTATATTTCATGAAGAATGGACCAAAAGAAACTACTTAAAATGACTTGGAAAAAACTCTGGTTCCATTGACTCACATTAAAAGTAAAGTAGGTTTTTTCCTTCTGCTGTAAAGCTCTCATTTTGGAGATACAAGGTTTTCTTCTGACAACAGCGATATGTTTACTGTTTGTCATTAACAATACAGTGAGCATCATTCATTAAACATGTTCACTGTTTTTCATCCCATTATCTTTATTTCCTCCATGTACCAATAGCATGACTGGCCAGCTAACAGCAGAATGCTACAGTTTAAAGTGGTGGGCAAACAAACCCCAGATCAACACTGTTTCTCTGAAAATTCAAACCTGCCCCCCTCTATGCTCCCAGCACTCAGAAGGCACCTGTTTTGTGGTAATGGTCTGTGTGTACTGGAGCTGTACACTGATCCTGACCTCTCTGGGGCCCTGCGCTGACCCAAAGGCCCAACGAAGACAAGCATGGACAGAACTGTGTTGGAGCACCTGTGGAAGGCTCTGTCCTCTAACCCCTCCATCTGGGCCTGAGCACGGCCCTGAGCCTTCATGCAAACATAAATAACACCTGGGGCTGACCCATCCTGCAGCTTCATGAGTTACGGCCCGCCGTTTTTCTCTCGCTGGCTTTCCTTCCCTCTCTCTCTCCCTCCTTTCTCTGTGGGCTTCATCTCAGCTACTTATGTTTTATTCCCCCACCTGCAGGTGAAACACTATCTCCTGCTCTTGTGATTTTGTGACAGGCGCTTCCTCACACGGAATGAAATGGACACTTATCTGAGATCCCGTCAGGACGGCTGTTTAGGGTACAGAGTGTGCACAGAGCTGCATTTACATTCATGTGTAATGATTCTCTCAACAGAGCCATTATCAAAGCTTGATTTGTGCCTGACTCCCAAAAACCATGCAGGACTCAGTAGACCACCAAAACGGTCACCATCTGATAAAGAGCGCTTAAAGCTTTCATCTTTGGGAAATCAAGCTCCACTCTTGCGTCAAACCTGAAAAAATCCCACAGGCTTTTCGGTCCATTCTTCCACGGTGAGGCGACATGCAAATCAAGCAGAGTAGCTGCTGGTGCCCAGACCTCACTGTCAATAAAGGTGTTTGGGATTATTTGGATTGTGAGAAGCAGAAAAAGCAACCAACTTCTAAGACTGAACTTTAGACGTGTGGAAAAATGGACAAATTTCCCCTATAGATTTCAGTAATGTAGACGAGGGATTCTTAACCGTTTTCACAGTTTTTGGGGTTAAAAATATTTCGCGACCCCCTCTTCGCCAGTCTGCCCTCCTTCTAGCCCCCTTGTAGGCCCCCTCCTCATACACACCAGTGTATAAATATATATACAGCACGCACCAGTATAATCAATAGTCTGCTCACTTACTGGGCCTGAATTTGTTTGTCTTCCATGGCCTGTAGGCGGAGCCACTCAATATGTACTGGTCAGAATGATTTTTGTCTGTGTTTGATAAGATATATATTTTGTAACACCACTCTAGCGCCCCTCAAGGGGTCACATATTTACCCCCAGGTTAAGACCAGGTTTACTCCTTATCCGATTATTCAAATGGTCATGTAAACACTGTACTCCAATACAGAAATCCGATTAAGAAATCCAATAAAGAGAGCTGGATTTTAGCTCAGTAATCAAATTTCTCAGTGCATGTAAACTCTTGCTCTGATTTCTATTGGATTTCTCAGTCTGCGCATGCGTGAGATCAGACGGTGGATGTTGCAAGATGCAACAAAATACTTTTGGAGCAGCGCTGAGTTTATTGGCTGGTTACAAAACAGAAATTTGATTACTGTCTGATTCATGTAAACCTGGATTTTTTACATTATCTGATTACTCAAGTGCATGTAAACCTGTTGATCAGATTACTGACAAAATCTGATTCTCTGCAGTTTCTGCAAGTAAATGCACTCCATAATACAGATAACACCAATGCTATGTTTATCACCAATACCAGAGCGTTGCTAGAGATTTAAGGATGAGGGGATTAAGCCTTTTTAGGGTGGTGTGGTGAGCATCACCAGGAGAAAGAAGATGGTCCCAAATAACATTTGGGTTACTTGGTGAAGTCGGCACTCTGTGTCTTCATTGTTTGTATTAGCCACAAATCTACTATTATTTTAAATGCTATCCATTCATCTACAGTCAAGCAACAGCACTGAAGTCAAGCAATGCTGTCTGCACTCACTTAGATGCAGGTCCTAAGTATGTTAATCAAGTCTATACACTATAGAACCTGTTTACAGCTTGCATTAACATGTCCAGATCGTGCCTGGATGCACTTTGGCTGGATTCCATTGAAATTTTTCTCCAAATTTGTCAGACCAGATGAGATCCGAATTACTTTTCCTGTGCAACACATGCATCGGTTCTGTTTTACCTTTGTTTACTTTTTTCTCCATTATGATATGACTCAACAAGTTTGGCTGGGGCACGTTTATTGGACCAGCAGCAAGAAGGCTCTTAGTTTGGGGGTAAAGCCGGCCTTGCGTATCCTAGATCTGTTGTTTCACTGTTTGTTCTCTCACCTACTACTCAGCGTTTGGCAGACACATTTCCACTCATGTAGTTATGTACAGATATTGAAAATGTATTCTGTTTACACTTGTATTATATGTGATCAAGACCCATTTCTGCCCACCTGTGAATGTGGCTTCAGTGATCCCATCATATTCCAATCACAGAGTGTCATGAGGTCAAGTGAAATTTGTACATGATTCCATTACTGAAAATGTATGCTAAAGCAAGGTGTAAACAGGCCAGTAGATTGGTACCTGATCAAGACCCCCTCCCTCCCATGTTTTTTTTTTTAATTGAACTCAGATTTACAAGAACTCAATGTTTAATGAGAGATCATTAAGTGCAGTTGTTTTGTTTGAACTTCTTACTTAACTGGCCTTGGGTATAAATTTTATAGGCCTTATGCTTTCCTCTAGACCCAGTTACCCACCCACCCATTCAGTGACAATCATGGCTGCTACTGGTACTACTGTTTGGGCCATAAATGTCAAAATTTGGTGAAAAATGAGGAAAAAACACCTAGGATATTGCTAATTTCTACTAGCACCTTTTGGTGGTATGTTAGCGCTAAGTTAATGCGATTCACATGACTATTTTTTGACCATTCTTGCTTAAACACAGACCTTTTAGGCTTGTAAAAGCATGATTCCAACAATAACATCTACCTCATATGTAGCAGTTTCACAGTGATTCCGTCAGTAAAGATCCCTGGTGTAGAACTGCCACTGTTAACAACTGGCTAAAACGCATGGGTTAGGCTGCAGCTCGTATTAGTCATTGAGGTATCTAGGATTACCGGAAGTCTAAATGTGTTACTCATTAAACAGATCCCACCCACTGGAAATCAAAAGTTGATTGAATTGCTTAATGCCGCTCTCACTTCCTAATTATGTTAGTAGGTTTTTTATTAATTCTTTAGGACGTCAGTGCAGCTCCTGAGGTCCTAACCAGTGGTAGAGCTCACTTGGCTGTACCACGGAGAAAAAAAATGCTGATTGGACAGTTTTCCATTTGCCAGTTCAAGAATTTAACCCTTTGTTTTCAAACAAAACTTAACAATGAAATAAGAGTAGTACAAGGTAAATGGGTCATTCTACAGAACAGTCCACTTTTCTATCTGTCCATAGGAGTCACTGGTGATACTGATCCTCATTGGTGTTACACATAATAAAGGAAACACCAAAGACATTTTTAATGAACAATGCTTTTTACAAAACGGCTGCTACAGAGCATCAAACCACATGTTGTCAGTCATGGAATATCCACCAAAATATGGAATTTAATCCATTTGTGTTCTATTTTTTCACAGTTACCTCAGAATAAAGTCGGTCACACCAGTGACTTCAGCTAAAAGCTTCATATGAAATCATGAGCTAAATGAGAAAATCTCTGATAACTGAAAGACTCAGTGGACCACCGTGTGCTTTTCTTCATAGATCCTCAGAAAACAGGTAAAAGGGATGCAAGTGATGTCATCAGTGTGACTTTTATATCAAAATAAGAGATTTTTTGTTAGGCGGTAACACCAGTGACACGACTCCTGGGGACAACAGCTTTTATTATATATTTTATTAAATTTATTTGGCATTTGTTTTCCTTATGTCATTTAATTGATATATTTCATAGTCATGTATAGATTATTGCAGTAAAAATTGCAGAAAAATGTGTTTTTTTTCTTCAAAATATGACCTTACCATTTACACATGGCTGTGAGGATGAGCTCTTCTGTGGTGCTTGGAATTCTAGGTAATCGATTGAAAATAAGTTGAAAACTTATTTGTTGAAAGTTTATTTGTTTTATGTTGTTGCTATTTTATAATACAATAAGTTATTTGAGGCAGTAAGTTACAGTGATTTTACCTGTGATAAAATCACAATAATGCTTGGCCTCTTGTGGCTTATTGCTTCAAGCACAGCTCATAATCAGTGTCCTGCCTGGAAATTGAGCCTTTACAGACAAAGTTTGTCGTCTAGTGTTGGAGTCACATACTGTAAAACTATCAAATATTCACTCAGAAGCAAACACTCAGACAAAAGTGCACTATACACTTCTCTCTCTCTCCTCTCTCTCTCTCTCTCTCATGCTCACTCTGTTTTCTCCCTTTCAGCCCTGTCTCACTCCATCCCATGCTCTACTATAAACTATTTACACACACTGTGGCTGGTTGTCATGGCGCTGCAGCCGGCTTGGTGGGCGAGTTGCAGGTGTTCCTGTTTGGATTCTGCATTTTTCACATTTCGAAGGAAAAAAAAAATTCCGGCGTCGCTCTGGACTTCTCTCGTAAGGCCCTGTTTATTTATTTCAAACGGCCAGTCACCCAGACACGTTTACACGAGTGGAGGAGAGCACGCTTCCTGTTATTTCTACTCTTCCCCTCTCTTCTCCAAGCCTGTCCACTGCTATTCCTTGGCCCCCGGCCCCACGAGTCAAACCCTTATTTTCCGCACCTTCAGACGGTAAACAAAATGCTGGCTAATCGCAGGGTGAGATCTTTTGTTGGAGTGGGTTAACCTTTACACATTCAGAGTTATTATTGTAGCTTTGTACCACTGTATAAGTAACAAGGTTTAGTTTTATAGGGGATTACATTTACACTCTGTATTGACAGGTTTGGGTCTTCACTTTTGACCCATTTACATTTGTTTTGGCATCAAGCATCATAGAGTGGTTCATATAGTGTAGTGGGTAACGCCTCGGCTTTCTACGCTGTAGACTGGGGTTCAATCCCTACCTGGGTAAACACCCTACACTATACCAATAAGAGTCCTTGGGCAAGACTCCTAACACTGCCTTCACCTACCTGTGTAAAATGATCAAACTGTAAATCGCTCTGGGTACGAGTGTTTGCCAAATGCCGTAAATCAAGAAATTTCAAACATGGAGGAAATGTAATGGATCCTTTACATTATTTACATTTTCTTTCACATCTTTCTTTGTACAAACAAGACTGTAAGTTTCCATCTGTACTTTTGATAAAATTTCACTTTTGTTTTTTCCTCTCTTGATTGTTTCGGCAACACTTGAATCCTGTTACATAACATTGACATAACCAGGGATGGAAATCATCTGGAACACAATGGAACCCTTTATGTGGAGTAAAAGATTTTCCTAAAAACCCACTTATTCCTTACTATTTTAATTCTCCCTTTATTTCTAGCTGTGATAGAATTCCTAAAGCGCTAACCAGAGAATTTCTAGTAGTAAAAAATTCACTTAGCTCTGGTACCGACTACGTGATTCTGTCCTGAACTCAGGCTTAACGTGTTCTCTTGTCGGGAGACACAAGAACTCAAAAAAAGTTGCATTGCTCTTAGAAAGTACATGCTTTGAACACCAGCAGATTCATAAACATTGTCCGTGCCTTGCGCCCTACATATTGCGTTCCATGACGAAGTAGAAGGAAAGGAAATAGAAATATTCTTTGAAGAGGATGTACATTATATAGCCAAAAGTAACCCTCCTAATTATGGAGTTCAGGTGTTTGTCACACCCATTGCTAACAGGTGTATAAAATGTCTGTCTCCACAGACAAACACTGGCAGTAGAATGGGTCATACTGAAGATCTCGGTGACTTTAAATGTGGCAGCGTCATAGAATGCCACCTTTGCAAATTAGTTCATGAAATTTCTGCCCTAGTCAGCTGTAAGTGCTATTATTGTGTCGGAGTAACAACAACTGCACTGTGAAATCGGAGACCACACGAACTCACGGAGCAGGGCTGCACAGTGCTGAGCTGCATAAGTGCATAGAATTCATGAGTTCCAAACTGCCTCTGGAAGCATCATCAGCACAAGACCTTTGTGCCAGGATCTTCATGAAATGGGTTTACATGGCTGAGCAGCTGCAACAAGCCTAAGATCTATGCACAATGCCAGGCGTTGGCTGGAGTGGTGTAAAGCGCCACCACTGGACCCTGGAGCAGTGGAAACATGTTCTCTGGAGGGATGAATCAGCTTCACTGTGTGTCAGTCTGATGGATGAATCTGGGTTTGGTGGATGCCAGGAGAACACTACCTACTGAAATGCATAGTGCCTTGAGTAAACTTTGGTGGAGGAGGGATAATGATCTGGGGCTATTTTTTCAAGATTTGGGCCCCTTAATTCCAGTGAAGGATGAGGTTAATGCTGCAGCATACAAAGATATTTTAGACAATTATGTGCTTCCAACTTTGTGGTAACAGTTTGGGGAAGAGCCTTTCCTGTTCCAGCATGATTATGAACATGTGCACAAAGCAACTCCATAAAGACATGGATTGACGAGATTGGTGTGGAAGAACTCCAGTAGCCTGCACAGAGCCCTGACCTCAACCCCACTGAACACCTTTGGGATGAATTGGAATGTCGATTGCAAGCCAGGCCTTCTTATTCAACATCAGTCCCTGATAAATGTTCTTTTAACTGAATTGGAACAAGATCCCACAGACACACTCCAAAATCTGGTGGAAGGCCCTTCTAGAAGAGTGGAAGCTGTTAAAACTACAAAGGGGGTCCAACTCCATATTAATGCCCATGATTTTGGAGAGGGATGTCCAACAAGCTCATATAGGTGTGATAGTCAGGTGTCTGCATGCTTTTGGCCATATAATGTATGTTTGCTTATAAAAATAGAACATTTAGCAAACAGGATTTATCTAAGTGTGTCCATACCGTCCACACAACAGCTGCTGCGTGACTGCAGGACTTCCCCAACTCTGCAATACACAAGCAGCCCACTGTCTCGACCACTTCACGTTCCCTCAGCATTACCCACACCTGATGTTTACCTTGGCTTACACTCTGACTTGGCTCTACCTTAGTTGTTTTGTTTGTTATACAGCCTTTCCTGTTTTGTTGCTATACAGGTAATTATATGCCTCTTTACTTTTATAGTTCTGTTCACAATATCCATATAGCTAATCTCAGGCCACAATTTCATGTTCTGTACCTACTCTGTACTCGAGGCTGAGGGCACTGTCAAAATGTGGTCATCACATTTGGCAATTTTCTTAAAAACAGACTAAAAATAGCAGTGCATATCCACTATTTCACTTCTTCAGAGTGTGAATATTCTAACTGGAAACAAAACCAGCTTCAGCACCAAATCTTGGGAAAAGTTGAGGAAAATCGTGGGTAAGGAGGCTGCATATAGTTGTTTTACTGTGTTCTGTAGTGTGTGCATGAAATACCTCAATTTCAGCCTACAGCCCATTTAGCCCATGGAAAGTCAGGGTGCTGCAGCAGGCTCTGCCCCCCCACCCCTCCCCAGTCTCCATGGTAACAGCTGTCAGTAAATTGTATGTTTGGAACGCAAAGGCAACCAAGAAACTTCACATTTGGTAGTAAAAGTGATGTTTTGCTTTCTAATTTTCTTCTCACAGCAAGAAGAGTCTGGGTTCGATTCCCCGGCCGGGCAGCCAGGTCCTTTCTGTGTGGAGTTAGCATGTTCTCCCTGTGTCTGTGTGGGTTTCCTCCCACAGTCCATAGACATGCAGTCACACCAATTGGAGATGCTAAATTGCCCCTAGGTGAGTGTGTCTGTGATTGTATATGTCTGTGTGTCTGCCCTGCAATGAATTGGCGACCTGTCCACGGTATTTCCTACCTTCTGCCCAAAGACCGTTTGGATAGGCTCCAGCACCCCCTGCAAGCCAGGAGGATAAGTGGCTTAGATGATGAGTAAGTAAGTGATTCCTGTGTTCATTGCTGACAATTTCAGTGAGTAGGATCAGTTTAAAATATACATTATCGTTTAGCATGATAATGTTAATTATAGTGGACATTTGTTCACTAAAGCCCAAATTACACTAAATGGTTTATTCACTTTGCACTGAGCTTTATTTATTTGGCATATATCAGAACATATTTGGACGTAATTGCTATGTAAAATTAATTAATAATTGTATTATTAGTTGTAACAAAAATAATTTGTTAAGACCTTGTTATGCAAATTATTGAGCATAATGCACGTATGTTAACATCCTACACACAAGTTGTATGGAATCCACACACCCCGTCTCGTCTCCAGGCTTTTTTATTTTATTTTTACTGTTCAGTTTTAAAACATTCGGTTATGAAAAGGTACAAATACAAACTTTTCACCTGGAAAAACTTAAACACACTTTAAAAAAAAAAAAAAACTTAAGACCTTAAAACCACTGTTATACCTTTGAGGGTACATTTACATTGTTTGTACCTTCATGAACAAGAAATGTACCTGGACAGAACCTTTATTTCTAACAATGTATGAGTGTAGAATCGGCAACGATTTGTTCCTAAAGGTCCTGTGTTTTTTACTTTGCTGCTGTTGTTATATTAAAGGTTAGGACTAATGCAGTATCACTCACACATACAGAGGAATGTGAAGTGGGGATCGTAAAAGCAACACAAGATTGCTTGATTGTATCAGCCAAAGCACACATTTTTAGATAATATATCTTATTTGGAGAGCTGGGGTCATGGGCCATTACCCCGTTCCAGCAGGTGCTTTCAGCAGGTGGTGAGGGCTTATCGCACTGATAGGCCTGATGTAGTCAAACATCTTAACAGTAGTTAATGAGTTTCTCTCAGCTGTAATTACCATCCAAATGACACAGTGATTTATACAGAACCAGTGATAAGAAAAGCCAAGCAGATATTTCAAATTCCTCCATGAACTCCTTTTCAACAGGTGTTGACGTGACTCAAAGGCAGGCTATTTAAAACTGGGACGGAAGTGAAAATGCTGAAAGAGTGACCCACTTTACCCTGTTAGAAATAAAAGACCAAAGCCCAAAAATGCCTCTTTTGGAGGGACCTCTGAGATGTTTAGGTTGCTGAAGAACCTTTTAAAAAGTTGAAAGAACCTCCATGTAATGTAAAGGTTCCTTACCGATGAAACGTTCTTCCTAGAGCTGTGGGTCCAGCCCAGGAACCATTCAGGAACTTTTATTTTTAAGAGTGTAGATTCATATAATGATCTGCAGTTCAAAAGACCAGCAGGTTGAGTTTAGTTCAAGTTTCATTGACTGTATCTACTCTTTACTTTAAGTCAAGTCAAGTCAAAGTTTATTTATGTAGCAGCTTTACAGAAAATCTGGATTCAAGCTCTCATGAACAACCAATGGAAAACTCCTTAAGAGCAAGAGGAAGAAACCTTGAGAGGAACCAAGGCTCAAAAGGGGAACCCATCCTCCTCTGGTCCACACCGGATAGCAAACAGCATTAGTATAAAATATTAAAATACAGAAAATGGGAAAAACAGGTGAAGCAATGGTTATAATTAGAGTTTGAGTCTGTGCAGCAGCATCATCAGGAGGGTCAGTTCATGCAGGTGAGGTTTGTACAGTGTTGTACAGCGAGAAGCTCCATGGTGGTCAAACCAGTCCAGAAGGCTGGTGAGCAGTGGGCACCCGATCAAGGAAGAAGAAGCAACAGCATCAGATGCCCAGGATGAGAGTCAGTTCTGTAAAGAGTGATGATTACTCCACCGTCAGCAAATTTCAGGTCTTCTTGAAATCTTCACTTTCAGTGTAATTCAGTAAGTGAGGTCAACAAGGTTATTAGAGAGTGGTTTGATGCGAGAGAGATGGCTCACTGTAGATAAACCCACTGACTCGGATTTGGTGGTGATGGGAACCAGGAAACACACATACAGCCTTTTTATTTCCTGTCTAAAACCACTGTGAACTTGCCTTCTGAGCTTTATATGCAGTGCTGATAATGATAGTCTGAATATTCTGAAAAATAAGCTTTCTTTCTGTAGTATTTAAAGGGGAATTCCACCAATTTTCAGTAGGTATGATCAACAAAGCCTTTCAGGGTGGTTTGACATGAAAATCAAGAAACTTACCCACTTTGATTTCTTAACAGTGGTGGTGATGGGAACCAGGGTTTGCAATGTCTAGAGCGTAAATATCGCTATTTTATTTGCTAAAACCAGTAAACCTAAGTATACCTTCTGAGTTTTGCATGTACACTGTAAAAATGGCTCATCAGATCAACCTAAAAATTACTTCATGTTGTAACAAGTAACTTAACTAGTTTTATTCAACCTAAAAAAGTACTTTAAAAGAACACTTCTTTTAATGAACGAAATTTTTTGAGTTGAATAAAACTAGTTCAATTGCTTATGAAGTCATTTTAGATTGAACTAACAAGACATTTTTTACAGAGTAATGCTTTTAATGGTAAAATGGTGTGAATCTGAAAAAAATTCACTGTTTTTCCTTACAGAGCCTTACGATTCATGTACATCTCCACCATGAATGGATTTTAAACATGCATTTTTAGCAGAAAGCTCATCTCAAATCTATCATACAACAGTGTCTCAGACATCAGGCAGTGAATTCATAACCATTTCATGTAATAACTTTCCATGACGGAGCTTTTAGAGGCAGTAACCCTTTCAGACGTCTGGTTCCTATCACCACCACTGTGAACAATTCTGAGTTAATTTTTCTAGAACAGAGCATTTCACACCAAACAACCTGTACACACTTAATATTGAGTGTCCCAATTACTGTTTAGTGACACAGTAACAATACATGCAACAACAGTGAAACTACTTCTGATGTATTGACTGTTGCAGATAAATCACATTAGCACAGCTTATGTAAATAAAGTATTGAATGTGTATCATCAGTTTTTACTTTTGTAATTACACAGGTGTACCAGGGTCATTCTACAGAAATGTCCATTTTTGTGTCCCTAGCGTTCACAGATATATTACACTTATGTGAGGGTTACAATTAATTTATATTTTAAAACGAAACAATAAGTTATTTTAAAAGTTACACCTTCTTAAGCCATCAATTTAGCAATATTGGTCTTTAAATCAATTATATGTAATTCCAGGCATCACAGAAGAGCTCATCCCCACAGTCATGTGTAAAGGCTGAAGCCGTGTTTTGAAGAAGAAAACACACTTTTCTGCAATTTGAACTACAATAATCTATACATGACTATGGAATATATAAATTAAATGACATAAAGAAAACAAATGTCAAATAAATAATATAAAATAGATAATGAAATTTGTGGTCTCCAGGAGTCGTGTCACTGGTGTTACTGCATAACAAACAAAAAAAAAATCTCTTATTTTGAAATAAAAGTCACACTGATGACATCACTTGACTTCCTTTTACCTGTTTTCTGAGGATCTATGAAGAAAAGCACATGGTGAGTCCACTGAGTCTTTCAGTTGTCTGAAATTTTCTCATTTAGCTCATGATTTCATATGAAGCTTTTAGCTGAAGTCACTGGTGTGACTGACTTTATTCTGAGGTAACTGTGAAAAAATAGAATACAAATGGATTAAATTCCATATTTTAGTGGATATTCCATGATTGACAACATGTGGTTTGATGCTCTGTAGCAGCCGTTTTGTTAAAAGCATTTTTCATTAAAAATGTCTCTGGTGTTCCCTTTATTATGTGTAACACCAATGAGGATCAGTAACACCAGTGACACCTATGGAGAGATAGAAAAGTGGACGTTTCTGTAGAACGACCCTATATTGATACTTGTGTAATTATGTATATTAATAATTAGACTGTAAGTGGACAGTTCCGCTTTAGTTGTGATGCAGGTGTAGTGACATTACAGATTGCTCATCCAGACGTTGCTTTTGGGAGATATGTGCTGTTGCTCTGTAAATACAGTCACTTTAGAGAATAGTTTAAAGCCACAAATTTGGTTAAGTCACAGTGTCATGGGACCAAAAACTCTGAATGACTTTATATCTTTTGGAAAATCAGAAGACGGAGAGATAGAAGTCCCAAGAATGACACTGTTGTGGCTCTGGTGCATGTTTTCTAGAAATCCAGTCATTTCCATTCATGTCAGGCTGGTGTACAGAGAGAAACATGGCTGCTCTGCTGCCTGAATGAAGCAGCAATCTGTTATTTCAATGTTCCATGAAAACTCCAATAAAAGTGGCTTTTTTTCTTTCTGGGAGATTGCTAAGCAGAGGAAGAAGAGGCCTCTGAAACGAAGGATGTTTCTCCTTCTGCCTGGCCAAACTCCAAACTGTGCATTCGCTCCAAGTCAGACGTTTTCTTTCTCTTTTCTTTTTTAAAAGAAAATCAAGACTAGTGCTCCTTAAGGAACCTGTACAGTCCAAATCCTGACAGGAGTTACACAGTTTCTTTGACAATGAATTGCCTGGCAATAACAGTTTTAGCCATGTGCTTTAACTGTACACAACTGTCTATGACTGCAATGACTATATGGTGGTAATAAAGGCATCAAAAAGGTCCATCACTTTCACTGTGAAGGATGGGTCAGCAGAGTTATACTGACTTCAGGGAATCCATAAGTTAACAGGTGATTTCAGGAGTTGAAACATGAGAAGTATATTGGGAATTGTCAGTGATTTAGCTGCAGTGCAGCGGTCAGTGCAGTTCTCTAGGCCTGGACTTCACATCCTTTAAAGAATACTTCACCAAGGAATAATGATGTGATTCACAATGAAGGAAAGCTAATAGGACCCAATTAGCATAATCTCGCTAGTTTTAAAACTAACACTCCAGTTACAGCGCATTTGTTTACGTCTACAACTATAGAATGTTTTTAAATATTCTGTTGAAGGCTATCTGTAATTTTTAAATATAGTTCATACTATAATACACCGATCAGGCATAACATTATGACCACCTCCTTGTTTCTACGCTCATTGTCCATTTTATCAGCTCCACTTACTATATAGGTGCACTTTGTAGTTCTACAGTTACAGACTGTAGTCCATCTGTTTCTCTGCATACTTTGTTAGCCCCCTTTTACCCTGTTCTTCAGTGGTCAGGACCCCCATGGACCCTCACAGAGCAGGTACTATTTGGGTGGTGGATCATTCTCAGCACCGCAGTAACACTGATGTGGTGTGGTGTGTTAGTGTGTGTTGTGCTGGTCTGAGTGGATCTTGTGAGCTTGTTTACTATTTATGTTTTGAAGCACATTGCAGGAACTATTTAAGCATTCATAGAAAACAGTTGTTTATAGAATGTGTTTAATTCACAATTGCAGTATTGGTCAGAAAGTTAGATATTAGATATTATTTTGCCAATTGTTTAGGCCTTACTGCTGCCCCAGATTAGAGCTAGAAAACACCAACACAGCATTTTTTTGAATGGTTTGAATATTTTAATTATCAAGTTTATCAGATTTCACTGAGTATTCATTACATTCCTTTTCAGCAACGTTGGCTAAAGTAAGGGATTCATTGGAGGCCTTTGAGGACCACTTTGAGGTCATGAGGTCCTGGGCCTGGATCAGAATGTACTGTACCTCAAGTATCTCTCACTTCTGTCCACCTAGCCTTAGGATGCATGCTCATTTGCACAATCACTGCAATGATAAAGTAGAAAAACCAATAAGGATGTAATGACCCATGAATACACACCCTGGACTGCGTTTGTCCGCCTGGTGACCTTGTCTTCAACGTTTTTGCTGATGATATCACTGGAATGCGTTCTACAAGAGGGAGGGAGAGGGTGTCAGGACAATGCTGTGTGTGTGTGTGTGTGTGTGTGTGTGTGTGTGTGTGTGTGTGTGTATGTTTGTATGTGTGAGTGTGTGAGATGAGCGTTTTATCATGTAACCCAGAGTAGGAGAACTTGCCAAGCGTGTGCTGGCAGTGTTGCCATTAGTGGGGCACTAAGAGGAAACCAGTCGCCTCACATTGTCTCAGAGAGGAGGTCAGTGAGGAGAATGGGCACGGGTCACCATCCCTCTCTTTCGCTCTCTCTCTCTCAAAAAACAGTGACCTAAGGAGAACGGAATCTTATCTCTGCAGAAATGTACTTTGGAATTCCTATCAAAATGCAAAGCCAGCCCCTGTTTGTCCATTTGTTAGCGCATATGAGAGTGAAGGATAGAGAGAGGAGAGAGAGAGAGAGATAGAGAAAGGCTGATGCTGTATAGACACTCTCACGGATGGTGTGTTTTTGTCCATGGTTTGAGCATCTCTATATTTTTATCTTTGGGTTGGGCAAGACTTGTTTTCATAACGTAGTCATCATCCTGCTCATACATCCCCTCCACTTCCTCACATCTACAAACCAAAACTCTGAGCATGCACCAGCACAGGCCACAGTCTGGTCCTCTCGGTTTGAAAGTACTTAAACCCTGAAAAAATAAACTTGATTTACTTGGTTTCCTTATAATACAGGGCAAAAACTTTGAAAAGCTAGTCATAGCTATTACAAACTTTGAAGATATTACAAAAAGGATAAGAATATTCTTACTACTTGGAATACTAATTGCCCGGCTGTGGCTGTCAGAACCAACAAATTTAGGTCATAAATTTAAAAAATAAAATTAAAAAACACCTCTATAATAACACTAATTCCTACTAGCACCCCTATGGGACTCTAGTAGTGTGTTAATACTAAGCTAATTTCAATTCACATTAACATTTTACAATACTTTTACTTAATTTTCTAATACTATTCACAATTGGCCAAAATTTGTTATGACCCACAAGTTTAGGTTATAAAGCCAGGTGTAGCTTTAACAAACTTATAAACATCCCCTCAATAATACAAAAGCTCAGTGTGACAGTAAGAGCTACCTCTTCAGTTCCCAATGGAATTCTAGTATTATAAATTAGTGCTAAGCACTTTTTTGGCTGTTCTAGATTAAATATAAACATTTAGGGCCTGTAAAAGACACATTAATATATGTTTACCTTGTAGCAGTTTTACAGTAACTCTTTCCATGAAGACCCCTACAGCTTGCATCCACACTCAGTGACGTATCTAGTTCCAGAAGGCCTAGAGTGATGTTTTTTTCTCACAAAACATCCCACCCAGAAACATGATTGGTTGATGAGTCAGTTCAGTTTCTAATTAGGCCTTAAGTGCAGCTCCTGAAGTCCTAATCAATAGGAGAGCTCACTTCGCTATAATTTGCTTAGATACCACAAAGACTGGACAGTTTACCGAGTTGTGTGGAGATTTCAAGACCTCAATTCTTTTGACTGTAACCTAAATGTAACAGTGAAGTACGAGTATTACTACAGTTCTTGCAAAGCTTAAATACTACATTTACATTTACAGCATTTAGCAGACGCTCTTATCCAGAGCGACTTACAAAAAGTGCTTTGTCTGTCTAGAGAAAGTATCTTTGCTAGTTACAAATAGGTTAGAGAGAGCAAGACAGTCCTGAGCTCAGATACTGCTAGAAACAGAAGCTCATGTTGACACCCAGAGAAAAAGAAACGTTAAACACAGAGGAGTGCAATACATTTCAATAAGTGCAGAACAATACATTACAATTAGTTACTTAACTCAGTGGTCATTTAAGTGCTGTATAAAGAGACGGTCTTCAGTCTGCGTTTGAAGACCGCGAGAGACTCTGCTGTTCAGACAGCCAGTGGGAGTTCGTTCCACCACCTGGGTGCCAGTAAATACTACAAATACAATTACTGCATTTCACAGAAATGATTAGGCCTAGAAGGCCCTGACGGTTCCCCACTGGGGGTACTTCATCAATGTTCAACCAATGTTGCTAATAGTGAATGTAATGAATATCCAATTATAGACCTAATACTTAAAATATTCATCATTATTATTATTCACATACAGTAGTATTAATGGGCAAATACCTGAACGCTCAATTGCATTTTTAAGCAGGTATACATAAATCCTAGTGTTTTCGCAGTAGGTTTATGGCGTACACCCACGGCGAAACATATTAGTGCTAGGCCTTCAGTTCTTGCCATAAATGTCACAACTTCGTCAAAAATAAGGGAAAAAGCTGCCAAGTTCTGCTAGCATCCCAATGTGATTCTTGTACTATGTAAGAACTAAGCTAACAGCGATTCACATGAACATTTTTTGGCTGTTCCAGATTAAACACGTACATTTGACGCTTGTAAAAGATATTTCATGTCTTTTTGGAAGTATGTAACACACATCTTTAACATATATTGCACCTTGTAGCAGTTCAGTAGAGTAGAGTCCTGGAGTAGAGCTGCCACTGTTTTCCATTTCTAACAACTGACAAACACATTGGTCAGTCAAATTCATTTTCAGTCACGTATTTAGGACCAGAAGGCCTGGAGTGACGTTCTTCTCTCACACAACTGGTCCACCTATTGTAAACCAAAATATGATGGGTTGATTCCACTGCCACTTCCTCATTATATTAATGGCTAATCTGACACACTAGGCCTTCAGTTCAGTTCCTGATGTCCTAAACACTGGAAAACTAGATTAGCTGTATCTGCGTAGATACCATGGACAATGTCCTGGAGTGCTTTTAAACTTTTGTTTCCAGGCAAAACTTGGAAATAAGAGAATTACTACAATACTTATTTAAATAAAACAAATATGATGATTGCTAAATAAAAATGTACTAAAAATTACAGGTGTGTTTTTTTATTCCACAGAAACAATTAGCTCTTCTCTGAAGGCCTAGAAGGCCCTGAGTGCCCCCAACTGGCGTATACCTGTGTATCACATGGACTACATTACTGGATAAAATGTTGTGAACATACTTAGATACAAATTTGAAAGTCTGAGTCTGAGCCAGTGAGTTAAGTAAAGTCTTTAACGCTACACAGATTAAATTCAGCCAGTAACCTCAGTGAGCTCTGTGCAAACAGAACGTTTTGCCACTCTGAGATAAGATCTATCTCTCTCCTTCTGGCTGTGAGCCAAGGACTATCGCCTTATGACCATAACATCTCCCGTTATCACCACGGGAGGAGCGTGAGCTGCTGCTCTGTGTTGTCTCTGATCTCAGATCAGGGGTTAAGCTGTGTGGTGATGTGGTAAAGGTGAATTTCTGCACCTCTGACTGTGTGAGAGCTGACACTGTGACTTTGGACAGGGTTTGTAACAGGAAGCAATCCTGTCCTTCATTTTCTCTTCATCTCTCACGCTGCAATTTCACCAAGCAGAATCAGTACCACTTTACTGTAGGGGACTGTTCATAAGGCTATATGACACCTACGTAAGCTTGTCATAACCACTGAGATAAACCTAAAGGCTTATTCCAATAGGCTTTATCTTTATGTCATAAAGACCGCTTTTGTGCATTTGACATTACGTCTTTGATACCAGTACTGATCCAATATTTTGAGTTTGATATTAATAAATGCATTTTTTCAATACAGAAGTGTAACGAACAACATATGAGAAAGTTCATAGCAATTCCACCTTGCCCTCTTCTTTGTCCTCCATATGAATCACTTCTGGTGATGTACAGTGTTTATCATTATCACTGATGTGATAGCAACCTGCCTGTAAAATTTGATGAACACTTTTTCAACTAACTATAGTCACGCAGTGGAAGAAAACCAATCCCTCAGCAAGATTAAAGAGTTGAAAAATGCCATAATCTTTGCTAAATCCTTGACACTCTTGACTTTTTTGTTAGAATGAAAGTGGTTTCCCTGATGATGACCACATAAGATCAAGAGGAACTGGCTCTAGCACAGTCAAAGCTCTCACCTACAACATGTAATCGAAACGTTGTAGTTATTAGGGCTCATTTATGAACAGTTTGAAGAATGACTCAATATGTGTGCATCCATGCATCCAATCCAAGCAGTCAGCTGGCTAGCTAATAAATGCTAATTTTGATGCTGCCTGAATGCAAACGTGTTCACCACACTGACCAATGCCACAGTAGATAACTTTCTCCTGCAAAAGTCAGAAAGCTGCCCTGTAAACTGTTAACTTACCTGCCCGTATTTTCTCACTTAAAACAATTGTGTCTGTGTTCGGTTGTGGTGTGTTTCTCTGGGGACAACCGAGTAAGATTAGCTCTGCTCTTCATGCAGTTTTCTTGATGGAGATTAGTCCCATTTTTAGCCTCTTATTCTCCAGGGTATATTTTGGTTTGTCCATCTGAATTTACAAGACCAAATCATAAGGCAAATGAAGAGACACCATCTGTTTATAGTTTATAGCCCAGATTTGTGGAAAAATGGGTCGATTTTCAGTAGAAAAAAAAAAACTGTGAGTTCAACTTCTTCTATTATAAGGGTTTAAAATTACATCACCCATCTATTTGACTGGAAAGAAGACAGTTACAGCCTCATATGACCCCCACCTTTTGAATGTAGCTTATGAAATATGAAAGTTACCACCTGTGGAACCACCTGCGGTCTCAAGGAGTTGATGAAAAGGTATTCTTTTAGTGCTGAGATGTCTTTGTCGGTGCCATTTGGGTACTGAGTTTCAGTGCCTAGCCTTAGCCTGTTTTTTTTTCTGACATTGGGTTATGTTGTGATTTTTTGGGTGAAATGCAAACAATTTACAAACCCAATTCCAAATACATTGTGACAGTATGAGAAATCCTAATAAAACAGAAAGCAGTGATGAACAAAAACACAATATTTGATGTTTTATCTTATTAACTACATTGTTTTTTTTGTGCATACGTTTATTCCAAATTTGATGCCAGCAACACATTCCAAATAATTTGAGACAGGAGCACTTTCCTTTTAACACCACTAAATAATCATTTGGAGACTTTGTTGATGTACTTTGAGCTTATTAAGACACATATGTTCTGGACTTCAGACAGGCCAGTCTAGCGCCCGCACTCTCTGATTCCACAGCCCTGCTGTTGTAACATGTGTAGAAGGTGGTTCGGTGTTGTCATGTAAATAAACATAAACATCCCTGAAAAAGACGTCATCTTAAAGGCAGCATCTGTTACTAAAAATGTGTTCAGCATTAATGATGTCCTCACAAATGTGCAAGCTACCACCCCCTCCCCCCAATGACAGATGCTGGATTTTGAACTTTGCCATAGTAACACTGTGGATATTTCTTCTTTGTCCTTGAGAACCCAACATCCTTTATTTCCATTAACAATCTGAAAGGTTGACTCGTAACACCACAGCACGTTTCCATCATGCTTCAGTCCATTTCAGATGAGCTCGAGCCCAGAGAAGTTGACGGTGTTTCTGGACGCAGTTGACATGTGACTTCCACTGTGCAGAGTACAGTCTTAACTTGCATTTGTGGATGCGGTGAGGGACGATATTTATTTACACTTTTTTTAAAGTATTCCCAAGCCCGTGCGGTAAATTCAATCACAGAAGCATGTTGGTTGCCATTTGAGGGGTCAAAGGTCATGGGCATTTGTTTGAAGTTTTTGGCCTTTTTCTTTATGCACAGAGAGAATTCTGTGTGAAAACTGTTTTCATGATATTGTGCACAGTAGAGGGTGAAACGCCTGAAATCAAATGCAACCTTTATGACCAATAATGTCTTTTGGAGCAAGTGTATATATGTTTATGTAGGTCATGCAAGTTGTCATGAAGGGCTTAGGTCACATGTGTCAGGCTCCAGTCCTTGCAGGCCATCACTGCAGACGTCAGCACACTGCCTCATTAAACACACCTGATTCAGCTCATCGGCCAATTAGTAAACCCTTCATGAACTGAATTCAGAGCATTAGATGATGGCAAATGCTAATCCCTGCAGCACTTTAGCCCCGAAGGTCCCCAGTTTGACATGCCTGCCTTAGGTGATGTAGCCTTAACTGCTCTACAGTAAAGTGTTACCACAGGATCTCTCAGTAAAGCTGGACACCTGCTGGATAAAAAGCTGGATTGCCCAAAGCCTAAAGTCCTGGATAGGCCAAAGAGAGGACTGTCACATAGAAATGCCCTTTATCTCTTCTCCTATTGGTCAGGTTTATCTCTCGATTTAATTATCTGGTTAACTCTGCATTGGTACACATGCAGTTGCAAACGTTATTGTGATGCTGTTTTAGTTATAAATACTCAATGACGCGAATCCTAAAAACCCTACAACTAACGTGAAAATCTCAGTCTTCAGGTGAATCATAAATGACAGGCAGTCCCCCAGACGGTCAGACGGTTTCTGGAACGGGGGGGTGCTGTTCTCAGTGATTCTGCAGAACCAAAGGCTTTGTCCTTTCTTTATGGGCTTGATAGAAACAGTAGCGCTCAGGAAGGAGGGAGAGGGGACTGGAACAGTTCCTCAGTCAGTGAGAGAGGGAGATTTTCTGAATGAATGTTTGTCTTGGGAGACTGCTAAAAGAATTCATTCCGTGGGTTTGTGTGTGTGTGTCTGTCTTCGGAGCTCATTGACTCATTCGATTGCTCCATTCGCTGCAGTGCTTGTATTGCGTCTGAGCAGTTTCTTGCTAAAAGCGTTATGAGCCATCGCTTATGCCCCCCGTGCCACCAGAGGGCCCTGTAAGTGTATCTTGTAAGTGTAAGTTTTTCTTTCTTTCTTTCTTTCTTTTAATTCCTTTTTTCCTGATTAAACTGAATTAAGTCAAGTTTCCTGATTAAACTGAATTAATTAAGTCAAGGATCCCTCTTCATAGTTCTTAGATGCCAGTTAAAATGACCATTAGATAAAAGTTCATTTCTCAGTGTCAAGAAAAAAGCAGAAAACATATTTAACAGAAAATGACAAAGAAATCACAACTGAATACAATATTGTTTTTACATTTTAGTGTGTCTTGCTTTCAGAGATATTTGTAGGTAAAACTAAAATAATCCTCCTTTACAGTAAAATAAAGCTCTGCTGATCGTTCAACACAGTTTAACAATAAATGGTCTTAAACTCTGGAGTTAATGTAGAACTGCTAATTCACCCTTCAACCCTGAAGATCAGCGCAGACTGCTGGTCACCATAGCAACACAGACAACAGTCTGGCCTAGCTAGTAGCTAAAACAAACATAATTTGTCTATATAATTTGGAGACAAATGGAATTATTTGCATTTTTATTTTGCATTTTTGCATATTTATATTTTATTGCTTTTATAATCACTCCAGCTGGTTTCCTAAAGCGTTTATTCTGCAACCAGAAACTGCCAAATACTAAAAAGTCAGTGTTAGTCAGCTTCTCGCTCCCCAGCTTTATGTTCCTGTTCCACCTTAAATGGTGTAGCAGTTACATTCTGGCTCCTCTGGCACCATTTAAGGTGGAACTGAAAAACAAGAAGCTGGTGAACGAGAAGCGACTTCAGCCTCATAAAAAATGTAACTACTATATTCTACTTTTGAGGAAAAGTTTCCTGCTGGAGATGCGAGAAAAGCTGCTATAGCTGAGCTAAAGCTTAAAGCAGAGCAAAGTAAGTCTGCGGATTTGTTTGTATTATATTTTTAGCCTATACTAGCACGTCAGCACACACTGAGACAAGATGGTAAAATGGACATAACATGTTGTGGCTCCAAAGGTGGTTTGATTTTTGTTGAAAGGACAAAACGGCTCTTCTTTCCATTTGGGTTGTGACCCCTGCTCTGAGAAAACCAGCAGCTTCTTCATTTGATTTGCAAATTTTCTTTTTTGTTTTTTTTTTGTTTATTTCCTTTTCTCACTAACAGCTTCTTGACAGCTACACATCCTTTCAGACCCACAGCGCTGAGTCGTCTTCTCACAGTGGAAGGATGGACAGAAACACCTGTGGATGTTTTCAGATCTGAAGCAGCTTGATCTTCTCCTCTCTCTCAGAGATGAAAGCTTTAAGCACTGTTTATCTGATGGGGGCAGTTTTGGGGTCTACCAGCTCTTGCACAGTTGTTAGGAGCCACATTTTCTCTAATAAATTTTAAAATCAATTCCACTCAATTTCTTTTGTCTTTCACCTTCCTTGTGGAAGTGGATGATCTTTTTTCCAGTCTATGAAATCTCCTGAAAAATCAATAACTTGCACTTTTGACTAGAAACAAAATAAACGAATGGTGGTCTCTGAATTTTGCAATCAAGGGGACATGTAGGATCACTTAGGTGCCCCCACATGTTCTGCCTTACCCTGCAGCTGTGCCATACACTCGTCCTATTGTGGGTGAAACGAGGGAATTTAGGATTCTGTGTATTAAAGAGGGTGGAGTCGGAGTTGGGGGGGGGGTGCGGCTGAGTGATTCAACGGATGCAATCCAATCAGTCTTCTGAGGTTAGAGACGTTTTCTCATTGCCCTGCTAGACGCATACCAATTTGGTTCACCCTACAGGAAGGACAACTGCACCTCGCTCGCCCGCTCCCCCCCTCTACCTCCCTCTTCCTCTGTCCCTTTCTCTCTCTCCCTCTGTCTACTTTTTTGTTGTCTCTCTCGTTCTTTCACCCCTTCATGCTCTCCAAATAGCTGTCCTGCTTTTGTCCCACCCCCCCACCCTCTCCTGATTGATGGGTCGTCCCACCACTGTCGAATCAATCTCGCCTACTCGTTAGTCCCCTCCGTCCATCATTACTCAGTCCAGAGCAAACACTTGGACGGACAGACACTCAGCACACTCTGTCCACTGTAAAAATGATCTTAAGCTTGTTAAATGTTGACAATATTTCTGCTATTTTTTCATAAAGAGATTGTTGTAGTAATATTGTGAGATTATTCAGCTTGTTTGACATATTTATTTGTTTTACAACTGTCAGTTCTGACCTTAGAGTCTGATTGGTTGAGACCTTTTTCACACCAAAACCTGAGGTCAGCTTCTCATTCGCCAGCTTCTTGTCCGATTTCAAACTAACTGCAGCTTCACAACTTTTTACACATAAGAAAACCAGCTGAGTGCTTATTAATATAAACCCAGACTTATAAATAAGTCCAAAATAAGTCCATTCATCTCAAAATCATCCATGTTCATGTTAAATATTTCAATTTGTCTTTTCGTTAGATACTAGCTAGGCGAGATTGTTGTCTGTGTTGCTATGGTGACCAGCAGTCTGCGCTGATCTTCAGGGTTGAAGGGTGAATTAGCAGTTCTACATTAACTCCAGCGTTTAAGACCATTTATTGTTAAACTGTGTTGAACGATCAGCAGAGCTTTATTTTACTGCAAAGGAGGATTATTTTATTTTTACCTACAAATCTGATTCTGCTGTGGAGCCACAACAGCACAGTAACAGAGCCGTATGTTGCTGACCCCTGGGCTAGAGAATTATTACTGTTGCTTAGCAACAAAAGTAGTGGAACTACTTTTGGCACAAGGTATTGTAAGTATTATAGCATATTCAGTGTAAAATTCAGGACTTGTTTGATTTATTTTATTTCTTTATTTTGTAAAATACTGTTGTGTAAACCCAATAAAACACTCAAGGTCGCAATATATTCATAAAAACACACTCCCTCTCGTGTTCTGTTGCTCAAATAAAAGGTATTGAGTAAAATCATCTCACTTCGCTGGGAGATAAATAAGCATTATTTCTCCAAATATGCAAAAATCATTTCACTTTATTACAATAAATAGGTAAAAAAACAAGTATCTAGAAATAAATATAATATTCTCACAACAATTTTGAGAACTATGTACATATATATTGCGGTAATACTTTACTGACTCAAGAAATCCAACATAGATTGGCACTTAGCAGAAAGAAGAAGCTGGAAAAGACCTTCAAATGCAATGAACAAGATCAGAATTGTCCAGGTTATGGTCTTCTCTGTGGTTCTTGGATGTGAAAGATCGACAATAAACAAGCGAGACTGGAAAAATGTTGATGCCTTTGAACTTTGGTGTTGGCGAAGACTTTTGACAGTACCTTGGATGGCATAGAAAACAAATGGATCCTCGACCAAATCAAGCCTCACATCTCACTCGAGGCTCAGATCTTAAGAACTAATACATTGGAAGAGGTGAAGATAAAGAAAGTAAAAGGACAACCAGCTTCAAGATGGATGGATACAATCAGAGGAAACATGAAGAAGCCGTTCAGCAGCATAAACACCCAAACAGAAGACACTTCTCCATATTCTGGAGAAACACTGTCCATGTAAGTTGGAATTGACTTAATAACAATAATATCTTAGGACAACATTCATAAGGCTACATAAGCCTTACTTGACAGCTGTCATAAACCTATGCCAAAGGCTTATTCCAACACATATCAATTGTCAACACTTTCTGGAGTGGAATGACATCAAACATGGCTAAAGCAGCTTTATAACAACTGACACTTGTTGGAATAAGCCTTCATAAATGTTAATGTAGGTATGTTGCCAAAGGCTAATGTAGATGTTATGTAGCATTTTGAATGCAGCTCATCGATATGAAGTTTTACCTATGTGAGCTTTTCATGACAACTGGATACACCTGTGTAAATATTCACAAAGGCATCATATAAAGGCCATCGAATTTCAGCTGTATCAATTTTTTACAGTGAAATGACTAAACTGACTAAAGCAGTCTTTATGAAAACTGCTGCTTGTTGGAATAAACCATTATTAATGCTAATGTAAGTTTGCTGTCAGCCTTACGAATTATGTAATATTGTAATAATATGGTTATAAGATGGTAACAACTTGGACATACCCAAATAAAGATATTTCTGAGCCTTTTGTCAGATCTGTGCTTTATAATAGAGTAATGTTTAGTTAATAGATAAAACAAAAGAAACATGCTGCATTTTTCCACCCTGATTCCAAAAATACTATTAACATCTGTGAACACAATGATCTATTTGAACGTTTGCCAATTAAATAAGAGTATTTATACTCTCTTTAAAATGTAACATGAGGTTGGCCAGTGTTCTGTAAGTGCTGACGATATCCAAGATTTACTAAGAAAAGTGTATTGTGATGTAATGTATCATGGTAATGATTAAATATCACCATATTGCCCACCCCAACAAGTGATTACTATCAGAGATGTTATAAAAGAATGGTTGAAATATGAATGGGAAAGTTCATAACGCTTAGCATGGTGTCTGTTTATGGAGAAAGTCCCGACTGTCAATGAAAATAGCCAATCGGCTTGCTGGTTACATTGTAAGCGGAGAAAGGTCGATGATACTGTGGTGCACAGTAGCCAAAACAAGCCGAAAAAACACATTTTTGTGCATTACTGAGCCAAACGCTACAAACTGCTTACTGACAGATTTTATCTGCGATTTTCCTGTTTTTGAAATAGTAATTTGACCTTCAGTTTTGAGTTTTTTCATCTGCTCTTTCAAAGAAAGAGGAATCTGGTCTTGTATGACTGGAAATAACTGCCTGGCGGCGTTGCAAATATGGCCACCAAGTGAACAGGGTTTCCTGTAAGGACATCGTTATAATGCAGTAATAAGGTCATCATTTCAGTGCAAATACCAACATTATTACAGTAAGAACCGATGTTATCACAAGATGTAAAGAAGTCAGTTTGCATTTTACAGCTCCAATTACATTTAGTTTCACTGTGTTTATGACCTGTAGCTCTTTTTGTATGTCATGCTGTTTATGGCCTTTTGAATACATAGTAGAAACAAGTGAATTTGTGTTTTACAGAACTAATAGCACATCATTTCAGCAGAAGTACATTGTTTTTAGGGTAATAACCTTTAATATTATAAAATTCTATAAAGATTTAAAAGAATTCGATGATGATTAAGCGGATATTTTGCTGTAAGAACTGAACACCTTATTCTTACAAATGTAAAAACTACATTGAAATGACTGGTGAATTATATCACTCTTTTACTATTATAACTACTAATAATTACTTTATATCAATTAGAAAAGTAACATTTTATTAACGGGTAATTAGAATGTGATAGTCTTATTTTTCTATTTTACTGCTAACTAGTTAGAACCAGAATTACTAACTTATTATTTAGTTAGAAAATTAGCAAGTAATTTTTAGATGAGTACAACTTGTTAACATTATTTTAGCTGTTTATTACTGACTTGCTCCTGTAACAATTATTCACTTTTTGTTTAATAACAACTCGACAATTATTGTGATTTTTACGCTCAGTACAACTTTATCACATTATTACAAACCAATTACTGCCATAATTAATACCATTATTTTGTAGCAACAACTCTCATGTAATGTTTAGGTTAGTCCTACTTGTTACCATGCAATTACCATATCATTACACACTTATTACTTATCTGTAAATTGCTACTGTTTTACCTATATTTCTTGCATTTAAGATGCTTATTCTTGCCAAAACATCATTTTGTAGTGTTTTGCTGGCCCACAGTGCACCACACTTTCTTCACTGTTTTTTCCTGTCTCCAACAATAGTAACAAGTTACAACTGAGACTGAAGTGCAAAGTAGTGAGCAGCGATCTGACCTGCTGCGTATCCAACTCAGCCCTGACCTTATCTGTGTGTGTGTGTGTGTGTCTATATGTGAGTGTTTGTGTCCAAGGGTGAAGAGGAGGGGGGCCTCTTTCGGTGACATCACTATCAGGGAGGATCCAAATAGACAGGAAAGTCAATTAGAGTTTAACTGAGTTTACCAGCTGGACATAGTGTGAGAGAGAGTGAGCGAGAGAGAGAGAGAGAGAGAGAGAGAGGAAAAAGGGGAGGAGAGTGAAAAAGAGAAGGAGAGACAGAGCGAGAGAGAGAGGAAAAGGAGAGACAGAGCGAGAGAGAGGAAAAGGAGACAGGCAGCTCCAAAGCCAGGGATCAGACTGGACGGGGGAATTTTTTGCCGGCCAGCTTTGATACTTCAAAACTCCCACTTCTCTTCCTCACCACATCTTTCTCTCTTTTCATCCGAGCTACCAGTGGTGCCGGAGAGGTAGCGCCAGCGGTGGCTGGGACGGGACGGGACGAGTCGGGACAGGGTGGAGGAGGTGAGAGCGGAGCAGAGGTCCAGGGGCCAGAGGGAAGCCGGTGGATATTTTTTAAGCGAGCGCTTATCTGAAGCTGACAGCAGGATGAGCGCGTGAGCACAGAGGGTCGCTCGTCCCTCCCTCACTCCATCCCTCACTCCCTCGCTCGGCCCCGCAGCATGGAGTCAAGCCTGTCGCTGCCCGGCGACCACCAAGACAGAGAGAGTTAGTGGGAGACTGAGAGAGAGAGAGAGTGATAGAAAGAGAGGAAACCGGCTTTTCAGGAGATCGCAAGACACGAGGGTCCGTAACGCTGGAGCTCAAGGACAAACCATGGACTCTGCACACCTCTCAACACACCTGGACGTGAGTAGTGCACATACACATATAGATGCAAACATATGCATACATGCAACTTTCCTAGCAGGACGTTTTCATTCCTCATGGCATGAATGGACTAAAACGTTACGTAAAAATCCACAGAGACCTATTTTAGGCTTAATCCGGGTCTGTGAAACTGGACCTAAATGTATTGAGGTGACATATTTTATAAGATTTAGGTCCAGTATATGTTGCCTCTATCACTGTGATACCATTTTAACTACTGTATATATGGTAATTAGCAACAAATATACTTATAATTGCATATCTATGTGTATATATACATTTATAAACACAGCAGTTTGGAATCATTTTCCATGTTACATTTTAAAACAGCGTACTCAAGTATTTTGTAAACAGTAAGTCATTAAATGCTAAATAATACTAAATAAATTATAATAAGTGCTGTATTGACCTATTTACAGTACATTTTCTTAGCTTATGCGCCTTTGATCACCACTTTTGAAACATGAGATGTGCTGAATGTTAACATATTAATTCAGTCTTGATGTTATACAGCTTTCTAAGTCAATTTAGAGTCATCCACAGCTCTCTTCATCGTTCTGGTTACATCTACAGTTTCCTAGTTGTTTATAGCTTCTTCATTATGTAGAGCCGTAAATGTTAAACGTTGACACTGTACACCTGCTTGTTCTACGTTACTATAGTTACATCTCAGGGTTTAGCCTAGCAACCATTGTTTACTATTTTTCTTTACGAAATGCGAGTGCCTTAACTTGCCACACACACATGACCGAGAAGTCTAAAGCAGAACAGCTAGGCTGACTATTATATCTGGAGTTAGAAGCAATATTTCTGTTCTCGTTACCTGGATGAGCCGACATGTTTCCACATCATTCGCTGAGTAGAAGAGGGTTGACCTTGTATAGGTGACTATTGCGTATCATGTATTGTTACACACAAGCACTAGCTCAACTAATTCACGGTGCATAAACGTTCCAATCGCGTTTGAATGGCAGATGTAGTGTATAAAGAAAATAATGTACTTCTTTGGCTGAATCTGTGCGGTGAAAGTACAACCCCATTTCCAAAAAAGTTGGGACGCTGTGCAAAATGTAAATAAAAACAAAATGCAATGATGTGCAAATCATTTAAACCCTATATTTCATTGAAAATAGTGCAAAGACAACAGATCAGATGTTGAAACTGAGAAATTTTATTGTTTTTTGAAAAATATATGCCCATTTTTAATTTGATGCCAACAGCACGTTCCAAAAAAGTTGATTAGCAACAGGTCAGTAACATGATTGGGTATATAAAAGCATCCCGGAGAGGCATGGGCTCAGAAACACTTCTGAAAAGCACTGTGTGTGAAAACAGTAATGCTAATTAAAACCCTAAAACAAAAAGATGAAACTGTACATAAACAGGATCCAGAAATGCTTCCACCTTCTCTGGGCCCGAGCTCATTTAAAATGGACTATTAATGCTGAATGATAAATACATGTTTTGACAAGGTATGCTGCCATCCAGACAACATCTTTTTCAGGGAAGGCCTTGATTATTTCAGCAAGACGATGTCAAACCACATTCTGCATGTATTTCAACAGCATTACTTCTTATTAAAAGAGTCTGGGTGCTAAAATGACCTGCCCGCAGTCCAGACCTGTCACCACTGATAACATTTGGCGCATTATGAAATGAAAAGTATGACAAAGGTGACCCTGAACTGATGAGCAGCTGAAATCCTGTATCAAACAAGAATGAGAAAATATTTCACTTTCAAAACTACAGCAGTGTCTCCTCAGTTCCCAAACGCTTAGAGTGTTGTTAAAGAAGAGGTGATGAAACACAGTGGTAAACAGGCCCCTGTCCCAACTTTTTTGAAGCATGTTGTCGGCATCAAATTCAAAATGGGCAAATATTTTTCAAAAAAACAATCAAATTTCCCAGTTTCAACTTTTGATCTGTTGTCTTTGTAGTATTTTCCTTTACAAATATGGTTTACATGATTTGCACATCATTTCGCTGCTGTCGGAAAAAAAACCTTGTATCTCCAAAAGGGTAACTTTACAGGAGAAGGAAAAAACCTACTTTACTTTTAATGTAAGTCATTGGAACCAGAATTTTTTCCAAGTCATTTTGTATCATTTTTTTGGTCCATTCTTCATTTAATTTACATACAATGTAAAGGACAACAGTCGTTTTCAAATTATGTCAAAAACTGAAAAAAATAAATAAATATATATATATATATATATATATATATATATATATATATATATATATATATATATATATATATATACATATATATATGATCATGCATCATAGGCTTCTCCTAGCATGTTGACATTCATGTCTTACTGTTTACACAGCATCATGTTACTCGTGTCACTGCTGTTTCCTCAACATTCCTCACAGCTCTTTGTCTGTGTGTGAAAAACTCACACGCACTGACCAAACTCAAACTCCGTTTGAGTTAACATGACACTTGGACCATCGAGACTGACCAGTGAAGTTGCAGAACATTGACATTTCCACAAGTGCTCTCTGCGAGCCTTCCTTTTCCCAGCACATACTTCTTAACTGTCATGATTTCCTCACTGTCCGCCAGGCTGTGCAGAGGGGCAGGCAGCACAGGGCAGAGAGAAATAGATGGGAGGGACACTTGTTTGCATCCCAAATAGTGTTTGGATACTGGACAGAATGTATGTGTAGAAACTGTGCAATGATTATGTAATCTCATAGTGGATTAACACGACACTGGTTAGTAGTATATCATGGTATGTGTCTATGAGACCTCATAGTGTGCTGTAGCTCACTGTAATATAACTATATATCAGCCCTGTCAGGACAAAATCTCTGACAGTGTTTGACATGGCAGTGATTGATAGTGGGCAAAATAATGTTAAGGGCTTCACAGGCACAGATCAAACCCTCAATCTGGGCTACGAAGGCTTTTCTTTAAAGCTTTACTTAAAACTTGTCATGACAGATTTTATTCTGTCATATTTTGGGTTGTCATGACTGATTATGTCAAGTAATGTAAACATGTCATAATACCATTACCTTTAACTGTCATATGTCACATTGTTTGATGTTATGACTGCTAATGCCACTCTGGTTAGCCGTCATGACATCAAACACTGTGACGTATGTAATGACAGTGAACAGCAATGATGACACTGTTATGCTATTTGACAAAATCTCATGACAGCACATGACCACATATGACACCTATATGTTTATGGCATAGTTTTAACAATGTTAGCAGAGTTAAGATACTGTATTTCCAAGTGAAACATTGAGATTTAGTCCAAGACTAGGCTTAATCCACGTCCAGGAAACCGGCCTGTAGAGTATTATCAGAAGTGTGCTGTTCCGTTCAACTGTTAGAGCCTCGCTATCGTGTTGAGAAAATGTTATGCTTCTCTGAGGCAATGTCTTGTCTGCTCTACTCCACTCGTCCTTCGGGACCCCTTTAGTCTACTCTGAGCCGAACCTTGGCAAGCACCACAGGGTGTGTGTCTGTGTTTCTGTCTGTCTGTCATCTATCTCTGTGCATCTGTCTGGAACAATGAGTGTTCAAAGCCAGTTTTATGCTGTGTCTGTCTGTGGTATGTCTAGCTATATATATCTGTCTCTGTGAGACGCATTTACGTAGGGTGGCCAATGCTGTAGGCCATGCAGGAGGCAGGCAGGCCTGTATCATTAGCCTTTAATCGGCCCAGCTGGAATAAATTATAGCAGTGTGCTAATACACTCCAATAAAACCACCCTGCAGGCTACCTGGTGTATTATTCTAATGATTTCATCTCCTTAATGCATGAGAGCGGAGCCACAGGTTTCCCTCTGTCTGCGTCTCCATCTGCACGTTTTCGTGCGCCTGCCTACACAAAAAGTGTGCTTGTGTGGGTTTGTTTTTGGACATTTTCAGGACATAAATGTCATGAAAACTAGAAACACACAGGACTAACACTATCAGTTAAGCCTTTAAATGGCAAGGGTCCACCAACCGGCCCAAAGATTTATTATACACATCTATAGCCTAAGAATAGCTCAATAAGCTTGCATTGAAGTCCCTGTAGTTACTGAATAAAAAGACTTCATAATAACGTAATAAGCCTGGGATTTAAGGGGTTAATACAGATGGCACATGCTATTATTCCATAGATGCTCCATATTTATGAGGCATATCAGTCATTGCTGCCTCAAAAAACATGTATCTCCAAAATGGCAGCTTTACAGAAAAAGCAACCTACATATATAAAACATATATATTATTACGCATAATTACTTACATACATATAACACGTAATTGCTACATATATGTGCTTACTTATGTATTACATATGGGTTATGTCACTGTATAAAAACAAACGTGTATGTGTGTGAGTGAGTGTGTGTGCGTGTGTGTGTGTGTGTGTGTGTGTGTGTGTGTGTGTGTGAGTCTGTGTGCACTTGCATTCGGGCACACAATGCATTTTTCAGTCCGAGTTTCTGTGGCTTTAGCATGTGTTGTTTTAAGAGAAAGTGAGAGAATGGGAAAAGGAGAGTGAGTGAGGGAGACGTAGTCTAGGGAAAGAAAGAAGGGAAGAACAACAGGAAGAGAGAGTGGAGGGACGGAGGGACAGAGCGTAACATGAAGACAGTGGCGGAGGATAAATCAGCACAATCCCCTGTGGGCCCCAGTCCTGCATAATACATACATACCTCAGGCCTGTAGCCTTGCAGAGCACTAAACTAATCTACATAAACATATCAGCACATAAAGCATGAGTGTCCATGTATTTAACCCTTGGATTGAGTTAGGTTGTGTGCAGTGGTGGACAGAGTATACAAGTCCAGCACATGAGTGAGTGAGGTATCCTTGTCAAAATAAAAGTTAAAATGTAAGTTCTGTTTTTATATTTTTATTTGAGTTAAAGTAAAAAATGTACTTGCTTTAAATGTGCTTGAAAATAAAGTATAGCAACATTTTCTAATAGCCCAACGTTTCTCCCCTTGGGTAAAATTTCACTCCCCCTCCAAACTAGTTACAGGTCTAGTTAGAGCTGCTAAGCTGTGACTGGACATTTGGTAGAAAGTGAAAGGTGTGCTATGTTCAGATTGAATTATGTGTGAAAGTGCATTTTATTCTTTTGGTATCTTGCAGAGTAAAAAGTAGAATATTTTAGTGTGAAATACAGTGGAGGGGACAGGGAAAGTCTCACAGAACACTTAATTGAGGTACAGATCATTTGAAAAAGGTACTTAAAGTACACTGGGTGAGATTTGGAGACCCCTCTGGTGGAAATGTGTAATTGCATGCAATGTGCTCAAGAATTATTAAATAAGAACTCAGAGCCAAAACTTGGGGAAGGACATGTTCTCCGAGGATGTAAGTGTATCATCTACCATCTACTATTGTCATCATATCTACATCAGTACAGTGTTTTGCTTTTGAGACCTAAACTTCCTCAGACCTTTTTGAGTCTGTGCGTGTGACAGTAGTACGTAAAGATGTATGATGTGGTCTGAAAAAATTCCTGTGAAATCCAATCGGACACATCTAACTTTTAAAGGGATTATTTTAGGCTTTACAAGGTGACAGACACTGTATGTTTTCTTCTGACTCAGTAATGCTACTTCTTTCAATTTTAACAAATAAATCTTACGTAGTGCATCTTTAAGTATATCGCTGCTGTTGAAAGAAAACCTCCTTTTTAATCTCCATTTTTGTCATTTTTCAGTTTTTGACATAATTTGAAAGTACCTGTTGCTCTTTACACTGTATGTAAATTTCATGATGAATGAACCAAAAGAAATGGTACAAAATGACTTGGAAAAAAGTCTGGTTCCATTGACTTCCATTAAAATAAAGGAGGTTTTTTCCGTCTCCTGTAAAGTTACCATTTTGCAGATGTGAGGTTTTCTTCCGACATCAGCGATATGTACATTGTTACTGTCCAGCCCTGCTTAGGTGTAGGCAGAGCATTATTCAGCCAAGTAGCTCCAAAGTGTGTTGAAGTCAATGGAAATACCTCACAAAGAAGAGAACACAAACAACTTTGTATGTTTTCAGGACAGAACTGTAGCAAAACCAGAGAAAAACAGGAGTGACCTACAATGTAACCAACTGTAGTGCCAACAATGTAGTCCTGACTTTATGAAGTGCTACAAAAGCTTCATGCCTCATTTTTTAAAAATCTGACCATTTCTTTTGTGTGTAACTGGCAACGGTGGCCTTTCGAACAATGATATATCAATTTCAGTCCGAGGAAAATGGTAACAGGAAGCAGAGAGATAAGGTGCAAAGAAAGGGGAACAGAGAGAGAGAGAAAACAGCAAATCCTTCATGCTCAACGTTTCCAACTCCGAGACCATCAGGTCACATGACCGTAGCGACGGCACGAGCCAAGCTCCCCTGCGTCTGCTGGGGTCATTCCGCCGTCTGTTCCAGGGTCAGACTGGAATCTAATAAACGCTTTCTTCCGCCCCCCCCTCCTCCTCCCTCTTACCCCTGATTACTCTTCTCCCCTCGGAGGAAGTGGCTACGTGGGGCGAACCTAATCACACTGTGACACTGTGACACTCGCCAAACATAAACACACACAGCGGTGGTGAAAAAGGTGAAAGCAGCCACAGCTGCCAAATTAGGCTCGGCGCCTCGGGTTTCAATTAGGTGAAGGTGTGCTATTCGAGGGGTCACGTCTGTGGAAACCCGCCTCAATAAAGTCCTGCTGTTTGTGGAGCAATACAATGGGATGAGAAGGGGGCACTTAATCTGTTTTACTACAGGCGTGGTGAATTGTCTGGTCCTGATTTGTCACTGAGGGACTGTCGCAAGTTGAAAGAGTGGGGATGGATGAGTCAAAGTCAAAGTGAACTTTATGGTCATTCAGAATAAACAACAAGCAGTGCACAGCTGAACAAGACTGCGTTTCTCCAGCTTCGATGTGCAAAAATATACATAAATATAAAATAAAAGGCAACTCCACGTAGACATACTAGACAGCCAAGACAGACATAAAATATTGCACATTGTTCTCAGTGATAGTATTATTGCACAGTGTAACGGGAAGTGTAAACTTGACCCTGGCGAGCAGTGATAAAGTGCTCAAGTGATGAGAACACTGAAAATATTGCACAGAAAAAAAAATAGCTGCATTTTTATATAGAAGACAGAAAAATGTTCAGACAGTCTCTGTGTGTTCAGGAGTTCAACAGTCCTGATATCTATCTTTTTCAGGAGTAGAATAACTAGAGGCCAAAGCACGCTGACCCAACAATCTCCAACCAACACCAGCAGTCTAACTCTGGAACTGGCTTTATGTCATTTCAGAATGATAACTGGTGGCCCAAACCAGTGTGATCTGTTCTTTTTCTAGAGCAGGGTGGCTCAAAGTTCATCCATGAGGATGTTTGATTCAGCCCCCCAGAAGGCTACCCAAGGCCCACCCTTTCACCAAATGAGACAATAACCTTTTTAGTGCTATGTCTCTTTTTATTCTTCATATCTTATTAAATTCTTATTAAGGACTCCCGAGTGGCGTAGCCGTCTAAGTGTTGGCCGTATCATCAGAAGATCGCGAGTTCCATCCCTGGTGATGCTACAGCCGTCTGTGGCCGGGAGTCCTAGAGGCCTCACTCTCTGGGTGGGTAGGATGGCCCCCCCGTCTCCCCCATTACTCAGCGTGATGCTAGTCAGCGCAGGCGTCTGTTAGTTGACATAACAGATGTGGCGGTTGGTGCTTTCCTCCATGTTTGGCTGTCCAGTGACGTTGCGTGAGTGGCAGTTTGAAAAAGATAAGGTGGAGCTTCACAGGTCTCAGAGGAAGCTTATGTTTGCCTTCGCCCTCCTAGCTGTGGTGGTATCGTGTGATTGAGTCCTAATTAGTGGGTGGATTTGAATACAAGTAAATTTGGGGGAAAAATCTTATTAAACACTTCCAGTCAATTCAAATGTTTTGTTGATTTTGTTGATGTGAAAATAAGTTAAGATGCCCTCTATAGTAGCCAAAGTTGACATTTGAACATTTGTCTGCACATTTAAGTGCACAGTTTGTATTGTTTTGCTGTATTTAACAGATTGAGTGAAAAAAATGTAAAATATAAAATGTGCCATAACTTTTGCACAAGCCACATTTTATGTTTGATGTCACCTAATATGCTAAATTCAGCCAATGAACAGTGCAGAAATGTGTTCCCTGTAGAAGGGTATGTTAATCTATTTTCACTTCGATCAGCAAATTATGTAATTATGTGTACCTTCTTTATTTATGCTGTTTTGGGACTCGGTCCACCACAGAAGTTGCACTTTGCACCCCCCAAGACAAAAAGGAAACCCTTATTCTAGAGATTCCCAAAACACAAAAGCGATGTATCTGAGTGCTCTGGCCCGACATTCTGAAACGACTGCAGTAAAAATCAAAGAGAAGTACAAGAAGGTCCTTAATTCATCATATGATATTACCAATCTCCTCTTCATTCCACTCCAATGCGTATAAATCTGCCCTGCAGTAACATTACAACTTTCCAACTTGGTGTAACCCATCAATTACTGTTCCATGTGCTCTCAAATTAGGCCAGACCACAAGCCAATGCTGTGGTGTTCCTCGCAACCTCCTGTTAGCTCTACAGTTCACTCTTTCAGCACTTACAGATAAGATTAGCACCAAAGGATATCAATCATTGTGTGCAGTGTTTCCAGGTTCTAAGTTCTATTGCGCCCTATCTCCTCACAGATTGACACTGCCATGATAGTATGAGAGGTTTCTGGATGTGAATGTGGAGTCCATATGTTAATGCCAAGGCAAACATTATTTGATTTCTACAAATCAAACAGGAAAATGTGGTTTGATCAAGCCTCCGCTCCAGACCTTAAGTGTACTAAAGTGGTCAGTTCAAACAACGGAGATGTAGATCAAAGGAAACTCTCTCTGCTTTTGCCAATCTTCGCTTAATAGAGCGAATGATGTCTCAAACATACCTTCGTGTTTCGTCTGTCACCACAACAGACTTGCTCCTTTGCAATAAGTTCATATGTAAGATATAGATTGGAGCTAAAATCTGAAACTCGGTCGGAGATCAAGATAACTCCACAGGGTGATTCAAAAAGATTCATCTGATTTCAAAGGGGCATGTTTTTACAGCTGTGAGGCGCTTAGGAACCAATCACAATCCAATTGAAAGAGGGGGCCACAGAGTTTCTATCAGTCTGGCAGTGAACCTCCAACAGCTCAGAGTGTTCGTCGCTGGTACCAACAGTTCCAAGAAAAAGTTCACCAGCATCACCAGATCTCACGCCGTGTGACTTTTTTGTGAGGGTACGTTAGGGATTCTGTTTATGTGCCACTCCTAACAACACTGGATGATCTCCGAAATCTCACTGAAAGCGCCACGAGTGCAGCGACACCCGACATGCTCAATCCAGTATGGGATGAATTTGACTATGGCGTTGATGTTGTCCATACAGCTGGAGGAGGTTCACACTGAGACCTTGTGAAATTATTTATTTCAATTACTCAATGGTTTAAATGCTCATTTAAACCATTTACATTTTACTGAATTGTTCTGTAAAGATTTACAAGTAAAATCAATCATTTTGAAATCATTTCTGAATCAGTCTGCACATTGCATGCTGATGGCCAAACCAGGCCTACATAGAGTATAAGACCAAACTTTAAGTCTTTTGCCAAACACTGACATGATGCAGTGAAGTTACACCCTTTAAATGTTTCACCAGAATGAAGATCTGTAACACGCTACTCATTATGTTGATGATCGACACTGCAGGTTATTCTCATTTGTCATTTAAATCAACGAGCGAGGCTGGGGCTTAATGAATTGGTCTAACAGGACACAAGTGAAGTCCTAAATCAAACAGTACAGCCGTATCCTCTGCTCTGCTAGTTCTTTTCCCTTGCGCTGCTGTTTCTGCAGTTACTGTCACTTACAACAAACACCAATAAATTAGCAATAAAAACACAGCACAATGTCTTTTTACAGCAAGACAAATACAGCCGTAAATCTCTCTGTATAGTACAAGAAAGAGATCAGGAGGAGGAGAATGTTGATTAAAAAATAAGATCCTGCTAAATTACATGTTCTCCTTCACCCATTCTAGGTCCACAATGTTCCCTGCTAGCCTACTGGTTCTGATGACCCTGCTGCTACCTCAAGCTTTGTCGGGTCGCCAGGGGAGTTCCAGTCATTCTGATGGGAACGTGGTCACTCCTCTGGAGCCCAGCTTGGCCCAGGCCATCCAGAACCTCCTGCTGACACGGCTGGGCCTACAGTCCCATCCCAACCCACGCTCAGGGGCAGTAGTACCCCAGTATCTCTTGGACCTCTACCGCTTCCACACAGAACAGTACCATCTAATACAAGATCCAGACTTCAGCTACCCTACCAAGCACGTCCAAGGAGCCAACACTGTCCGCAGCTTCCACCATGCAGGTAAGAGCAGTTTGGCCACAAAGAGGTCTGATTGTTTTGGCTGCTGTAGGAATTGAGCTCACCGCTAACAGAGCAGAGCAATGTGTAGAAGTCGATTAAACCTCCTTTGCTGCCAGTATATCCAATGAAAAACCTGTTCTGATTCTGTTAAGTCAATGCACCAACTGTTTGCTGTTTCAGTCTTGGCTTTGGTTTAGAGATCTTGGAGCAGATTTGAAAAGTGCTCCCAGAAAATGATGTGTAATTATGATTTAGTTACACCATTATGCCATTACCCGGGGCAACCAGACAGAAACCCCATGGAAAGGAACATGTAATCTAACCAAGTACCAAGACCGCAAACTCAGTAAGTGACTCAAATGTGAAACTATTTCTTTTTCTCCTTTCTCTCTCGTTTTCTCCTCTCACCATCACAGCGTCTCCAGACCTCCCTGACCATGAAAGGAAGAGTGGCAGGATCCACATGGCCTTCAACCTGTCCTCTGTCCCATCCTATGAGAATGTGGTCTCGGCAGAGCTACGTTTCTTGCGTGGCCATAATTCCAAAGCTCACACCATCAGCCTCTATCTCTCTGATGGCGAGGCTGACTCAAATCCCAAGTTACTCCATTCAAGACAGCTAACTAGAGACCCCAAGACCTCTTGGGAGGTCTTCCCTCTGGTGGGGGAACTGTTCCAGAAGCTGTCTGAATGGTCAGGGAATGTGTCCTTCATCTTGGAGGTGACCCCAGACAACAGCAGCCGTCCCATGGAGAATGTAGACGGAGAGGGACATCTGAGAGTGCGCAGGTCTGCAGGCCAGGATGAGCACAGCTGGATGCGACAGAGACCCCTTCTGGTCACTTACAGCCATGACGGGCGCAGTGAACCACTCGTACCCTTTGGAAAGAGGACCCCCAGGGGCAGGAGGGGAGGGAGCAGGGTTAGAAATGGCAGGGGTCAGGGATTAGAGGCAGGCTGGCGTGCCGGGTGGACGGAGAGGCGGGTGAAGCGGAACGGCAGTGGGCGGGCAGCTAAACTCAAGCGCCTGTCTCGCGCAAGGTGTCGTCGCCACCCGCTCTACGTGGACTTCAAAGAAGTTGGGTGGAACAAGTGGATCGTGGCGCCGACAGGCTATGATGCCTTCTTCTGCCTGGGTGAGTGTCGCTTCCCTCTGGCCGACCACATGAACTCGTCCAGCCACGCCATGGTGCAGACGCTGCTAAACTCCGTCAATGGAGCCGTGCCACGGGCCTGCTGCGTGCCCACAGCCCTCAGCCCCATCGCGCTGCTCTATCTTGACCAGGACGAACATGTGGTGCTGAAAAACTACCAAGACATGGTAGTGGAGGGCTGCGGCTGCCGATAGCAAGGAGTAGCAAGAAGGAAGGTGGAAGAACGAGCAGAAGACAGTGAAAAAGAAATGTCAAGATCTTCAAGCTCTCAGCAGATCCTCTATTCTAAGGACACCCGCAATCCTCTGGATCCCAGCTTTGATTCCCTTGTCCCGTGATGTCTGTATGTTGTGTACGTTGTAATGGTTGTGCTGCCTACCCACTCATCCTGCACCACCACTGATGTGTTCTGCGTTATCTCAGCTCTCTGTCTTGTTACAACAGTTGTGTAAGTGTTCTTGCGTATTTCCCGTCCCTGTTCCGCACTTTTTCCTCGCGCTACCACCATGTCACTTCAGAAGATGCCAGCAGAGTTGATGACGGACATGAGATGCTAGGTGATGCCGTGACGGACTTCAGCGTGAAAAGAAGCAACAAAGGCATCCAGAGATCAGTCCATTATATCTCTCAACACAAATAATACTCTAAAGGATGTGCAATTACAGAGAAAAGACTGGCCACAAGCACTTCCCACCAGAAAATATTTAAAAACCCTGACACTAATTTTGAGAAACTATTATGCTATTGTTTGAATGTATAAGTGCTATTATTTATGGTGACTTTTTATGTTAATTTACGTTGCAGTCAAGTTCACAGTTGCTAAACAATTAAACATCTATGGTCTTAAAGTAAATCTAATTTAAGAGGAACATATATATATATATATGTATATCTATTTAAATAGCAAACAAGTATGATGTATTTAATCTTGACAAATATTGCAGATATGCATATCGCAAGGTCTCACAAATACAGTGAAGGTAGCTCAAAACTGGTTGCATTTATCTGTGTATCAAACTGAATAGTGAGTCATTGAGTCATGGTAGTTTCTCAGTGTCCAATTGTGAAACAGTGAAAGTTGCCTCAACACATGGAATACCGCTATAATATTACATATTCTCAACAAACCTGTTTGCTTGTCTGAAAAGTTCAGTAGGAAAAAAAAAAACAAACACATTGCTCCTTTACGTGCAGGACTTACAGGTCACTGAAATTGTTCTGGGTATTTCCTAATTATTCTTTACCAGTGTGATGCCGTCAACAGCTGCATTTAAGCAACAGTCTGTGGAAAGTCTAATGTCTGAAGATGTGAAATGTCTTAAAATAAACAGAAAAATGATCATGCACTCTAGGAACCGTCTGCAAAGTCACTCTTCTACAAGTATGTGTTTTTGAAAGTATGTGAAAAGACAACAAATATTTTGGTAACACTTTACTTGAAGGGTGTCTTGTCTACATAACACATTCATAACACCTTACCTAAGAGCTTTATAACATGTTCTTGAACACTTAAATCAACATTTATAAAGCATACATGTTATATATGATATTAATATGGACTACTATGGCATTTTACTGAGAGAGATTTTTTCAAAATAAAAGTTCTCATTTTTTATTTTGAAAAACCAGATTATTTTCAGTAAAACGCCTCATTTCTGGACAGCCAAAATAAAAATGACCTCGCTTTACCCCTTTGGTCATTAAGTGCTTTGACACTCAGACACACCGCCATACCGTACTAAGATTCAGTCGAATTATAATTCCTAAGCATATTTATGAGTAATTACTGCCCATGTAGTAAAGTGACAAGTAAAGCAACAAATGCTTAAGAAAAAAAACAGATAATTAAAAAGGAATCAAAAGCATGGGTCAATTTTGGCTGTCCAGAAATGAAGCGTTTTACTGAAAATAATAAATAGACCACCTCCTTGTTTCTACGCTCATTGTCCATTTTATCAGCTCCACTTACTATATAGGTGCACTTTGTAGTTCTACAGTTACAGACTGTAGTCCATCTGTTTCTCTGCATACTTTGTTAGCCCCCTTTTACCCTGTTCTTCAGTGGTCAGGACCCCCATGGACCCTCACAGAGCAGGTACTATTTGGGTGGTGGATCATTCCTAGCACTGCAGTGACACTGACGTGGTGGTGGTATGTTAGTATGTGTTGCGCTGGTCTGAGTGGATCAGACACAGCAGTGCTGCTGGAGTTTTTAAACACTGTGTCCACTCACTGTCCACTCTATTAGACAGTCCTACCTTGTCAGTCCACCTTGTAGATGTAAAGTCAGAGACGATAGCTCATCTGCTGCTGCACAGTTTGTGTTGGTCATCCTCTAGTCCTTCATCAGTGGTCACAGGACGCTGCCCACAGGACACTGTTGGCTGGATATTTTTGGTTGGTGGACTATTCTCAGTCCAGCAGTGACGCTGAGGTGTTTAAAAACTCCAGCAGCACTGCTGTGTCTGATCCACTCAGACCAGCACAACACACACTAACACACCACCACCACGTCAGTGTTACTGCAGTGCTGTTCTCCTGCAGCTCGCAGTAGCATCAGTTTCTGTATGGCAAGTTATAGAAAAACCTGATCAACAGAACAAAGTGCTACATGTAGTAAATTCTGCTGCAAGCTGTTTGTTAGCAAGTATGCCAGCAAATACAATAGTGAATTTAACTGAAGTTGGCAGCAAATTAGCTGAAGTGTCAGTAAGGTCAGTAAGTAAGTTTAGTAAGATCACATTACTTTACAACTTACTAAAACGTCAGCTGTATTATCTTTTATGCTAGTTAACTATCTAGCATGCTTGAAATATAAACTACAGACTAGCCACCAATTTTATGTTGTTTTGCTTCTTTCCTTTAAACAGCGACTTTACATTGTGGAACTCTCAGGCTGAAGGTTTGTCTATAACAAAAGGCCTTACATGTAGAGCCTGTAGGGGCTTAGTAGGGGCTTATTTTGTACAGTGCAATGCCTACAGCTAACAATGAGACTTTACTACTCATGACTCCACCTGTACTCATATGAATCAACTTACTCTGGGCAGGAGATCCACAAGACAACCATCTGAGCATGTATTATGTGGGTGGACCATTCTTAGAGTTACAGAAGAAAACTCATCTGTTGATACACAGTTTGTGTTAGTCATCCTCTAGCCTTTAATCAGTGGTCAGTTCCTGACCACAGGATGCTTTTGGCTGGATATTTTTGGTTGGTGGTCTATTCTTAGTCTAGCAGTTAAACTGGGCCGTTTAAAACGTCCAGCAACAGCACTCTACACTGCAGTTCTGAAAATGACCTACTACTCAAATCATGCTTGCTCAGTGGTGGTCCTTTGGGTGGTCTTGATTATTGATGGGTAAAGGGGTACAAATTGTTTGGAGCAGTGGCACAGCCTGAAATCCCTTTCAAGGGGTGCTGGTTACAGGTTGGGAGGGCGGCTGGGAGGGATTACCTTAATGCATTATTGCTGACCTTACATTTTACTGCCCAGTTACCTTAAGTGCTGAAAGCATAGAACAGCATGTAAAGCAAATTAACCACAGGCCTACTTTTAACAGCGCTAGGCCTTAATGTCTTTCGTGAATGGTTGAGGGCTGTACTGTATTTTTTTCCCAGTATTGCTTATATATTTCAGTAAGTAATGGCCGAAACTAGCACAGCTCATCCAAATTCCCAGAGACTGCAGAAACAGTCAAGCAGGGTTAACAGGTTGGTGTTAAAAACAGCATTGTTTCGTGCCTTTTTGTGGAGTTGGTATAAAACAGTGACAGCATGTGACCAATGGCACTTTGCCATGGTGATAGCAGCTGCTGTGATGATCACAGTAGAGCTTTGTCAGTCACATTATTTAAGATGAAACAAGGCATGAGGATGCACGAACTCAGCAGCAGGTTTGGGTTCATCATACATAATATGAGTGCAGGACGAATTACATTTTGTCTATTGGCTTTGGAGGGCTTTTCTTTTTTGCTGAGCAGTCAGAAAACTGGGGGGCTGGCTTCATAGTGAGATGCCCCTAATGCAAAGAAACAGATGTACCACAATCTGTAATTGCAGAACTACAAAATGCACCTGGACAATGATTGCACATAAGTTGTACCTAATAAGGTGGCCGGTGAGAGCATAAGATTGGTAGACCTCATAAAGTGTCCAGAGAGTGAAAGTACAATGTAGTGAAGGGGATTGTGACTACAGTGCTCAACAAGGTTGGGACAGAACAGAATGTGTTCAGCATACAAAAATGTATTCAGTTGCATTTTGTAAAGGCAGTATTGAGAATACAGTTCCCTTTTACATTTTTAGGCAAATACTTTTAGAATATTTACCCATTAAATTTAAAAAATCCTCACTATCTTTCTAAAACAAACACAGTGCTTGTTTGTTGACTGCTTGAAGTTCCTACTAAAGCCTGAGTAGACTGATAAACCAATGTGTTGCTCAGTTATTAATCTGATCATAATCGGATTTCTGCAGTTATCTGATTATGCAAATGGCCATGTAAACAGCATACTTTGATTAAGTAATCCAATAAAGAGGGCTGGACTTTAGCTCAGTAATCAGATTTCTCAGTGCATGTGAACTCTTACTTCCTTCGGATTTCTCAGTCTGCACATGCACGAGATCAGACGGCGGTACTGGAAATAAGTGAGCAGCGTCGCCACGAGACGCAGCAAAATACTTTTGGAGCAACATTCAATCTAACTACATGCTTGACAAAATAAAGGAGTTAAATATTCTTCATCTTCTAGATGATGTATGTTCGTATTTTCAGGTAAAGCGGCCCAATGTTTTAAAACAAAGCTGCGGCATGAAGTTTGAGTTTTTACATTACATTTACATCACGTCTTCTTCTGTGAGTTTATTGGCCGGTTGCAAAGCAGAAATCTGATTACTGTCTGACTCATGTAGACCAAAAGTTTCCCCATTATTTGATTACTCGAGTGTATGTAAACGTGTTGATCGGATTACTGACAAAATCTGTTTTTCTGTGGTTATCGGATTATTAAGTGCATGTAAACACACTCAATGTTTCTAAACTCTTTTAAAGGATAATGGAACTGAACAGTCTCCATAGCAGACATGTGCACAAGTGATAAGAATGGATGTGCATGCATTTTGTGGCAAGTTCCATTTGTTATTAGCTGATAATCAACAAAAGTCAAAGTGAAGTCAAAATAAACTTTATTGTCATTCAGACTATATAACAAGCAGTGCACAGCTGAACGAGACTGCGTTTCCCCAACTCCGATGTGCAAAAATATACATATATATATTACATAAAAGGCAACTGCACATAGTCATACTAGACAGCACAGACAGACATAAAACATACAAATATTGCACGTTGTATAGAAAAAAAAATATTGCACATTGTTCTCAGTGATAGTATTATTGCACAGTGTAACGGGAAGTGTAAACAGTGATAAGCGCTAAAAAAAGTGTTCAGACAGTCTGTGTGTGTTCAGGGGTTCAACAGTCCTGATAGGCCAGTGTGGTGTGTATTGTTAGTTGAGTAGTCTGATGGCCTGTGAGAAAAAGCTCCTGCTGAGTCTGGCGGTCTTGCACCGCATACTGCGGTAATGTTTGCCAGAGGGCAGAAGGCTGAACGGTCCATGGGCAGGGTGGGTGGAGTCTCTGACTAACCAATTTGTTTGTTAAGATCATGAGGCAGCAGTGGGATTACGGGAGCAGCAGTGGGCGATGAGAGCCAAAATAATGCAGAGAATTTTGCAACTTGAATTTTTCATGAAAGCTCTTAACAGAAGAACTTTTATTATAATAGGGAGGAAAAGTGTGAACTAACTCAAAATTACAGCAGAATTTTGCCCATGTGTCCCCATTTAGCCATCACTACTTTTTCAGAGCGTTCTACACAGCTCTGGAGCTCGAAGACTGAGATGGCTCACCAAAAAGCCTCCACATGCCTAATCTCTCTCTCTCTCCCTTCTTCTCGCTCTCTCCCTCTATCCATCAGCAGCATCTGTGTCTCGTCCTTCAGAGGGCATCATTGTTGCTTGCTCCCATGCTCTGACAGTTTGCTTTGCACGGTGGGTGTGTGTATGCGGAGAGGTGTGTGGTGTGAGCCCCTCGGGTGTTGCAAATCTGTGTATGCTTTGACCAGGCAGGGCCTTTTTTGTGTGTGTATGTGTGCTTGTGAGTGGGAAAGAGAGATAAATAGAGCGAGTTACTTCATGGAGTCAGTCCAGAAGTAGCAGGCCTGAGCTACCATATCACTCCTCACTAGCTGTCGTCACCTCAACACCACTGACTCCTGAGTGTGAGTAAGCGGTGTCAGAGAAAGAGATCATTAATGTCAAGAATCCAATTTGTGGACGTGCTCGCACAAACACAGCCACTGTCGCAACAAAGCCTTCTCCAAAATAACAACTTTATCGGAGGTGGAAAAATGTTCTTAACTTTAAGGGATGTGAGAGTATATTTTTCAGGATTTCATAACTCAGTCGAGTGGTTTGAGTGCACTGTAGAGAAACTTATCTTTACAGTGGTGGTGATACGAATCAGGGGTCGCAATGTCTTCACAAAATGACCAGTGACCATACATGTGTTTTCAGAGTTTATAGGGATCTTTCTACCAAATTGATTGAGTCAGAGTTAAAAATACATTTTTGGACTTTTAACTGATTTGGACTTTAGACAAAACTCCTTTTGCTTTGAGTGACCCTCTAACTAAATCCTTACCTAATGTTTCAGTAGGTAGTAGTTCAGTAGTGAAAATTTTAGCTTATTTTCCATGAAGTACCCAATATTGATAATGAGATGATAACAGCAGAAAGTGCTAGATCAGATATTGGAATTAAAAGAACAAATTCCATCTGTTTGTAAGTAAACATCTGAAATACAACCCAGAATGAAATGATGTGCAAATCATTTAAACCCTGTATTTAATTGAAAATAGTACAAAGACAACATATCAAATGTTGAAACTGAGAAATTTTATTGTTTTTTGAAAAATATTTGCTCATTTTGAATTTGATGCCAACAGCACGTTCCAAAAATGGGACAGGAGCAACAAAAGACGGATAAAGTCGTATAAAGTTAAAAAACACCTGGTGGAACATCTCACAACTACTTAGGTTAATCGGAAGCAGGTCAGTAACAAGATTAGGTATAAAAGAGCATCCCAGAGAGGCTGAGTCTATCAGAAGTAAAGATAAGGAGGGCTTCACCACTCTGTGACACACTGCATGGCAAATAATTGCAATAATTGCAAATTATGTAAAGTAGCAAATAACTTAGGGATTTCATCATCTATGGTACATAATATCATTAAAAGATTCACTGAATCCAGAGAAATCTCTGTTTGCAAAAGACAAGGCTGAAAACCAATACTACTTAGCCATGATCTTTGGGCCCTCCGGCGGCACTGCATTAAAAACAGACATGATTCTGTAGTGGAAATCACTGCATGGACTCAGAAACACTTCTGAAAACCACTGTCTGTGAAACAATTCATCACTGCATTCACATTTCAAAAGCCAGTATTCATGATGGTACAGGGGGACATTAGCGCACATGGCCTGGGTGAAGGCACCATTAATGTTGAATGATATATACAGGATATTACAGCAAGATATGCTGCCATCCAGACAACGTCTTTTTCAGGGAAGGACTTGCTTATTTATTATAATGCCAAACCTAATTCCGCATATATTCCAACAGCATGGCTAAACTGGCCTGGCTGCAGTCCAGACTTGAAAACATTTCATGCATTATGAAATGAAAAATATTGAAATCCTATATCAAGGAAGAACAGAAAAACATCTCACTTTCAGACAGTTGGTCTCCTCAGTTCCCAAACACTTACAGAGTGTTGTTAGAGAAGAGCTGATGCAGCACAGTGGTAAACATGATCCTGTCCCAACTTTTTTGAAATGTGTTGCTGGCATCAGATTCAAAATGGGTATATGTAAAACAATATTTTTTTTAGTTTCGACATTTCATTTGTTGTCTTTGTGCTATTTTCAGTTAAATATAGTGTTTAGATCATTTGCATATCATTGCATTCTGTGTTTATTTACATTTTGCACAGCACCCCAGCTTTTTTAGAAAATTGGATATCAAATAAATGCAAAAGTGTTGAGACCTCATGATATAAAATGCCATGTTTTTGTGTCAGCCTTAAGGGGGGTAAATACTTCAGATGTTGGGTTCCTATCACCACCGCTGTGAACACTCTGAATGACTTTGTTTGCATCCTATTGATTTAATTTTGGAGACATTTTGAAAAAATGGTGGAATTCACCTTTTATTGCAACAACATTTCAAAGCAAGCAATTTTGGCCTATTTTATTTCTGCTGCATCCACTGAGATGTTCACACAATGTAAAGGACAGCTGGCATTTTCAAATGATGTCCTTAGGAGGTGTTGATATTACACAGACATGCATCAAACGTAAGCCTGTGTGCTCAAATGCGTTTATGTAGATAACAGACTGAGAACATCTGCTAGTAAGTGAGCAGGTTGCATGCTAGCAGTAAGATCACCTTTGACCTCTTGCCTCCCTCCCTATCTCTCTCTGATGTTCTGTGGGTCATCATAAGGGAGTGCAGGGTGATATAGCTGGCTTATCTTGTCAGGTGTGTGGGTTGGGTCGGTCTGTGAGGTGAAAAGCAGTGGCCTTGACCCAGTCAAACGTATGGAGCACCTTCTCACCACCATAAATCTACCTACGTGGCCTCAATTCAAACTGCAGGTGCAGAGAGAAGAACCTGGATTTGTTTAAACTTCGCTGCAAGGGTTGCACTGTTTGCTCCTTTTGAATGCAGCTTTATAACCAGACTCTTATCTTCAATATACCAGTCGAGTTTTATTTTGGTGCATGTGTGTTTTGGTGTAAGTTGGCACAATTTTCATTTGTTTTGTATGGTTTGTATGTATGGTTTGATATTTCCCTGCTGGCTGCAGAGTTTGCCATCATGCCCACTGAAATAGTGGCCGAGAATGATTTTCCCCCATAGCCAGAGGCTTCTTGGGCTGGCTGCCCAAGCAATGCTACAACTCAACTACGAGGCTGGCTGGACCAGCTGCTTGAGCGACGCTACACCTCAACTACGAGGCTGGCTGGACCAGCTGCTTGAGCGACGCTACACCTCAACTACGAGGCTGGCTGGACCAGCTGCTTGAGTGACACTACACCTCAACTACGAGGCTGGCTGGACCAGCTGCTTGAGTGACGCTACACCACATGTATGAGGCTGGCTGGACCAGCTGCTTGAGTGATGCTACACCGCAACTACGAGGCTGGCTGGACCAGCTGCTTGAGCAATGCTACACCTCAACTACGAGGCTGGCTGGACCAGCTGCTTGAGCAACGCTACACCTCAACTACGAGGCTGGCTGGACCAGCTGCTTGAGCGACGCTACACAGCAACTATGAGGCTGGCTGGACCAGCTGCTTGAGCAATGCTACATCGCATCTTCGAGGCTGGCTGGACCAGCTGCTTGAGTGACACTGCACTGCAGCTACAAGGCTGCTTGGACTCTCCACTTGAGTGACACTGCACTACAGCTGTGGGGCTGCCTCGACCAGTAGTGTTGAGCTGCATTGGCCAGCCATTTGAGCAATGCCACCCTCCTACTAAGGACTCTGGGCTAGCTGCCTGTGTGATGCTACATCATAGCTGCAGGGCCCCCTTGAGCAACTGGTTTTATCTTTCTGACCGGAAAGTTATTACAAGCAGCATTTAGCTGCTCTTAAGTGAGTAAGCGTTTCTCGACTCATGTTTCCCATGGGATTGTCTCCATTGTAACACTGCAGTTCATTGGTGCATATCACATCTCCTGCCTCTACACAAAAAAAGGTCTGTGATTGGCAATTTTGCATTTCAAACAGCCCCTTCCTGTCAAAGGGAGTGATTCTTGGCCACGTTAAGGGAGAAAATGCACCAAATGATAGGCGGAAATCTGCAAGACTAGTGACATGACCACCACAGTAGCCACATGTAACCTAATGTAACATACAGAAAAATAGTACCTAACTAAGTATTACACTGATTCCTTTCATTAATAGTCTAATATGTTGTTTTTTTTTTATAAATAGTCTAATTTTGAACACATTTTAAAGTAGTATTTTGTTTTCTGATTTAAAAGCTGTGTGTAAGCCATGTTGTTGGCTGTGCATTCCTTTCTGTAGACTAAAAGAGAGTTTAAGCAGTTTGAGCATCTGTCACGCCTCAGGAGGACTCAGACTACATTTCCCACAATACCTTAGTAGATCATGTGACTGAGCAACTTCCCTCTGATGCAGAGTCCAGAAGTGACTCCATTGCCCACAACTCCTCGGGAGATCATATGACTGTGGGTTGTGCACGCACCTATCAGCGCTCACATTCACCGGAGTACTAAACACATTCACCTGTGTTTATTGTCATATGACCCACTTAGTACAGTTTATAAGCCCGGGCTTTAGTCTTAGTCGTTGCGAGGTATTGTTTCTTCTTGAACTTGCTGAGCGTTTCTATTATCTGTTTGCCACTACCTGTTATGACCTACGTTTTGTTTCACTGACTTTGATTTTTGCCTGTCCCTTCTTGTACTTTTGCTGACTGTTTTTGGATACGTGTTTTGGCCTGGTTTTTTGACTACGATATCGGATCTCTCCCTTGGTGTTGTTTGCTTTGGTTATGATCACTTCGGTGATATTGTACTGCTTTCTGGTTACGACCCACGCATGTTTTTTGACCTCTTCTTTGTCGCACTCAAATAAAGCCTGGTGTACATTTTTTATCCGCAAGCGTCTGGATTCTGGTGCATCGTCACAGCATCGTACTTCAACACTTTATTTTAGCTTTGTAGTTTTCAAGAAAAATCTGATTTGACAATCTGATTTAGCCCATCTCCAAAGAAAACGGTGAAGCAGTGCGATGCTTAGTTGTTTTTTAATTAATATTATTATTTTAAACCTTCTTCTGAAACCACACACAATGAGAACTATGGAAAATCCATTTCAGAAGATGTCCATTGGGCCCCTTAATGACTGACAGGTTAAAGAACAGCCCGGACACCTTTTCCTCTGCTGAACCCCACCTCTCCTCTCATACTTCCTCGTCTGTGGGGAATAATGCTTCCTGTGGCTTTCAGCATATTAGTGACTCTTTTGAACAGTGAATGCCATCCACCCCTATTAATGGACCATTTAAAGCCATTTTAAACACTCTAAAAGCGAAGGGCATGAGCAAAAGCTCAAAAGTGTCTTGTGTGACATTTTAAATATGTATTATTTTATCAGGGCTAAACAGTTTATTTATATCCAACACACTTTAACTGGCCTACGTTGGGAAAAGTTTAATCTGCCAAAAAGTGGAAAACCAGTTATAAGCAGTGAAAGAAAGTCTGGGTCAGCCCGCTTAGCAGATGAAGTAGAGAAATTATGCACTTCTCTATATGAGATGTACACAGTGAGCAAACAATGTAATGCTTTTGTTTCAGTGGATCAACAATAAGCAACAATATATGACTTCCATCTGGCCTGTTTAGGTGAATTTTGAGGCACTGTTCTCTTCAGCACGGAAATCTTTAGCCGTAAGTTGCGCATTATCATGCAGTCTGAAAGGTGTTTCAACAGATAGATTACACATTGAGTTTATAGCAGTAGAAAGATGTTTCTAGATTAGGTATAAATTACTCTTCACAACATTCTTATCTTGCTTGATTGCGCAACTTGGATGGTGTTGATTGTCCAAGTTGAGGGCATGCATGTGTGAAATATGTTGGCAGGTACATTGAATATATAAACAGAAATTAAAGTTTAAATGCATTAATTTACACTTAAAAAGTTTAGTAAAAAATGTACCATTGCTACATCACTCTGTAAACATACCTTCTCACCTCTACAGCAGTGCAGAAGTATTCCCTAGAGTGCAGTTTATCAGTTTAAAAAGCAGGAAAAACACCTTCTGATGATGTATCCTGAAGGTGGGAGGAACTTTGGAAAAACTACAACTGCTTTGGGTGGATTTTTGGGAGTGGGCTGTATTGATTTTATTTACACTGATCAGGCATAACATTATGACCACCTTGTTTCCTTGCAGTAACTGCAGCAACACTGACGTGGTGGTGGTGTGTTAGTGTGTGTTGTGCTGGTCTAAGTGGATCAGACACAGCAGTGCTGCTGGAGTTTTTAAACACCTCAGTGTTACTGCTGGACTGAGAATAGTCCACCAACCTAAAATATCCAGCCAACAGCGTCCTGTGGGCAGCGTCCTGTGACCACTGATGAAGGACTAGAGGATGACCAACACAAACTGTGCAGCAGCAGATGAGCTATCTTCTCTGACTTTACATCTACAAGGTGGACCGACAAGGTAGGAGTGTCTAATAGAGCGGACAGTGAGTGGACACAGTGTTTAAAAACTCCAGCAGCACTGCTGTGTCTGATCCACTCAGACCAGCACAACACACACTAACACACCACCACCATGTCAGTGTTACTGCAGTGCTGAGAATGATCCACCACTCAAATAGTACCTGCTCTGTGAGGGTCCATGGGGGTCCTGACCACTGAAGAACAGGGTAAAAGGGGGCTAACAAAGTATGCAGAGAAACAGATGGACTACAGTCTGTAACTGTAGAACTACAAAGTGCACCTATATAGTAAGTGGAGCTGATAAAATGGACAATGAGCGTAGAAACAAGGAGGTGGTCATAATGTTATGCCTGATCGGTGTGTGTTAAAATGGCCAGAGATCCCAGAGCTTTGGGCTGTTAATGATACAGGTGAGAACTGCAAAGCCAATTGGTTCTACTCAGAAGGGCAGGAGTGGAGCAGTGGTGTATGTAGTAAAGGGTTAATAAGCACTTACAGCATGAGTAAAACCCAAGACTGCATGGACTTAGAGGTTTAACGGACAAACCCAAACCCCTCCATCTCTCTTTCTCCTCTCCGGCTACTCCTTCCCCACAGCTGCCCGGGATGAAAAATGATGTTTTTACAGGTGTCTCTCACGATGCGGATGCTGTCTCCGCTTGGCTGGAAATCACATTCGTCCCTGCTCCTCCCCTCTTCTCTCTCTCTCTCTCTCTCTCTCTCTCTCTCTCTCTCTCTCTCTGTGTCTCTCTGTCTCGCACTCACTTTTCTAACTTAGGCTACACGTGCACCTCAGAGCAGAACCTGGTCGAAGCGGCTGCAGTGGGGAGATATATCAGTGCATATGCATTCCCATTGCCTAGCAGGGGGAGAGCCTTTAACTAGGCTTTTAATGGCTAATCTGGGCTTCAGGACGTGTTGATTTGACTGTTGTGTCTCTCTGAAGTGCTAAGCAGACGGCAAATAACGTCTGTCTCTCCGACACTCTCCGGAGAAGGTGGCGGGAGAGAGACCTTAGGGCCACTTAGGGCCAGATTCATAAAACGCACTGGCAGATTTACCATGACGCTAAGAGTAAATAGCGTCACGGTTCTGCGTTCATAAACCAGGATTACAGCAAGTTGCACTTAAATCAGCTTCTTCTTCTTCCTGCCGTAAATTCGATTTTTGGTGAATCCCCCTCCTGTGTGGGGAAAGTAAGTTTAGCTTGTTCAAAACGATTTACTGGAAGACGTTTTAGCGGTTTTAGTATCTCATTTACATGTAGATTTTGATTGGCTTTGGCCTGGACACAAGAGGAATACTGCAGTGTTAAAAAGACAATGGTGCACTAATGGTGACTTTATGATTAGGTCTTGTTTACCGAGCCACACATTTTAAGTGGCGTAGTGCTGTTCCTGCTGAGTTCTATGAATCCGGCTTTTTGCCTTATTGCAAAACTTCTACATGCACATTGTCTGTCCAGGGAATCCATTCTTTTCCAAAGAACTTGTTCTAATTGCAGATTCTGAAAGAACTGGTTATATAATCACTGTCATATTAAAAATGACATAATGTGCTAAAATGACTTGAACTGAAAGCTTATCACATTCATGTACATTGATGTGTATGCATTTTCCTTTTCTTACGAGTGTTTTCTTATGACAGCATTTACATGTACCCTAACTACGCAGTCTGATCAGTCTGTTCTTCTACATGTAGTCCAAACAAAGCTGCATTTTTCAAAACAATGAAAGTTTTATTTGTTTCCTAGGAGTGCAGTTGTTGTATCATGGTCAATGAAAATGATACGTTAGCCTCCGGTTTGATATCAGCGCACCATGTTTGTTTATGAAGCTCCAGTTGTGGTCAAAATATGTGCCTATAAGACACGTAAAAATGAGACATCATCACCTATAGAGTATATCATTTTCTACCCATTTCCAAAGCCATAAAAGAATTTTAAACCTGTAAGAATTTTAAATCTTTTTTTTAATCTGTAGATTTGGTACTTTCAGTGCTCTTTTGCTACTAGTGTCAAAGCGAATGTCTACTTTAATGCCTCGAGTCATGAAAGGTAGGACATAAATGGTCCATAAACACTTTTTATGTTCGCTGTGCCAGTACGCTTTAGTCCAGGATATCTCAGTTTAGGTTTGTAAGTTGCTGTGTTGTTTTTCCTCTTAGCTGACTGATTTGAACCTTATGTTGTCTTCATTGGGAACAAGTTGTGCATGTTATGAGTGCTTTACTGTGAAGAGGGTTGAAGTGTTGGCTGTGTTTATGTGAATCCTGCATTCTTGTTGATGTGTAGCAAGAGACACAGTCTTGCTATTGTTATGTATGACTTTAAGGAAGAAGCGTAGGGTGATGACTGCACTGCTATCAGCTTTAAGTTATAGCCTGATGTTATGACATTATGACATTGAATTTTCATATTTTCATTCATCAATGTTTTCTCACTACAGTAACCAGCATGCATTAAGCAAATACATCATACTACCATTGGCAATCCCTGCGGTGTCATCCAGTCTTGACTGCTAGCCTAGCCACTGATATTTATTCTAATAAATACAACCAAGCTTGTATTAATATGACTCATACCGCAGATGTTAAACGAAATCATAAAGAAAACTGATTCTCTCTTTATTTAGCACAACATAAATGCCAAAAACAACAATTTTAGCTAGAAAAAAACAAGTAAACTGAGGCAATGTATCTAGATCACCAGCTACCTTGCTAACTTTAGCTTCTGGCTTGTTTTTCTCCTCATTTGACAAGTCATTTCGGTCATTTGAGTAATCCATTCTCTCCACTGTATTGATGGTTTGAAGACAGTTATAGGACTACAATGAGATATTTGAGGTATATGCTCAAAAAAACATTCAAAACGGCCTGCCCCCAAAAATCCACCACCTTTAAGCTACATCATTAGAAGGGCTTTTTGAAATTGATCGCATTTAAAATGTGTACACAGTGATAATCCTCCCATTCTATGGACAATTAACCCCTTAAAGTCCCAGGCTGTTACATACTAAGGCTAATTATACAATAACTACACTGTTATTAATAAAGGTTCTGTGCAGGTACATTTTTCGTTCATCAAAGGTATAAACAGTGTAAATGTTCCCTCAAAGGTACAACAGTGGTTTTAAGGTCTGATTGTGAACCTTAAATAAATTTTTCCAGGTGAAAAGTTCGTATTTGTACCTTTTCATAACCGAATGTTTTAAAACAGAACAGTAAAATAAAAGCCTGGAGACGAGACGGGGTGTGTGGAGTTGATGAGTGATGAATTGATGAAATGATGGTACCAGGCCTAATAAAAGAGAATCACTCCAGTTACGTTACATGTTTGTCCTCGTTGGCAATAGTAATATAATTTTATCAAGTTCAGCATGTAGATCTGGAGCTTTCCGTGTTCTACAGTGTTTTTTACCACTGTATAAAAGATAACAAGCCCTCCTTTCTTGATGTTTTTTTCTGAGTGAGCATAATGAATTTGTTTATTCACAGTCACCATAAAACATGACTGAACATGACCTAGATAGATTAGTTAGATCATGTTCTTTACATATCAAATTAATGCAGCAACAGCACTGAGAAATCAGAGCAGAGAACAGATTAAAGAGCAGAAATAGACACTTTTTAGCGTCAGGCAAATCAGATCGACCTACTATTTGGCTTATTAAAGGATCATTAGGCTGCAGATAAGCATAGCCAGTTAAGCTCACATTTAATTTGCTTGGGCCGTGTTCTTCCATCACCTGTCCCGGCAGGGGGTGATAGTTCACAGAGAGGAACAGGGAAAGAAACAGTAGAAAAGGAGGAGACAGAAAGCAACAATGGGGAAAGTTAGAGAGACAGTGAGAGGAGCAACAGCTGTTCAGCCATTTACTCCGCCGACATTGCTCCTTCTCCAGATGTTATGAAACGCGCAGCGGAACGGCAGGCAGGAAAGTGGGGGGAGGTAAGCAAGCGCTTTTGCCAAGACGGAATCATCATAGAATATATTTTATGGCTTTCACATTCGACGTGCTATGTGGACAGGGACCGAGGGCCGATAGTTACGGTGCCCAACACCATCATCTCTGTAAACAAAAACACTACACGGTGAACTCATTACGACTTTAGCCATCAGCGGGATGAAGCTTTTTCACTGCAGTTTATTCCTACGTTTATGGCCTGTTACTTTTAACATTGATGAAAAAGTCATTTGAACACAGTTGATTCATATCTGTTGCAATACATTCTTAAAAGGCAAGGTTCCTAAATGGTGCTTGGCTTGTTTGTAGAGTTCTACGAAAAATCTGTAGCTTCTTTCTGCAGGAACGATTTCAGAATGGAAATTGGCTTGGATATTTTAAATATAATGAAATACTACGGGGAGATTCACTCGAAAGAGGCCCCGAATATTCTGTAATAACTCTCTCTAGGACAAATCAATCTGAACAAAACAACATGCAATGAGCTCCTCAGTATATGGAACTTTGAATAAGCTGGGATGCCCCTGCGTTGGAGCGATGAGGTAGGTGCCGGACAGCCATTGCGAATTTTAACCTCTGTTCGCAACTTCCAGGTGCAGACCCCCGTACCCCTTCATGTGTCTGGCAGAAAACAGAGATCACTTCCAGCATCGCATGTAATGTAATCGATTACACATACATCAAAGTATGTAGCGTTTTTTTGGTTCAGATTGCTTCATCCTAATGGGAGTCACAACAGAATATTCGGGGCCTCTTTCGAGTGAATCTCCCTGTATATTGTTCCTTGTAAATCTGTTATCAGATTAACTAGGACATTGTTGGCATTGAGCTGCTGGTGAGCAATGAGGGCTGAAATTGCATTGTATATACATTATCTGAGTATCACATTTTAGCTGTTACACAAATATGGCTGTGTTATACTGTAGACTTCCTGTCATTTTCACTTTAAAAGGTTATTTAAGAACACTTTGTATGTGTCCATCATCTTATCTTGTTTGCATGTAATTTCGCCAGATGATTCCACAGAGCATTCTGCTGATGACAAGGCTGCATAATAATCATATTCTAGAGCTGCAGCTGTGTGCATGCTAAAGGAACTCACTCTGGGAGGACTACTGGAAATAGTCTGAACATATTTGCAAAAAGGTTAAAGCAGTGATTCTCAAACTGGTCATCAGGGACCCCCGGACGATCCACATCTCTGCTCTATCACTATGTGTTGCAAGTTAGGTTGGAGCAAAATCTGGACCAGTTTGAGAAACGCTGCTTTGAAAGGTTCTTTCTGCTGACAAAAAAGCTTCATGCTGGTCCTGCTGGCTGATCAGCATACCAGCATCCAGGACCCAACATATGCTGGTTTTCCTGGAGACCAGCTAAGCTGGTCTGTGCTTTTCTAGCAGGACTTTAGGGAACTAAAAGTGGATTTTATTTCATCACAACAAAGACCCAATCCCATTTCACCACTCAGCCCTTAGCCTTTTGTTTTGTATGTTCACGTTTAGGTTTAGGGTGTATTCTTTTAAGATAGAGGGGCAGTGTTGGGGCTACATGACCCTCCAAACAGAGGTTTTTCAGAGACTCCAAAAAGAAAAATATGAGAAAGAAAGAAAAACCGGTATGATGGAGCACAGAGACCAAAGAAACCCACAAATGTGAGAATTTTCTCTGTTAAATAATTACAGTAACCACTGTACTATCTTAGCTTAATGTCATTTCAGTGTATTTTGGTCGTTTTCTTCATAACAAGCAGAAAAAAACGCTAATAGTATGCTAATGTCTCGGCAGCTAGCTAGCTAACTTTCCCGTTCCACCTTAAATAGTCCAGCAGTTCTGACATCTGAAGCACCAGAATGTTTCTGCAGCTCTATTTAAGGTGGAACAGAACAATTCGAACAAGAATCTGGTGAATATCTGACTTCAGCTTCATAACACTGAAGAATTAAGGGTGGGTGATAATAAATAATTGCCCCCCTCTTTGAAGGCATATGATGCCCTAAATGTAACTAAAGCCCAGCAGTGAGGAGCTGAACTTTACCCTCCTCTGCTGTCACTGCAGACTGGCAGGGTCGCCTACAGAGCAGCGCTAGTAGCTGTTAATGAAGTGATGCTCTTTTTATTTGAGGGTTTAATTTCATAGAGAAGATTTCAACCACTACCCTGTAACTCAGTTCCAAGGGGCAACACTTGAAAATAAGGGGTAGCAGTAAAAAGAAGAAATGGGACTGGGCCAAAGGGTCCTTCATGGTAGCTTTACTTTTAAGAATCTAGGAATTGCCACAGCACACCCAATGGGATGCAACTGTGGATAGTATTCTGTTGGTGATGTATTCCATATAGCATCTTTATTGATAGTCTTTTTGTATCCTCCCTCAGTGGGTGGTCCCAGGTAGGCTCTCTGGATTCAAACTGCAGATTTGTAGTTTTTTTTTTTAAAACTATTCGGCTCTCCCGAACATACACTTCCTCTGCATCTGGAGGAGTCGCCGCTATATTTCAATGTGGCTACTGTATTCCACAGACTTCCCATTCCTCAGCTGTAAAAGGCGCTGGAGGGAGGGCGAGGAGGGATGAGGGAGGAGGTGGATTGGAGTAAACGGATATTAAAACTTTCCTATGGAGTCCAGCTTCGGAGTGCGGTTTCAGATACATTGCCTTTCATACGGCGGGAAGGCAACGTGAACTTCTTTTTATCTGGGCCATAATTGAGAGGTTAAAATGGCTGGACAGACGAACGGGTGAACGAGAAATCGAGTGAGCGAGCGAACGAGTGCTGCTCGATGAATAAAATGACTACCTGAGTAAAAATGAGAGTTCATCGAACGTGATGGATGGTCACCAGGGGTGACATTACAACAAAAAGATGCCTTCATCTGCCCCGCTCACCACCACCACCTCCCCCTTTTTTTTTAGCCATCCCTTGCTTTTTTGCACTCATCTTTTCCGAGAAAAAAAAACTACTCATTGCATTTGCACATGTCCATCCTCCTCGAAAACATGGCCGCTAACACGTAGATGAATAAGTGCAGCCGATCAGCTCCATGCAGGACATGATGCTCCTGAGGAACATTAAAGCGCATTTCAGCCCTTCCAAAAGAACCAGGAGAAAGGAAAAGGGGAAAGGAGAGAGGGGGAGAAGAAAGTGAAGGGGGGGAAAAAATGGAGGCCTGGCAGAAAGATTAGATTAGCACTTTTAAAACATCTGTGGATTCGTCCGGCCCAAGCTACCGCTTCCCAGCAGATTGCTGCTCTGTCCCACAATTCCTCAAACACCTTCATCCCACCCCCGCCTTTCGTTGTCCGTCTGATCCGTTTTCCGCTCAACGTTCATACTTATTTCTCTATCTGCCTGTCCTTTTCAAACTGCTCAAACGTCGAAAAAGTGGCTCCAGAGCCGAGCATCACGGCTGGACACAGCTCTTTCGAGGCACGCAGCCTGTCGAAATGTACGAAGAGTAATGAAAATGCTTCATGTTGAAGTCGCTCAGCACTGCTGGGGAAACGTTTTGATTCATGAGTCTTAGTCAACAATGTTTTTGCTCATGATGAGTAGCCGTGAGTGCTTTTGACTGCGTGAGTCATGAGTTTAACTGAAACACTGCTCAACCTGGTTAGAATAGCAGGATGCAATTTGAGTCAAGCTCATGCTATGAGATTAATTCCCCATCGAAGCAGCTGTCAAGGCCTGTGATCAGGGCTTAATGATTCTGGGGAAAATGTCACATTGTGATATTTCCATTTTTTGCACATTGGCTACGTTTACATGCAAAGATTTTAGCCAACCTGAGGTGTTTATTCTCACTCTACTCAACAATCTGATGGAAAATCTCTGTTTAAATCCATACTACAAGTAATCAGATCCAAAATTACGCACATGCGTAGAGAACCGCTTAGTGTAGACGTTACCATGACAATGAGCATCACCTGAGTCCAGTCAGAGTGAGATGAGCAGCAGTGAGCAGCGCTTGTGTTTTTAATTACTTTAAAATGATGTCAGACTCAGGAAAACGTCCTTCACATGTCCTTATTAAAGAAGGCCGAGAGGAAGACGTCGTGTTCTGAGACACATAAGCTGGACGTCCGTCCCACCGCCATCTTTTAAAGATCAGAGCATAAACTTCATCTCCTCTGCAGACCAGTTTCTGCTCCGCCATGTTGAACGGTATAAACTTTCACTATGACGTGACGAACATGATCAGAACGGACTTAAACTTTCCGATAGGGAATGTAATCAGATTCAGGCGTTTACACGGATATTATTCTTCTATTTCACAGATTATTTACAGGATTACCCACCTCATTCAATTGGATAGAAACTGTATTCCGAATGGCCTCAATCAGACTAGACTATTCCGATCGAGGTGTTTACATGGACGTATTCTATTCCGATTGAGCTGTTAGTCTGGTTATTAATGGATTATTATGCCGCATGTAAACTTGGCTATTGTGATATTTGAAAAAACAAAAACAAGTAAAAAAAAATGTCATTTACCCAGCTTTCCACTGCAGATGTATTCAGCCAAGAAGTTTGACATCCAAGCTTTGCCTCTTTGGTTTAGAACTGGAGCAGCAAGGCTGTATTTAAGAACAAACCCTAGAACTCTATAGTCACCCAGATAGTTTCTTTGAAAATACATCACCAAAACTTCTTTAAACCTGTTCAAACCCAAGCAACTTTTTTTTAAATGCGAAGAGTTAACTATTGCTTCGTCAGTAGAAACAGTGCATTTAGAATGAGATCAATGACCCTCATTCACCAGTATCTTCTTTAGTTTGTTCTTAAATGTGTTCTTGAGGAAGGTCCTGAGAAAAAGTCTACGTCAGATTCATGACGTGTTCTTAAAGCGCAGAACTGTTCACAGCTTTGTGCTCTTGAGTGTGTGTAGATTCTGTTCTTACCTAAGAACAAATCCCCACCTAAGAAAACACTGGTGAGTCAGAGTCTTCGTCAAAACTGCGTAAGTGGGTTTAAGAAGAAATTTCTCTTTAAGAATGGTTGGTTAATGAGGCCCACTGTTCTGGTTAGGGCTGCATAATATGACAAAATACCATATTGCAATCGTATTCCTACACATTGTGATCACAGTGTAGTTTCCAGTATATTCAAACACTTCAGAATGTCTTGATATGATGTTGAAAGAATGATTTGATGAAAAATTGTGTCCAAATGTTCTTCTTCATTTCGGTGCTGAAGCTACGAGGCTAACGTTGGTAACATTAGTTACCCGAATCTTTTCCATAAACACATGCCCGAAAACCTCTTCCAACCTGAGCACATCCAGCTGGTCATTAAGGTTGTGCAGACTTGTTAAGGCAGTTTAGGACACATGACTTATTGTAAATTAGTGAAATCATTCATTTTCATATATTTTACAGATTTTTTTCAGGACAGCTTCCATTCTTTTTTGAAGACTTTCAGCTTTTCAAAGAAATCTACAGTGATATTTTTCCACACTTCCCAAACTCAGTCTTAGGAGTTGGCTGCATTTTCTACTTGTCATGATCTAAATAATCCCAAACACATTCAGTTATGTTGAGGTCTGGACTCTGGGGCAGTCAGTCCATTGTTTTGAGATGGACGATCTGATCTTTTTCAGGCCCTGATTCTCAGGTTTTCAGTGTCAGCACTTAAGAAAAGAAAGAGAAAATTGTATTTAAAAAGTTGATTTTAGTTTTTCTGTGGACAGCTATGCTTTGTAGTTATAAACAGGGAGGCATTGGGGTGGAAAGGTTGAGAACCCCTGACATAAACCACACCAATCATAGGCAACATTAGTGAAAAGGATGCTCATAGCTTACATTTAGTGATTGGTTAGTGGGCTCATTTGCAGATTGTGATGCAGAAGAATTTCAATGCCAATTTCACAAAAATGATTAAGGAACAATAGACCGTGCAGCTCCACTCATAACCGTTCTCTCCCAGCTTTGGTTGAAGCAGAAGGCTGTTTCCATGCTGAAAGTGCTGGACACTTGATAAGATCCCTTGAAGATGTGACAACCTGCCAGAAAAAAACAGAACATGAGAATGTTGGTCCTCTTAAACACCTTTCCTCCTAAAGCACCACTGACACGCACTCTTGAAGGCTCTGCTGTGGGGCCAACAGGCTTAATTAGTCTCCTCTACTGAGAGGTGTTGAACTGTGAGTTCCTTCCACACTGTACTGTCATGACTCTTGCGCTCACTCTCAGCACATTTAGCTTCGCTTTTGAGGGCTTAGGCCTCACAAAGGCCTCATAAAACGGCCTCCTAAGCGTATTTCTCAAAGATGTTTTTTGGGTGGATGATGGGTCATTCCATATGCCCAGTGGGATGCTAGGGAATTTCAAGCAATCCATAGTCCATTTGACAAGACTTAAAGGAATGATTGGTTGAATTTGAAACATCACAACTAACACACCACCACCATGTCAGTGTTACTGCAGTGCTGAGAATGACCCACCACCCAAATAGTACCTGCTCTGTGAGGGTCCATGGGGAGTCCTGACCACTGAAGAACAGGGTAAAAGGGGGCTAACAAAGTATGTAGAGAAACAGATGGACTACAGTCTGTAACTGTAGAACTACAAAGTGCACCTATATAGTAAGTGGAGCTGATAAAATGGACAATGAGCGTAGAAACAAGGAGCTGGTCATAATGTTATGCCTGATCTGTGTATATTATATGAAGTAATTTTTTAGGTTGAACTGATGAAACACTTTCTACACTGTAACTACAACATGGCAGAGAGAAATATTTTGCGTACAAAAGCATGGCTGTGATTTGGGTTTATTTCCTGCAAGTCAGCGAAAAACGGGCACTACAGCACACATGGAACGCATCTATTGTCCACTGCAGTGAAGAACATGAACAGAGTCACGTTCGGTTTGTAACTGGACGACACAGAGCGTGACAGTGAAAAGTGAATGCTGAAATAAATTAAGAAATGCAGCTTTCTGCTATTTATAGGAACAGAGAGTTGGGAGAAGGATAAAGGCCGTAAACCCGGAGCTGCCTGGACTACACACTGCTCAGCAATCCCTGTTGGCCAGCCTTTTACCTATTGCTTCAACCAAGTTTAAGGATACATGCTGAGAGCAAGTTTCTGGAACTTCTGAGCTGCTACTGTTGCACAATTGATGGAAAGTGTCCTGCCGGCATGTTTTTGCCATCAAACATCACAGGCTTATTGACGTGCAAAAGAACATCTTCATTTTTCTTTGAGGCAGCTCACTTCTGTACTGTTTCAGCAGTATATTTTGATTTTATAGCCAGTTCTGCAGCAAGTGAGTCGAACCCGGGCCTGAATCTGGGTTAAATTTGGTCATTTCATAAAATAAGAGCCATAAAAAAGGCACTGTAGGGCTGTATTGGACTCATCCGGTTCAAAATCTTCAACCTGAGTTTTATAAAGAGAGTCTCTTGGTTGCAGCATGGCTCTAGATCAGAACAAAAAGCAATATGTTTCACCCTGGCTTAACTGTGCTGACATTGGAGTCGGTCAGTGGTGTCGGTAATAAAAGGTTATTACGGTGTTTTGGTTTTATGAGGTAGGTGTGTTTTGTGCCACTGGAGAGGGACAGTGAGTAAAAGTTAAACGGCTGCAAAACAACAACACGCTGAAGTTAGAAAATAAAAACGCGCTTCCATCTAACAGGGAGTGATGTCATCAGTGAATCACAACCATACTGATAGCTTCCAGATGTTGCTTTAGTGTCACATCTCTTTGCCTCATTACATTTCTTATTTGGACCAGCATAACAATGCAAAATACATTATACTTGTCTTGTATCATCATCAGCAACTGGGCTAAAAACTGACCAAAGCATGTTGATCTAGCATGTTGGGTCAACTGGAACTCAGTTAGAAATGCAGTGTACTTTACTGAAGTATTTCCATTTTGAGCAACTTTTTACTTTCACTCCACTACATTACAAAGTCAGATATCTCACTTTTTACTCCACCACATTATGAGAAATCTGTCGTTCCTTTTGGTTTATGTGTGTATAAAAACGTAACATGTCAAAACGAAAGAAGCATGAAGCAGAACACCCATCAGGGCACAGCGCACTTTGTTTTGAGCTTGTTTTGACCTGTTGGTCATTCCGACCCAGTGCAGCACACAGTTCAACGTCAGTGCAGCAGTGTAAAATATTGGGAGAGTCTATTCAACATAAATGATGGACTAACCTAACTTTGTGTAAATAGACCACAATATAGAAATATGTACACATATGCAGTTGTGACTGACGCGTCTTTTTTCTGAATTTATACAAACACTATTTCATATTATAGTAAATTTGTTTTGGCTAGTTTATGTTTATGAACAGAGACCTACAGATGCAGTTTAGTAAAGGAAACTCATTTGTGAACCTGAGTTTAAAGTTTTTATTAAACTTAAACTTGTAACTAAGTTAAATAAATCTTAAACTGAAAATTTACTTGCTTGTAAAAAGTTATTTCAGAGCCACTCAGTTCTACCTGATGGAAACTGTTTGCCTTCAGTGTTTTGTGCTTATGATCATTTTAATAGACATCAGCGTCACTAATTAATGACATTCTATTAAAAGACTGGTTTACCAAGAGAGACACTGGAGTATTTTCACCTTAAATGAGTTAATGAAGCGAGTCTAGTTACAAAAATGATAATAGGACATTAAAATCATAATTAATCTTTTAGTACTTTTACTTTTGATACTTAAGTACATTTGAAGGCAAATACTTTTGTACTTTTAGTCAAGTGGAGGTCTGAAGGGAGGATCTTCTACTTTTACTGGAGTGATATTTTACCTTGGGTATCTCTACTTTAACTCAAGTACATGATTTGTATACTTCATCCACCACTGAAGATATCTGCTTTTGTAGGAGCCTGTAGAGACTTTCCAGTTTCAGATGCCGCAGCCATCCATGGCCTGGAGTTCCTAAGAGCACAATTAGCCTTGTATTCTCGGGTTGGGTGTGATGAGCCCCCTTTCAGCTCAGTTCCTGCTTCACTCAGTGATATGTTAGCCAATGTGGGCATCTGTTATCTCACTCAACACAAGTGGCAGTTAGTGTTCTCCTCCAAGCGTGTTGAGCTGTCCACTGACGTTGCATTAGCAGCAGTTTAAAAAGATTGCCGGCTTCACATCTTGGAGGAAGCATGTGCTTGGCTTCAACCTCCTAGTCTCGTGGGGCCAGACGTGATCTCATACGAAGAATAGATGTTAACACTTGTTAACTTGTTCAACTTTTGGTGTGGCAAAGCCCACTGAAAACAAGGGCACCCCCCCCCTTCCAAAAATCCACCCCCCAAATCTCCCAGGTGCGTCTTTTAACACCCAGAGTATAGTTGATAACACAAGTGTAATGTTATCATTAGCTCACGTTCAGAAACGCCCTTTGCTTTAGTTTTGTCACAAAAATCGCCTCAATTAAACCACTTCAAATACTCAGTTTAAACATAGTAACTCAAGAGAAGAGAGAATTGGCTTGACTATCAACAAGACACGGTAAAGGTTTATTTACCAAGCCTTGGCCGGCTTACTTCTTAACGTTTACTGTTAAACTCAAAAACTCTGGGTATGTTTCCATTACTGTCCATAATGAAGAGCAACAGTGATTGTGGAGATTCCGGCTGCATAAGCAGATCACAGTAACGAGCAAGAAAGTAGCTTCAGGCAATTTCAGACAGACTTTTTCCGTCAGTGGCTTGTTGGAACAGCTGTGTTCATCAACAGCAAACAGCAAAGTTCATACCATTCAGTGGTGACTACATGTATTTACAACATTATGACCACCTCCTTGTTTCTACGCTCATTGTCCATTTTATCAGCTCCACTTACTATATAGGTGCACTTTGTAGTTCTACAGTTACAGACTGTAGTCCATCTGTTTCTCTGCGTACTTTGTTAGCCCCCTTTTACCCTGTTCTTCAGTGGTCAGGACCCCCATGGACCCTCACAGAGGAGGTACTATTTAAGTGGTGGATCATTCTCAGCACTGCAGAAACACTGATGTGGTGGTGGTGTGTTAGTGTGTGTTGCACTGGTATGAGTGGATCAGATCACAGTGTTTTTTTTTTCCAGTCCAGACAAAACATTTGCAAGATTACTTGCATATTAATGAGCACAAGTTAACATAAATGCAACAAGCAATGCAGCATTTCATAAAATTGAACAGCTGAATGTACTATCCCTTGGTTGGGTAAGCACCCTACACTATACCGAGCCCTTAGGCAAGACTTCACCTACCTGTGTAAAATGATCAAACTGTAAGTCGCCCTGGATAAGAGCATCTGCCAAATGCTGTAAATATAAATGTAAATGTAAAAAGCAGCAAAGTCAGAAACCCAAACTGTCAAGCATCCTAGCCAAAGCAAACTGCCACAGCGGGCGTGGACATGTTTTTTTCCCCATTTATGTTTTACCCCTTTCTCTTTTTAAAGATGATGCAACTTTTTTCTTTAACTCGGGTGACATTTTATATTTGGCTTTGGGAATGGGCATGCTCTCCTCGGTCGAAGTATCAGGTCTCGTTTTAATAGATCCCCCCTGACACATCTTTTGAACTTCTGGAGCTTCAAATTCAAAGTACATTCACAGAAACACTAGCTCACTGCTAAAAAACTTGAAAGCTTAACTGGCGGAATATGGAATTGGCAGAATATGGAACGGTTGCTAAGCAGTGGTTGGAGGAGAAAATAAAGAGGACGTATAGGAAAGGCATGGCGAGCATCAGGATTATGATCAGCTGTAACACAATGAGAAATTAGTTTACTTTTTTCCGCAGAGCTGCTAGTAAATTTCCCACTGCTACTGGCACTGTCTGGATTTTTTCATAGGGGCCTCTAGTGACTCAGACCACTGGAAGATCCAGGCCTGCCCCTTCCTTATGCAAGTGGATTATCTTGTAGGTAATCTGAAAATACAGGGTGATTCAAAAAGATTCATCTGATTTTAAAGCGCAATCTTTTACAACTGTGAGGCGCCTAGGAACCAATCACATACCAATTGAAAGAGGGGGTCATAGAGTTTCTGACTGTCAGTGGAAGATGGCTCCCTTCAGCCTGAGAGGAGATGAGACCCCTGAGCAGAAAGCGTTCTGCGTTCTCCACTTCAATAAGAGTGAATCCGTCATACCTGTGCAGTGTGATTTTCATGGGCAGTGAACAGCTCCAACAGCTCAGAGCGTTCGTCGTTGGTTCCACAACACTGGATGATCTCCTAAATCACACCGAAAGAGCTGTGAGTGCAGCGACACCCAACATGCTCAATCCAGTACGGGATGAATTTGACTATGGTGTTGATGTTGTCTGTGCAGCTGGAGGAGGTTCATACTGAGACCTTGTACAACTACATAATAAACTTTATGCTCATTTAAACCATTTACAGTTTACTGCATTGATCTGTGATGATTTACAAGTGAAATAAATAATTTAGAAATCGGACGAATCTTTTTGAATCACTCTGTAGATAACATACTGTATGGTCATTTTGACTGGAAATTAAATAAGTGAAGGGTGGTCTCTGATGGGAAACTGTAATTTGTCAAAGTTGTAAATTAAATACGGCATTTAAAGATTGTTACGGGACTGTATTTTTATTGTGTAATTGTTAAGATCATCAAGAAGGCAAAAATGTGGTTGTCTTTCTAACCTGCCTTCTTTTGGGTACCTACAGGAATATGAATAATGGACGCATATTGACTAAAAACTGATACCGTTTTTACATGGAATGGGATTCTGTAAAGCTCGTCCAACCTGCCTGAGTATGAAAGAATGCATCTGTGAGTGAAGCACGGAGAGGTCAGTTGCCCATTCTGCCCTGCCTGTGGAATCCTGTGTCCGCTGGGAACCATCCCTCTTTGGCAGTTGTCCCACTCAGAAGATCCTGTCTCAAGCGTTCAAGATCTTCCAATAGAGGCCTGAAGTTTCACAGAGTAGAGAGTGAGCAATCAACAACCTCCCTTCCGTCTCTGGCTACAGCAACAGCACAATAAGATAAATCACAGGAGATCCATCACCGCAATGAGAAAACCAAACCAGCGAGGATATTATACTGCCTGGACAGGCCCAGGCCAGCTCGCTGCTCATAGACAGACTCCAGCTCTCTTTCATGCACATATGCCTTTCCTTCTCACACACTCATACAAACACATGTAGGCCCAGATGCATCAGAGGACCTTGGGCTGTCAGCAGCAGGCCTCGGGTTGCCCTGGAAGCTATTTTTAAACACGGGAACTCTCGGGGACAGAAGTCCGCACGCCGGGCGGCCACGCCGCACGCAGACGACTTTTCCCGTTACCATGGCGACCCGGGACATTTGTGTGGAAACCACCGCACTGCTCAAAGTAGTTGAGCAGCCCTTCCTGTCTGTCCCTTTTTCTCTCCCCCCTCCTCCCCTTGCTCTCTCAGCTGGACAGACCACCTGGAAGAGGATACACCGTGGCTGCACCGCACCTATTGCTCATAGCAACGAAAATAAACTGTTTAGTATAGCAGAAACACAGAAACGCTCGCTCGCTCTCTCATGGCATCAGTTACGGTGAAGCAACCCATTGCTTCAGATATATATTTTGCACGTCTGTGTTTTGTTTTATTTGGACTGTTGTGGCTCTAAATTCATGAACAGCAGCGTTTTGATTGCAGAGTGAGATCAAGACAAATCGAGTGCGTCGGGAATTTTCTAAACTGCCTATATAACTTTTGGAATAAGGCAGTAAAGGAGGCCTCGCTGTGCCATCGTGTACAGAACTGTGTCGAAGTCAGAGATCAGCCGTCATTTGTGCAACTGCCAAATTGTGCATTTATTCTGAGGTGATTAGACGTAAGATAGTCTACTTGCATCAGGAAGCAGAACCTCAAAGGAGATTTCCACAACTGAAGACTCATAACAACCAACTGTTTAAGACCTGTTAAACCCACCAAAACTGCCCCCATCAGAGAAACAGCACTTAAAGCTATTGATATTTCTTGTGCATGTAAAACCCACTCCCAACAACATATACAGATTCACTCGAAAGAGGTCCCCATGCAATGTGTTCCTCGAGCTTCGAACAAGCCTGGATGCCCCTGTGTCGGAGCGATGAGGTAGGCGCCGGACAGCCATCACGACATCGGGTGCAGACCCCCGTACCCCTTCATTCAGTCACTCGACTGCTCATCAGGATGGTGGTGTACAGTATACAGTATACAAGAGGCATGGCAGAAATTGAGTCCTTCTTTGGCAACAGGGTAATTTCAAAGGGGCTTTGGCCACCACGGTCGCCGGATCTGACACCACCAGACTTCTTCCTTTGGGGTATGCTCAAAGGAAAAGTCTATGGGAACGAGCCTCACACGCTGGAAGATTTGAAGGAAAACATCCAACAATTGCTGCTCTTCCCCCCCAATATGCTCCCCAGTCCTGTCATCATTATACTGGCTACCTGTTAATTTGGTGTAGAGTATAAGATCCTTCTCTTAACGTATAAATCATTAAATGGTCCCGCAGTATCTTAGTGAATTAGTTCAGTCATATGAACCCACAGTACACTCCGCTCACAAAATAAGGGCCTGCTGACAAAACAACGGCCTGCTGACGGATCCTAGAATTAGGAAAACCACAGCAGGGGGTTGAGCTTTTTCCTACATAGCCCGAAAATTGTGGAATCATCTCCCGACCTCTGTTCGGGACTCAGACACACTCTCTACATTTAAAACTAGACTCAAAACTTTTCTGTTTGCAAGAGAATTCTGCAGATATCAGTCGTTTTCACTATTACTCACTAATATCTCTCCATAAACGGACGTGTCCTGTTAATTAATTTCTCCCTCTCTCTCTTTCTCTCTTTTATTTGAGCCCCTGAGCGATGTTTGCCTGAGACGCCACATGGGAGCCACCAGAGCTGCTAGAGTCACCAGAGCTCCATCTCCGTTGGCTGATCTGCCAATGGCTGATCAGGAGTTACAACAGAATATTCGGGGCCTCTTTTCAGTGAATCTCCCTGTATGAGGAAAAAAAAGATATTCCATTTTTGAACAAAACGTTTTTCAACTTTTTTCCTGACACTGAAAAGTGAATAACCTGAACTTAATGGCTGTTTTGACTGGGAATCACATAAATAATGGGTGGTCTCTGACTTCTGCACAGCACTGTGCTTCACATATTGTCAAAATCAAAAAACCTGTCGAGTTATGGCCGTGGTTGCCTTTTGGCAGGCAGTACGGCTTTAAATTACAAAAAGAATGACCCAGATGTTACCGTAATGGTGATCCAAAAAAAATCAGTAATCCATCTGTTGTATAGCATGTATGAAAGTACAGCATCTATCAACGATACTTGTGAATTATTACCGTCTTCAGAAGGCCACACAGCTGACATATCACCTGTGAGAGAAAAGCCACTGATTTAAACTGCAAACGAAAACTCCCTTCTGGACCCCGACCTCCCCACCTCCCCCCAGCACCGGAGGCCAAAGCAGACGGCGGATCCCATGGACGGCATCCTGAATAAGCATGTCAGTTACAGTGAGGAGCTCTAATGATGGCGGTAATGATGCTATTATGATGGTGAAAGGTGGGTGGTAATGCAGTCGCCCCCACAGCTTCTGAATGACTCTCTGGATGGGAGCGAATGCCAGGACACACAGCGCAGCTCACACACAGGCTGCTCACCTTCCTACAGGCTTTTCCCAGGGAAGCTAGCAGTGGGACCAGCACAGGAAGCACTCTGAAATGGACAGAAATGAATATTTAACCCTTTTTTAAAACATCATCATCTTGCTAGGCTATTTCCATGTAATTACACAGGTATTAATTAGTAATTACTATAAATTACACTGTTGCAGGAAGAATTACATTTATATTTAATTTCCATTCTGTGTGAACAAGTATGTGAGTCCACTTCTTACTGTTTTCCTGTTTGTTTCAATGTAAACAATTGAGAAAAATGTCAAAAATATGAAGACTGCGTGCACCATTTTACTTAAAATTCATTGCAAACTCTCAAAAAGTAGTCTTGGGAGACTCTCTTAAAACAATTTGTCTTGTTCATTTATTACTTCCTAGGCTAAAATTACCATATATTCATCAGAAAAGTTATGACAACCAGCAATAATGACCAGATTTACTTAATGAAACTCAAAATAATCCTATTAATTATCAGCAAACTGAAATAAAACAAGTAAAAGTACTCAAAGTTTAGCAGGTCAAACTACAGCGTCTTCCCTTCACGTCGGTTAGTATTAAGGATTTTATCTAGGCTTCTGGATGGTAGCTTGAAGTCTTCTAAGCAACTGATGTTCATGCTCCACTGATGCTCAACCAAGCTTGTTGGATGTTCTCTTTTGAATAGCCAGAGCTTGATGAGTATTGAACACTTCCATAAAGCCTTTTCCCACAACCTTAGTACATTTTTCACTCTTGATTACGGAAGTTCCAGTGCATCTTCAATATCTTTCAGAATGTTAATGTCATATTTGAGTCACATGTGTTAGATAGTGGCTTTAGAACAGGAGATTTCTACTGTAAATGACAGTGCAAAAACAAATAGTTTAATAGTTCTAAACACAAATGATGATGTGTCCCAAGTTTTCTTTATATTTTTTGCTTTTTAAACACAAAACTCAGGTGTTTGTAGAATGTATGTAGGTACTTATAGAATATGGTCACCTGACCATCACATGTATATGTGCTTGTTGGACATCCCATTTTAAAACCAGTGTCTCGTCAGATCTACTTAAAAAACTGACTTTATGTGGTAACAAGTGAATTAACTAGTTTTATTTTACCTAAATTGAATGAACGATTCTTTGAATCAAAGTAGTTTTTTAAGTTGAATAAAACTAGTTCAATTGCTTGTTACTACATGGTCATTTTTTAAAGTAGATCTGACGAGACACTGGTTTTAGAATGGGATCTGATGAGACACTGGTTTTAGAATGGGATGTCCAACAAGCTCATATACATGTGATGGTAGATCTGACGAGACACTTTTTACAGTGCAAGTGGTTTCATGCAACTGCACTCAAAAAAATAAAAATGCTCTGCTGTTGGCTCTAATCTGTATTCTCTTCTAATATTAATTAACAAAGACATGTAAGTCAGTGAAACTGAGTCAGTTATGTTGTTTCACAGAAATTGAGTTTTCAGATTTATCTGATAAGTGTACGTTTGGTCGCTGTAATCTTTCCTGCTGGCCAATTTCCTTTTATTTGTGCATCTTTCTTACATTCCACAGTTAACTGGCTAGCCACTTTGGTGTTGGCTGTGACAAGTTACCATGTACCCAACTGCTGAGTTTGAGCTACTGCACAGTAATAATTTATGTTATAATTTATAGTAATAATTTATGTAGATCTAACTTAAACAGACATGCAAGTTACCTGTGTCATTAACCGTAACACTTGTGAGAGAGTGCAGGTGCTAGACTGGCCTGCCTGCAGTCCACACCTGCCTCCCACTGAAAACATGAGGTGCATAACGAAGCTCAATGTACAACAATGGAAACTCCAGACTGTTGAGCAGCTAAAGTATTACATAAAGCAGAGAACAGTAAATATTCCACTTTCATAACAACAATAACTGGTGTCCACACTTCCCAAATGATTACTGGACATTGTCTGTGTTTACATGCAAAGATTTTTGCCAATCCGATTAAATACATTCCAATTATAGATTAAGACTGAGGTGTTTATTCTCGCTCTACTAAACAATCTGATGAAAATCTCCGTTTACATGCTCACTACAAGTAATCCGATACAAATCATGCGCATGCATAGAGAACCGCTTAGTGTAGACGTTACCATGACAACCAGCATCACGTCCAGTCAGAGTGAGACGAGCAGCAGTGAGTAGCGCTTGTGTTTTTAATTACTTTAAAATGATGTCAGACTCAGGAAAACGTCCTTCACTTGTCCTTATTAAAGAAGGCCGAGAGGAAGACGTCGTGTTCTGAGACACATAAGCTAAGATAGAAACTGTATTCTGAATGGCCGTATTCTATTCTGATTGAGCTATTAGTCGGATTATTAACGGGTTATTAGGCTGCATGTAAACATGGCTATTGTTAAAGGGAAAGGTGATGTATCACAGTGGTAAACATGTCCCTGTCCCAGCTTTTTTGGAACATTCTGCAGGCATCAAATTTAGAGTTAAAAGTCTGGAAAGTATAAACATTAAATGTTTTGTCTTTGCTGTCTGTCAGATCATTGCTGTCCATCAGATCATTGCTGTCTGTCTTTATTAACGTTTTCCTGTCCCAACTTTTTTGGAATTGGCTTTGTATTAGAAGAAGGGTGGTATCAGTCAGAAAGAGACAGAGAAAATGAAAGAAAGCTAGACAGCGAGAGAGAAAACAGATGGCAGGGAGGAAAGGGGGCTGAGGAGCACAGGTGGAATGGATGGGCGGACGGGGTGGAAGGAGGAGAGGAGGAAAAATGAGCCGTCTCTCCTCTAAGGACGTGGCGCAGGAACAGAAAGCTCGCTGGCCGGTCCTCATCAATCCCCACACACAGGTGCTCTGTGACAGATCAAATCCGTGTATGCCTTTTATATCTCCCCTGCTCCTCCTGCTGCTGCTGCTGGTGCTGCTGCTTCTCCTGCTTGCCCGGCGTTTTGAGGAGGAGACAATCTCTTTTGATTGGAAAACCGGGCGCCCATATGGAAGCTATCAGAGCAGGGCCTGCTGGCTGGCCCGTCACTCCCGCCGAAGCCTTCCTGTTTCCTGCCCTCCCAGCGGCGTCCCCAAAAACACAAGAGAAAGAGGAGAGCCCGGGAGTGTGGCCCCGAATCCACGCTGCCTGAATAACGCCCAAAAAAGAATAACGCACCATGAGCTGGTGACTTCCTGCGGGGGGGCTTTCCCACGTTCGAGTTTGGCACCAGGACGCAGATAAAGGTGACAGGCCGAAAATGAAAGGAGAGGCGGAATAGGAAGCAGGACTTTGTGCTTATGTTATCGGTTCCCAACGGTGTGATTGATGCTCACGCTTGTCAGGTTCTTTATAAGCTGCGTCAATTGCTTCAAATTTATCCTACAACGGTCGTTACTGTCAGAGCAAAACCTTGTATCTCTATTTTTGTTGTTTTTTTATATAGTTTGTAAACAATAGATGCCTTTTACACTGTTTGAGTTCCATGATGAATGGATCAATAGAAATGGTTGCATTGAAAGTTAAGAATGTTTCCTGAAAAGTTAGCATTCTGGAGAGGCAAGGCTTTCGTCCGACAGCGATGAAATGCTACGTTTAAAGTGAGAGTAAAAATCTGTTGATTGAATCTGTTTACAATCAATGTCCACTTTGTCAGAAGGACATTTTTTTTTTTTTAACATTTATGGCATTTGGCAGACACTCTTATCCAGAGCGACTTACAGTGTGATCATTTTACACAGGTAGGCGAAGGTAGTGTTAGGAGTCTTGCCCAAGGACTCTTATTGGTATAGTGTAGAGTGTTTACCAAGGTGGGGTTTGAACCCCAGTCTACAGTGTAGAAGGCAGAGGTGTTACCCACTACACTATACCAAGCCCCCTACATCAGTGTTGACATCTACACTGTAAGCCTGTATTAGTTGAATTCACTTAAAAAAAAACAATGAAACCGGTTGCCTTAAAGAAGTTAAGTAATGTGAAATGAAAACTTGAGCTAGAATAACTGTAATTTCTGTGTTAGGTTAACATAAACGCATGTTTGTGCAACTCATAAATTCTAATCATTTTGATTTAACGTTTTGAAATTGCAATTTGTGACAGGCCGAAAATGAAAGGAGAGACGGAATGGGAAGCAGGACTTTGTGAGGGTATGTATGTTACCGGTTCCCAACGGTGTGATTGCTGCTCACGCTTGTCAGGTTCTTTATAAGCTGTGTCAATTGCTTCAAATTTATCCTAAGAAACCAGTCGTTACTGTCAGAACAAACCTTGTATCTCCATTTTTGTGTTTTTTTAATATAACTCGTAAACAACAGATGCCCTTTATGTTGTGTGAGTTTCATGATGAATGGATCAATAGAAATGGTTGCATTGAAAGTTAGGAATGTTTCCTAAAAAGTTACCATTTTAGAGATGCAAGGCTTTTGTCCGACAGCAATGAAGTGCTACAGTGTTGGTGTGATGTTTGCACACTGAAATGAATGATTTAATCTGTTTACACTCAACGTCCACTTCATTAGAAGGACATTTACTTGCCCTCACTGGCTAATTTATGTCCACTAACTTTATGTCCACATGGCTAGCATATATGTCCATTATATAGGTGGATAATAACCAGCGGTGAAGCAGAGCTAGACCTTCAGTTTGGACAACAAATATCAAAACTTGGTCAAAAACAAGGGGAAAATCACCAATCACTGCTAATTTCTGCTAGCGCTCCTATGGGATTTTAGTAGTGTGTTAGTGCTAAGCTAAAGGAAATTCACATGAATATTTGAGCCATTCTTACTTAAACATACACATTTAGAACTTGTAAAATACATGTTTTATTTGAAGCGTGTAACAGGCCTTAACATACTTTGCCTTGTATGTAGCCGTTTAACACCTTCAGTAAAGAGTTCTGGCATAGAGCTGATTTTAATGTTATTTATATATTTTTTAATTTAATTTTTAGAATTATCATGAGTTTAATTTTTAAATAAACATTTAAATAGTTTCTGAAAAATTCAGAAAATACTCTTCCACGTTTTTATGTCATTACTGAAACGCAAAGAGTGTTAGTCCATATGCACAGCCTCATTTTAGCCACACCCCTGCATGTTAGAGCAGGAAGTGAGACTGCGTTCCTGCCCCTCATGGACACATGATGAGCAGTTAGATCCCCATTGTTTTGAAGTAAATGTGTCCCAAAGTCTGAAAATCAGCATGTAACATTAAGAATTGTCACTACTGAAACACACATTTTCTGCTATTAAGTGAACTCTTTTGTGTTTTAAAGAGTAAGATTATGATTTCACATGGGTACAACTGTTCAAAGCTGTGTTTGCTGGTCATGTACTGGCTAGCATTTTTGAGTTCTGCTCAAAATTAGCCAAGATTGTCACTACCGAAACATTTATTATAGTTTTAGAGGCGTTATGATTGTACTGGTAATGACAAAATGAAATATTCAATCATTTGTTTTAATGAAATAATTAATAATTAAGGTACAGGGTCATTCGAAGCAAAAGGATATTAGTGTGAAGTCCAAGTCAGTTAAAAGTCTAATTTAAGTTTAATTTAAGTAATTTCTGCCTGCTGTGGCTCTTTACCCTCACTTAACGAAAAAACGTTTAACTGTTTTTGTGGTAGTTGGTTTCCTCACACACTGAAAATTGACGCTGGGGTTTTGTTTGACCCAGCTAACAGCAGCAGGACTACACAAAACAAAACAACCCAGCACTAAGGAAATAACCCACTTTTTGCTGTACCTGGCAGTGGAGCTGGAGTGGGACTTGTTTTCAGACCTGGAGTTGCACGATGCATATCAACACATCCCAAACTCCACACACACACACACACACACACACACACACACACATATATATGTTATTCCCTTATTTATTATTACATGCTACACTGAGATAACCATGGTGACTAGCCTAATGATTCACTGAAAACTGGAAAAAGCTTTTGTTTTAAATGTGACACAATCATGATCATCAACATGCTACAAATGAATGCCAGCTAAGTAAGTTAAGGTCAGCATTTCTCACTGCCCTACAGTAGGGCACACTACACTATACCAATAAGAGTCCTTGGGCAAGACTCCTAACACTACCTTCACCCAGCTGTGTACAATGATTGTAAGTCGCTCTGGATAAGAGCATCTGCCAAATGCCGTAAATGTAAGTAAGTTAAGGTCAGCATTTCTCACCGCCCACCTGCTTGGATATGTCCTCATCCTCCTGAAGTAGATTCCTCATTCTTGTCTTCTTGCTCTTGTTTTTTTCTTTTCCAGTTATTGATGTTGCTGTCCATGATTCTCGTATGAAAACTGTTATATCAGTAATGTAAAAATACCACCCATTGTGTCAGCCAGTATCAGATTCACACCTCCATGCTGAACTTGATCCTCTAACACCTCAAGGCTGATGTTAAATTCTTCTGTGAATTTGCATTCCACCTTAAATAATGCAGGAATATCATGCTAATGGCCGTACAGACGTCTGCATGTAATTGGTACATGATTTAAGGTGGGACGGGAAATGAGAATAAGGAGCCAACTTCGGCGACTCAGTTACAATCAGCAAACTGGGGCTTTACCACTTGAGGTGGGGGCCGCTGGTTTTACCCCTACTTAACTACTACAGATTACAGCTTACACTTGGACTTAACATTTATAGTTGGCTCATAGTAACAGGTCCAAAATGCTACCGGCCCACCGAATATTCTCTCTACCCTCCTGATCACCCACTCTGGCACTGCCTTTCAGATACTGTAACATCATAAAAGCTGTTGTAACCAAAGCAAAAGCCCATTCAAACACCACCAATTCCCACTCATGCATGAATCATGAGCCTATTAGCACTCCTGAAACCGATGCTAGTAATTACAGCCATAACTCAACGTTGTGTGAACAGTTCAGCTCTGCTGAGTCTGTTTTTAAAGCTTTCTGAATGAAGGCCAGGCTGAGTTTTTCAGATGAGGTCCATAGGTCTATGGTGAGGCCAGAGAGGGGTTAATGGGCAGGCAGGCTTCAGTCTGAAGAAGAAGAAGTCATCCTTCAACACATCTTTCACCCTAGCCACGGTAGCACTTCCCGTTGTGTGAAAAACATCAGCGATTGACTCTTGGATCCAGTTTATTTAGAAGATTAATTCCTTCCCGGGGACCTAACGCCAGCTCCCCAAGTCTCCGCCTGACGTCTCCATAAAGCAAAGCTTTACAGACAAAAAAAACGAGCAGATGCGAAGGAACGGTGAAATCCTCCAAGTCTACGAGTTTTTGGATTTACAAGCGTCCAGGGGAAGGGGGAGGGAGGCCCACCGACAGTGGAAAGGGGTGAAGAACAGAGCACACACCCTGATACTGCTCCTGTTCAAATGCACCTGCTTCGACCTCACAAACACACAGTCAACGAACACACACAGACAGGTGGCGCGGACACTTTGTACATGATACGAATGCCAACACAAACCTCCATCGAGCCCAAATCAGTTTTTTTTCATATTTTCTTGGGTTTTTTTTTTTAGTAAACCATTAAAAGTCCATGACTGTCATTTTGCTATGCTATTTAAATGAAACAAAACAATTACTTTATTACTGAATATTGATGATTATGTAATGACGTTTACCTTTTATGCTTACATTTACATTTATATTTAAAAGGTTTTGTAGCAAAATTTACTATAGACCTCTTTCTTTTTTCATTATATGTGTTATTAGGAGTAATAATGCTATATTAAGATTAATACCACCCTTACTGGACAAATAACAATATGTTTTCCTTCATGCACCAACTGCTATTTTTTTTTTTTAAGAATTTTCTGTCCAAAAATGTTTTGGAAATGCATTTTGGAATGAAACTCTTCATTTACACTTCAGACTTATGGCCACTTGTTTCAATGTCAAACAATAATAACAAAAAATAAAATACCTTTTTTTCTACAAAAGGACACTTTTAACACAGGGGTGCTGTATTAAACTCCGGTCCTCGAGGGTCCAGCACAGTTTGGTAGTTTCTCTACTCAAACACACCCACTAAACATGGCAATTAAGAGGGAAGGTGAATCAGGCGTGTTTGAGCAGGAAGATTATCAAACTGTGCTGAACATCAACCCTCCAGAACCAGAGCTGTTCACCCAACTTTACATTCTCATCAAATTAAATAAATACAGTACAAATGATACAATACCTCCTCTTCCTCTTAAAAACAAAAAATGTATGTATTCCTGCTGGGTAGAGGAGAAAAGCCTTTCCATTTTTTTCTGGTAACAGTTTGTCAAAATTTTGACTTAGCATCTCAAATTATTGATTTATTTTATTAAAATATTGACCTATTATCACAAAATAATGACTTTTTACTTAAAATATTGACTTACTATGTTTAAATTATGATTTATTTTCTCCAAATATTGACCTATTATCTCAATTTATTTTTTTATTTTGACTTACTATGTTGAAATTATGACTTATTTTTTCAAAATATTGACTTAGTATCTCAAAAATGTATTTTTTATTATTGACTTACTATGTTGAACTAATGATCTCATTATAATGACTCATAATGTCGAATAATGACTTATTTTCTCAAAATATTGCCTTACAATGTTGAAATAATGACTTATTTTCTCAAAAATTTGACCTAGTATCTCAAAGTAGTGACTCTTTTAAAGATATTGACTTGCTATGTTGAAATAATGATCTCATATTGGTGACTTACTAGGTCAAAATAATGACTTATTTTCTCAAAATATTGATTACTATGTTGAAATAAAAGCTATTTTCTCAAGACATTGAAGGGAAAATTTCCTAAAATAATGACTCATTTTCTGAAACTATTATACTAGTATCTTGAAATAACAACTTAATAAATGATGACCTGCTATGTCGAGATAATGATTTCATAATAATTCACTTATTACTTTTTAAATAATGACTTATTTTCTCTAACATTGACTTGCTATGTCAAAATAATGACTTATTATTTCATAATAATCTTATAGCATTCTGTAATAATCACGTATTATCCAAAAAATAATTACTTCCTTTCTTGAACTTGAATAATCCATCATTTTGACCTCAAGAAAATAGTTCTTTAGGGATACTAAGCTAAAATTTCTGAAAAAGTTCTCATTATTTCAGGATATTAAGTCAATATTCTGACATATTGCTCAAAGAAACAGAAGGAGAACAAAACGTGATTATTTTTCTTCTCTACCTGGTGGGAATGGATGTCCATATAAACGTTTCTATTGAACATTTTCAATTTAGAATTCAATACTGGTTGTTTTAATGAGTTACGAGTGGGAAATATACATTTCTAAGGGTTAATGAAAGACATATTGGCTGTGGTTGCACATATTTTCTCACTACACCTTTGATGGCTTTGATACCTGATCTACTAATACAGCTCCTTGTTTGAACCCTGCCTCAACTCTCCCCACAAGACCAGCAGTTGTGTTTTCAATGTGCAACAGATAAATTCCAGAAATCCTCGGGCTTTTGTCAGCCGAATGGATCTCCTGAGGAGAGGAGATAAGGAATGGACTGACTAAAGGACGAGCTCCCTCATGACGGGAGATTACGGCTGGATCTGCTTTCGCTCCCAGCCGCGTGTGAAATAAATCAGACGGCGACGCGGGGCTTTACTCTGGGAGCCCGCAGCCCACCTGACAGGAAGTTCAAGCGGACCTGGAGCTTCCTGTGAAGCCAAATAAGGCATGTCCACACCTGCCAGTGGGCGAGTGGTCAGCTGGAAGAGAGCGCAGCGTCACACGCCACTGACCGGCGAGGCTCGTCTAATGGCCGTTCCCACGGGGCAGCCAGCGGACAGGCTTTTGCGAACTTGAACTCCAACCTCAGAGTTTCTTTCGTTACCTCCATTTTCAGTTTCACCTCAGACCCTCTTTATTCATTATACTCACTTTTTTATACTTTCACGGCTAAAGTACTGTAAGGTTTCAGGCCTGTACACATTTTACTTTATGCACTTTGTAGACGTTGCTGCTATTTTTTTTTCTTGCATTACAGCAGCACTGTTTTATCCCATACATCTGATTTTGTGCATTTTCATATTTGTACATGTTAAGAGTCAGAGACTGCCCTTTATTTATTTCATTTTCAGTCAAAACCTACAAGTTATTTGTATTTCAGGTAGATTAGAGATTAGATATGAGATAATCCACTTACAGACGGAAGGGGAAAGTCAAAGGAAAAGTAGTGAAACCAGGAGTTTCCAAAACATTTAAATGACTAAAAGAGAAAATGGTACTCCTACCATCTTTGCAAGACCTGGTAGACCACGAAAACTGTCAAAATACTGACTTACCATAGTAAACATTAAAAATGACAAAATAATGACTGTAACCCTCAGGAAAGGAAAGCTGCTGGTTCTCAAAACAATGGACTTTCCACTCCAGAATCCAGACCTCAACATCACTGAATGTGTTTGGGATTACTTGGATGTAGAAGCAGAAAACGCAACCAACTTCTGAGACTGAACTCTGGAGGTGTGGAAAAATCCCCGCAGATTTCTTTAAAAACTGAAAGCAAGCTACCTGAAAAGAATGGAAGCTGTAATAAAGGAGAAGAGTGGACACAGTAAATACTAAACAAAAGTTATGTTGTATTTAGTTGTTACTGTGAGTGCATTTATATGAACTTAATAACCTGATAGCTGCAGAAAATCAGATTTTGTCAGTAATCCGTTTAACGTGCTTACATGCACTTGGGTAATCTGATAATGGGAAAACTCCAGGTGTACATGAGTCAGACACTCAGATTTCTGCTTTACAACTCGTCGATAAATTCAGAGAACAAGACGTGATGCAAACGTCATGTAAAACCTCTTTTTAAAAAAGACAAAATAGTCACTTTAGCGGAAAATATTAATATTCATCATCTAAAAGATGAAGAATATTTACATTTTTTCATTTCGTCAAGCATGTAGTTGGTTTTAGCATCACTCCAAAAGTGTTTTGTTGCCAGCTCATGAGTGCTTCTTGTTGTTTCCAGGATGGCGCTCTGTTTTCACGTAGAAGAGGAAAAATGAAAGAAATCAGAGTAAGGGTACACATGCACTGAAAAACCTGATTACCGAGCTAAAATTCAGCTCTCTGTATTGGATTTTCAATCAGATTTCTAGGCTTTAATCCAATCAAAGAAATCAGAGTGTGCTGTTTACATGAACATTTGAATAATCCGATAACTGGATTGTTAACTGCATGTAAACACACGCTGTGTTAAGCATATTGCTGTAGTCAGAAGAAAACCTTGAACCTCCAAAATGGTAACTTTACAGGAGAAGGAAAAAACCTTCTTTACTTTTAATGTAAGTCAATGGAACCAGAATTTTTCCAAGTCATTTTATGCCGTTTCTTTTGGTTCATTCATCATGAAATTTCCACACAAGATAAAAGGAGACAGGCATTTTCAAATTTTCAAAAAAACTGAAAAACAACAAAAATAGAGATACAAGGTTTTCTTCCGACAGCAGCGATATGCTTACCGATGGTGACAAATGAATAACTTGTACTTTCTTGTGTTTTTTACTGGTCTCTGACTTTTGAGTCCTGTATTTCTGCATTTGCTAGCTCTAAGGTTCCTGGTCTCCTTCCCCTCACTCTGTGCTGTGGAACTGTACTGTAATTACGTGAGTACTTCAGCGTACATCCTTGACATATTCTGTGCATGATAAATAAAAGACTGACTACTTAATGGAAGCGGAAACGTAGAAAGGATGCAGTTGGTTTTCCTCAAATGGGGCACTGTGGAGATTGGCAGTGACAAAAGCTAGCCATTAATAATTGCAGAGGAAATAGAGAAAGGCCAGAAATGACTTCCAAAAAACAAGCTGCGGCAAGCGCTTCCAATCTGATGTTAAAATATTTACTTTTGTCTACCCGTGGGAGGTCTCCGTTTCCTGTCCCTGCGCTCTCTCTCCCCTCGCCCGACTAAATTACATCCTCGCTCATCAGATCGGGCCTGGAATCCCTGAAATCCCGGAGTGGTCTGGTAACTGTTTCTGTCCACTGCAAATGCAAAATCTCAAGCCTAACATGTCTGAGGGTCATTACCTATTTTCAGTTTCACACAGTAAAAGAGACAGAAGACAGTAAAAGACAGGCAGACAGGCAGTGAAGAGAATATCTACATCTAGCTAACAATGCAGAAAGATAACAATGTGAAGAAGAAACAACTCAAGCAACAGAAGTAACTGAAGGAGCCCCCATCTCTTTTAACCTTTGTAACTCCTTGAGACCACCGGTGGTTCCAAAACACACTTCGTCATATTACTTCATAACTTTCATATTTCATAAGCTACATTTAAAAGGTGGGGGTCGTATGAGAGCTGTAACTGTCTTCTTTCCAGTCTAATAGATGGGTGATGTCATTTTAAACCCTTATAATAAAAGAAGCTGAACTGACGATTTTTTTTCTACTGAAAGTCGACCCATTTTTCCACAAATCTGGGCTATAAACTATAAACAGATGGCGTCTCTTCAGTGATCTGCTCTGTAAAAATTATTTTTATAAAAAATACAAAGAGCGTCTAAGATTTTTGGCTTTCAGCAGTAAATTGTAAGCATATAGCAACATGTGTATGATCATAACACATTCTGTTAATCTGAGGGGAGCTTTTACAAAAATAAATAAATAAATAAAATGAAAATTTACATTTATTTCATGCAGTTACTGAATAATTTGCCTTACGATTTGTTCACGTAAATTCAGATGGGAAAACCAAAATATACCCTGGAGAATAAGAGGTAAATTATTATTAATATTACTGGCAACTGAGCTTAAAATCAGTGAGAATCGAACTGTGAAGTATTGGTAGGTGGGGAAAGAGGAAGTGACACATTATATTATTGTTTAATGTTATTCTTCTTCGCCCACTGGTTCACGATATACTCAAAAAAGACACTTTTTGAGGCGAGTCACTTCACTTCATTTAAATAGTATCATATGATGAACTGTGCTTAACTTAACCAGAGACATGGACTAATATAAACTGTCGACTTTAATTTCAACTTGACTTTAAGGCCTGGAGGCCAAATATATACTACTGTGTAGTATATATTTGTACTGTGCAAAAGCCAAAGACCATTCTTCATTTACCTCAATTCCAGTCAAAACAGCTGTTAAGTACAACTATATCACTGCTGTCGGAAGAAAACCTCGTATCTCCAAAATGGTAACTTTACAGGAGAAGGAAAAAACATACTTTACTTTTAATGTAAGTTAATGGAACTGAATTTTTACCAAGTCATTTTAAACCATTTCTTTTGGTCCATTCATCATGAAATTTCCACACAAGATAAAGGGCGACAGGCAATTTCAAATTATGTCAAAAACTAAATAACAACAAAAATGGAGATATGAGGCTTTCTTCTGACAGCAGCGATATATTCAACAGAAATTTACACCGAAGCCTCAGCAACTAAATATAATATCAAATGTTTGACCACTCTTTACCTTTATTACAGCTTCCTTTCTTTTTGGGAAACCTACATGAGAATTTTTCTACACGTCCGAAGTTCAGTCTTAGAAGTTGGTTGCACTTTCTGCTTTTCATGATCCAAGTAATCCCAGACATCTTCAATGATGCTGAGGTCTGGACTCTGGGGTGGTCAATCCATTGTTCTGAGAGCATCAGCAGCTTCTTTGTTTGCTTTGCAAATTGTCTTGTTTCTTTTTGTCTACTTCCTTTTCTCAGTGAGGTTCTTCTTGACAGCTACACATCCTTTCAGACCCATAGCGCTGAGTCGTCTTCTCACAGTGGAAGGATGGACAGAAACACCTGTGGATGTTTTCAGATCTGAAGCAAGAGTGGAGCTTTATTTTCTCTCAGAGATAAAGCTTCAAGTACTGTTTATCTGATGATGACAGTTTTGGTGTCTACCAGGCCTTTCTTAAAAAAAAATCTTTAAAAGTTTATTTGAACTCCAGTTTTGAAAACTGTTGAAAAATGTTTTGTTTTTTTTCACTTTGTCCAAGTTATTTTATATTGAATCTCCTCAGAAATATCCTGACAAATGAATAACTTGTACTTTTTGGCCGTTTTGATTGGGAATTAAATGAATGAAGTCGGCTGAGCTCACCAGGTTTTTGTTCTAAAGCTGTTCTGCAGCTCCGTCTTTAAAAATAGACCAAACCTCCATTGTGTAAGAACATGCTGCCCTCTACTGGTAATGAGTGTAAAACAAAATTTGGAAGATGGAAATAACACCACCAAACTGAAAAAAGTCTGTACACCCCCCCTCCCTCACCAGCCCCTCCCAGATTAAAGGCACAGGGGCATTTTTTCATGTTCGAGGTCGTGGTAAGTCCATTGAAATCATTACATAAGGAGTCATTCACTGACATCTATCACTGTAGCTCCAAATTTCTAAACCAGCTTTTGAGAGGTTCTGGCCTGCCTCCTGTCACTTTCAGGAACATAAAAATAGAACAAACAAACAGCCAGATGGCGATTGCAGTAATACTTATGAACCATCTGGGGAGCTTTTCAACTCTCTGCTGTTTACATTTAAAACTGGTATTTTAATGAGTTTAACTTCCATCCCATCCTGCCACTTGCTCCACAGTTGTGTGGCCAGTTTCTTGGTTGCAAAATAAGCCAGTAAACTAGTCTGTGGACTTTCACCAGTAGTGGAGATGGCAAGGGGCTCATGGAGTGAACAAGCCTTGCAGTGATATCACTGTGTAAACTTTTTTTGGTATTATATAAATTGGCCTACAGTCTTTAGCTTTAAGGCAGGTTTAGAAGAAACTAGTTTCCACCTGTTCTTTCCCTCTGAGCGCAGTGCTGCACAATACCTTCCAATTTTACCCATTTTAAAGCAGCATTCCGGCCTAAAACTAGAGTTCAATATGTTATTTAATATGCTATGCAGTATTCTGTAACATACCATCATATCCCTCCAGCCCATGCAGCCTTAATTAGGGGCAGTCACAGGCTGGATGTTAGGGAGCCAGCCTTGTGACCGGAGGTTGCCGGTTGGGTCCCCTGAGCTGACTGTATGTGACTGAAGTTGAGTGTGCCTTACACAATACAACCATTGGGAATCCCTGCAGTGTCAACCAATCTTAACTGCTAGCCTAGACACTAAGTTATACAGGGAGATTCACTCGAAAGAGGCCCCTGAATATTCTGTAATAACTCTCTCTAGGACGAAGCAATCTGAACGAAACAATGTGCAATGAGCTCCTCAGTATATGGAGCTTTGAACAGGCCAGGATGCCCCTGCGTCGGAGCGATGAGGTCGGCGCCGGACAGCCGTTGAGACGTTTTAACCTCCGTTTGCAACTTCCGGGTGCAGACCCCCTGTACCCCTTCATGTGTCTGGCAGAAAACGGAGATCACTTCCAGCATCGCATGTAATGCATTCGATTACACACACGTCAAGGTATGTAGCGTATGTTTTTTGGTTCAGATTGCTTCATCCTAACAGGAGTTACAGCAGAATATTCAGGGCCTCTTTCGAGTGAATCTCCCTGTAGAATAATATATACAACCAAGCTAGCATTAGTGCAACTTTCACCTTGGTCGTTAAACAAAATCATAAAGATAACAGAAATCTTACCTTTATTTGGTGCAGAATCAGAGCTAGACAGATGTTTTTCACCCTTTCAGCCAAATATAAACAGACAGAAAAGCTCCAGTCATTGATTTCTGTCATTTGAATAATCCACCCTTTCCATTGTAGCAGTGATTTAAAGACAGTTAGTACAGTTACACACAGGGGCATCACTAGAGTTCACTAAGAAGGTCTGGGGGCACACGCCCACAGGAGGGTGTTTTTAATTGCTCTAAGATGTCTGTTCATTATGAACTTTGAGAGTAGCAGTAGCTGGAATTTTTTTGCAAAAAACTGCTGTTTGACCAGGTTTTGCACACAAAAGATGTGTTTCTTCGTGGTGTGTAAAGCACAGATCTTTTACAACTTAACCCCCTAGCAAGCCATGGGCCTGCAGTCTGGCCCAAAGTTGTATTACACACTTCTATAACCTAAGAATAGCTTCATTAGTTTGCATTGAAGTCCCTGTAGTTACTGAATAATAAGCCTTAGTATGTAATAAGCCTGAAATGTTAAGGGATTAAATATGAAATCCACCTGCACAGATCAAACAAAGCTATTAGCACTGCTGTCTCCTCACTCTCAGTTTAGCTGCAGGTCATTCAAATACACAGATTATAGTTTGGTACAGGCTCAGTTTGCGCAACCAGATAGAGTGTGATTTTGTTCTGTAGTCGCGCTTAGCTCTGTGTTTAACAGTCTAGGTGACGTCGTCATGGTGATATTTATCAGCACAAACATGATATTTTCTCAATTTTCAGTACTAATTTGAACTGAAAGCTTAAACAACACTCACTCGCTTTCTTCTGGACCCCTAACCTCTATCAGCCCTGCTTCTTCAGCTCTGTCAGTCTCCTTCAGCTCCTCTCTCTTCGCTAACTTAGATTTACAAGAACTCAAGGATCAATAAGTTATTTTTTTGTTTGAAAAATCTTGGTTTGGCTTCTACTGATCTGCCATCTCTTAATGATCATCTACAGATTGAAGAATTCAGGAATATAAAACTACGATACAGTCAACATGACACCAGCATCAGCTACATATGTTAAAATAATATATAGATAATACTGGTGTGATAGTGTCAAATATTAATGTTTGTGCTTACCTCACGTGAACTTACAGGTAGCTAAAGCTAACAAGCGATCAGTTAAAAACTTGATAGCCAAGTAAACTGACAACAATTTGCACAAATACACATGGTAGGTAAATATCTTCACTCTCTAACTAATTACTGATTCAGAATGTATATGACAGATTTTTAATAAGGTTTAATCTTTATTTTAAAAAGCTGGAACCCTGTCACAACTTCACTAGGTCATTCTACAGAAACGTCCACTTTTCCAACTGTCTATAGGAGTCACTGATGTTACTGATCCTCACTGGTGTTACACATAATAAAGGTAACACCAGAGACATTTTTAATGAAAAATACATTTTACAAAATGGCTGCTACAGAGCATCAAACCACATGATGTCAATCATGGAATATTCACTAAAATATGTAATTTAATCCATTTGTGTTCTATTTTTTCACAGTTACCTCAGAATAAAGTCGGTCACACCAGCGACTTCAGCTAAAAGCTTCATATGAAATCATGAGCTAAATGAGAAAATCTCTGATAACTGAAAGACACAGTGGACTCACCATGTGCTTTTCTTCATAGATCCTCAGAAAACAGGTAAAAGGAAGTCAGGTGATGTCATCAGTGTGACTTTTATTTCAAAATAAGAGATTTTTTGTTGTGCAGTAACACCAGTGACACGACTCCTGGGGACAACAACTTTCATTCTATATTTTATAATATTTATTTGGCATTAGTTTTCTTTATGTCATTTAAGTCATATATTTCATAGTCGTGTATGGATTATTGTAGTTAAAATTGCAGAAAAGCATGGTTTTTTTTTACCTCAAAATATGGCCTCAGCCTTTACACATGACTGTGGGGACGAGCTCTTCTGTGGTGATTGGAATTTTATATGATGGATTTAAAAACCAATATTGCTAAATTGAGGCTCAAGAACTGTTAAAATACACAAAAATGGACATTTCTGAGCGGCACCAGAGAACCACCTCCAGTTCTGATATAATTGGCTGATATAGTGTACAAGGTCTCATATGATTGGCTGAGCCGGTGTTACACTTTTCCCCAAATCAAACAGTAGAGAAATATAACACTCATGTTGTTATGTTAGCAAATCTCTGCTAGCAGCGTCGAAAGCAGAGGGTGGAACAGAGCAGCAGCAGCGCCTATCCCAGTTCTCATCCTGCTTTCACAGTAATGCTGTAAATTTGGAGACATGATGGCACATTTAAATAATGAATAATGAAGAATAAATGCAAAATACTGTTGATAATAATGTGCATTCACTTCTGGGGCTAAATATTTGGCCTAGCGACGCCCCTGGTCTTAGCTATTGCTTTTTACTTTTTTACTTTTGTACTTTTATCTCTTTACTTTTTATTTCTTTTATTAGTTTTCTTTTTATTTCTTTTATTATTGTCAATTTATTGTCTTACATCTATTTCTTTTATTTCATTAATTTATGTTTTTATTTATCTCATCTTAATCTGCTCTGTTACTTGATTAGTTGTTATATTGTAATTTTGAATCCTTTATTGATTCAACAGTTTATTGGTCCCTTATTATTAAATGTTACTGTTATGATTTTTATTATTTAATTATAGCATGTGATTTATTTTTTTACCGTACAACTTCTCAATCCCTGATTCCTGTATTACTCGGCTACATTGTAAATGAGGGTCTCTCTCAGTGTGTTCGGGAGTTTAAATAAAGGTTGATTGATTGATTCATTGATGATTGATTGATTCATTGAATTGGCTGCACAAAATGTGGCTTGCTAGCAGATTGCCTTCTTTCTGTGTTCCCAGCCAGCCCCCAAATACCCATCCTAAAGCAGCTGTAGTTGTTTTTGTGAGAGTGCACAAAAACAGTGATTAATCTCTCTAATGGAGTGGAGTCGGCGGGGGGTGAATTCCTTCATCATTTCATTGACCTGCCATGACACTGAGCCAGCATGACAGCAGCAGTTTCGTTCTATTTATTCGCTTGTTTACGTTTGCTTTTATATATTAACTCATCACATCTCTGAATTACTCTGACATTTGTACTGAAATAAAAATAAATATATATACATGAAATATTTTAGCGCATTAGCAGAAGACGTGAACGTGACAGACGCTTTTGGCAGGGCGGCGGGCATGATTCGCCAAAACAAGCAGCACGGACTGGCTCAGCGGCAACTCGGTTTAAAATCGCCTTCCATAAACCCAAAAGACAGGAAGGAGTGTTTCGGTCACTCTTCATTTGTGACCATCCATTTGTTTTAAGAACTGACCACAACGTTGCGGCGAGACGCGAATGTGCCGTTCCGAAAGCTCAGCGTGAACTCTTCGGCCGCGATGACGTAGCGACGGATGAACAACAAAACAGTTGTGGGGCTTGAAGTGTGTGTCTGTGTGTCTGTGGGGTCGTGTTTTTCTATGTGCTCGCCTGCGGCCACCTCCGTGTTTCGCCATCATACGGACGCAGAATCGCGCTGTTAACACCTTCAACCCGAGGCGCTTTGTCGTGGAGGCTTTGGGCGCCCCGGCTCGCCCGTTCGGCCGCCCGCAGCGCGGGCAGCTCGTCATGACGGCCGACTTTCCTCAGCCGACCCGAGGACTGAGAGGCGCCGCTCTTCGGTGACAGAGAGTCAAATTTGCACCTCCTCCGCTTCGACATACCCGCACCGAGCCGCCTGGAAACACCGAGCGGCACGGTCGGTGTCAGTTTAGCGCTTTTGGTCCAAAATACTTCGCTTATTTCTCACTTTTCACGCAAATGAAACGGTCTTGGCGCAAGCTAGCCAGAGCTGTAGCCGCCGCCGCTGCTGCTAACAGTCAGCTAACGTAATGGAAGCGCCGTGAGAGACTCCCCCCCTCATTAATGTCCTGTATTTCTTGCTTTTTGTCAATAGTTTATTCGATCTAGATACTTATTAGGTCTGTGTTGACGCGAAGGAGAAGTCCGGTCTAGCTACGTTCGCATTGCTCCCGGTTGAAACTGTACGAACTAGTGTTGTTATTGAATCCAGTGGAACAGGATCCTGACAGAAAACAGCTATGTGGGGTTTGGACGTTATGCTGCCCAGGTGATTTGGAAACGAGGGAAGGTAGTGCTTTCAGTGACATCTGTATAATTTATATTTCACAGTAGGTGCTTCTCTGGAAAGGTGAAGGAGTCTCGAGTGCGTTTACAGCAGCGCAGGCTTTTCTGTTTTGCTGGTACAAAGAAGGCAACAACAAAGTGGGACTCCGTGCAGCCTCGGAGTCACAAGACTGAGTAATACTGCACAAGACTGAATAATACTGCACAAGACTTAATAATACTGCACAAGACTGTCCAAGTTCATATTAGTGGACATGCGTGTGTGTATTGGAAGTAAGTGGTGTTATTTAAAATGTTGAATCCAAAGTTGCACTTATCAGAAAGGCGCTGAACTGTTTTTTTTCTGTTCTGAGAGAAATTATTATAGTAATTATTAGACAACATAGACTATACAAAGTACATAGGAGTACATAGACTATACAAAACTACTCAGAGTCCAGTTTCTCAAGGGGGCAGTCGGTGGTGTGCTGCGGCTCTACTGAAATGAGAAGATGAATAGTGAGGATCAAGCTCTAGATTTATGCAATGCAAATGTAAAAACCGGCGTCGACACTGCAGCACACGTCTCGGAGGAGATCATTCCACGCAACAGCCTTCGTTTGATGGACGGGGATGCAGGGAAGCAAGCAGGTGATGCAGAGACTCTTGCTGATGATGCTCTGGCAAGAGTGACGGACTGTCATGTGGGGGACAAGGACAACGATGGCAAGAAAGGCAAAGAAGAGCTGTTTCCACAGAACAACAATGGGCTCGCCGTTGACTGCAGGTCGAACGGCAGCGAACAGCAGGAAAGTAGCAGAGAGAAGTCGCAGTTTTACTGCGGCCGACGACGGCGACATGGACATCGGTGTGGATTTAAGTCTGGACGAAAGTGGAGTTTTGGAGTCCGAACCGCCGACGGCTTGTGGGACCGCTTTAAGTGAGGAAGGTGCCTCTGGTTGTACTGGTGCGAAGCCCTTAACGTTGGACACCGATGCAAACAAGGATGTGCAGAAACCCTCAGAAGGGGGCGATGGGATGCCTCCTGGTTTAACGAGTGTGGAGGTTCTTACTCCGTCTCCGGCCCAGGAAGAGGGCGTAGGGCATAAACATGGAGCCAAGAGGGTAACGTTTCCTGCTGATGAGGAGATCGTCTCCGGATCGGTTGAGCCCAAGGACCCATGGCGGCATGGTAGGTTCCTTAAATGTATTGCACGCTGCTGTTATGATATCCCTCATACTTTGCTCTGTAGTGTTCTTGTGAAGGTTCTTCAGCTGTTGTGAATGATGTTGTTGCCTTTCCACTGGGGCTCAAGGTTCTGAAAAGGTTGGTTCTTTAGTAAAGACAATCATTCTATGTAGAACCATCAACACTCTAAGATCCATTTGCATGCTTAAAGTGTTCTTTGCCTGGTGAAATTGTTCTTCAGATTGATGGAAAATGTGTTCTATATACCCCCAAAATGGGTTCTGCCATTGTTATGGTGTCAACGCTTGTAACAATAGCAGAACCTTTTTGGTGCTATATAGAACCCTATGCAAACCTATACAAACATCTCCATCAATCTGAAGACTGATTTCACCATGCATAGAACCCTCTAAGAATGCAAATGGATCTTAGAGTGTTCATGGTTCTATTTAGAACCACTGTCTTTACTAAAGAACCCTTGAAGGACCACCTTTTTCGGTGTGTACATTGTTAAAAAAAACATTGTCTTAAGTTTTCAGAGGAGAAATTAAACCTAATAACACAGAGCTTGTGAAATGCCTGTAGATAAGATAGACCAATCAGAGACAACCAAACCTCCATGTGTTGTGACATCATAACCACGACTTATTGGCAGTTTGGCCATTCAGGGGTCCAGCCAAAAAAAGGTGGATATACTGGCCTTCTTGGCCAAGCCTGAATCTCAGTTTCTTAAAAAATAATCGCAATATAAGTTGGAAACAAATCGCAATTAGATATTTTCCCCAAATCGTTCAGCCCTACTTTCCACAGCAGGAACTTGGGTTCTGTTCCTTGCGCACCAGCTTCACCAGTAAGAGTCCTTGGGCTAGACTCTTAACTTTATACCTATTTTTAAATCAAAATTTGGAAAAGAGCATCTACCAAATGCCTAAATGCAAATGTCAACATGGTAGCTGCTCCAAAACATGCTGATCTCATCTCGCTCAGCAAGCACTGCTGCTTCACTGTCCAAGATAATTTCACCTTGAGCTCAAAATGTTCACGCCCTGCTGCCGAGCCTTTGAAAACGGCTTGTGTTACCTGTCCTCAGGAGAGAGGAACAGAAAAGGAAGAGTGAGGGAAGCTACAGTCTTTCCAAGGTTCTTGTGATCAAAATGACATTTGATCACTTTAGAAGCCTCCATAACGACTGCGTTACGACACGCACCACAGCGCTATCTGTTTCCCCTTGCAGCAGCAGGAGAGAGACACTCTGAGTTTACCATGACATCATGCTTCAGAATGGGAAGCACATGTAACCAGCTTTAAAAAATCCAGTTCGAAGATCTAAAATGAAGCTTCAAGGTTTGCTGAAAAAGTTTATTCAAAGACGGATCTCAATTCGCTGTGTGATTTCAAGATAAGGATACGTGTAATCAGCGTCCAGAGGCCCGTCTTGTATGTAAATAGGGCCTGCAGGACTCTCTGTCTTGTACTCCCAGCATGACTTTGTGCTGGAAAGTTTACCGTTTGCTTGGTTTTGGGATAAGAGAGCACATTTACATGTGTAGGTGAATGTGTAACCTGTTCGTCTTCTCTCTGTTGAAGGCCTAATGACAAAAGGCAGCCGTGCAATCAGGCGTAACATTATGACCACCTCCTTGTTTCATTGTCCATTTTATCAGCTCCACTTACTATATAGGTGCACTTTGTAGTTCTACAGTTACAGACTGTAGTCCATCTGTTTCTCTGCATACTTTGTTAGCCCCCTTTTACCCTGTTCTTCAGTGGTCAGGACCCCCATGGACCCTCACAGAGCAGGTACTATTTGGGTGGTGGATCATTCTCAGCACTGCAGTAACACTGACATGGTGGTGGTGTGTTAGTGTGTGTTGCGCTGGTCCACTCTATTAGACACTCCAACCTTGTCAGTCCACCTTTGTAGATGTAAAGTCAGAGACGATAGCTCATCTGCTGCTGCACAGTTTGTGTTGGTCATCCTCTAGTCCTTCATCAGTGGTCACAGGACGCTGCCCACAGGACGCTGTTGGCTGGATATTTTTGGTTGGTGGACTATTCTCAGTCCAGCAGTGACAATGAGGTGTTTAAAAACTCCAGCAACACTGCTGTCTGATCCACTCAGACCAGCGCAACACACGCTAACGCACCACCACCACATCAGTGTTACTGCAGTGCTGAGAATGATCCACCACCCAAATAGTACCTGCTCTGTGAGGGTCCATGGGGGTCCTGACCACTGAAGAACAGGGTAACAAAGTATGCAGAGAAACAGATGGACTACAGTCTGTAACTGTAGAACTACAAAGTGCACCTATATAGTAAGTGGAACTGATAAAATGGACAATGAGCATAGAAACAAGGAGGTGGTCATAATGTTATGCCTGATCGGTGTAGCTTAAGACCGTCTGACGATGCTTAGGCCTGTAACATAATGCTGACTCACAGACAGAGAGAGAGACATTTTCCGCAGATTATCACGTTCCCCCCAGGTCCTGCTTTATTGCTAGTGGCCTGTTCTTCAAACTGCAATTAGCTTCACTGAGTCAGTGGGACGTGGCCGGGAGAGGCTGTGAAAATGACCGAGGCCGATTTCATTAGCTTGGAGAACAGTTGGGCTGCAGCCAGAAACGGGATGTTCTATGAAAACCTTTCAGAGGGAAAGAAACTCACGCAATTGCATGTAATCTAATCGCTTAATTGTTGCTGGTAAAAGCTCCAAGCGTTCAGCCTGGACAATTAGGGTTTTCTGCTCAAAACTCTTGTTTTCACTGGTCTTTTTGGTCTGTCTGGGACATTTAGGCTCGATTGCCAATATGCTTTGTGTTCTGTTGCACACTCAGTTCTTGAGAAAGATATTGGAGAACAGCTGTAATGGTTTGTGTAAGTTTTAGCCTTTGGGTACAACTGATAGCACCTCTGCAAGCTGCTTTGTCGGTCAGGTGACCCAACAGCAGACTTTACTGAATGGATTTTTATCTTGGCTGTCGTTGCCTTAGCAAACTGAGTCGATAGGCTCGGGCTGTTCCAAGCAATTGTGCTTCGGGTTTCCCGCTGTGACATTAATCATTTTCATGAACCTGCCTGTGTTGGTTCGCTCACGTCTAGCTAGATCTGGGCGATATGGCCAAAAATGTTATCACGATAAAAAATTTCACATCAGTCGATATCGATACATATCGCGATAAATGTCAAATCATTATTTCTTTCAAGTTTGAAGTAGGGCTGAAAGATTAATCGTTTTTATATCCGAATCGCAAATCCAAAGAGTGCAATTTTCAAATCGCAAGATTTTTTCTAAATCGTTCAGCCCTAGTTTGAAGGCCGATTTTTGCTCCTGGGTGGTCAGTTGCTAAACTATCCTTTATGGTCAGAACATGACAAACACTCACCAACCAGTGGAACATTTCACTAATCTGTCCTGGGACAGAGGGAGAAAGTTTCTGATCAGCTGTGTTTACCAGCTGGAAAAGCACAGCCGCAGTTTTTTGTTATATTCATAATTTAAGAAAGAAAACAGATTATTTTATCTGTCTGGTGACGAGAGCTGGGCTATCTGGTTAAAGCGCTAAACTGTTTAGTTTCTCAACAACATCAACTTAACACGAACAGCCAACATTGGCTGGCTCGGTACGTCAGTGATGGATCACACCGCCTTACTGCTGTGACTCCTACCACATCCATGTCAGAGCATATCACAGTATTCAGACACCAGCTAGCGACTGGATTTCTCTATTCTATCATCGTAGTTTGAGGGGTGAACCGCAGTATATCTGACGCTCACTGTGTAAAAACATCAACTGCAGTGTGAATCTCTCACCAGACAAACAGAGTCCTCCTTTTAGGTACGTTTAAACTGAAATTGGTGCTTTTGTGTCGTGTTTGATCTACAGTAGCATCAATTCTCCATGTTGTGCGAGTGACAGAGCTGCTTCAAGTTAGCCAGCTGCTAAAATCAGCTAGCCTGGGAAGCTAACGTTCTACTCAGTTTACCTTTGTTTAAATCAGGGCTGTAACTCACATGAACCACTTCTTTCTTTCACTTTTGTTGTTTTTGAATGCACTAATACTAAAATATGACTGAGAGCTGTAACAGTGCTGTAGCTGTGAGGAGCAGACATGATTTAACGCTGCTAAAGCTGTTAGGAAAGAGGTGAGTTCGCTGTAGGACAGTACAGTTACACCACTGACCTCGTAACTCACACTCGGTCACAGGAGATCAGATCGCCGGTCGCGCCACTCAGACAGGGAATGTATAACTCCATGTTTCAGATGTTTCTAAAGTATATTTGGTGACTTATTTCACTCCTTGACCCCCTCGCTCTATAATCATGTAGAAAAACTCGAAAGAGCGTCCTCTCGTGGCGACAGCAGAGTAGTGTCGCTTTCCTTGCAGTAGAACGTGGAAGTGTGAGAATGCTCTATTATATTGCACATTTCTTTTATTTCTATCGAGGAAAGTTATATCGCGATAATTATCGTTATCGTTTTATCGTCCAGTCCTATGTCTAGCTGTATCAATATGATTGTCCTGTAGCGCTCGTACCTGTTTTGCAACCAGGTTTAAACCAGTTGATGCCTGCAGGGTCACAGCTGTGCCTTCAGCATTAGTTTTTCATACTCTTGCTTTTTGACTAGACAGTGTAAAGAAGTGGCCTGCAGGCTTTCTTTCACTGTATTTTGTCTGACTACCCTCATCAGTACTTGCCCTGTCTCAGAGAAAGTGAAACGGAGGATAAAAGCCTTTCATTTTTTTCGGGGAAGTGATGCAGGGCCTGATCGGTCACAGAATCTACTTGTCGGTGCCTTTGATACATGTTTAAAAAAGCAGCCTAAATCTGGCTGCTGGTTTCCTCAGATTTACACAAATTCTTTTGGGTGCATTATGAGCTCTTTAATGAATTAGAATTTTTTTATTGCGTGCTTTGAGTATTCTGAACAATGTCAAGTGTTCCAGATGAGCATTTTTTTTTTTTATTTAATGGATTCACATAATCCCATCACAGTAAATACGTTTGGGCAAAATAAAGCAGGCCTTTTTTTATTTTTCTTTCACCAGCAATCAAAAGTTGGACACATTTAATACCTAATATGCATTTTTCATCTTAAATGCTGTTTCTCTAAAGCCCATGCTTAAATGCTAATGAAATTTTCTTAGAAGACAAACATAAAAAAAATATTTCCAAAGGCAAAGTTTTAAATTTATATGCAAAAAAATCAAAAACTGTTTTCTAAAATGCCCCCAACAAGTGATTTTCAGCAACAACAAGGTCTCATTTGTGGATGTTCTTCAGGCTTGTTGGAAAAGCATCCCTCATGACTCCTCGTGAAGCCGCTTGAGAGAATGATCAAGAGAACATCTTTAAAGCTGCTTCAAGGCGAAGGGGGCTGAATTCTAAGACCCAGTCCCATTTCACCCCTCGCCCCAACACTCAGCCCTTAGCCCTCTGTTTTGCACATTCACGTCTAGGGGTAGGGTGTCCCGATTCTTGTTGAGATAGAGGGGTAGGGTGAAGTGTTGGGGCTACATGACCCTCCAAACTGAGGTTTTTCAGACACTCCAAACAGAGTGATATGAGAAAAAAGAAAAACCGGCAAGATGGCTGAACAAGAGACCAAATAAACCCACAAATTAATTTTTCCGTTAAAAATTACGATATTCTCTGTATTATCTTAGTTTAATGTCGTTTCAGTGTATTTTGGTCGTTTTCTTCATAACAAGCAAAAAAAATCGCTAATAGTATGCTAATGTCTCGGTAGCTAGCTAACTTTTCCGTTCCACCTTAAATAGTTCAGCAGTTCTGACACCTGAAGCGCCAGAGTGTAACTGCTGCTCCATTTAAGGTGGAACGGGAAAATTCAAACAAGAATCTGGTGAATATCTGACTTCAGCTTCATATCACTGAAGAATTAGGGGTGGGTGATAATAAATAATTGCCCCCCTCTTTGAAGGCATATGATGCCCTAAATGTAACTAAAGCCCAGCAGTGAGGAGCTGAACTTTACCCTCCTCTGCTGTCACTGCAGACTGGCAGGGTCGCCTACAGAGCAGCTCTAGTAGCTGTTAATGAAGCGATGCTCTTTTTATTTGAGGGTCCCATTTCAGAGGGAAGATTTCAACCACTGCAACTTGTAACTCAGTTCCAACGGGTTAGGGTGACGCTCAAAAACAAGGGGTTAGGAGTAAAAAGAAGAAATGGGACTGGGCATAAAATTTGTTTAACAGTTTATTGATCACTGTGAAGTTGCGAAATAAAGGAGTTAAATATTGAGGCACATTATAGGGTCAGGGGTGGGTAATGTTTGTTTATTTGAGCTGAGTTGTGTCTGTCTTTAGTTGGGAGCTACAAGGTGTTAACAGGTAGGAACAAAATAGGTAATCAGCCCTTCTGGCCTCTTTAGAGTTGTACTTCAGTAGTGCAGTTAAATTGTTAATTAAATCAATTAATTGTTCATAATTAAATTGTATTTGACAGTAATAAATTATAAATTAATATCTAATTGATATGGCAGTTATAGCTAAAATTCCGTGAAATATGGAAAATAGAAAAGGGGGGCAAACCCCCAACCAGCTAGGTGTCTCCAGACTTTTGACTGGCAGTGTATCTTGCATGACATACTGTCACTGTTACACACTGCATTGCCATGGCAGTGTGGAATTTTGTCTATCATGCAGCTCTAGTGTGGCCTTATAGTTCCTTAGTGCAGGCCGAGACGTCTCGTTTCCGTCTCCCGGAATATTCCCTTGGGTCTGCTGGGCTATTCCGGCCTGGATTTCCTGATATCCTGTGACTTCCAAGTTTTACAGCTTTTTTTCCTACGTTACAACACCTCTCTCTCTCTCTCTCTCTCTAACTCTATCTCTCTCTATCTCTCTCTTTCTCTCTTTCTAACTCTCTATCTCTCTCTAACTCTATCTCTCTCTCTCTCTCTATCGCTCTCTTTCTAACTCTCTATCTCTCTCTCTCACTCTCTCTAACTCTATCTCTCTCTCTCTCTATCGCTCTCTTTCTCTTTCTAACTCTCTATCTCTCTCTCTCACTCTCTCTAACTCTCTCTCTCTCTATCTCTCTCTTTCTCTCTTTCTAACTCTCTCTCTCTCTTTCTAACTCTCTCTCTCTCTAACTCTCTCACTCACTCTCTAACTCTCTTTCTCTCTCTCTCTGTGTCTCTCTCTCTCTCTCTATCTCTATCTCTCTCTCACTCTCTCTATCTCTCTCTAACTCTAGCGCTCTCTAACTCTCTCTCATTCTCTCTCTCTCTCTCTATTTCTCTCTCTAACTCTCTCTCTGTCTCTCTCCCTGTCTCATTCTCTCTCTGTCTGTCTCTGTCTCTCTGTCTCTGTCTCTCTCTCTAAATCTCTCTCTATCTCTCTCTGTCTATCTCTCTCTAACTCTCTCTCTATCTCTCTCTTTCTCTGTGTCTATCTCTCTCTAACTCTCTCTCTCTGTCTCTCTCTTTCTCTGTGTCTATCTCTCTCTAACTCTCTCTCTCTAACTCTTTTCTCTCTCTCTCTCTCTCTCTAATCTTTAATCATGTGACCGCATGTGAGCAGTTGTGCATAGTTCAGCCTTCCTTGTTTCAGATGTCGTATTATGGCATTTTACCTCCACTGATTGCCATTATCCAAAAAACAGCACTCTGACTCACAAACGAGTTAACAGAGCCTCATTTTAGATTAGCCTGGACCTCATTATGCGCCAGCTTTTCATTATTTTGCTGACAGAACGTTGACTGAAGAATTGGATTGTTGTATTTGCAGCTTGGAAGTGTGATAAACCGTTTGAACTTCCTCAGCCGGAACCGCCCCCCCCCCGCCCATGTTAACCTCATCTTTAAAAAGTGGAGTGTGATTATGAATCAGCGTGTGTTGGTGGCTTGTGTCGTCTTCTAGAGTCAGGAACATTCTGCGTATCTGTAGGAAACAGAGTATGTTTTCATCACCAAATTTCCTGGGTTCTTTTTAATACGGAGGAATAATTCCTGCTGCTGCTTTCCTGCTATCTCGCCCCTCAGTGCCGGGTGGAAGAGTAAACACTTGGACATTCAGTATCAGGCCCAGCCCTGGTCCTGGACACCTAACGAACACAGGCTGAACCCAGGGCTTTTGTCATACGTCATTCTGAACGTGGTACCTTGTAATATTGTACTTTAACCGGCAGATTTATGAGACTGCTTAGAAGTAAACACTTAAAGCAGGTGGTTTCACTTGACCTTAACTTCCGAAGGCGGCTCACCAAAGCCATCTCGAAACTTCGTCAGACGAATAGTGCACTGGCTGAAGGTTTGAATGTTTAAGACACTAACACCGCGGTATTTGTGGCACATTATAAGTGCCTGTCTGACTGATCATTAACCAGGATCGTTCTTGAAGCCGTCTGGAATCATGCCCTGTGTGACGGCCCTTCCAGGATCTTGACATCAATTCTGGGCATTTCGATGTCTGTCCTCTAACCTGCTTTTCTGTCCACTCTGATTGTAGAGGATCAGAAAGGAATGGCTTTTCGGAAAACTTATCTCAGATTCCGAAAATTCCTTTTAACATGGCTTCTTGAAGGAAAAAAAAAGAAATTGACTGTCAAACCTGTTGGAGAAATAAGAAAGTCAGGAGGTGTTGGATATTTTACCTTTCTGTTGAATTAATTTATTAGTATTGTTTTTAATGTTATGCATACCTTTGATATATACGTTTTTAATATATTTATTTTGATCTTTTATTTATGCCTTTGAATTAAACATAATTACAACCCCATTTCCAAAAAAGTTGGGACACTGTGTAAATAAAATGTAAATAAAAATAGGATGCAGTGATGTGCAAATCATGTAAACCATATTTTTAAAGGAAAATACTACAAAGACAACATATCAAATGTTAAACTGAGAATTTATTATTTTTTTTTTAAATATATGCCCATTTTGAATTTGATGCCAACAACACGTTCCAAAAAAGTTGGGACGGGGGCCTGTTTACCGCTGTGTTTCATCACCTCTTCTTTAACAACACTCTGTAAGCGTTTGGGAACTGAGGAGACACTGCTGTAGTTTAGAAAGTGAAATGTTTTCCTGTTCTTGTCTGATACAGGATTTCAGCTACTCATCAGTTCGGGTATTTTTCATTTCATAATGCGCCAGAGGTTTTCAGTGGCGACAGGTCTGGACTGCAGGCAGGTCAGTTTAGCACCCAGACTCTTCCAATACAGAGCAATGCTGCTGTAATACATGCAGAATGTGGTTTGACATTGTCTTGCTGAAATAATCAAGGCCTTCCCTGAAAAAGACGTCGTCTGGATGGCAGCATATGTTGCCAAAACATGTATATATCGTTCAGCATTAATGGTGCCTTCACAGATGTGCCCATCACCCATACCATGTGCACTAATGCCCCCCTACACCATCATGAATACTGGCTTTTGATCTAAAGTCATGTCTGTTTTTAATGCAGTGCCGCCTGAGGGCCCAAAGATCACGGCCAGCAGATACTGGTTTTTGGTCTTGTCCTTTACGTACAGAGATTTCTCCAGATTCTCTGAATCTTTTAATGATATTATGTACTGTAGATGATGAAAAGCAAAAGTTCTTTGCTGTTTTATGTTGAGAAACGTTATTCTTGAATTGTTGCACTATTTAATTGTGCAGTCTTTCACAGAGTGGTGAACCCCTCCTCATCTTTACTTCTGAAAGACCCTTTGTCTTTTATACCCAATTATGTTACTGACCTGTTTCCAATCAACCACCAGGTGTTTTAGCATTACACAAGTTTACCAGCCTTTTGTTGCCCCCGTCCCAACTTTTTTGGAACGTATTGTTGGCATAAATTCAAAATGGGCAAATATTTTTTCGAAAAACAATTAAATTTCTCAGTTTCAACATTTGATATGTTGTCTTTGTACTAATTTCAATTACATATAGGGTTTAAATCATTTGTACATCATTGCATTTTTTTTTATTTACAATTTACAACGTGTACCAACTTGATCTCATCATTACATGGAAATTCAAGAGCTCTGCTTCTATTTTTGCTTTCAGTGGGGAATCTAATGCACAGAGAGAAAGAAGAACATGCTGCCAGCATGTGTGTCATTGACTTTGAGACCAACATGCTCATTTGCGCTCAGTCGTGTTCGGGTCATGTCTCGTGTGACCACACCACAGCTGCTGTGTGAGTGACACTGTGGTCACCCTGTTCATTGTGCCAGCGCGAAACTTTAGCAAAAGGGCTATTTTCGACCATAGCACTTGTTCATTAGCATCCACTGGTGTCCTGTGAGCCCTGCCGCCCAGCTCTTCTCTCGTGCCGGAGGCTCCGACTACAGCCTGAGCGATTTTAGCTCATTTTTAAGCCTGATTTGGTCGGAGCCAACTGAATTTCATGAACAGGCCAGACTTCAGCTTCATCAGCCATCGTTTGCCGTGCAGCGTGAGAGGAGAAACGGTGCCTGATTAACTGCCCAAACGAGCTACGATTAAGCAGTCGGACGATCAGATGGATTTCTGACGTCAGAAGTTTTGATCACTTGTCTCACAGTAGCCCAGTAACGCCTGTATCTGATTACATTCCCTATCGGAAAGTTTAAGTCCGTTCTGATCATGTTCGTCACGTCATAGTGAAAGTTTATACCGTTCAACATGGCGGAGCAGAAACTGGTCTGCAGAGGAGACGAAGTTTATGCTCTGATCTTTAAAAGACGGCGGTGGGACGGACGTCCAGCTTATGTGTCTCAGAACACGACGTCTTCCTCTCGGCCTTCTTTAATAAGGACATGTGAAGGACGTTTTCCTGAGTCTGACATCATTTTAAAGCGATTAAAAACACAAGCGCTGCTCACTGCTGCTCGTCTCACTCTGACTGGACTCACGTGATACTGGTTGCCATGGTAACGTTTACTCTAAGCGGTTCTCTACGCATGTGCATCATTTTGGATCTGATTACTTGTAGTGAGCATGTAAACGGAGATTTTCATCAGAGTGTTGAGTAGAGTGAGCAAATAAACACCTCAGTCTTAATCTGTAATCAGAATGTATTCAGTCGGATTGGCGAACATCTCTGCATGTAAACACAGACACTGTGAGCCGCACCCAAAGTCGCACCCAAAACCACACACAGTCACAACCACAAGTCCACATTTGCGCCACCAGCGTTCGTTTATGCCGACTTTGCTCCGTGTGACTGAGTTAAATAAATAGTGTTTTTTTGTATGCGTAGCGCTGCCTGCTCTTCAGCTTCAGTGCACAGTGTGGCACAAGTTAGCTAAGCTGCTGTAGCGGTTTGTCAGTGGCTGATTCTGGCTTCTACACCAAAAGCCAAAAGGTGGAATATTACGGCGGTGCTTTCGTTGCAAATGGACAGTGATCACAAAGACCAAATACCTTTTTCCTCACAGACTGACTGCACAGACACGGGGATTAAATAAAAATAAGCACACGAGCGATTTCTCACCAGGATTTTTATTTGTAGCGGGAATGCATCTGATTTGTGCTTGGCATTGGTGAAACCATGGCCGCCAATGGTCCGCTTGAGTTCAGAAACGCCCCCACAGGCAATGAGCGATCAGCGATTTGGGCGACAAGAGGTGAAAAGTTGCTGCCGGTGTGAACGCAGGGTTAGAAGGCTATTTATTAGACATGTGGTGCACTTTATGGGTGCAGGAGCAGCTATTTTACTATCTGGTGCACTATGTAGGGAGCAGGGAGCCATTTGAGATACAGCCAGTGTTTTGATCAGGACTCGGAGGCGCAGCGTGTTGTTTTGAATGAAGCAGCTTTACTCTAGACTGCGTCTGTAGGGGCTGCATTTCACATGCAGTGTGAGCACCCATGTCTCGTCACGTCAGTCGGATTGAGTGTTTTCGTACAGTGTAATTATATAAATCGCAGGTTTTGGCCGAACACAATGGGGGACTCAAACGTACAGTGTGAGTCACCAAAGAACAAGATTTCTAAAATCGCACACTGGCTTAACTTGGCCATCCTGGTCCAGAGAGTCAGGGCCTCAGAGAGAAACACACACGTATACACACTCTTCCTGTCTGTTCCAACCCAGGCAGTCGACCTTCTGCTTGGTAATTACGCCACTTGCCAATGTCACTGGGTCCTTGTGGCAGTGCCATTGATCTCTCACACATTCATGAAAAGCTGCAGTGTTAAACAGGGCTAACAGAGGCCCACATGGCCCCAGCCTTCCTTTCACTCTGTAGAGTTTCAGCCTAATGACTATTCACCGCCGGCCTCATCAGAACCGTCTTTGAGACCTCATTTGAGCTGTTGTTTTGCTATAGCTCAAATACTTGCTTAGATACATGTTGAGTCTATTTTAATTCTGAAAATTTCTTTTATCCATGAATGAACAGGTATAAAAATTTGTACTGGCCACTCGAGACACTAAGCTGACGAATGTTATGGCCAGAATTTTAGATACGAAGTTTAAATACCAGTCAGGTGTTGCTTTTTGCTCCAAATTTACCATGTCCAGTTTGTGAAGATCGCGGCACTAAATGAGTTATTCCCTATAGACCACTGTAGTCATGTCGTCATTTTGTAGTTGGTGCCATGTTTTTATACCCATATTAGGAATGCCGGGTCTGAGCTCCATTTCTCTATGGCCAGAATAAATAGGGTTTTCGAAAAATCGCCTCTATCGCCCCCTGTGTTAAATAAAAATTTTCAGAACCCGATACGTTCTGTCCTGTGAACATCCTGAATACCACTGCTCTAAAGTACGAGGTTGTTAAAGAATTGAAATATGAATATTGCTACATGTGAGCTAAAGCTACTGCGAACTGAGTTCACGTCATTAGACTGACAGCCTCCTTAATCAGGTTATCACCCCCTGATAAACTGATTTCGGCTCTCAGAATATCCTAATTATTATTTTAATGCTGGTAACGTTTTTCCGAGGACATTTTCTCAGGACATTCGCCAACTTTCCGTTGGACTTTTCCCGTTCCACCTTAAATAGTGCAGCAGTCGCGTTCCGTACTGCTGCGCCATTTAAGGTGGAACGGGGAAATTCAAACAAGCAGCCGGCGAAAAAGAAGCTGACTTCAGCTTCATGGAGGGTTGAAAGGCCTGATATGAGGAGGTTTCTCTGTTTCCGCTGAACAGCTGAGTAACATTAACTTATTTTTGCTGTTTCACAGAACCGACAGGTCAGTAATTTGTCTCGTTTGCTAATGTTTGTGATAGTAAGTCACAGCAGCTGCACCATTTAAGGTGGAACGGGAACATTCAAACAAGAAGCTGAGAAAAAGAAGCTAAATTCAGCCTCATAGTTTTAATGCTGGTAGTATTTTTCATAAGGAGTTTTAGCCTTAAAATATCCTACCTAGAGGTTTTATTTACGGTTATAACTGTAATTATGCGCGACAGTAGAACATTTCGATAAGGTAGCTCGTCAGAGCACCGCCACTGATTCGTGTAGCTTAGTGACCATCAAATTGATGCACAGTAGCTTTAGCTCACATTTAGCAATAATAGTATTATAGCTCTTTAACGACCTCGTAATTCAGAGGATCCAGTGGTATTCAGGAGAAAAAGGTACACAGGATAAAACGTATCGTGTTCTGAACATTTGTATTTAACACAGGGGGCGATAGAGGCGATTTTTCGAAAACCCTATTTATTCTGGCCGTAGAGAAATGGAGCTTAGACCTGGAGTTCCTAATATGGGCATAACGAGGACCACAGAATGACGCACGACTACAGTGGTCTATAAACAAAGACATGAACATCACTTCTTTGTCAAATTAATCCTTGCTTGAGCCACAGAGACTTTTTTCTGCCGCTGAATTTTTCAGATTAGTTTCTGTTTGTGTTCATCATCGTTATGCAGTTCTGTTCTGTTGTCAGCTCTGACACTCAGTCTTATTTAGTCTCTTTATACATCTGTTTTAATAGCTCAGTCATGGTGGCCGACTGCTTACTGTGTGCTGTCACAGTGGTTAGCGATGATGTTACAGTTGGTAAATTTTGACTAAATCCAATTTGATGCAGTCAGTTCCGTGTCTGATGAAACAGACTCCGGATTTCGCTTAAGATGGAAAAAAAAGTACTTGTTTTGTTTTTAATGATGGATGTTCATGAATGTGTGGAAATTCAACAGGCCTGCTGGTTGTAAATATGCTCAAAAATAAATCCAGGCAAATGGCTAGTCAGGCCACACAGTCTGCGTTTCAAGTCAAGAGGCCTTTATTGTCTTTCCATCTGTGTACAAGTACACAGTGGAGCGGAATGATGTTCCTCCAGGACCAACATGGTGCAACATGGAACAAAATAGACAGTACAAAGTGCAAACGTGCAGACGTGAGTGTGCAAAACATTAATCTGGAAACAAATAAATAAAACAGACATTAGACACAGTAAACAGACAGGAGAGTGCAGTGCCGACACAGCACTATTTCTGAGCGTGAGGTAGTGAGAATAAGGTGCAGAGATATTTAACATGCTGTGATCTGTGAGTTACGCAGTCAGAATATAACATACGTGAGCTCAGCAGCTACTGAGGTAGGATACTTAGTAAGTAAATACACTGAGTAAAACAGTGTTAGCAGCAATGTTCCAGATAATAGAGCATCAAAAGAGTTGTGTGTGTGTGTGTGAGTGGGGGGGGGGTTTCAGTTCAGTCCTTGTGAGTTTAAAAACCTGATCGCTTGAGGAACAAAGCTGTTGCAGAGTCTGGTAGTGATGGCACGGATGCTCTGGTACCTTCTGCCAGACGGCAACAGTGAAAAAAGTCAGTGTGAGGGATGGATGGGGTCCACGATGCTGGTGGCTTTGCGGACGCAGCGTGTGGTGTAGATGTCCATGATGGAGGGGAGAGAGACCCCGATGATCTTCTCAGCTGTCCTCACTATACGCTGTAGGGTCTTTCGGTCAGAGGAGGTGCCCTTAGCCCTCCGTTTTGTGTGTTCACGTCTAGGGGTAGGGTGTCCCAATTCTTGTTGAGATAGAGGGCAAGGGCAAAGTGTTAGGGCTACATGACCCTCCAAACAGAGGTTTTTCAGACACTCCAAACCGAGTGATATGAGAAAAAAAGGAAAACCGGCAAGATGGCTGAACAAGAGACCAAAGAATCACACACGTGAGAATTTTCTCCAGTTAAAAAATTACTGATAACCACTGTTTTATCTTAGCTTAATGTTGTTTCAGTGTATTATGGTCGTTTTCTTCATAACAAGCATAAAAAATCGCTAATAAGCATGCTAATGTCTCAGTAGCTAGCTAGCTAACTTTCCCGTTCCACCTTAAATAGTCCAGCAGTTCTGACGCCGAAGTGCCAGAATGTAACTGCTGCTACGATTTAAGGTGGAACAGGGAAAATTCGAACGAGAAGCTGGAGAATATCTGACTTCAGCTTCATATCACTGAAGAATTAGTGGTGGGTGATAATAAGTAATTGCCCCCTCTTTGAAGGCATATGATGTCCTAAATGTAACTAAAGTCCCAGCAGTGAGGAGCTGAACTTTACCCTCCTCTGCGGTCACTGCAGACTGGCAGGGTCGCCTACAGAGCAGCGCTAGTAGCTGTTAATGAAGTGATGCTCTTTTTATTTGAGGGTCCCATTTCAGAGGGAAGATTTCAACCACTACCCTGTAACTCAGTTCCAAGGGGTTAGGGTGACTCTCGAAAACAAGGGGTTAGGGTGACACTCAAAAACAAGGGGTAAGGGTAAAAAGAAGAAATGGGATTGGGCCTAAGATTGTCAGACTTGGTACTAAGCTAGTTCTGTTAGACACTGTGGCTTTATTACTATTCCCACCTGATACAGTAGCGTTTATATTTACCCAATTTTCCTACCTAATTTAGTCATTTCCACCCACTAGCCGGTCTAGGTATGTTTGTTTTCACCTGTAGTTGCAGTGTTTGTCACAGGTAAAGCAGACAGGCTCTCCACACGTTGCATTACCCTGCGTATACGTGCTGTGCACGGTAGGCAGAACTATGCCTGAAGTCAATCACATTGTTAACGTGGTGTTTCCAGGTGCGGTTCGCTGGCCTGAAAACAAAAACACAAATGTTCTGCTTTTTAATATTTCATTAATGTGTTAAAGCCGAGAGCAAAGCCCACCTCAACAGACGTTCTGCTGTTGGGCAAAACTGTCTTGCAGCTTCCAGCTGGACATAGCATTCTAGTACTGCTCATGCTCTGAGTGGAGCTGGAGCAGGTGGCGTAACCATGGCCTGGCAACGAGCCTCCAAAACAATGAGGAGAAAATTCTAATAGATGAGTAATTCTAATGGAGTGATTAGAAATGATAACAATAACAATAAAGAAGTGTTTATGCAGAAGCATAACGTCATGAAAACCCGGAGAGGAAGTCTGTTGCTAGGAAAAGATTAGACTCTGTTCTTGACATCAGTTCTTCTCACCATACTGGGTTCTCAGTAATGTATTATCTTGTTTGAGCAGAGAGGGACAGAGTGATTAGTTTTAGCTGCCTATGTGCTTTTTCTCCTCTTATCCTGAGGGGCATCGGCTGAAGCTGAGCTGAGCTGAAAGGAGTCGTCACCGTCTGAAACTGCCAGTCTTTAGGCTTGGCAGATGTTGTGATGTGACATTTGCTGATGTGAAAGTTGAGTATTTGTGCGTTGCAGAGGTTCCGAATGTAAAAAAGGATTATTTTCTTTCATTTTTCTTTTCTTTAATTAATACGGTTTGGGGACTAACACTAGCTAGCAACATACTGAATGGGTCCAGTCTAACTAGAGCATTGTCCTGCTTGGTTAAAGATATACCGATCAGGCATAACATTATGACCACCTCCTTGTTTCTACGCTCATTGTCCATTTTATCAGCTCCACTTACTATATAGGTGCACTTTGTAGTTCTACCGTATTAATTAATTAAAAGAAAAATGAAAAATAATCCTTTTTTACATTCAGAACCTCTGCAACGCACAAATACTCAACTTTATAGCATTCTAGTACTGCTAGAAACTACAAAGTGCACCTATATAGTAAGTGGAGCTGATAAAATGGACAATGAGTGTAGAAACAAGGCACTTTGCAGATCTTTATCACCGGGGTTGAGCAGGATCAACTCTTTCTATAGCAGCAAACTGAGCTCCAGTGGAGTCCGGCGAGCTTTGTCTCCAGCACTGGTCACTTGGCTGAAGTCTTTATCCTCTAAGCTTGTCAGTGTTAGAGAGGAGGAAGTGAATATCCAGTGCATTCGAGTTAGTTTTACTTTCACAGATGTGGTTTGGTTTGTGGTTGGGTGAGTTCTGTGTTTGTAGCCTGTTGTTTGGCTGTTGTTTTGGGTATGTCTCGGCTTCGGATGGTAGCACTGTCAAAAATAAAATGATGATGTTTCTGTGCAGTCTGTGACTTGTGTTAGTGAACATCTTGTTCACCAATATTTTTACAGCAAGATACTCTCTCACATGCACAAATACTGGCTAGTGCCTCACCGGCTGCCTCTGCCTCAGTGAATAAAAGTGCAGAATCGTGATGCATGTTGTATCGTCAAGTTGCTAACAGTTCCCAGCACTATGAAAGTGTGCGCTCTGATTGTGTGATGTGATGTTGTTAACAGTGTGTTAGGCATGCATGATGATTATCATTATCGGCAGATAATTGCCGATTAAAAAAAACCTCTTATGCTCGTGGGTATATTTCAGTTTTTCCATATGAATTTATGTGCCCAAATCATAAAGCAAATTTTTCAGTAACTGCATGAAATAAATGTAAAGTTTTGTAAAAGTTCCTCACAAATTAGCAGAAAACGTGTTTTATGCTCATAACCATAATGCAGTATGCTTACAATTTACTGCTGAAAGCCAAAAATCTTAGACACTCTTTGTATTTTTTTATAAAAATAATTTTTAGACAGAGACGCCATCTGAGATCCAGTTTATAGCTCAGATTTGTGGAAAAATAGGTCAACTTTCAGTAGAAAAGAAATTGTGAGTTCAGCTTCTTTTATAATAAAGTTTTAAAACTACATTAACGTCTATTTGACTGGAAAGAAGACAGTTACAGCTCTAATATGACACCCACCTTTTGAATGTAGCTTATGAAATATGAAAGTTATGAAGTGAAGAATATGACGAAGTGTGTTTTGAGCCAAAGAGGTTAGAAATATCGATGTAGGACAGTTGTTTGGATTTGACCGACATTTTAAAGTGATATTTGGTGTTTATTTTACTTGGCAGAACATTTAGGTGATCCTGGGCTTCTGTGGTAAAACTAACTGTGTATGTAGTCCTGTAGAGAAAAAACACTTCTCTGTAATGTAAAGCACGGAATGGGGCACTGGCTCACAATTCCCATATTGGTCCATCCCTGCTAGGGGTTTGTTCCTGTAGTGTTTGAGTGTTTTGAGCTTGACGGCTGCTTTTAGATACTCATACTAAGGCCCAATCCCAGCTCACCCCTCGCCCCTAACACTCAGCCCTTAGCCCTCTGTTTTCGTGTTCACGTCTAGGGGTAGGGTGTCCCGATTCTTGTTGAGATAGAGGGGTAGGGTGAAGTGTTGGGGCTACATGACCCTCCAAGCGGAGGTTTTTCAGAGACTCCAAACAGAGAGTTATGAGAAAAAAAGAAAAACCAGCAAGATGGAGAACAAGAGACCAAAGAATCACACAAATGTGAGAATTTACTGTAAACTTAAAAATTACAATAACCATTATTTTATCTTAGTTTAATGTTGTTTCAGTGTATTTTGGTCGTTTTCTTCATAACAAGCATAAAAAATCACTAATGGCATGCTAATGTCTCGGTAGCTAGCTAACTAACTTTCCCATTCCACCTTAAATAGTCCAGCAGTTTTGACGCCTGAAGCACCAGAGTGTAACTGGTGTTCCATTTAAGGTGGAATGGGGAAAATCTGAACAAGAAGCTGGTGAATATCTGACTTAAGCTTCATATCCCTGAAGAATTAGGGGTGGGTGATAATAAATAATTGCCCCCCTCTTTGAAGTCATATGATGCCCTAAATGTAACTAAAGCCCAGCAGTGAGGAGCTGAACTTTACCCTCCTCTGCGGTCACTGCAGACTGGCAGGGTCGCCTACAGAGCAGCACTGGTAGCTGTTAATGTGAAGTGATGCTCTTTTTATTTGAGGGTTCAGTTCCAAGGGGTTAGGGTGACACTCAGAAACAAGGGGTAGGAGTAAAAATAAGAAATGGGATTGGGCCTGAATGTTGTTCTTACATATTTGTCTCATTTCAAAGGAAGATTATCCAATCGGTATTGGCTGTTTATCAAGGTTTCTGTGTCAATATCTGTGTCAGAAAAGAAGAAGTATCATTTCTACTGCTTTCAAAAAACACAGGAAACCATGTTAAAGCTGTACCGCTCATCTCTGTTTATCACGGTGTCTGTGGTGGTGGGGTAGTTGGCTCTGCTTGGCTCTGCTTATGTTTGGGAGTGCCCTGCTATTAACAGTGTCTGGTTTTTAGTGGTTTATAAAATAAACATAATGAGGGTATTGTGGCAAAAAGGCCTTTCTCTCATATCGTTATAATCAGCTCTACAAGTGTGCAGTGTGTTGTCCTTCTATTTGTTTGAAACATCAATACAGCAGCCCTAGCGAAAGGCTGTGTCTGTCTTTTGTTTATTTTTTCCACTTGGAGATGATTGAACACCTGGCGGTGGCAGGTTGCCTCTTGTTTTACACTGAGAGAACACAGTTGCATTTCCTAGAGGAGCTGATACAGATGTGCCACCGTGCCCTGTCATTTCCTGTGTCTTGGCGTTGACATGTAGCTTGGAGAGGGAGTTTTTGTGGTCATTTAAAGCTGTATTTGTCGAGCGAAAGTTGGCTGAAGAAACGCTGTGTTGTTGTATGTTACTAGATTAAATTCTTTAAGTTTTTCTTGATGTCACTGTCAGTTTACAGTGAACTGACATGCCCAAAAAACATGAAAACACCAACCTGTACTTCACCAGCAATCACGTTCAGCCTGTTCTGCCGTAACGTTTACAGCTCTGACGTGGCCCTGGCCTCACAGGTATGTGTGTGGTGAAAATGTAGGTGGAGCTGCTGGGTGATTAGAAGGTGAAGGTGCTGGGAGTTTCCATAAGTGCTAAAGACAAACAAGGAGAAGCAAATAAAGTGTTTCTCCATTTTCAGTGGCATTTTTAGTGTTTTTGGAGTAGAAAACAAGAAGAAGACTAGATGTTTCAAAGAAGTGTTTAAGGGGTCTTTATTCCCTGTACAGAACTTGACATGGCCTGACTTTTGACGTGATGGTCGTCGTGTTCAGAGCTGATTTAAAAAATAGCATAACTCCCTCAAACTTAAGACCCAATCCCATTTCACCCCTCGCCCCTACCACTCAGCCCTTAGCCCTCTGTTTTGCACGTTCACGTCTAGGGGTAGGGTGTCCTGATTCTTGTTGAGATAGAGGGGTAGGGTGAAGTGTTGGGGCTACATGACCCTCCAAACTGAGGTTTTTCAGAGACTCCAAACAGAGTGATATGGGAAAAAAAGAGAAAACGGCAAGATGGCTGAACAAGAGACCAAAGAAACCCACAAATGTGAGAATTTTCTCCTGTAAAAAAATACAGTAACCACTGTTTTATCTTAGTTTAATGTTGTTTCAGTGTATTATGGTCCTTTTATTTATAACAAGCATAAAATATCTCTAATAGTATGCTAATGTCTGGTAGCTAGCTAGCTAACTTTCCCGTTCCACCTTAAATAGTCCAGCAGTTTTGATGCCTGAAGTGCCAGAATGTAACTGCTGCACCATTTAAGGTGGAACGGGAAAATTCGAACAAGAAGCTGGTGAATATCTGACTTCAGCTTCATATCACTGAAGAATTAGGGGTGGGTGATAATAAATAATTGCCCCCCTCTTTGAAGTCATATGATGCCCTACATGTAACTAAAGCCCAGCAGTGAGGAGCTGAACTTTACCCTCCTCTGCTGTCACTGCAGACTGGCAGGGTCGCCTACAGAGCAGCGCTAGTAGCTGTTAATGAAGTGATGCTGTTCTTTATTTGAGGGTCCCATTTCAGAGGGAAGATTTCAACCACTTCCCTGTAACTCAGTTCCAAGTTAGGGGTTAGGGTGACACTCGAAAACAAGGGGTAGGGTAAAAGGAAGAAATGGGACTGGGCCTAATTCACATCTTTTTAACTGAGGCTGCACTGTAACATGTTTTATAATCTAAGCATGGCTCGTTATGTTTTCTAATTCCAGGTGTGACATTTGTTATTCTAAACCTTTTCTAAACCAGACGTGTCCTAACCTTTTGTGCATTGAGTCGAGGCAGCGATTTGGTATTTTAAGACAGACTAATTGACGTATTTCGTTGGAGATCATGTACACCTGTGCAACGTTCATCGGGTCACTTGACTTTACTTCCTGTTTTTCACCTTTTGTCCCTTATTTCTATATTTTCACAGCATAATAACGATGGTTGAGGCTGATGATGTTTTTAGAAAAGTCAGTGTTGAAATGATTAAACATACAAAATGAAAAACGAACGTTCCCACTTGTTTTGTATCGGTTTTATTTGACCTGTCAGATCATATTTTATAAAACACAGCATGTTTGTTTCTCTGTTTGTGCGCCTTTTACAAAATAGACTGAAAATTTCTAGTGGAATTGCTTAAATTGCAGATTACTCACAGTGAGATTTCACAGATATCCAGTGTCCTGTTCTTTTCTTAGGTTAAGCAAATAACATTTCTCGTCAAGGCCAAGGGAAATAACACAGTGCATTGTGAGGTGTTTATAGAGGAAATGACTGTGCGTATGCAAGAAGTAGAACAGGTTGGGGGGGCAGTAAAATGTGTAATAATACCTGTTGGATGGGCTTTAACTGTTTGTGTTTTAAGGCTGTACAATATATTGTTTTTTATAAATTATTGAGATATTATTGAGCCACTGCGATATTGCAGACACCTACAATGATCAATCACAATTATTTTGGTTATAAGCATCTTGACCAATCATGGGTCAAGATAAATTTATGTGGATGTGTTGATGAATAAAAATGATCATGTAGTCCAAAAAAATCAAATTTTTACAGTTAAAATGATGCAAAACTTGTATTTGTCAGTGTAATTCATTCGCAGATGTTTTTTTAATATTACAAAGTGCTTCACAATCCAAGTAAACTCTTAAAAATAAAAGTGCCAGAAAGGGGTTTTTTTTTTGAGAAGAACTACTTTTGGTCCTCTAAAGCTTTCAGTAGATGATTCTTTTGAGACCGTTTATATAAATGGGATGTGCTAGTGTGAAGAGCCTTTCTGAAATCTTGTGCCGATAATAATAGTGGAATCATGTCAGTGTTGGGTGATAATTGCATTACAGGTGTTATTGGCGTGATAGTTAGATTTGATATTTCAAAGCTATATTAGATTAGTTTTTATTGATTAGTTTTTATAGATAAGTATTTTTATAGATTAGTTGTTATTGAACTTTGGAAGAGCAGAACATTTAGGCAAAGCTATGCAGCTACAGTGTCTATTTTATTTAATGTACTATATTTGTGACCATACAGAAATAAAAGTAATATTTACTCTGTAATGCTAATCAAGGTAGATTTAGTCCCAGTTTAGACATTTTATGAATATGTATGTATCGATGTATACACCTCATATCTTCAGCAGATATGTACATGATAAATTGGATATTGTCAGCATTGGCCCACAATTCCCATATCAGTGGATCCTTAGTAGAAACATAATTGCAGTAATTGCAAAATTTTGTTCATACTGCACTATAGTGTATGTACTTGTGGTAGATAGACTTTCGTGCTAGAGATGTGTATTTTAACTAATTTTAATATTTGAGTATCTGTAAAGTATCGGAAATGAGTGATAATTGGTTAACCGTGGGGGGGTACAGACATTAAGACATATAGGGCTTTAGGCTGACAGCAGTGATGTTACACAAAAATTTAGCAGCATAAAGAGGAATTTTTTACAAAACATATTTTATCATTCAGAAACAGAAGAGGAAAATCGGAAGAGTTTCTGTTGGATGAGTAACACTGGTTGCCTCTTCAGAATGAGCTAACCGAGTCGTCTAACTCGTCGTCTTCTTACAGGTCGGCGTTTTTGCTCATTAGACGATGTGCCCACCTTATTTGTCAGAGAAATATAATTTTACCGTTTTCATACCAAGCTAACATCAGCTAGAGTAGTTAGCCTAGTTAGCGATACGGCTGCACTCCGGCTTCTCATTGACGTCTTTAACGCGCCTTTGGCTACGTGCTCTTCTTATGGCATTGCTGGTCCGTAGTTGCGAAAAATTGGCGTCTCACTTACCGTGATAAAACTAAAACACATATCCGAATGGAGATTTCAGTGTTTGGATAAAGTGCCTCAAATGGTTAACTAATGCTACGTTCACATTACAAGCCTTGTTGCTCAAATCTGATTTTTTGCTCAAATCCGATCTCTCTGACACGATGGTTCACACTCGTTTAGGTAAGTGACTCAAATCTGTCATTAATGTGACGAACCGGCGTCCTGAAATGACCCTCATGAGCTCATCCTACTCAGTAACGTCACGTGAATGAATCACGTTCATCATCAGCACAAACTAACGAGCAGAACGAGCTTCGCTGAGAAGATAATTAACTCTGATCAGCTCTCAGCTTCATTATTAGAGCGAGACGAAGGAGAAAAAGGTGAGATGAGCTGCTTTTCCACCGTTTACAGGCTTTAACTTCTGTTCAGCGCTGCTGCCCTGATAACGCTGAATGATGGCGCAGTGGAAAAGACAGCACATGAATTCCGATCTGAGCGTCACATTAAGGTCACATGGCCATGAATCAGATACGTATCTGATCTAGGACCACATATGAAAGTGGATTTGAAAAGATCAGAATTCTGTCCACACAGCCCTGAAAAAATCAGATCTGAGTCTCATTAGGGCTTTAAAGTCTTTAAAGTCCCTGTGCACCTCACTACCTTATGTCTTTCTGAGCATGTTTGCTGATTTACTGAGTCTAAATGTCAGACCACTCATTTGTTTTCCTTCTGGGCTTTTATTCTCTTCTACCTGTCCAGCCTGAACCACTACAAAGGAAACAGGATGCACACACAAACAGGCCACTCCCTGTCTGCCTCAGTCAGACATCTCCCTCCAACCTTTGACTTCTAGGTTCTTTCTGTGTTGTGCTTCTTGTCGTCTTCATCATCTTGTCCTTTTTTTTTTTATTATTTTATCTTAAATATAATCGACAGTCTCTCTCTAGTATCTAGTGCTGGTATCTGTCTGTGTTCTGCCTTCTGTCTGTGTGCAAGTGTGTGTGTTTGGCACAGGCTGTTCTCTGAGGAGGCAAAAACTAGGCTAATCGATTCAGAGTAAAGTCCACGCTGTGGAGATGGTCATCGTTCATTTTACACACTCAACACAGTGACAGCTGATGCATATGTAAACTATGCCGACTGAACTTTTGTACGTTCACTACCCCTGAAATAACTTATAATGCATTATTAATTAATTGTCTAAAGTCTCTCCTCTATTAGGTGTAGGTGTCTGTATTCTTTAGTATGTATTGATTTGGCCCTTAATTTGTTTTAATCTGTAGAAACAGCAAGCGCAGCGCTGCATCACCTCATCAGTAGTAGACGCTGGAAATTATGCAAATGTGGTTTCCCGGAATTTTGCATGTCCGTTGGCGTTTGTTCATTATTCTTAAGCGAATATGTAACCCCTCTCACTGTCAGTGTCATCAGATATTCTCCCTGACACAGAGGATGGCACGATGTAAGCGTTAGTGTTTGAGATGGCGCCGCTCCAGTATTGGGCCGATAACAGCAGAAAATGCTGAATTAGATATTAGAGTGGAAAAAAAGAGTGAATTACCACCACATATATGACCAGATAATTTCCGTAAAAGGTTTCCATGATTAACATGTAGAGCTACTGTTCTAAAAAATTTATTTATTTATTTATGACACAGATCATGGGTTTTGCCTAAATGCAATATTTAAAAAGTGTAATTTTATAAATATTGGGGTTTGAAGTTAGGTTAGACAGTTTTAGTATTGATATTGGTATCAGTATACTTAAGGACCAGGTATTTGTATTGTTATCTGGAGGGGGAAAAACTGGTATCAGTGCATCCCTGCTAGGGGTGGGGGGAAAAAAATCAATTCTCAGAAGCATCGTGATGCGGACATGGATGATTATGAATCGAGTCACAAACGATAAACCTCGATTTTCTAAATTTTAATTGGTAATGTAATGTTGACGGAACGCAAAAGACAGAACTTGGAAGTGGGTAAGTGCAGCGCCCGGACAGTCTGTGGCGGCACATAACAAAAACACAACTGGATAAGCGAGAAATCCGACCGGCTCCCTCTGCATTAAAGCCAGGTTAGATCAGGAGTCACAACACAAATGATAAGAAGAGCCATTTTGTCCTTTCAACAAAGTTAAACCACCTCGGGAGCCACAACATTTTATGTCCAATATGTCTCAATATGTGCTGATGTCCTAGTATAGGCTAAAAAATAAAAACTAAAAACTGGAATCAGCCAGAAATGAGCCATTCTCCAAACTAAATGGGCTGGAAGATGCTTTACAGACTGGCTGGAACAAAACAACATTAATGTTGATCTAGGAAAACTTGACAAAACTGAGCTGAACTTGATATTGCAGCAGTTTTATGGCTCAGTCTGATTTGGTCAGACTCTGAAGATCAGACTCCACGTTTGGCGAATGGTCTTTGGTTCATTTCTGGCTGATTCCAGGTTGTTTAGCTGTTCTTTTGTCACAGCTGCCGCCTGAAAAGCTGCTCAGTGGTGATGACAGTTTGGGAATTTAGTGTAAGGAGCTGGAGAACGAACTGCCGGCTGTGCAGCGAGTGGGCGGAGTTCGTTACTCTGACGTAGCAACAAGCTGCTTGTTAAGGAGCTATAATTTGGTGAAGGAACTGCGAACATTAAAACACATTAAACGCTGCGTTCACGGCCCAGATTATTAATTTATTACTGTATTTATTTAACTGTTGTTTAAAAGCAATAGAACACTCGAGGAGTGTCTTATCGCCAATAACACACTCCCTCTCGTGTTCTTCTGTTGCTTAAACGGTTTTGTGACGTCGTCACTCATATTAGTTCTGTCTTGCTCACCTTTGCAACTTCACTCCTCATTATTGATGTATAAATGATGGTTATAGTAACAGACACATGCCTGAACATCTTGTCTGCCTGCATGAAAACAGCTCGAGACTTTTCAGCCGACGCTTCGTTGTGCAGCAAGACACTGACCCGTGAGACTTTCCTAGGACAACCAGAGAATTCCTGAGGTGGGGAACGTGGAAAATCTTAGACTGGCCAGGTTGATTTCTAGATTTAAATCCACCCAAGCGTGTGTTTGACTCGCATAACTGGGACTGAAGTCAGAAACCCCACCCAAAACAAACAGTTACCAGGGAACTGGATACTGCCAGAGCTTGGCAAAGCGTCTCAGTGGAGCGAAGCAAGAGTTTAGTGATGTCAGTGGGTCAGAGACTTTTTACAGTTTGTTTTGTGCCAGAATTCGTCAGCTGAAACGAAAGTACAGGCCAAACAGTGAGGGAGATTATTCTGCATGGATAGAAATAAAAGGCGATGTTCTCTGTATTTGCCTTTACAAATAGTCAGACATAAAAAAAGTCTGCTTACTTATAAATGGACCTTTCTGCCAAATTACTGTAAACTGCAGTAAAAAATATTGAAAAAGAAATCAGATCTTAGTTATATACAATGATTACGACCTATTTAAACCCAAGACATTAATTGAGATAGTAATAAGATAAATGTATACAAAATCATCATTTATAGGATACTTTTTATTGGGAGGTGGCTTTCTTACACCCTAACCCCCAAATATCAAAATGTGAAAGTAATACTTCATTGTTTTTTTTTCTTTTTGATTTCTTTAAAAGTGACATTTTAGATTTAGAAAGATTTAGATTTACCATATTTTTAGTTTTTAAATACAAAAAAACTTCAAAAAATGCTGTCCCATGTTTTCATGTCACTACCGAAACGCAAAGAGTTTTAGTTTCAAGTTTATTTGTCATTTGCGCAACATGTCAGGACATTCATGCGTTGAAATGCTTGTGGTGAGGCTCAGATAATCACTCTACAGACAGTAAACAAGTAAAAATAAAACTACAAGGAAATACTGAAACTGAAATACATTAAATATACACAAAATATAGAGACAGGAGGGACCTATGTAAGGAAAAAAAATCCTCTCTGCTATGTACAAATATATTTATATTAAACAAGGGATCATCTGTGAAGAATATATACATTTTAAAGTGACTTAAGTGACTCAGTGTTATTGTTATTTAAAGTGACTGAGTGTTTGTGTTATTGTCCATAGCAGTAATATGATATAATAATAATAATAATAATAATAATAATACTGACAAAGGGGGGGGGGTGGAAAGTTCAATGATTAGTTTTAATAACATAAACATAATTAAGGTCAAGGATTTGAGTCTAAAGTCCAAGTCAGTTAAAAGTCGGAAATGTGTTTTCAGTTTGGTAGAAATCTCTGTATTGTACTGAAACCCAACCCTATGACACGTGTACCTGCTGTAAATAGTATTGTGTGTAGTGCTGTGGCTACACATAACGAATGTGGGCCTAATGAGTTGCAGGTAATGAGCTGTAAATAATATTTAGCTGAGTGCAGAACGGCTGCCGGGCTGGTCTTTCCTCATTACACATGCACAAAAGATGTTAGCACTCACCTTATTCAGTGTTTATAGGTTTATGGTCTGTTCATATGTAATCAAAAGTATAAATAATGATAAATGTTCTCTGATTTAATTAGACTTCATTGATGTGTCTGATGTATAATTTTTCCCTCCTGTACTTTAGATGGTGCTGGTCACTATAATACGTTAGATACTTTTTATTTCACGGTTACCTGCTCCTGCAGATGAACGTCTGAGTTAGTAAAACTTGCAGCGGCACATTTTCAGCACTTCTGTGTTTGGGTTACCACAGTGAGACGTGATACCATCGCTAGACGTCTGAGTGGCTGTGGGGGTGTAGTGACATGGCAGCAAGGAGGAAGGTTCTTTTGTGGTGCTTTTGTTTTTACAAGAATGAAACGTTGCAAGAGTTTTTGTAGTGGTGAGTTGCTGCAATAGACGTCTAGTCTAAAACTGTATCCTGTGTGTGTGTGCGGCTCCTTCATGGCTGCAGACCCTTCCATCGAAATGAGCGTGTGGTGTGTGTGTGTGTGTGTATATATATATATATATATATATGTACACCGATCAGGCATAACATTATGACCACCACCTTGTTTCTACACTCATTGTCCATTTTATCAGCTCCACTTACTATATAGGTGCACTTTGTAGTTCTACAGTTACAGACTGTAGTCCATCTCAGCACTGCAGTAACACTGACGTGGTGGTGGTGTGTTGGTGTGTGTTGCGCTGGTCTGAGTGGATCAGACACAGCAGTGCTGCTGGAGTTAAAACACTCTGTCCACTCACTGTCCACTCTACTCCTACCTTGTTAGTCCACCTTGTAGATGTAAAGTCAGAGACGATAGCTCATCTGCTGCTGCACAGTTTGTGTTGGTCATCCTCTAGTCCTTCATCAGTGGTCACTGGATGCTGCCCACAGGACGCTGTTGGCTGGATATTTTTGGTTGGTGGACTATTCTCAGTCCAGCAGTGACACTGAGCTGTTTAAAAACTCCAGCAGCACTGCTGTGTCTGATCCACTCAGACCAGCGCAACACACACTAACGCACCACCACCACGTCAGTGTTACTGCAGTGCTGAGATGGACTACAGTCTGTAACTGTAGAACTACAAAGTGCACCTATATAGTAAGTGGAGCTGATAAAATGGACAATGAGTGTAGAAACAAGGAGGGGGTCATAATGTTATGCCTGATCGGTGTGTGTGTATATGTATGTATATGTATATGTTTGTGTGTGTGTGTGTGTGTGTGTATATATGCATGCTCATGTAGACACACATTATACTCTAATTATGTATACACATACACAGTATACGCATTAGTATACACCAGTGTTGCACCATTCCAGTGTACAGTTTTTGTACAGTAATATAAATTATGAAATAAAAGCTATGATATGTACAGTTGTACACTTTCCATATGTGAAATATGTGAGTCTGAGGACGATAAATACATGAGATCCAGGTACACAGGGGATACAGTATCAATATATAGATATTCCAGATTACAAGATGTGGATAGATGATGTACAAGATGTTGATCTATATGTGTAGGTGTAGGTTGGCAGGATGAGACTGAGGATGTTTATGGAGATCATCATGATGTGGCAAAATGTAAAAATGCAAGGCAAATGTAATGATTTCAATACACAATATACATCACAAGAGGTTTGACAAGCTGGAACAAATTAAAAAGAACCAGAGCCCCATTCAGGAAGTACCATCAATAACAAGTACAGTGACTTTTATTCAGTATTTCAGGCACTGCGCTGCAGTAAATCAACTTGAACAGGCGAAATTAAACTCTCTTTGTAATGAAACATGCAGTTCATCAGTGTTTTCAGGTTTCCCTTTTATGAAGAGGGTAGCTGGTTAAACACCTTGAGATGTACTGCTGTCTGTTGTATTTGTAATGAATTGTGCCGTATTCACCTCTTCACACAGTTCTGCCTTTGTTTCCACATCTTTGGTACTGTGTGTACTGAAATGCAGTGTGCCTGGAATGTCATACCAGGGCTCGAGCACAATGAATGAAATCCCTCATTTCCTACAGTAAGAAATTGCCAAATATCTAACACAGTAAATCAACCTCTTGCCTTTGTTATTGCTTTAGCGTGGGTAGAAACAGGGGAGAGCCTGGCACCGAAGAGTGGGCTATGGCCATCGGTAACCTGAGCAGGGAAACCTTACGCCACTCTTACATTGTTTTGAATGCAGTTGCTTATGTAGTTGACAGAATATGACCTACGGTTATCTATAAAAATGGAAAAATGAAAGCAATATTCAGACTCCAAAATGGCTGTAATACTGTTTTTATCTCTGTGAGGTACTTTTGTCCATTTTTATAGATAACAGTTTGTCATACATGCCAAAACTGCATAAGCAACTGTGTTTGAGATGTAATTTGAGGCAAGTGTGAGATGCAGTTTGCTAACTGGTGCTGGATAAGCTTTCATTTCTTGTTCGCCTCAAAGCTCCAGTGCAGAACTAAAGCAGCACACATGACATCAGACACCAAACATGCCTGGGGTGATCGACTGCTTTTGGGGTAATGGGGGGAAAAATTGTACATTTTGTTTTTTCCATCAACTAAAAATGTCACATAATCTTTGGTACTTTTTTCATACGCTAAAAAGAAAACTTGCATAAGGTATCTGTGTGTATTTGTGTATTCCCATCTGGGGAAGTGGCTCCCTGAGTGTTTGTGGGAATGTTTACCAACGCGGAGGCTCTGTAAGCACTCCTTTCCAAGGACACGGTGTACGCAAGGCCCATGGAGTGCGCCCAGTATGTTCCCCTCCACCCCGTGCATGTCTCTTTCCTCTCTCTCTCTCTCTCTCTCTCTCTCTCTCTCTCTCTCTCTCTCTCTCTCTCTCTGTCTCTCTCTCTCTCTGTCTCTCTCTCTCTCTCTCTCATTCTTTCTTTCTCTCTCTCTGTGCATGCACCACACGCTGTTCTACACAAACATACCCCCCTCCCTTAATAGACCCCCTTTACCAATGTTCTGTGTGCTGGTTTCTTAACCTTTTGACCTACAGCTTGATTTTAGCTCATCATGAGTTTTTTGCATTTCTCATCGCATTCGTTTTGGGTTCACAGCGCAGCAGTAAACAAGAAAAAGATGCAAGCACAAGAAAGTAAACAAAGAAAGGCAAACCAAGCAAACCAGGCCATAAAATGTGCCTGTATAAGTCAATAGAAAGGAGCCTTGAAGTAGTTCCTTTTTTTCAGTTAGTGATTTCGAACAAAGGGCAAACTTTTGCAATCAATGCAAAACTTAATGAAGCCTATAGAATCTAAACTGTGTGAAAAGAGTACCTGTATTTATCTTTCAGGCAGGTTTTAACACCAGTAGCAAATCAGCACCAGGAGCGTTTTGAAGTTGATAACTTCCCGACCTTAACTTACTTGAGTGTGATTTATTTATGCTGTTTATTCTGCAGTAAATTAGATCAAGCATGTGTATAACTGATGGTATCTTGCATAGCAAATGTGATTTTTCAGACAGCAAAAATGCGGCATTGTTTTGTTTGCCCTCTGCTCGATTTTTATTTGTTTGTTTGTTTGTTTGTTTGTTTATTTATTTATTTGCAAACTTTTGCAAAGTTCAAGCTGGTTTTGGTATAACAACGACAATGGCTGTGTCTTAGCAACGAGAACTTTTTGAGAAACTCCAAAAGAATACTACTTTGTCACAAATGGTGTTAGCCTTTAGTCTCCAAAGACAGCTCAAACGGAGTTTATTGGCATTCCACTTTATCGGAATAAAGTGTTGAAGCTCTCCACTCTCTTCAGTTCCACTTTTCCAAAATGGAGAGTCGCCTGCCCGAGCTTGCCGTTGAAGAAATTGTTGGTTTTTCCGCAGTGCAAACATTTCACATTTTCGTGTTGCCCTTGATGTGTAACAGCTGTAAAACCAGGCTGTGTCACATACAAAACACCAACGTTGGATACGTCCAGTATATGATTCTGCAGTCCAGCTACTAAAATCCTATTCCCAGTTCAGCTCCTGCTGAATCTTTTGGTCATATATTTGTTTGTTTTTTGATCTTGCTGTAGAATCAGACCAAAACCTATCTGTTCTCAAACATGTCAGACACCTCTCTGTTGGAAATGTGTACTCGCACATAACATACAGAAGAATATTTTGAAACGTCAGTAGAGCTCCGGCCGCCTGGAATGCAGTGAAATGAGCAAGTGATGATGCGATTTTCCATTTTAAACCAAGTAAAAAAATAATAAAAACTTGTCATGGAGGGTATCTGAGCATTTCTGCTAAAATACCAAAAAATACCAAAAAAATTCCCAGAAATTTTAGGTTTTTAAAGGTTAATTTGTGACACTAAACCTGTTTTTTACCAAAATAAAATATTTAAAAAATGGAACTGTGTAAACATCAGGATAAGCTAGTTAAGTAAGGGTAGAGATACACAGTGTATCGGTTTCAGTGCTCAGTATTGGCTAATACTTAAGGATCTGAAGGGAAAAGGTGGTGTTGGTGTTTGATTCACCTGTTTTCCTTCAGCAGTTACCAGGTTCAGTGGATGTGTTGGAGCAGGAAGATCACCACACTGTGCTACTTTCAACCCCTTTGAAAACTAGGTCTATTGTTCAGTTATTGTTTTTAAGACTTATTAATCAGTTACTATCAGGGATGTTAAAAATGAAGGGATTAACTGTTAAAAGTTTATTTAAGAAATTAATTTAATGTTCAGTGAACAATGGAAATGGAAGATGGTAAGTGGAAATGAAACATGACATTACTGGTTAATTTTAACCCGAATGCAAGATTGCAGAAAGCAGAATATTTGTCTATTAGAGTGTGTTCATATTTGGCAGATCAAACCATGGTGTGGTCACTCTTATAGTACAGTTAGAGCAGGTGAGAACGTTGTCATGCGAGCCCTGGTACACACCAAATGTGCCAGCACACTAAGCTTATCTACAAAGGCCTGGTGTTGCTGCAGGTTTTTACTTTTGGCAGGAGCACGACTGATCCTACTGATTTATTCAGTTAATATCAGTCTTCAAACTGTTGATCAGATTCTGCTTTGTTGGAATGAAAACCTGCACTTCTCAGGTAATGTTGGTCACCCCGGAAATAAAATCTGCTCGAACAAAGAAACTGAACTACAAATATAAACACACCCTTAAATGATATGGTGAATCAAGCTTAATATTATGGTTGCACATTTTTAATACTGTACCGCCGATTATGTGGAAAGGAGATGGTGGTGGGTTATGTGTCAGTTAGTTTCTACTGATATGCCACAAGTAAGCCAGATAACATACAAACAGTGTGAAATGCGCTAACGGTAGCTTTTTACCTGAATGGCTGACTTAGCCTTCTTTCACTAATCCCTAATGCTGTGTAGTTAAAGTTAGTCCTAGTTTTTACTGAGGGAGCGAATGTTAGAGAGACATATGGCAGAAACTGCCAGTCTCTTGGGGTACTGATAGGCTTCAGCCTTGATTTAGCCTTTAGCGTAGCAGCCTTCTAGCTGGGCTACTGTGTCTACTATCCCTGCCTGCAGTGTCCCTCCGTTGGTCAGCTGTGTCAGACAGCGTTGTGGTCTCGTGGCCTAGTGCTTCAAGTAAGCTGAGAAATCTGCTGAAAACAACTGATGCTGATCAGAGGTGTAAGCGCGAGTGATGGTGCTGTTTTTGCCGAGTCAGAAGCTGCTGTATGCTTACGTGTACACACCATGAGTTTATCTATTTTATCTATTCAGTTCTGCTTTTAACTATTTTGCGCTGTAAAAATATTTTACATTTACTGTATTTGTTAGAACGGCTCTTGTTACTAATGAACAAAAATAGATTTTCTTAAACATCTAAAATGTTTTGAATAATATTTACAATATGGAATTGTGTAAATAACAGGATAAGCTAGTTGAGTTAGATAGAGATATACAGAGTATCGGTATCAGTGCTCGGTATTGGCTGATACTTAAGGATCTGAAGGGAAAGCATAGCATAGATGCTTGATTCACTTGTTTCACTTCAGCAGTTACCAGGTTCAGTGGATGTGTTGGAGCAGGAAGATCACCACAGTGTGCTGGACTCTCCTGACTATGGGTTTATTTTTTTACTCTTTTGAAAAAATTAAAAATAGCCTTATTGTTCAGTTATTATTTTTAAGACTTGTTGCTATCAGGGATGTTAAAGATTAACAGATTAAGTTCAAGAAATTAATTGAATATTTAGTAAACAATTGATACTCAGATAGGTGGGCTTTTCATCCAACTTGAGGACTGTTTTGGAATTACAAGGGCACAGGAGCGCGTCTAGTTCCAGTATCTTTGCGTAGTGAGGCACAACTCTGGGTTTTCCAGAATCGACTTCGACTCTCGACTCCTGCTGCTGTTGATGGAAGTCGTCTCCTTTAACCCCACTTCAATTTTATCGGTAGTGCCAGAGCAATGATAGCAGAGCTGATACAGCAGAGATTTAACCATCCATATGTAGTTTACTCAATATATTGAGTGGCTACCGTTCACAGTAACGTGATGGGAGTCTTTGGCCCAGAGTTACAGTCAAAGACTGACCCCTGCTCATGTGGGTTTGTTGGTATTTTGAAGTCTTCACTGACTGACAGCTGGGCTCATCACCCAGAATGTGTTCGAGCCGTGAAAAGGGCGCGGTCACTTCTTTGGTTTACGTCCTCGGATTCTTTAAACTTTGCTTTCAGACTTTTAACTGTTCTGACGCCGCAGCCTCGTTCGCTTGCGGCCGCATTCGGACATTTCTTTTAAAATCTCTTCAAACATGGAGGGGTTTTGATAGGTCTCCTCTAATTTTTGTACAGAAACATCAGCCTAATTGTTTGAGGTCTCAGCAGCGTGAAATTATCACGATTATCGTGTTGGATTGGCGTAAAAGTCTCATAAATTTGGATCTGGCTGTTCAGACTGAGTCGCACTGCCGCAGATCGGATACGTATCGGATTTCAGTACCACATATGAAAGCGTCTCAAATCGGAATTGAAAATGTCAGATTCAGCGTGTTTATCTGTTCACACTGACACTCAGACACACATCTGTGTCACATATAAAGGAAAAGATCGGATTTGGGCCACTTTAACCTGCTGTGTGAACAAAGCCTTGGTGGACTACTGTTACGTCTGGCTGGGCTCTTTCTTCACCCAGTGAAACGCCATTGCGTTTGATATTTTTTATGGATCGTGTCTGTGATTTTTAAGTTTTGGTGGTTAATGATTAATCACTGACTAATAACAGTCGGTTATCAGTCAGAACAATTTGTCAACATTTGCGTTCCTAGTAACTGTGAATAATTATTTAGCTACACTGAAACGAAAACTTATGAATTTCTAAGAGTCACTAATCAAAGTCTGGACCTTCATTCAGGCTCTCAGAGCGTAAGAGGTTAAGGGCTCTGTAAAGCTTCAACTTTTCAGAAGCACACAAGCCATTTTGACCCTCTGTGTGTGGAATTTGGAAGCACAGCTTTTTCGGTAGCATCTAGCCGTGGAGCCAGCAGGGCTGTGCCTGCTGGTGCCCTAATTGTTCTGATAGGGAGGTGATTAATCAGCGTTAGAGCGGCCAGAGCCAGAGCCACACTCTGCCCTCGGTGCCCACTCAGCTGGGAAATAGAGTCCAGCCTCTCCTAATGGATAAACGACTGACTCACAGAGATTTGCACGCAAACTCACTATTGCTTTTTTGGATCCGTCGGTTTGATCTTGTCCTTAAATGCACTTCCCTGATGACTGGAGTTAATATCAGTATCACGTAATATGGTTTCTCTGTACTTGAGATTCGGATAAACAGACTGTTTTAGTGACGTATAGAGGATTTACTGTTAAGGATGTGATGTTTATTTTACCTCCGCTCTTCTGTGGCGTTTGTATAAGTGCATCGCTGGTTTCTGTGTCTCCCTCTTCATCGTGGGCGCTTGTCAGCAGTGACTGCTGTTTACTCCTTCTGCTCGAGCTCCGTCTGCAATGCAGAGCAAAACTCTGAAGGCTAGCAGTTTGGTCAATCGATGTAGACTTAGAGAAGGGATGGTGGGATGTTGAAAGCTACAGCACTGTATCTTTCTTCTGTTCTTATTTACTTGCTGGTAGGGAGTCTTGCTGCAGGGCTGTAACCCGGATGAAAACTTTAGTGAGGTCCATTTTGCAGAAATGTGACCCAAATCTGATAGTAAATAAACAAACTGTCGAATATGAGTATTTCCGCAACCGTAAGTTTCCCCTTTAGGTTTTTTTTTTTTTGTAACCAAATCATTGCTTTTTTTTACCCATCTATAATTGTTATGCACCTTTTACCTTTCAATTATTTCTTCCCCGTCCCTCCATTCTTCTAAAAACTGATATTTCTTTTCCATAAACTGATTTGATAGTTTGATAGTTTATTTAATTAATCATGTAATTATTTATTTCTATGTTTATTTTGAAAAATCTACTGAAAATGTGCTGGAAGCTGCACTAAATTAAGTGATAGTTTTAAATTGATTTTTATTTCGTTTACCTTTCTCTCGTCTGCCCTCTCTGTGTCTCTCCCTCCTCTGTCCTTACTGATTACTGTTAAAGCACAGATTAAACATGCGTTATAAAGGGCTGTCTGTGCTAAACCCTAACAGGAAAGGCAGCTACTCATACAGTTAAAGAGACAAAATACAGTCTAATGTAGCTGCTGATTTCTTATTAATCTTAGCTACATGATGCTGTACCATCACTATGCTGGTTAACAGTGAACTGTCTCATGCTGGCTGTAGTCTGTTATGAGTAGTTAACACAAAATAACTTTAAATTCTCATATTATCACTAAAATAGCAACTATGGAGCCTGTAGCCTAAACTGGGCAGCTACTGGAGCTGGACTAAAGCATGCTGGTTTAGCCAGTAACATTACAAGCAGCCCAAACAAAAAAATAAATACAGGGTTTGCATTTTACAATCTTAATGTGTTGATTGCGCTCATAAACTCTCAGCTAGCTGCATTTATATCATAGCAATGTTATATGTTAGCCTACAGCAGGTGTGCTGCATACCTCAACATTGTAAGAAGTCAGTTAACGTTACTCTGGTTCTCAGGGCAGCGTGGCCCAGTATGTACAGAGATAAACCGAGTGGGCTGCTAAACCTGTGGCCAAACCACAGCTGTTCTGAGGTCAGCCGAGAACCTCTCACTGCTCGCTGTGTAGTTACATCACTTTTTTTCCACACTGAATCTAACAAAACCCTTCAGAAACTTCCGAGGAGCTCGGAGTCCCAACACAGGTCACGAAGCTCACAGACGCTGATTACTGAAGCAACTGCGGATAGCAGCGGTTGCTAAGCACTGATTGGATGGTTGAAGAAAATGACCCGGAGCTTGGCAGATTTTGATTGGTCACAACACAGTGACAGCGCTCACAGACAACAAATCACATTTGATTTCATAAAAAATGACGCATTATAAATATTCTAGGTAGGTCAGTGAGACTGTGGCCGTGACCGAGACTGTATTACCATAACGGTGCTGTTTCTATGTTTAATCTCACGAATGGAGAATAGTGGAAAAAAAAACTACCGAGGTCCGGACCTCGGTGTCCTCATAGCTAGTTTCAACCATGTCTTGCTGTATTCGTGAGAGCAAGGACAGAAGCATAATGCGCAGAAATGTTGAAATCCAGAGCTCCAACAGAGGAGATGCTTGTTCAGATTTGGATGTTGCTTCTGGATCTCCTATCTAATAAAATGGAACTGTATTGGATTGTTTTGTCTTCTGCAGCAAAAACGGTTCATGGATCGTCACCAGCGTCACTTTTCCTTATCACACCTGCTGATATTGAGTATGGGAGCCCTAAGAGGTCATTGAGTCACCTGGTTTATTTACTCAGATTTTCCTATAATTAATTAGTTAATTTTGTTTCTGGAGATTCAGAGCTATGCGTTATTTTTTTGGAGATAATATGAAGCTTGAAAACACAATGTTTATGTTGTGACAATGACAGTTATTTTAAGATCTTGTGAAAACAGCAGATTGTCCTATTTTCTGTGGTATTTCTTGGTAAACCCCTTCATTGTTGTCAGAAAATGACAGTTTTTGATACACTTTGATATAAAGGGTGTGTCCCAATTCAGCAAGCGGCCTTCAGATGCAGCCTCTGAAGGATACAGCCCCCGAGGACACAGCTAAAGTATGAGTAATTCAATAATAATTTCAATCGTTACGTCATAGAGCCCTGACACTCTGGTCTCTCGAGAGAACACATCATAATGAAATTGTAATTATTTAAATAAATATCAGTTAATATAATGATATAATTTGTGATACAATTCAAATTTTATCATAAATATAAAAAATAAGAATCCGTAGTCTGTCAGGGCCTCAGTAGTTGAGAAATATGGATTATCATTTTGTCAAGTTTTATTGGGAAATCCTGTTTTTCCTTTAGGAGCCTATAGAAGTACACTGTTGAGTTCAGTGTGCTGAAGCTGTGCCGTCCACATAATCTTCAGTTTATTACTTCATATTTATAGCTGTTTGGCTGATTAGAGCGTGTGATTAGCTAGGCTAGGCTAATTTAGGCTAGGCTGGGTTGCAGCATTGGGCTCATTAAGGCAGGCTGGAGTTGTGGATTGACTGCATCCAATCGGTTTATTTTCATTAATGCCTCCAGCGCGACGCAGCAGCACTGGGCACGGGTCAAACGCATCTATGTGTGTCCGTGTCAAGTGAAGTGAAGTCAAGAGGCTTTTATTGTCATTCCATCCATGTACAAGTACACAGCGGAGCGAAATTACGTTGCTCCAGGAACAAGGTGCAACAAGGAACCAAAAGTACGGTGTGTGGGTGTGTGTGGATGTGTGTGGATGTGTGTGTGTGGTGTGTGTGTGTGTGTGTGTGTGTGTGGGTGCGTGTGTGGGTGTGTGTGAGTGGGTGTGTGTGAGTGGGTGTGTGTGGGTGTGAGTGGGTGTGTGTGGGTGTGAGTGGGTGTGGGTGTGTGTGGGTGTGTGTGTGGGTGTGTGTGTGGGTGGGTGTGTGGGTGGGTGTGTGGGTGGGTGTGTGTGTGGGTGTGTGTGGGTGTGTGTGTGTGTGTGTGTGTGTGTGTGTGGGTGTGTGTGTGGTGGTGTGTGTGTGTGAGTGTGTGTGTGTGTGTGTGGTGTGTGGGTGTGTGTGTGTGGTGTGGGTGTGGGTGTGTGTGTGTGGGTGTGTGTGGGTGTGTGTGGGTGTGTGTGGGTGTGGGTGTGGGTGTGGGTGTGGGTGTGTGTGGGTGTGTGTGGGTGTGAGTGGGTGTGTGTGTGTGGGTGTGTGTGTGCGTGTGTGTGGGTGTGTGTGTGGGTGTGTGTGTGCGTGTGTGTGTGGTGTGTGTGTGTGGTGTGTGTGTGCGTGTGTGTGTGTGTGTGTGGTGGGTGTGTGTGTGTGGTGTGTGTGTGTGTGCGTGTGTGTGTGTGTGTGTGGGTGTGTGTGGGTGTGTGTGTGGGTGTGTGTGTGTGGGTGTGTGTGTGGTGTGTGTGTGTGTGTGTGTGTGTGTGGGTGTGTGTGTGTGTGTTCGTAAGTTTTTGACCTCACAGCAGTTCTAGAGCAAATAGGCACACAAGGCAACAGCACAATGCAGGCTATCATATTTCTTGGTTTTGCGTGGCTTTGCGGTTTGATATGGGCTGCTATAATTAGCTGAACTGTCTTTTTTTTTGTTTGTTTTTTTGTTGTTTGTGCACATCAACGCCTACAAAACAACATGAATATTGATCTAGGAAAACTTGACAAAACTGAGCTAAACTTGATATTGCGGCAGATTTATGGCTCAATCTGATTTGGTCAGACTCTGAAGATCAGACTACATGTTTGGTGAATGGTATTGGGTTCATTTCTGGCTGTTCTTCTGTCACAGCTGCCGACTGAAAAGCTGCTCAGTGGTGATGACAGTTTGGGAATTTAGTGTAAGGAGCTGGAGAATGAACTGCCGGCTGTGCAGCGAGTGGGTGGAGCTCGTTAATCTGACGTAGCAACAAGCTGCTTGTTAAGGAACTATAATTTGGTGAAGGAACTGCGAACATTAAAACATATTAAACGCCGCGTTCACGACCCAGTTTATTAATTTATTACTTTATTTATTTAACTGTTGTATTAAAGCAATAGAGCACTTGAGGAGTGTGTTATCGCCAATAACATCACGGCTGTGATGATCTACGGCGACCAAATCACAGCCGTGATGTTAGAACACTCCCTCTCGGGTTCTATTGCTTAAATACAACATAAAACAGTACATCAGTTCAGTGTATTAAACCTTGTGAAAGGATGTTTCGTGTGTGTAGGCTACACTCGTATAGCTCACAGGGATTAATGTGGTGTTACAGTTCTGAGTAGAATATCAGTTATGAATGGGAACACTGTCTGATAAGGCTGGGAGACGTTTCCTTTGAGAATCGCCTGGCTGGCTGACGCTGTTTAGGCTGTTTCATTTCTCTAAAGGTCACCAGTGTGATGTTAAAATACCGAGATGCCTTGAGCTAGTCATAAATGTTGGCCTCCTTCGGTCAGATCTTTGAAAAGAACGTGTGTGTGTTCGTCTGGCCTCTCTGGTGCCTCACAGCGTCGTCTTCTCTGTAGTTACAGAGTCACAAAGCAAAGCAGAGCGAGTGAGTGTGTTTAATCTTTGACCCCTGTGTGTGTCTGTTTCTGTGTGAGTTCATTCTCATGCGTTCGTCTCTTTTGTTCCAGCTGTGAGGTCAGTAGAGTCAGCTGACTAGAGTTAGTGCTTGGAAGGACTGGACTTCAGCTCGTGTGTGTGTGTGTGTGTGACAAGTCTGTACTAGTGATGAGCAATATGACAGTATTTATTGTCGTTCCGTTATCAGGTGGATTTGATCTACTGATTATAGGCTTTTACACCAACTCTTTGCACCGTTTCAGCTGAAGGTCTGTCATTAAAGCAAAAAGGGGACGTTCTGTACCAAATTCTATGGCTACGTTCACCTTACAGGCCTCATCGCTCAAATCTGATTTTTTGCTCAAACCCGATCTCTCTGACACGACGGTTCACACTCGTTTAGGTAAGTGATTTAAATCGGTCATTAATGTGAACGAACCGGCAACAAATGTCGCGTGAATGAATCACACGCATCATCAGCACAAACTAACGAGCAGAACGAGCTTCACTGAGAAGATAATTAACTCTGATCAGCTCTCAGCTTCATTATTAGAGCGAGACGAAGGAGAAAAAGGTGAGATGAGCTGCTTTTCCACCGTTTACAGGCTTTAACTGCTGTCCGGCGCTGCTGCCATGGTAACGCTGAATGATGGCGCAGTGGAAAAAAAGCACATGAATTCCGATCTGAGCATCACATTAAGGTCGCATGGCCACGAATCGGATACGTATCCGATCTAGGACCACATACGAAAGTGACTCAGGTCGGATTTGAAAAGATCAGATTTGCGTGTCCACACAGCTCTGAAAACATCAGATCTGAGTCACAATAAGGCAGATAATCAGATTTGTACCACTTCAGCCTGGTAATGTGAATGTAGCCTAAGAAATTCTGAAATTCATGTAAATATTCAAAGACTGTGCTTTTCACTGAATTTTGCTGATAAAATAATTTGTAATGAAAAACCTTTTATTAAATTAGGGAGGAATGCAAAAGAGAAGCATTTTCACCAGTGGTCTGACTTTTGGACCCCACTTTAGGTTTATGATGGCTGTAATGAAAGGCTAATGTAGGTGTTGTGTAGTCTTATGAACCCTGCACTCCAGAAAGGTGGTGCTCATTAATTTGACCAACATGATTTGTGTTTGTTGGGTCACACAAATCCCTTGATTCACCAGAACACACAGGCTCATTTACTTGTTGCAGTCTTAAAGTCAGTTCTGATAGAATATATTGTGCAGCCCTAAGACACACACACACACACACACACACACACACACACTTGAGTGCCGTCTAAAGAAAGGTGTGTTAAATTCAGGCTCAGATTGGCTTCTGAACCGACTCCATATTCTTATAAAAGAAGACACTTCAGCATTATTTTAGATGCACGTCTGAAAGTGTACCAGGCTAATGCTGTTGGTGCCGATCGCTGTTCTACTGCTGCATCTACTGAAGAACAGAGAGCCTATAGAGCTTTATGTAAGAATGTTATGTATGTGTCAGTGTGACCCCTGACTTTGTGCCCTTTTGTCCTTGTGTCTCTGCAGCCCAGAATGTGACGGTGGAGGAGATTCTGAACGCCTACAGACAAGCCTGCCAGAAGCTCAACTGCAAACCCATCCCCAAAGTGCTCAAACAGATCCAGGTACCACCGATAAATACACGAGCCCCTCACACACCTGCCCTTTGTATGCAGGAGTAAACAGAAACTGGTTAAGTGTGAATGCAAGCCTGATAAGACTGACACAGCAGTTTATCTGCACAAGACCTAGAATTCAGTTTTTCACAATTTCTGCATAACACAATCATTGAGAAGTAATTTAGGGGCTGGATCCTTCGAAGGACACTCCTTCATAGACCGCTTAGAGTCGCGAAGGCTGAACCGAAATGAGACGGTCTGCTCTGTGGCGGATTTTCTGTTTGCGTCACAGCACCGTTGTTCCCTGCCCTCACCACTGCATCACGATACGCCGCTCCTGTCAAGTTCTTTTAAAGTTCTTTAACGATGGAGCCAGAAACTTTCAGTTGTTTATTTTTCTCATTTATTAGAGCTGGAGATTCTGCACCGCTGACTACTGATGAGATTTTTTTTTTACATTTGTATCATTAGCTATTCGCCTCAGTTTAAACCCAATACTTACATTTAAAAGTATCTCTTCAGCCACCGTTCGCTCCTCTGCTGACGCCGCCATGCTCTTGAATCCTCCCCGGCACGCAATGAACCTCGGGATATGTTGGCTGGTGAAGGATCCACCCGTTCGATCCTTCATTGCCATGAAAAAGAAGGACACATTTATCGGCCACGTATGAAGAAGCCTTTGAAATAGGACAGTCTAGTCGCGCTGCTGTGACGCAGCCGGCCTTTAAATGCAGCCTCCGAAGGACGCAGCCCCTGAATTGAAACACTGACTGAGTCATTCACAGTGGTTCATTGTAGATAAAGTTACTGACTTTGCTGCATTTACAGTGGTGGTGATAGGAGCAAGGGTTTTGATGTCTACAACGCAAACATAGACGTTTTGTGCTGTCCAAAATGACCAGTCAAGTTTTTATATGTGATGTGAAAATGTTAAATAGTAGTAACTCTTAATAAAAATACCTTAAGCTCTTAGGCCTTAAGCTTATGTTAGAACTATTATAAAGCAGTGTCTCAGGCAGCTGGAGGCATATTCATAATATTATCTAATTGTTGTGAGGCAGCTTCATTAAGCACTTCAGACATCTGGTTCCTGTCATCTCCGCTGTGAACAATTCTGACTCTTAAGAACAGAACATTTCACATCGAACCACTCTGAACGACTTTCTTTACATCTTTACCATTTAATTATGCAGAAACTTTGAAAAATCAATGGATTCATTTTTAATGATTGAATAAGGAGAACATTAGAAACCAGCTGGAATCTCTCTTTCTTTCTTTCTTTCTTTCTTTCTTTCTTTATGTATGTTTTACAAGTGAACAGTGTCGAAGGAGTGTATGTTCTGTACATGATTATAGCAGTATAACTGCTCATGGCCACTACTACATTTTTATTAGCCTTTTTTAATGTATATTTAACAATTTGTTGGCTAAATAAACACAGGAAACTCTCTAGCATATTTGCGGTTCTTATTATTAGCCAAAATTGCATCATAAACAACATTATATGCGGTTTAATGGGCCAAATTGGCATTTTAAATTCTTAAACAAAAAATATCGTCGTATGCAAGTTTGAACACCCCCGCTCAAATTACGTATATCTTCTACAGAGGACAAACCAAAATATGGCATTTCAGCTCATTTTAATTGGGTAATTTCCATTGGAAACAAAACAGCATGTTGAGGAATTGGATGGGTAATATTTTGTTTTTGTTTGTTTGTTTGTTAGGTTTTTTATATGTTAAATTAAGCAAATGATCAGTAGTTGTGCATCGAACTGTGAACATAGACCTGCTAACCCAACTACAAACCAGTCAAGTGTATCAGGGTAACTCACACACACACACACACACAAACACCCCTCCCTCAAGCCAGAGTCAAGGTGCAGACCACCATTTCCTGTCTTCACCACACACACCTCTACAGACCAATTTGAACAACAGTTCTCAGAACACCTCCATGATCTGTGTATACACATACACACACTGGAACACAGGGTCAGACTGACTGCTGTGTGTTTTGGGTGTTTTCTGCAAACAGCTCCAAGGTGCTGTCCTGGTGTGGAACCACTATGTGACAGTTAGCCTTTCTTAGAACAGTAAACAGGTTTGACCACAAGCATTATTCACCACACGGTTATTAAACCAGCCTGCATTAAGAATCCCTTTCTACATGTGTGAGACAGTGAACAGTGTCGTCTCTTATAGGACCAAATATCATTTAAGGTTCCACGATTTAGCTGTATTGGCAAAAATCCTGCCAATGGTAAAGATCATAAGTGGTTTATCTTATATTATATTGAAGTGAATACATGTGATTATTCATTTCTCAGGATTTTAGAGGTTCATGCCCTTGTACCAGCTTTTAGAGGAAATACTAGGCTAGAAATAAACAGTTGTGTGTTTTTACAGCAGTAGGGACGGGACATAAAACACCACCATGGTTAAAGTACCAAGGACATGTAAGCTGCATCTAGGTCTAACCTTTAGCATCAGGATGACATGTAATATAATATAACACAAAAAAACTTTGTGAACCCTTGAAAATAAGCCATTTAACCTTTTCAACCCCTTGAGACCACCGGTGGTTCCAAAACGCACTTCGTCATATTCTTCATAACTTTCATATTTCATAAGCTACATTCTAAAGGTGAGGGTCATATGAGAGCTGTAACTGTCTTCTTTCCGTTCAAATAGATGGGTGATGTAATTTTAAACCCTTATAATAAAAGAAGCTGAACTCAGTCGACCCATTTTTCCACAAATCTGGGCTATAAACTGTAAACAGACGGCATCTCTACAGTGATCTGCTCTGTAAAAATTATTTTTATAAAATAATACAAAGAGCGTCTAAGATTTTTGGCTTTCAGCAGTAAATTGTAAGCATATAGCGTTTTACTAAAACTATTGTAATCTGTTTAATTTTTGGCTATAAATTAATATTGGACGATATCGGTTATCAGAAATTTTTAGCTACTTAAAATTATTAATTATTAAAAAGTTATTGGTGACAAAACTCTCATATCATTCAGGGCCTTTTCTCTAAGCGTTCCAGTGCAGCTTATCAGGACTGCCTGCGGCACAGAGTGATGGACGGATGCATTGTTAGACCGCAGCAGACAGAGGGTCATCGCTCCTGTACGCTCCATGCTGAGTCACAGAAAACAGAGAGACGGCGAGAGAGAACATGTTATCATCGCCTGCTGTTTGCACATAGAGACACGTGCCAACTAACACCCACTGTTACACAGCAACCAGCACATGCTGTCTCACTTCTCCTTTCTTTTGCTTTTCACCTGCAGCTTTTATATTTCTCTCATTAAGGGTGGGCAGTGTGACTGATATATTGTTGTTGCACTAAATTACATCGCAGTACACTTTTCTGAGCAAATCACACGTATCTTCTAGAGCAGGGGTGTCAAACTCAACCACTACAAGGGCCATATTAAAAAAATCTCAAATCTTTTCACTTAACCCTTTGCCTCCCGAACAGGCCGCTGTTTATTCAAAACATACCAAAAATGCAGGAGCAAAATCGGCATTGAATCTCTATTCAAAAATAGTTCTAAATAAAAATAAATTGTTTTAGGTCGTTTTTTTAAATGGCCTATTTGCTTGAACTAGACAGCAGGCATCTTTTCTTTTTGTGTAACTGCTGGCCCATAGATTGTTGTTGGGGGTCAGAACACACACTAAGGCTACGTTCACACAGCAGGTAAAAGTGGCCCAAATCAGATTTTCTCACCAAATCCGATTTTTTTTGTTTGGCTGTTCACATTACCTTTTAAATGTGATCTGTATGTGACATCAGTCTGAACAGATCAGCTCCTAAACTGACCCGCATGCGCAAAAGAACAGAGCTTCATGTGGCTCATCCAGAGGTAAACAGTCACGATGGCCAGTGAACGCCAGTCGCTCCCGGAGCTTTAGTTTCGTCTTCACCAGCATCACATGAGCGATTATAAAGTTCCAGTGGTTGACAGCTGGACTTATCACCCACAATGTGTTCGAGTTCGCCATAAAAAGGGCTCGTTATTCTGCCACGGCCACTTCTTTGGTTCGTGTCCTCAGATTCTTTAAACTGTTCTCTGAAGCTGCAGCCTCGGTCTCCTCCAGCTGCGCTCGGCCGTTTCATTTGAAACCTCTTCAAACACGGAGCGGTTTGATGAGTCTCTTCTAATGTTTTGGTACAGAAACATCAGACTAAATGTTTGTGAGTCTCAGCAGTGCGAAATTATGACTAATGTTGAGTTGGATTGACGTAAAAGTCACATGAAGTCCGATCTGGCTGTTCAGACTGAGTCACATTGCTGCAGATCGGATACGTATCGGGTTTCAGTACGACATATGAAAGCGTCTCAAATCGGAATTGAAAATGTCAGATTCAGTGTGTTTTTTGCTGCTCACACTGACACACAGACACATCTGTGTCACATACGGAGAAGAAGATCAGATTTTAGTGACTTTTACCTGCTGTGTGAACAAAGCCTATGTTGCAGTGCATGCAGAGGACTGTAGTGCATCTCAGGGTGAAACGGGCTAATAAGAATAGAAAATTAAAATACTTTTGCGGGCCGAATAGGACTGTGTCACGGGCCTTACTTGGCCCGCGGGGCTTGTGTCTGACGCATGGGTTCTAGAGCACTGAACAATTAAGCATGAGTCATCGAAAACAGAGATTAAGACCAGTTGTAGAGAGCCTCTAAACACAAGACTAAGGCCCAGTCCCATTCAACCCCTCGCCCCTACCACTCCAAACGGAGTGTTAAGACAAAAAAAAAGAAAAAACAGCAAGATAGCCACACAAGCGACCAAAAAAACGTAATAAATTTGAGTTTTCTCTGTTAAAAAATTACAACCACCATCGTATTATCTTAGTTTATTGTCATTTCAGTGTATTATGGTACTTTTCTTCATAAAAGCATAAAAAATTGCTAGTAGTGCTGATGTCTTGGTAGCTAGCTAGCTAACTTTCCCGTTCCACCTTAAATGGTGCCTGAAGCGCCAGAATGTAACTGTTGCACCATTTGAAAGTGGATCAAAAAAAACGGGAAGCGAATAGCTGACTTAAGCTTTATCTCACTGAGGAATTAAGGGTGGGTGATGATACGTAATTATGGCATCCCCCCTCTTTGAAAGCATCTGATTCCCTAAATGTAACTAAAGCCCAGCAGTGAGGAGCTGAACTTTACCCTCCTCTGCTGTCACTGCAGACTGGCAGGGTCTCCTACAGAGCAGCACTAGTAGCTGTTAATGAAGTATTTGAAAGTTGTTCTATTTCGTAGGGAGGATTTCAAACCACTACCCCTTGTAACTCAGTTCCAAGGGACATGGTGACACTCGAAAGCAAGGGGTAGGGGTAAAAATAAGGAATGGGACTGAGCCTAAGTGTGGTGTCCCATTGAAAAGGCGTAGTAATAAGGAGCTGATTGGACACCGCTATTGCCTAATCTTATTTTTTACCAATTGTTTGATTTTTCCTGTATCTTATGGCGTTTCTTCACAACAACAAAGAGCTTGCTTCTGGGTAGATAACACTGATAGTTTTGCATTGATGAAACAGATTCTGTACTAATCTTACTTGAGAGTTACTTAACCAAGGTGTTTGAAGAGCAGAGAGAGTTCAGTGGTCTTTGATGAAATACCAAAATACTCAAGATACTGTGTACCTATAAATTGGGTTCACAATTGGGTGAACAAGATGCCGCTAATGCTCTGTTCATCTCAGGTTGATAATTTCTGAAGGAGTGCGTGTGGTTAATTTTTTTGCCATATGATCATGAACATGCACCAGCCACGTTTCACAGCAGTGTTTAATGAACATTATTAAAAGTCATTACTTATCAGCTCCATTGATGCTGATTTCCTCTAGCTAAATTTTCAGAATTAACCTGTTAGCAATTTGCTGATCTGGTTGTTAAACAGCACCTTGTTCTTATGGAGGATTTGTTTAGTGTGTTCGGGACATTTAGTTCATATGCACACAGTGTGTGAGAGCAAACAGTATTCGTTATTCGTGAGATCCTACGCTACAAACATGTCTCAGACCTGAGCCCAATCTCAAAAATTGTCCCAAAACCGGCCAAAAACCTGTTTTTATTTATTTTTTTTTATTTGCTTTATTTTTTTGGGCCTTGCTGAGCTCAGGTTGGTTAACAACCCTCTATCTGAGCAACGAGTGAACAGAAGATGTTACCTGTATTAATAATGAAATTTTAGCTGATGATTAATGGCCATATAAATAATTGTGATAAACTATTTATTTGTATTTTTTTATTCCTGTATGCAGCTATTAAAGTACAAGCCTAAATCGGCTGATTTAGCTGTCAGTACTTAGTAGCTCCCAGCTGACCACAGACACAGCTCAAGCTCAGATAAACAAACGTTACTCACCTCTGCCCTCTAAAGGCTCATTAATGCACAACGGTAAATACAGATATGGTTACGGACGGAGCCTTTTGTCCGTACTCTGCCTTCATTTCGTCTGTATTAGTGCACGTTCTCTGAAAGCTTATGGATACGGACGAAACGGACTGGTACCTCCAGAAACCATGAGGGCAGTGAAGCCAGTAATTCACACAAGACACAATGCCAGTTTCTCTCATTGGTAATATAAGTGTAAAGTATTCCCCGTCCACGTCACATAATATTTCATGGCTTCTCAGGCCATCACAGTCTTCACTTGGGCCTCCTTCATGTCCTTTATAGTTAGTACATTATTATGACCTCTTCCACCATCGCCATGTCTATAGTCGTCATAAACGTTTTACTCTGGACTGCCCTCTGGTGGACGTACTGCTTAACATCCATGCCAACATAAAGGACACGTGCAAGTATCTGGGCAGTGACGGTTACATCGTTTGAAACAGGCGTGTTCTTTTTCGTACGTAAAGGGAGTGAAAAGGAGCCTTAAAGTGTTAGCAAAAATCACACAAACAAATATCAAGTAACAAAACAAACATCGACACCTCTAAAGGTAACATCAAGTAAACAAACATTACTCACTGCTGCCCTTTAAATGTGTTACAGCACATCAAAAGTTCTGTAAGACCCAGGGCACGTCTGTTGTGAGCTGAACATGAAAAACGAAAAACAGCTATGGAGTTGAAAGCAAACAAGTGTGGAAAATACAGTAGTTATGCTCAGCTTAAATGACTGCGATCAGCTTGAATGGTTGCGATCATGCGATTATGTGATAAATGTGACCTAGAATATGTGACCGAAACACGAGAGCGTCTTGTGAGCTTGTGAAACTAGAGCTCTTAAAAGAACACAGCAACCTATTTGACTAAAACGCAGTGGCAGTATTTTGAAGCATATACTAATATGAATGAACTGAATCACTGAATGATGCATGTCTATCTCAATATTGCCCATCCTTGTATTTCCATCTCTCCCCCTCCTCAGCAATTAGGTGATGTGCAGCGTCCGTTAACCTGGCCGCAGGTGTGTGTGTGTGTGTGTGTGTGTGTGTGTGAGAGCGCAGATCACACTCAGCCGTGGAAAGAAACATCGGTCTGCTAAAGCTCCCCAGTGGCCCATGGTAAATTTCCACTGGGGTCCGGAGGGGTAGAAAATAGTGAGCCGTTAGGGTGAGTGTGAGCGAGAGAACGAGTGCCGTGTTTTTTTTCCGCACTTAAGGTTTACTTACGTGTCTGAATCACTTAGTCACTCGGAAAAATGACTTCACAAAGCCACCTATGGCAAAATCGTGGAGGGAGGTGGTGCAGACAGGGAGGGGGAGGGCCGGGGGAGCGCTGATGCCTGACTAAATGCTCTCTTTATTTCAGTTTACAAGGCTCATGCCTGCAGCCAGCGCGATGTATTCGCTGAGGGTGTGTGTTACGTGAGTGTAAGAAAGAAACTGAGTGCAGTCTGTGCTGCTTAGGCCTTTCACAGCTATTACATAATCGCCTGATCGCAGTTATTTCAGCTGATCACAATCATTTAAAGCTGCACTGTGTACATTTTGGTTAAAACTTGGTTGAAATTTGATCGAAGCAGCGTGTCTGAGTCAGGAGGATACGCTAAATTTTGGTGGGAATACTCTACTGCGAAACGCCCTGCAAAGCCTGAAATAGTAATTTGAAAGTGAGGGGTGTCGGGTGGGATTGCGCTGGAGTTTTTTTGGTCTACATCATTCGTCCTTACATATTGCATCACTTATTTAGATAAGATTTGCTTCTGTATCACAAATATTGCGAAAAATGTTTTCTTGTCCCGTCGGATCTTAAGACAAAAGCTTAGGAAATTTCTATAATGCGCCCCCTGGATTTTCAGAAAGTTGCATAGTGATGGTGTCTTGTAAAAAAGTGCTGTGAGAGTGAAATTTAAATGACATTAGCTCCAATCTCGTCCCTCAGCCTCAAGGAGTAATTCAGCCTAAAATCACAAAAGTAGTCGATCAGCCAAGATGTTTGGTGTCCAAAGTTTCCATCTTTAGTTTTGCACTGGAGCCACAAAGGTTGTAGCTAACGGTTACCATCGTTCAAACTGCAAACAAACTTAAGTGATCTCAAAAAGGCTTGCATATGTGGTTTCTGACAGCGTTTTGCATGTTATTATTCTTACAAACAGATAAAATTCAGGCTGCACGATGTCTGTAATACTGATTTTAGCTATACAGTGTCCATTTTTTGTTGGTAATGTCATTAGAAACCACACAAGCACAAGGGGTGTTCAAAGTTTGGCATACACTATATGCAGTCAGTGGTTCCAGGTCCTCCACAATTGTAGGCTCTCACTCTCATTGATGCAACTTCTGTATTCTTGTTTCAGTGGAGGCTCTTGAGGGAAACTGGAGCTTTCCACTTTGCTGTTGCTTTTGTTAGTTTGCTGCTCGTTGACTTATCCATAGGTCTCCTGCAAGCTCTGTCCACCCTGATGCCTAACTGAATGCTCTCTTTATTTCAGTTTATGAGGCTCATGCTTGCAGCCTGTGTGATGTATTCACTGAGGGTATGTGTTATGTGAGTGAATGAGCGCTACGAGTCTCCTCCTCCAGTCCAGTGTGGTCTGTCGAAGGTGCCGAAACTTTGACTAGCCATCTAAAAACTGTACTGAACTGAATGGGCTATAATCACAGATTCTATCATAGCAACTTACAGTGTGTGAACAGCTGGGTCTCAGCCTGGACTGCATGGTTAAAAGCCCTAGTAATTATATAATTACACGATTATACCGTAGCTGTCGGGACAAAACCTCATGTCTCTACTTTTGTTGTCGTTTATTTTTTGACCTTATTTAAAATCACCAGCTACCTTTAACATTGTGTCAGAATTTCATGATGAGTGGACCAATAGAAATAATTTCTCCATTAACTTCCATTAAAGAAAAATTAAGAATGTTTGTTTTTACTTCTGGAAAGCTACCTTTTTGGAGATATAAGGTTTTATTCACACAATGACAATACAGGTGATTCAAAAAGATTCATCCAATTTCAAAATGATTTATTTCACTTGCAAGTCATTACAGATCAATGCAGTAAACTGTAAATGGTTTAAATCAGCATAAAGTTTATTATGTAATTGTACAAGGTCTCAGTGTGAACCTCCTCCAGCTGTACAGACAACATCAACGCCATAGTCAAATTCATCCCATACTGGATTGAGCATGTCGAGTGTCGCTGCACTCGCGGCTCTTTCAGTGAGATTTCCGAGATCATCCGGTGTTGTTGGGAGTGGCACATAAACAGAAACCCTAACGTACCCCACAAAAAAGTCACACGGCGTGAGATCTGGTGATGCTGGTGACCTTTTTCTTGGAACTCTTGGTACAAATGACGAACGCTCTGAGCTGCTGGAGGTTCACTGCCAGACTGAGTCAGAAACCCCCTCTTTCAGTTGGATTGTGATTGGTTCCTAGGCGCCTCACAGCTGTAAAAATATGCCGCTTTGAAATCTTCTTGAATCACCTTGTGTATGTAGTAACATAGTTCATTTGCATTTGATTCTGTATTTACGAGCGTGATCTGAAGGAAATAGTGTTTTTTTTCTTTCTGCAAAGCAAGGTTTTGCACAGCAATAACTTTTTAATTAAAATCATTATAAAACATTCTCTTCAACTTACAAATACATGTAATATGAACAGAAATTAAACAGTTTAGAAATACACAAACTACAGAACTTCTCAGCTTATTTCAATGAGCCACAAGCCAATAAACAAAATGTAGGAAGATTTGTTTTAAAGTCTGTATTCCATGAGACTTAAAAGCCCACCTGTTGTTGAAAAATTGAGGAAGATGGGTGCATTTTTAATAAAAGCCCTTTTAAAGGAGCATGTACGAGTGTGCAGAGTGGATCTGGATGTTGCCGAAGGCTGCTTTGGGTCTTTATTGAAGGTCTGTGGGGGGTATCTTGGCTTTCTGTTGGCAGCTGTGTGTTGAATGTTTTGGCGTCAGTAGCATCGAGACGAACGTTCTCCGAGTACTCTCATTTCTCCGTCACATAACTGCATACATTCAACATCCCGGTGGCATACACTTCGTATTTTCAAACACATTGTAGTTATTCATATCAAAAACATGCTTTCAGTACCTTAATCACTCAAACACACGCATTCTTTCTCTGTGCTGACAGACCTGCAGGCCACCTGCCAGGGGAGCCGCAGTATAATCCTGCAATATTAAGTCTCAGAAGTACAAAGCATTTCTCTCTCTCTCTCCTAAAATGACTCAACACAGGAAGGTACAGGCCATCTGCCCTCTCCATCGGTCCAGAATGTTCCTGAATTGCAGCCTCATACAGGGAGGCTTGTTTTAACCAGCCAGTTATGGAATGTGTGCTACTTTTAGTGTCTTGTTGTGTTGGTGCGTTAGGCCTGCGACTAACGATTAATTCTATATTTAATCCTGTTGTTATTCAGATTGTTGTCTAATTGAGCAGTAATTACTTCTGAGGTTTCCTCCAAGTAGGAAACTTAACTAGGAAACTCTAACAGTCTAGTAGTGGGCAGTGTACCGGTCAGAGTGCAACTCTTGCTCTATTTAAGGTGGAACGACAAATGTAGCCAAAAAGCTGCCGAAAAAGGCCAACTTTTTAGAAATTCAGACGTAACTTAATATTATTAAATATTACTTCATATTATTATTATTAAAATGTGAAGCGGTGTCTTTGAATAATAAACCATTATTATGCACTCTCTCTCTTTTTCTCTCTCTCTCTCTCTCTCTCTCTATATATATATATATATATATATATACTGGCGACCTGTCCAGGGTGTTTCCTGCCTTCCGCCAAAGGTTCCAGCACCCCCTGCGAAACAGGAGGATAAGCAGCTTAGAAGATAAATGGATGAGTGAATGAATTGATTGATTCATTGGTTGACCATTAAACAGGGGTTGACGTTTAAGAAGTGTGTGGGCTCAAACACCAGTACTCTGCTTCACAGAGAGAGAGAGGTTTTGTGTTTGTTGTGTTATTTCTCTCTGCTGCGCGCTGTAACGCTAGCTTTACCGCATGGATCCCCCTATACTTCATGTGAATGGAATCTAATTGAATGGAACTTCAGCTTACCTCAAAGTGGCTCACAGTAAAAAAATAAATAAATAACTGAAATGACTGAAAGTTGTTAATAAGAACACAGCTAAGCAGATTTTAGAGCAGAAGTAGTCACCTGGCATTGTCGTTTGCTGCAGGCTACTCACTAGAAGCATGTACAAAATATGCCTGTTACTCAGGTATACAAAATACTTATCACTCCCAGCTATACAGGTGTAAAAACACAAGCATCGCAGAAACTTGGTCACACACGTTGAGCTATACAGAATTTAACTAATTCAGCCAAAAACTGAAATAGTAAAGAAATATTTCTGCATGTGTGCCAACTCCCACCCACACTTTGCAGTAGTCATGTGCCACAACTACAGTCCTAGTAAAGGTATTATGTGTTTATATATTGTTTTCAGCTGTATATCATTTGAATAGTTGAGCGAAAGCTCCTACTTCTGTTCCAGCTGTGTAGTTTTATGCTTCTGACTTCTTCAAGACTGATAAATTGTGTGACCCTGGCATTGTTCTCTGAAGGCTAATTGCATAGCTGACCTCAGATCAGCCATGGCTGTGGTATAGAGTTCAGTAAAATTGAAAGCCATGGCCAGACGCTGTTTGCAGGTCAGTGCTGAATGTCGGACAGAGGCTCTGAATGCCGCGGGTCATGCGACCTTAGCACACACTGATGAGTATTGGCTTTGGCAAGGAGGGCTTGTACAGTGTGCCCCCTGTTGGCAGACAGTAGAACTCTTGTGTGGAACTCTGGTCGTCTAGAAGTCCATCTGAAATCCTGAAGGCCTAACAACTGACCACTGTAAAATAGCATACATGCATCTCTGTCTTCAGTTTTGGTACTTAAACACACCGTAAACCACAGAATAATCCTTGCTCATTTCAAGCATCTAGCATCAGTAGTTTCAATGTTTGACCTACCATAGTTTGACCTCTATAGCAGAGGTCACTAATAGGCGGACCACAGTCCGAGCCCGGACCCAGACGCTGTCCTATGCGGACCTGGACCTGTAACTGATAAACTAGGGAGAATTATGTAATTTCAACTGGATGGTCCTATTTTAATCGTAACTTTTCTAGTGTTTACGGTACCGTTTTAGCCGCCCGGGAGACTCACAGACCAATCGCGTGCGTTGTAAATATCACACGTGACGCTACTCAGCCAATCAGATCTGTGCATTACGATGAGCACTGAGACTGGAGTGAGTGATGCACACACAGGGGAGGGACGAGGCAAGAAACAGCAGTCGAAGTAGAAAGTGAGCCAGATTATTTTACATGTCGCGCTCTAAAAAGAGAAAAGTGGTGATAAATATTGTTGAAATATGACTGAACTGTACTTTATTTGATTTGACATTCAGCTGTTGACTACATAAGATGTTGATATACCTACTAGGCTACTTCAGTAAAGAGTACATGGCACTGAATCATGATGCAAGTTAGACACTATGATGTTCTGGACCTTTACTTGAGGATATTTCCTCTAACTGGACTTTATTGAATTTTAATTAACGACCCCATCTCTATAGTGTTTATTTTAAAGGGCCCATATTTTACAAAATGGAATTTAATTAAAGAGAGTAATGTAATATGGAAGCATGTTTTCACCTGATCAAAGCAAATCAGTCACTCACCGGTCCATACTGTCCACATATGTAAAGTAAGCTATAAAAATAGCTCCTTTTGAATTTATTGTTTTTGTGTTGTCATGAAAAACTTAATCATTTATGAATATCCGCCCATTCTGGCTTCAGCAGTTTAGCCCCACCCATTCCTGCTAAAGTTATAAGGAGTTTCAGCTGGGACTGCTTTTTGAATGAAGCATAGTACAGAGCTTCTGTTTGAAAATAGTTATGTAGAAATGAATTAAGACATTTATAAAGAATTGAGGTTGTGGTAGGTGAACCCTCACAAGTGATAGGAAGTGGACAAGAGGGAACATAAAACAAAAAAGGCAAAATTAAGCTCATACGCACTTTTTAAAGCCTCTGTGTGTCAGAATCTGATTGAGATCCAAGCTTAAAATTTTGCGTGCTGTCTGTTTGCCACAGTAACGCTATTTTTTTAAGGTACTAAGCAGATCTGAGATAGTCAGTGGGTAAGTTTTTTTCTGAAATCTGGTGACTGAGACATTTACTCCAAACGCACTCTGCCTGTTCTCGCAATCTGTTACTGTCACTGGCCAATTCAGTTTCATCCATAAGCCAACTTGGAAGATTTCTGGCTGTATGTTCCACCTAAAATATTCCATTTGTTTCTTTCTGCTTAGATACTTTGAAGAACATTAGCAAGTATTCAAAACGTTCTGCCTAAGCAAGCAATATATGAATAAAACATAGTATGAATAAAACATTGTTGAAGCCAGAAGCTACAGAAATAAAAAGCGCTTGAATACTTGTGATTCGTGGAAATGCTCTCTCGATGTTTCTTAGCAAAATCTAAATGATGCACATGCTCACCATAAGTTTCCGTAATCTTTGGGTTGCTGAGGGGTGCAGTTATCAGTGGGGTTGGTTGACGTGGCGCGTTGGATGTACTGCAGTGTAATTAGAGCTTTTTAAGACGAGCAGGCTGTGAAAATAATTATCATCTGATATATTGTGCAGCTGTAATAGCCACTCTGGGGTTAGCGGGAAGACTTGCCCGCCTGCCTTCACTCTCCCTTGTGTGTCGAGGCGTGTCGGTGCCTGATTGAGCTCTGAGTTCTGCCACCTGAACACACACATTCACACATATATACACAAACACACACTCAAAAGCCTCGGCATGCTGTCCAGCAGACGTTTTCGCGTTCGCACGTCGTGCATGTTGAAGCATGTAGACACTCTCAATTACACACGCGCCCAACGTGTGCATCTATTGTCTTTGTTGGAACAAAACTTCAAACACCCCTTTTTGTTTCTTCTTTTTCATTTTTTTCATTTTCATACATTATTACGTTATTTTTAGTTTTGAGTAAAAATATATTTTTTTTGGTTTAATGTTTTTTCATTTAATTATTTTGTCTCTTTGCTTTGATTTATATTGGAGATGGTGGATGATGGGTCTGTGGTACTTGTGGCTCGCCTCAGTGACTTCATAAGTGGGGGGGATTGTGGAACTGGTAGCACTATTAAAGCTGAATTACACTGTTTGTCAGAGTCTCTGCATAATTCAGCGGTTGAGATGTAAGGCATTCATAGCGGTTTGTTGTGAAATGCTCCGTTCTAGAGAAACTTAAGTAATTAGATTTCTTTACAGTGGTGCTGATAGGAACCAGGAGTCACAATGTCTACAACACCACTATAGTCATTTTATTTACCATCCAAACCACCAGTGGTACATGAGTCTTCTGAGTTTATATATATATAACGGTGAAGTAAAATAGTTGCAAATCTGAAATAAAAATGACAAAATGATTTAAAAATGAAATTTTATGCCAAAACCTTATGTCAAAACAGACATAAAACAGGGTCTCAGACATCAGGCAGTGAATTCATACCCAGTTCATGTAGTAACTTTCTGTGAGGGAGCTTTTAGAGGTGGTTGTCTGGTTCCTATCACCACCACTGTGAACAGTTCTGTTATGGTAAGTTTCTCTAGAATGGATCATTTCACATTAAACCACTCTGAATGACTTTGTTTCCATCTTAATATTTGAATTATATAACAAATTTGAAAAACTGGTGGAATTCCCCTAAAAGTGAGTGCTGCTGCTGCTGCTGCTGCATAACTCAAACTATCTAATTAATCATTGCTCCACCTGTTTTTCCTGTTTTGCGTTCTAATATTTTATTCTAACGCTGTTTGCTATCTGGTGTGGACCAGAGGAGGATGCGTTCCCCTTTTGAGTCTTTGTTCCGCTCATGGGGGCTCGGACCCAGATTTTTCTGTAAAGCTGCTTTGTGACAACACCTGTTGTAAAAAGCGCTATATAAATAAACTTTTCCTTTACTTGACTTAGGTTTTTTTATCCATCTGCACATATGGACACCTTACTGTACATATTGCACTTCTGCACACCTTATCGCGCATCTTGCACATCTGGACACTTTATTTCAATATCTGCACATATTTATTCAGTATTGTCATTATATGCCGTTGCTGTGCCTCATTGTACAGTCATTATTGTACTGCCTTTTTCATCTCAGGTTGTAGATCTTATTCCAGATTTTTGTACATTTCTATTTGTATAAATGCCTGTAGATGTTTTTTTTGTATATATTCTTCTCTTTATATTGTTTCACCCTTATTATTATAACTGTCGTGATCTATCTGTCTGTCTATCTACATATCTATCTATCTACCTATCTGTCTACTTGACTTGAGTTGGTGGCCTGAATGCTGTTAGCATGCTAAGGAAGGCCGTGTGCAAATGCGTCGGTGCTTAATCTGTTGTTTAATAAATTACACGACTGCTCTCTGGACTTTTTATAATCTTTTTATCTCTGTGGATTCAGCACTTTGTGTTCTTTTCTGACAAAGAGGGTTGCCTCTATACTTGAACCTGACTTGTCAGTTTTATGTTTGATATTTTGACTGTTCATATTTTTGGTTATGTGCTGGTTGGTTAACGGTAATTTACATCCCTAAAATGCAGCAGAAGTCACTAGCAGAGTTTTCAAGCAGTCACTAGCAGAGTTTTCATGTACCTATTTTCACTCTCCAGAAAAAATATAAATGTAATTCTGTTATGTGAGTGCGCATGAATCAGTGCATAGTGTGTAACTTTGTCCGTAGAGCAGCAGAGTGACTGGTTATTTGTTTTTATTTATTGCAGGACTTGACAGAGCTGACTCAGCGAAATGAGTGCTTGGATCTTAAAGGTAAGGTGTCATTTTATACCGACACACACACACAAGCTGAAGGTGCCACTGTGGTTACTTTAAGTGGTTGAGCCTGATTTGTTTCACCCTGAGGCTTGTGTTTCTGTGTATAGCCTGCATTATTATTAAGTATAATAGGCTTATGTGTTGTGTACCGTAACACCACTCCACCCCATATAATCCCATCATTTCTCCTCTCCTGACAGCTTTGTGTATTTTTGTCATTGTGCTTTAGTGTTTGTACTTAAATGGCACAAATAGCTGTATTAGTAGTGATGAGCCACAGCGTTATGAAACATTCCTTATACACAGTCGAGTCACATTATTATGACCACCTCATGTCCGCAAGCTGGTGGTGACAGTGTTATGGTCTGGGGACTGTTTTCATGGCTTTCTCTGCGTCCACTCATCCGTCTGGAAGACACTCTCAACCGATTTGGGTACGAATCCATCCCTGCAGATTACAAACACCCATACATGCTGATTGTCTTCCCTGGGGTCGATGGGATCTTCCAGCAAGACAGTGCGACATGTGACATGGCTAGAAATGTCCAACATTGGTTGGAAGAGCATGACCAAGACTTCTGAGTACTACCCTGGCCCCCTAATTCCCCAGACTTGAACCCAATTGAGCATCTGTGGGACCACCTCGATCGTTGTGTTCGCTCTATGGGTCCTCCCCTACGTCCCCTCCAGCAGCTGTGGGATGCACTGCAGTCAGCCTGGCTCCAGATCCCTGTGACAACCTACCAGGACTGTATTGAGTCACTCCCAGCCCGTCTAGCTGCTGTCCGTGCTGCACACGGCGGTTACTCTGGATATTAGCTGGTGGTCATAATTATGTGACTCGACTGTGTAACTTCAGTCTGAAGGGTTGGGGATAAACCGCTGTCATCTGAATAGGTGGATATAAGCAAATGTGTTGGTTTTCATGACATCACAGAAACAACTAATTAAAATCAGACTATTTTTGAAGCTTAGTTTCCATATAAGGATTGAATGGACTGAGGAGTGAACGCAGCAGTGTTTACGGCCCAATCCCATTTCACCCCTCGTCCCCACCACTTAACCCTTAGCCCTCTGTTGTGCACGTTCACGTCTAGATTTAGGGTATCCCAATTTTTTTGTGATAGAGGGGTAGGGGGCGAAGTGTTGGGGCTACATGGCCCTCCAAACAGAGGTTTTTCAGACACTCCAAACAGAGAGATATGAGAAAAAAAAGAAAAAAACGGCAAGATGGATGAACAAGAGACCAAAGAAACCCACAAATGTGAGAATTTTCTCCATTAAAAAAATTACAGTAACCACTGTTTTATCTAATAGCATGCTGATGTCTCAGTAGCTAGCTAACTTTCCCGTTCCACCTTGAATAGTCCAGCATTTCTGACGCCTGAAGCGCCAGAATGTAACTGCTGCACCATTTAAGGTGGAACGGGAAAATTCGAACAAGAATCTGGTGAATATCTGACTTCAGCTTCATATCTCTGAAGAATTAGGGGTGGGTGATAATAAATAATTGCCCCCCTCTTTGAAGGCATATGATGCCCTAAATGTAACTAAAGCCCAGCAGTGAGGAGCTGAACTTTACCCTCCTCTGCTATCACTGAAGACGGGCCGGGTCACCTACAGAGCAGCGCTAGTAGCTGTTAATGAAAGGGTCCCGTTTTATAGGGGAAGATTTCAACCACTACCCTGTAACTCAAACAAGGAGTAGGGGTAAAAATAAGAAATGGGATTGGGCCTACATCAGCGGCATCTAATCTTGTCCACGAAGGGCCAGTGTGGCTGCAGGGTTTCCCTCAAAACAAGATGGATCACACCTGATTCCCCTTGTTTAATCAGTTGGTTCAAGTCTTCAAACTGCCGACCAGGTGATCTCCTGCTCTGTTTGAGTGAAAACCTTAACAATCTTCCCATCCCCATGACTGAGTGTCTTTGCTCTCTCGCTCTCTCTCCCTCTCTCCCTCTCTAGGCGAGAAGTTGGACTATAAAGCATGTGAGTCCCTGGAGGAGATCTTTAAGAGAGTGCAGTTTAAAGTGGTGGACCTGGAACAGACCAACCTGGATGAGGATGTGAGTCCTACCTCTATCTCACTTTGAAGCTTTCCTTACTTCAATAATATTCAGTAGCCATTGCTGATCTGCAGAGCGTCACTGCTAATGGGTGTAAAAATAATCCAAGTAATCCCAGAGTTGATGTCTGGGGTCTTGGGTGGTCAGTCGGTTGTTCTGAGAACACCGGCAGCTTCTTTGTTTGAAAAGTACGTCTTGATCTTCTCAGCAGTGTTCGTTGAATGAATATCTTTTCAATCAGATGTTTTTTTTTCAGTCAGGGTATTGCGAGTGTTATTATTCGTCCTCAAAAGCGCTGATCCTCCATCGTGCTTGACTGATGGTTGCAGAGTCTTTCATTGCTTTGGTCGCATACATAATTGCCTTCTGTTACTGCCGAAGATATCAGATTTAGACTCATCAGTCCATAAAACCTTAGTCTGTACTTCAGGGGCCATATTACAGAAAACTCTGAGAACTTATTTTATCTGTTTTGTTGTCATGGCAACTTCAGTTAATACTGATTTAACTGAAACAGCCCTTAAGTCTATAATCTTAGCTTATTTCCAGGTAAGAAAATGGTTTTACAGAAACATCCTAAGTTGCCAAAATATCCTAAATATTTTCTTAACTTTAAGATAAACCCCAGAGCATCTTAACTTCTGTTTAATCGTCTGTTTCTATTGTTTTATGCAGTGATTGGCAGCACAGTTCACTATAACCAGCATAATGACGCTACATTTATCTACACTGAAAACTGAGCTTTGACTTGAGTTTTTTTTTTTTAATAGCATTTTTAAGAACTCAGATGCTGCAGATTCAATCTCCACCGTCCCTCTGATTACCTTCATGTGATAATGTTGAGGAAAACTCGTCAGATAAAATATTACAGTGATGGTGGCGAATAATGAGGAGACAGAGCTGAACGTGTGTCTGTTTATTAGGAGGAATAACGTTAGCGTGCTCGGCTAAAGCGTTTGGGGAAATGGAGACTGAAACTGAAGAGCAGCGACACTGATAAACAGCAGGGGGCGCTGACACAATATTCTGAACTTTCAGTTTGTCGCGCTTTAGTTTTATTTGACCTTTTTTACATCAGTAATGGTAGCTAACGTTAGCTGTCTGGCTAATTAACACGATTACGTGTTTACATTGTAGCTGTGCACGTGTGGTCGGTTGCTAGGTAACAGACGTGACAGTTGATCGTCGACTTCAATCAATAGGTTAAGATTTCCTAACTTGAGTTAAGAAAAGATGCTGTAAGATAAGATTCTTAAATTAAGATCAGATTTGCTTCTGTAATACGAATTTGTGAAAAATCTTATCTTGACCTGTCAGATCTTAAGATAGAAAGTTTTAATAATGATAATATGGCCCAAGATGTCCAGTTTCTTTATTCTAGAACTTTTTTTTTCTTTTTTGTCTATTTCCTTTAATCAGTAATGGCTTCTTGACAGCTGTAGTATAAAATTCAAGTAAATTTTATAAATAAAGCCCCAAGTCTTGTGTTTCTAGGAATCTAATTTTCCCTGTATCTTTTAAACATTTTGTCAGCTTTTTTTCCACTTTTCATCTGACCTTCCCCTTCTTTATGCAAGTGGATTATCTTATATCTAATCTTCAGAAATATCTCCTTTAGCTATTTTAGATGCACATGAGAAAAACGTTCAGCGTCTTTGGGAAGTTACTTGTGTGTGTTCAGTATATTTTTTAATTACTTTTGAGTCCTATCAAAATAATCAAAAAGGACTTTTATGATGCATTGATTAATTTCTCTTCTCTGTAATTTGACTTGAATCGTTGTTAGTCAGAGGTTTGCCTTCCTGTTTATTACTGATCCTGATTCACACTGAATGATCTGCTGATTTCACTGCTGATTTCCCTTCTGGGTTTCAGTTTTGTGTGCTGAAAACAAATAGCTGTGTGTTCGCATCATATTGTTTGTAGAGCTGTTGTGTCCTTTGGTGCAGGAAACCATTAGCCCCACAGTGCTCAAGATATTACTCATGGTTGTCGGTAAACGCCTAAGATCTGAGAAAACCTGCAGGCTTAAAAGTGCAAAGCTTTCAGCTCACCCACGCGTATTTACTGAAAAGCATCTCTTTCCTGTTAATTCCACCCTCATGAGTTCTTGCACAGAGCTGAGCTGAGTTGATGAAAAGTAATTAACTTGCCTCAGTGGTTTGACCTCAGCTTAGCAATTTAAATGAATTTACAATTTATTTACTACTGGCTTCTGCTTCAGTGTGGCCTTGTTTTATAGAACATTTAGTTCCAGCCATGCAAGCTGATTGGTTGATAAGCGTTCTAACCGTGCTGTTATTTCACCATAACATCACAGTTTTTCACAAACACTGTATCACTCCGCTGAGACGCCGTTGCTAAGCAAACGACTTTGACAGCTGTAGGAGACGCTCAAGCCATTTGAACGTTTTTACTTTACAAACAGAAAATGGACACTTAAGATCACATTTGACTGACAGCCGATTTGGTCAGACTCTGAAGATGAGACAACACTAAATTCCCAAACTGTCATCACCACTGAGCAGCTTTTCAGTCGGCAGCTGAAACAGAAGAACAGCTAAACAACCTGGAATCAGCCAGAAATGAACCCAACACCATTCGCCAAACTAAATGGGCTGTAAGATGCTTTACAGACTGGCTGGAACAAAACAACATTAATACTGATCTGGCAAAAAATGACAAAACTGAGCTAAACTTGATATTGCGGCAGTTTTATGTCTCAGTCTGTGCTTCAAAAGGCGAGGCTTACAGCAGACTGTGCAGCGAGTGGGCGGAGTTCGTTACTCTGACGTAGCAACAAGCTGCTTGTTAAGGAACTATAATTTGGTGAAGGAACTGCGAACATTAAAACATATTAAACGCTGCGTTCACGGCCCAGATTATTAATTTATCACTTTATTTATTTAACTGTTGTATAAAAGCAATAGAGCACTCGAGGAGTGTGTTATCGCCAATAACATCACGGATGTGATGATCTATGGCGACCTAAGAAAAGCTTATAGCCACAGTCTCATTTGTGTTAAAGGGAAAACTGTCCAAGTTAGATTTTTTGCCTACTAGTCGTGGCGTTTGTTGATGCTTATCGTACACTTCATGCTGTGATACCAGATTCAAAGGGTTGTGTATGTGATGGAAAGACAGAAGCGAGAAGAGAGCTCAGTGAGAGAACCTTATAGAGAGAATGAGAGAGCATGTCTGTGTGGGCTGTTGGCCTCATGTACCGTAAAGAGCACCACTCTGTTCTCTAGTGTCTTGTTCTCTCGGGGCAGATGTGTGTGAAGGGCTCGTGGTTCAGGGCTCTGCTTTGCGTCAGAAGAAGTGGTGTGAACTGCACTGGATGTGCTGATATAAATACAGTCCAAGGTTCTACTGTGCAAGCAAAAGGTTTGCATTTGCTCCAAACTGGGCCGGAATTTTGACGTAGAAGCACCTGTGCAAGAACAAATTTTGACCTGGCTAGCCCGCCTCATCATTATGTGTATTCAGTATGCCTTTGATTTTTCTTAATGACAAGAAAATCAACCCATTGACTCATCGCGCATATCACAAGAAGCCCAACTAACCTGCTAAACAACAAACCGCACTCTTGCGGTTTAGTTAAGAACAGCTGGTAGCAGCTCACGTCAAACCGGTCTGAGTGACTTTGTTGATGTTATAACCATTTGATTATGCAGTAATTTCGAAAAATGAATGGAATTGTCTAACACACTTCGAGCGAGCTTAACAAACAAGATCTGCTCTGACCTTTCATGAGCACAGCACCTCCCTCTCATCATCAATGGTGTGGTTGCATCATCCCCAGTTGCATTCAGGGATGAGCTTTAGTGTCGTACTTGAACAGCACAAATAGCTGTATTAGTAGTGATGAATAGAAAAAAATGCACATTTAAATGTATATTTTACTTGCATTTTATTTTTCTCCCTGCGTTTGTGTGGATTTATGTTCCAATAACAATCATAATTCACTTCTACATGATTTTCCTTTGTTTATACCTCAGACAGGCTGTTTTGTTACTGTACCTTTAAGACTGATGCATGTAAATTAACTTATTTTGTTATCTGATTGGGCAGCATGGTGGCGCTGTCGCCTCACAGCAAGAAGGGCCTGGGTCGATTCCCAGCCGGGAGACCGGGGTCCTTCCCATGTGGAGTTTGCATGTTCTCCCCGGGTTTCCTCCGGGTTCTCTGGTTTTCTCCCACAGTCCAAAGACATGCAGTCAGGCCAATTGGACATGCTAGATTGCCCCTAGGTGTGAATGTTGTGCTTGTGTCTGTCTGCCCTGCGATGGACTGGCGACCTGCCCAGGGTGTATCCTGCCTTCTGCCCAGTGACAGCTGGGATAGGCTACAGCACCCCACCGCGACCCAGAAGGATAAGCGGTTGAGATGGTGTGTGTGTGTGTGTGTGTGTGTGTGTGTGTGTGTGTTATCTGATTGGCTGTTCTGTATTGTGCCTCATTCAAAAAGCAGTCCAGACTGAAACAGTCCTTATACACAGTCGAGTCACATTATTATGACCACTTAATGTCCACAAGCTGGTGGTGACAGCGTTATGGTCTGGGGACTGTTTTCGTGGCTTTCTCTGGGCTCACTCATCCATGTGGAAGGCACTCTTAGACGACTTGGGTACGAATCCATCCCTGCAGATCACAAACACCCTTACATGCTGTTTGTCTTCCCTGGGGCAGATAGGATCTTCCAGCAAGACAGTGCGACACGTCACATGGCTAGAAATGTCCAACATTGGTTGGAAGAGCATGACCAAGACTTCTGAGTACTACCCTGGCCCCCTAATTCCCCAGACATGAACCCAATTGAGCATCTGTGGGACCACCTCGATCGTTGTGCTTGCTCTGTGGATCCTCCCCCGCACCCCCTCCAGCAGCTGTGGGATGCCCTGCAGTCAGCCTGGCTCCAGATCCCTGTGACAACCTACCAGGACCTTATCGAGTCACTCCCAGCCTGTCTAGCTGCTGTCCGCACTGCCCACGGCAGTTACTCTGGATGTTAGCTGGTGGTCATAATAATGTGACTTGACTGAGTTTAATGCGAGTGAGAATGAGGATGCATGATGCATGATTTTCAAATATAAAATGTGCTTCATAAAAAATCAGTCATCCAACCCAAAGCTCTTGCTTTGTCGGGTTGTGTCATGCTCGGGTCAGGTAACCTCTAATAGACATACAAGCCAACAAAAGCCAAAATAAATTGGCCAAAATACTAAAAAGGCTTCGGCCTTGAAGCTGGTACCACAACAGTTATAGCCATGATTTATTATATCGCTGCTGTCGGAAGAAAACCTCATATCTCCATTTTTGCCGTTTTTCAGTTTTTGACATAATTTGAAAATGCCTGTTGCTCTTTACGTTGTTTGTAAATTTAATGAAGAATGGACCAAAAGAAACGACCCAAAACGACTTGGAAAAAAGACTGGTTCCATTGACTTACATTAAAAGTAAAGTACGTTTTTTCCTTCTCCTGTAAAGTTACCATTTTGGAGATACGAGGTTTTGTTCCGACAGCAGTGATATATTTATTATAGCCATAGTGAGTTTGTGCTTGTGGCTGTAGTCAGCAGTTTTTGGGCTAGACGACGGGTGGCACAGAAACTGAAATAAATAAGCTGTTCTTTTTCCTTTTACTAACAGGAGAGCCTGTGTTCGATTGTTTTAGTTGTGTAGCATCTCAAAGGTTTTAAGCGTTCAAATCTGTGTAGATGTGTGGAAGTACAGAGCATTTAGGCCAATCAGGATGTGCTGGAAGATAAGAGAGAACAGGTGAACAGAGCACATCCCAGCTCTGCCTTTGTAGGAGCTCCCTGCAGGTGTGACAGATCATCGTCATGGTAACACAGGCCCTCCGCAGCGTGCCCCTGGTGTTTTGCTGGGGCAGCTCCGCCTCCGTGCAGTCAGAGATGAAAACTGTTCCCGTGATAAAGGGCTGGCTGTTAAAGCTTGTGATTAGAGGAAAAGGTGAACTGGACCTGTTGAAATAATGATACACCTGTGGTTTCAGGTGATGTGTGTTGTTTGTTTAAAGGAATGGTTTGATCAGAAATGTCGCTAACGGTGAAAGTTATTATGTTTTATGCAAACCAGGTGCGTAGCCACCAGTTGGGCTGGGTGTGCCTAGATTTATCACTGGCCTGCAAATCACATGAGGATGGAACATTTGGGTCATTCTACAGAAACGTCCATTTTTGTGTCCCTAGCGTTTACAGATATATTACACTTGGAAAAACATGTTAGGGTTACAATTTATTTATATTTTAAAATAAAACAATACGTTATTTTAACAGTTACACCTTCTTGAGCCTCAATTTAGCAATATTGGTTTTTAAATCAATCATATAGAATTCCAATCACCACAGAAGAGCTCGTCCCCACAGTCATGTGTAAAGGCTGAGGCCATATTTTGAGGTAAAAAACATGTTTTTCTGCAATTTTAACTGCAATAATCCATACATGACTATGGAATATATAAATTAAATGACGTAAAGAAAATAAATGCCAAATAAATATTATAAAATATATAATGAAAGTTGTTGTCCTTAGGAGTCGTGTCACTGGTGTTACTGCATAACAAAAAAATCTCTTATTTTGAAATAAGTCACACTGATGACATCACTCGGCTTCCTTTTACCTGTTTTCTGAGGATCCATGAAGAAAAGCACATGGTGAGTCCACTGTGTCTTTCACTTGTCAGAGATTTTCTTTTTTAGCTGAAGTCACTGGTGTGACCGACTTTATTCTTAGATAATTGTGAAAAAATAGAATACAAATGGATTAAATTCCATATTTTAGTGGATATTCCATGATTGACATCATGTGGTTTGATGCTCTATAGCAGTTATTTTGTAAAATGCATTGTTCATTAAAATTGTCTCTGGTGTTTCCCTTTATTATGTAACACCAATGAGGATCAGTAACACCAGTGACTCCTATGGAGAGATGGAAAAGTGGACGTTTCTGTAGAATGACCCATTTATTAAGATAATGAAATTTGATTTCTCTGAGTGGCACCGTTGTATTATGGTCAATCAAATCTTTACGCCTCTCGCCAAGTTCCGCCTTCTGTTCTCAGCCTTTCAAGCACTGTCTAGCAACCTTTGCCTCAAGCATTCAGTTTCGTATCGGCGCAACAGTGTTTTAATTCGAAGCTCCGGTTGCAGATAAAATGTGTAACTGGGACATTTTAATAGTGAGGTTCCTTCCCTAGAGTATGTGGTTTTCTACCCATTTCCAAAGCCAAAAACAAACTTGAAAGCATTGTTATGGTCAGTCTTCTGTGAATCGAGTGCCTTTATGCAACAGTTAGTTCCGGCCACGCAAGCTGATTGGTTGAGAAGCGTTCTAACTGTGCTGTTTCACCATAACATCACAGGTTTTTCACAAACACTGTATCACTCCGCTGAGACACTTTGACAGCTGTAGGAGACGCTGAAGACAATTGAACGTTTTTACTTCTTACTTTGCCACAAACAGAAAATGGACACTTTTAAGATCACATTTGACCGACAGCCGATTTGGTCAGACTCTGAAGATGAGACCACACTAAATTCCCAAACTGTCAGTTGGTCTGTGTGGAGCTGGAGAACGAACTGCCGGCTGTGCAGCGAGTGGGCGGAGTTCGTTACTCTGACGTAGCAACAAGCTGCTTGTTAAGGAACTATAATTTGGTGAAGGAACTGCGAACATTAAAACATACTAAACGCCGCGTTCACGGCCCAGTTTATTAATTTATTACTTTATTTATTTAACTGTCGTGATGTTATTTCGTGATAACAAACCCCCTCTCGTGTTCTACTGCTTAAATAGTGCTTTTACAACAAAAGCTAAAATGGGTTTCGTAAACTGTCGAAGCAAAGATCTAACAGTGCACATCTAACTTCAGTGCACAGAGTCATCATGGGTAAGACATAAATGGACCATCAACATTTTCTTGACTGCTGTGGTGGTATGTGTTTTGCCTATGGTGATTAGGTTTAGTGTTTTTATTTATTTATTTAAGTTTGTTGTGTTTTATCCTCATCTTTCTGCTGACATTTTAACTTTGGGTCGTCTCCTTTAGGCAAAGGTGCCTGTGGAAAGCTGACACGTGCTTTATAGGAAAGAATACTGTGGTGATGGTTATGTTTATGTGGATCCAGCATTAGCATCTGGTTGATTGCTAATGTTTAGTATGACCGAAGGGCAGAAGCGTTGGAGTAAGTGAGCTGAGGACTGCACGGCTTTCAGGATGTTGGGTTTCCCTCTTTATCACAGGCCTACACAGTAATTTATTTCTGCTTAGACCAGTGATGCAGCTTTTGTTTATTGTTAGCTGTGTTTGCGTATTTGGTTGAGCTGTTCTTCTCATCAAGGTGATGTTAACATCTTAAACACCTTCTCTGGAAGCAGTAAGGTCACATAAAACACTGGCAACAACTAACTGTATTGTCTTTCTCTGTTCTTCCACTCCTTTCTGCTTCAGGGAGCCTCAGCGTTGTTTGATATGATTGAGTACTATGAATCAGCCACGCACCTCAACATCTCCTTCAACAAGCACATCGGCACCCGTGGCTGGCAGGCTGCCGCCCACATGATGAGGAAGGTGAGGAAGTGTCTTCTTTTGGTAGCTTTGTTTGTTTGTCTGTTTTTGTTTTGTTTTTTTTCCCCAATTTTTTCAGTATTTGGGGTGGAAGGTCTATATTCTACAGATCATGTCAACTTTTTAGTTTTTTGTTTTTGGTTATATAATCATGAGCATGTTATAGTTGTCATCCCCTCATAAAACACTTTTTAATATCTGGCTGCATTAAAAGGCCGATATCATGAAAAAACAAATCCTCTTTTCTTTGAAATTAAAGACTATGATGTAGTATTTAAACATTTTTAAAACGAGTCTTTGCTGCTTAGTTGGGTGCAAAGTAGGACTGGGCGATATGGCCAAAAATGTTATCATGATAAAAATTTCATATCAGTCGATATCGATACGTATCGCGATAAATGTCAAATCTTTATTTCTTTTAAGTTTGGAGGCTGATTTTTATCCTTTATGGTCAGAACATGACAAACACTCACCAACCAGTGGAACATTTCACTAATCTGTCCTGGGACAGAGGGAGAAAGTTTCTGATCAGCTGTGTTTACCAGCTGGAAAAGCACGGCCACAGTTTTTTGTAATATTCATAATTTAAGAAAGAAAACAGATTATTTTATCTGTCTGGTGACGAGAGCTGGGCTGTCTGGTTAAAGCACTAAACTGTTTAGTTTCTCAACAACATCAACTTAACACGAACAGCCAACATTGGCTGGCTCGGTACGCCAGTGATGGATCACACCGCCTTACTGCCGTCACTCCTACCACATCCATGTCAGAGCATATCACAGTATTCAGACACCAGCTAGCGACTGGATTTCTCTATTCTGTCGTCATAGTTTGAGGGGTGAACCGCAGTATATCTGACGCTCACTGTGTAAAAACATCAACTGCAGTGTGAATCTCACACCAGACAAACAGAGTCCTCCTTTTAGGTACGTTTAAACTGAAATCAGCGCTTTTTAGTCTTTAATCTACAGTAACATCAGTTCATCTGTGTGAGTGACAGAGCTAGCCTGGGAATCCCCCTCCACCAGTCATTTAAAAAAACTTGGAAGTGCGCCCTCTCGTGGCGACAGCAGAGTAGTGTCATTTTCCTTGCAGTAGAAAACGCCACCAGGGCTGTCGCTAGAACGTGGAAGTGTGAGAATGCTCTATTATATCGAACATTTCTTATAGTTCTACTGAAGAAAGTTATGTCACGATAATTATCGTTATCGTTTTATTGCCCAGCCCTAGTGCAAAGTAATTTGCACCCAACTAAGCCATTTTGAATGAATTGCTTTTGTAATATCACCAAATTCAGCACATTTACGTTTGTCCGGACATTAAGCCTACAGTGTTTTTGCCCTGCCCATAAAGTTGTAAGAAGTGACTGCTGTTTTAATGAGGCACAGTGCAGGGAAGCCAATCAGAACAGAGGTCATTTACATATGGCTTGAAGCATGACTATAGAAACAGTTTTTGATACAGTGTTCATACATCAAGTATTTTAGATTATTTTAAGATTTTATTTAGAAGTATTTAAGATTTTGGACAGAACTGTAGCTCTCAGTTTAATAATCAGTATTTTGATGGGTTGTGTCCTTAATTTTAGGCTTGATTAATCACTGACTAAAGGCTGTCAATTATTGCTGAAAAGAATTTGCCAAAATTTGTGTCCCTGGATTACATTTTGATTTATGTGTCTGTGTGTCCAGACAAGTTCCCTGCAGTATTTGGACGCGCGGAACACCCCTCTGCTGGACCACTCGGCTCCCTTCGTGGCCCGAGCTTTGCGCATCAGCGGCAGTCTGACGGTGCTGCACCTGGAGAACGCTGGCCTATCTGGACGCCCACTGATGCTGCTGGGTGAGAGAAGGAGAGGAAGAACGAATGAAATACCATTTCTGTTTATCGCTTTTGCACTTTTTTGTCTTCAAGGTTTACATTTGCATTTGTTAAGAGGGCTCTTGTCTTTTCGGTCATAAATCCTTGCAGTGTCTCTGGCCATTTTATAGCTGTTTAGCATATCTGCACATTTTATATGCTGCTTTTAGGGCATCTGCTAAATGCATAAATGTAGTGTAAAAGAATGAAGGGGAGGGGGAGGCGAGAGAGAATGATTAACCCTCTACTGCACACAATATGAGAGCAGTTAAAAGCAAATAAATAAATATTCGATTCACTTTTCTTGCATAAAATGGACCTGATTTTGTGTGCAGGGATCCTTTTGGGGTAGGTTGCTCGGGAAGAAATGATATAGAGCCGTAGTGAGATCTGGCTTGTGGCTGGCCAAATCCATTCCACTGTCGCACAATGTTGCTTCGAGGCAACAAACATATTTCTGTAAATTCTCCTAACAAAAAAAGTGATACTGAATGTTGAAAAAAGAGGTATAAAAGTGCCCACTAAGAGATGCTTTTTATTGACTTACTCAGACTCTTCCCTATGTTGTTAACCCTATTATTGTCTTTAAATATGCATAATGTTATTGTCAAGTGAGGAAAATGGGTTTCTTGCCCTGAGGCAACATTGTGCAATCAAGGGTTAAATGAATGTTAAAATGGGTAGGGACGTACAGTGAGAGAGAGAGAGAGAGAGAGAGAGAGTGAAGGAAGAGAAAAGGAGATGAAAATATAAGGTGGTCAGTGATAAAAAATGTGTAAAATTAAATAAAACAGACCTCCTCTAAAGTAGAAGATAAAGGGTGAGAGCTATTGAATAGGAGAATGCAGTGTCAGCATTAAAGAGCAATAGAGACTTTAGGTGAGAGGACAAGCGGAAAAACAGGGACTAGAAGAAAAACGTGATGAGAGGGTGAAAGAAGCTGAAGAAGGGGGCACTGCATTCTGCAGAGGAGCGGAATAAAACGAAAAGATCATAGTTTGATATATAAATGTAATCATCTCAGAGCCCAGACGGGAGTGTAGTCATAGCAGTAGAGGAAGTAAAAGTGTTGATCTAATCTGTACTTTATGTTGGAAAAGGCTCATTACAACAGTGAGACTAGGAGAAAGAATGAATGGCCTCTAAACTAAAGAGTTACTCAGTCTAAACGTGCCTGGTCCTGCAGCTGGTTGTACACCGCCCTGCAGGGTGAAGATCCAGCACTGTTGTAACACACCTTGTGCTAATAACGTCCTGAATTGTTCTTGAGTAACTGGATTAGGTGTGTTGTATTAGAATAGAATGTGTGTTAGAACTTTGTAGGTTGGACTATGAGCGCCTGGCCTCTTACAGTATATTGTCCTCACTCTTTTTCATTCGGTTTAATATGGTTTATTTTGACAACATTATACTTCGTGGCTGGTAGGGGTAAAAATCTCTGATCTTAAAGTTGTTCGAGTCAGTTACAGTTCTGTCGGATGCAGGGCTGCGGCTCATATAGGCCCTTTTCACAGAGTACTTCGGGTTTAAGCGTTAGCAGGGTAAAACTAACTTCCGCTCCATACAACTACTGCAGAAGCGATGACGAAATGTTATAGTAGCGAAACATAATGCTCAAACACTGAGCTACAGCAGACATATGTTAGTTTTCATGCACTGTCGTGACAAATAGTGAAAATAGAAAGTGGATGGAAGCACTGATTTAACGATTAACAGAGCCAAAATGCTGTGTGGTGTAGCCCTGTTTGCTGCTGGTGCAGCTGCCTTACATCAAGCAGTCTCTCTGTCTTTGTACAACATGCCAGCGATTTCCGTAATATTTCTGTTTTCAAAAGGTAGAAGAAATTTTTTTATATGTAGTATGAATTTGGTAGACATTGTTTAGATGTACCTAGCCTAGCTGCGCTAAAGGCCATTGCTAACTGTATCTGTATTCCCAAACAAGGAAGCTAGTTTTCATTAGCTGCTGCCTACAGCTGGCTAACGTGGAGCAGGTTCTGTGACACATTTACAGCAGCGATTTCTCTAATATTATAAGCACAAACCAAAACTTTTATATTAAGTTTGTTTCACAGACCTTGTTTAAACTAGCTAGCCTACCATTAGCAGTTTAAGGAACTCCAGCTTCATATGAGTAGCAGACTTTAAAGCTAGCTGGCTAGCTATGTTAGCGATCTGCCAAACAGCACCTTTATTTTAGTTTCATGGCGATTTTTGAAGCAGCGCTACAGAAAACATCCACCTTTCACTGCTCAAACAAAAACGCCACTCCTAGCTAACTCGTATCTTAGCATCGCGGTTATGCTGCGGCGTTTTGATTTCCATTGTCTGACACAGCTAGATTAGCTAGTTGTTTGTGATCTGAGAAGAGCCACGTACGATTTCTGACATAATGGGCCAGCTAACGTTGGCTGTTTGTACCGAGCTGATCATGTAGGAATTATTTTGTTGACGGTTTATTGCCTCATTAGCTTTTTAAAGATGGGTACAAAACAAAGCTGCTTTATGTGAGCCGGGTAAACTAGTTTGAGATAATAACTACTGTTAGCAATAGCTTTTAGCCAGCTTAATATATAAGGAGTCCATCAAAATCATGCTACATATAAAAGTTCTTCTTTCTTTTGAAATATTACAGAAATCGCTGGCATGTTGTACAAAGACACAGAGGCTGCTTGATGTGAGCAGCTGCAGCAGACTGCAGTAAAAACAAGGCTAACACATACAGCATTTTAGTTAAATCAGTGCTTCCATTCACTTCTTATTCTCACTGTTTGTCATGACAGTGCAAGAAAACTAAAATATGTCTGCTGTAGCTCAGTGTTTGAGCATTATGGTTCACTACTATAACATTTCATCATCGCTTCTGTAGTAGTTATATGGAGCGGAAGTGAATTTTACCCTGCTAACGCTTAAACTGGACGTAATCGCGACTCTTTGTGAAAAGGGTCCATTGTGCTCACAATATGAGAAGTAATAAATTACTGTTAAAATAGAGGGCTTTTTTAGACTTTTTTTGCTGTGTAAACAGAAAAATAACCTCTAGCAAAAATAAATGAATAAATAAAAGTAGTGAAAGTGTAGTAGCTACTTAAATCAGAACTGTAAGCACACTTTTGTACGCTGTATGGCTGAACAAGTCTGTTTATGTTTGTTCAAAACACATTTCAAACTTTTAGGCTAAGTGACTATATTTGAAGTATGTTTATTTTATTAATTAAATGTTTGAATGTTCTGTTTTATTTGCTACTAAAACAACCATAACACTACCAGAACTTCACCAAATATTTCTGTAGCATCAGTTTTAGCTAATTTTGTGCTTAAACACTAGTCAGGACATGACTAGCAAACACAGCTTTGAACAGTTGTTCACACATAAAATCCAAATATGTTTCATTAAAACACTAAAAATTCACTTAATTGCAGAAAATATGTGTTTCAGTAGTGACAGTTCTTATCTGATTTTCAGACTTTGGGACACATTTATTTCAAAACAATGGGGTCTAACTGCTCATCGTGTGGCCATGAGGGACAGGGATGCAGCCTCACTTCCTGCTCTAAAGTGCAGGGTTTTGGCTAAAATAGGGCTCAGACTATGGACTAAAACTTTTTTGGTAGTGACATGAAATCGTGGGACAGCGTTTTTTTAATAGTTTTTTTATATCATAATTAAACTCATGATTAATCTAAATCTCGCAACTTCACACTAAGAAGATCTGTAAAAAAAATACTAAATAAAGAAAATGAATGAATGAAGAACAGAAAAAAATAAATATATATATATATATATATAGGGTTTAAATAAATTGAAAGTCCAAATATTATATATAACTGTCCCCAGTTACACATTCTTATGTATCATTATGCATATTAGTATATAATAGTAATAATGTTTTTTTTTCTTGTGATATCGCGGTTTAACTGGATAGAGTAGTCCAGATATATTTATGTTCATTTAATTCCTTAAAAAGCTCCTAATGATGCTGCAGATTACTGCTTCATATATTTCAGGTTTTTTTTATTTTTTATTATGACTTTTATGTTACCAGCACTTAGGGGCGAGATGTCTTCACATTTTAGGCATGCGCAATGTGTTTATCACAGAAACTCATATCACACTACCAATAAAAAATAATTAATTTAATTCTGCCGCCAGTGGAGTTATGCCACATGCACATTGCCACTGGCAACGTTAATATATTTTTTAAATTTTACTGTGTAGAACTGGAGCTTACTGTGTTCTCATGTTTTCTATACCTGTATAAAAGGTGCACGAGCTCATTCTGAATAGAATTCAGATCATTCAGTAGCATTAATAAGTAAATATTCAATTATTGAATACGATTATAACCATTTGTAAGCGTCCAAAATCGATGCCATTAAATCACCATTTTTCGACTCTTTGTTCCTTTTTTTTTTTTTTAAAACTCCCACTAATGGCTGGCTCTGTGTGTGTATCTGTCCACAGCCACAGCTCTGAAGATGAATATGAACCTGCGTGAGCTGTACCTGGCTGATAATAAGCTGAACGGCCTGCAGGACTCGGCTCAGCTGGGCAACCTTCTCAAATTCAACTACAACATCCAGATCCTTGACCTGAGGAACAACCACATACTGGACTCAGGTCGGCGAGTGGAATGCTCTCTCTAAATGCTCTCTCTGAATGCTTTTAGTTGGAGATTTGGGGCTTCTGGTTTGGTGTCTTTCTCACAGTTTCTGTTTTAGTGTTTGAGTGTTGTTTAGTTGCTTCATCAGGGGTCGGAAACACGCGGCTCCAGAGCCACGTGTGGCTCTTTTACTGCCCCGTTGTGGCTCCACAGCAGAATTAGGCTTTTAGGTAAAAATAAAATAATCCTCCTTTGCAGTAAAATAAAGATCTGCTGATCGTTCAACACAGTTTTAACATCTTAAACACTGGACTGTGTAACTGCTAAATCACCACCCTTTAACCCTGAAGGATGGTGTGCAGACTGCAATCTCGCCTAGCTAGTAGCTAAAGAAACGGCAAAGAGAGAGATTTAAGACGAACATCGATGGTTTGGAGGCGCATGGACTTATTTATGATCACTCCAGCTGGTTTCCTGATACGTTTAGTTTGCAGCGAGAAACTCTCAAACACTAAAACGTTGCGATGCTTAAGTCTGCTCCTATTCGCCAGCTTCTTGTTTGAATTTTTCTGTTCCACCCTAAATGGGGCAGCATTTAAGGTGGAATGGGGAAATTCGAACAACAAGCTGGAGAATGAGAAGCGACTTCAGCCTAAAAAGCGAATATTGAGACGTTTTACAAGAAACTGCTCTACTTTTGCGGTAAAGTTTCCTGCCAGAGATGTGAGAAAAGTGGCTACAGCTGAAGCCAAAAGCAGAGCAAAGTCTGTGTTTTCGTTTATATTATGTTTTTGAATCCACACTGAGACATACTGACACATATTTACACCCAATATGGTAAAACTTTACTTCAATAAATGGACATAAAATGTTGTGGCTCCCAAGGCGGATTGATTTTTGTTGGAAGGACAAAATGGCTCTTCTTAACATTTGTGTTGCGACCCCTGACCTACATGGTAGGAGATTCCCTCCTACTTAGCTGCCCTTTGCTCCTGTTACCCTGACCATTCTCTCATGTCTTCAAGTTCCTCTTTTAGTATCGTGGTTCCTCCCATGAAATCGACCTCATTTGTTTGTTTTGATTGGTCCTTTTCTTTCTGTTGTAATTGTATGATGTAATTTCGAAACATTGTTTTGTGTCCTTGTTTTTTGTTTGATTACATAATATTTGCCCTGTCTGTCCTCTGTGTCCTTGGGGTTTATTAGGGATGCACCGACATTTTCAGCAGCAAATAGACCAAAATGACATTTTTTTTTTTCCAGCCGAAATAGAAAAAGTCTAAAATTTTGGCCTAAAAAAAGATAAAATAGGCCTAGAACTGAACTATCAAAATCGAAGGCTTTGCAAATAATTTTAACGGTAATTAAATGAAAAATAGTGATAAAAAACATTGTTTCTATTACTTTCCTGCACCGGTCAGCACAGACTATTAACATAGTACTAAACAATGAACAATATAAACAGTAAATAATACAAACAATAAAAAAGGCCATGTGGATCATGTGGACTTTTTGCCTTGGATACTTTAACTTATATTTATGTATAATTTTAGTTAGTTTATTTTATGTAAACTATTTTGTCAGCTTTTTTTTTCCAGAAAAGTGTGTCCTGAGTTTTGGTTTGATTTCGGCCAAGATTTTTTTTTGTTGTTGTTGTTTGTTTATTTATTTATTTACTTACCTACTTACTTCATCATCTGGTTCCATTACCTTTGCTAGTGGCTTCTCCTAGTTTAGCCTTGCCTAAATTTGTATCATTTCTCTTCTTGTCTAATTTGGTTATACGTTCTTTGCAGGGTTGGCGTATGTGTGTGAGGGTCTGAAGGAGCAGAGGAAAGGCCTGGTGACTCTGGTGCTCTGGAACAACCAGCTCACACACAACGGCATGGGTTACCTCGCTGCTGCACTGGTAAAATGAATAGCATCTCACAGACACACATGCAAAGGCACGTAAATGTTTGCAAACACGGTGCATCCAAAAGTATCCAGACACCCCTTCTAATTAGTGTATTCAGGTACTTTAAGGTGCAAAGTGTGTAGTGAATAGAAGCGTTGCCAGTAGAGTGAGATGCTCTGGAGAAGCTGTACATGAACCTAAAACCTGGGATTTTGATGCTGATTCACGCCTCCTGACAGTCGCAAAAGGTGGCCCAATTTTAATTATTTTCCCAGATTATCCTCTGGTGTGGGATGTGAAAGTCTTCAGTCCTCCAGTCTACTCACAGACGAGACATGGACACCTTGATTTCAAATTGTAGAGATTAAATATGTTCAATATTTCGTCGCTGTCCAATGAAAACCATGTACCTCCCATTTTTGGCGATTTTTAGTTTTCTACATCATTTCAACACGTCAGCTGTTCTTTATATTGTGTAAAAGTTTCATCATGAATGGACCAATAGAAATGCTCTAAAGTCACTTGGAACAAAATCTCTTTACATTAGCTTACATTGAAAGGTAAGAGTGTTTTTGTCTTCTTCTGTAAAGTTATTGTTTTGGAGATACTTTTTTTTCCTTTGGACAACGACGTTTTATGACGCATCATCCTGTAGAGCAGGGAGGAATGCAGACAGTGTTGACATCACATGCAAAAGATCAGTAATCAATAAGAGCTGAGCTGAACAGTGCCGAACAGAATGATAAAAATGTATTTTTCCAATTATACTGCTATGATAATGTAACCATTTAGCCCCTCTGTCATGTTTTGATGTTAAAAAAAAATTCCCATTTTTTTTTTTTTACTGCAAAATACACACACACCTACCAAAGCAATTTGTGTCAAGTTCACACTACTAAGGTCACAGTTGTTCAGAATCTCAGGTTGGGTTTGTTAGCATAACCTGAAGGTGTGTGGTGTTTTGTTGTATATCGTCGCTGTCCAATGAAAAACAAGCATCTCCAAAAATAGTAACTTCACAGGAGAAGGCAAAAACACTCTTACTTTTCAATGTAAACCAATGTAAAGAGATTTTGTTCCAAGTGATTTTAGAGAATTTCTATTGGTCCATTCATCATGCAATTTTTACACAATGTAAAGGACAGCTGGTGTGTTGAAATGATGTAGAAAACTAAAAATCGCCAAAAATGGAGGTACGTGGTTTTCATTGGACAGCAACGATATACTAAATCTAAAAATCTGGGGGCTATTGTGACCTAAAAATGAATGAAGACAAAGAAAAATGTGGGCTTTCTGACATATATTGAGCATTGGTTAAGGGCACCCTGCCCAATGCCAAGGGTCAGCTAGAGGGGTATAAAAGCTCATTGCTTTGATGTGATGGGGCTCCATCCAGTAACTTTGGGATGAGTTGGACTAATGTTTGTGGTCCAGAACTGATCGTCCAACAACAGTACCTGACCTCAGTAATGCTTGAATGGCTGAATGCAAACAAATTATGTTCTAACAATGTTTTAAACATCTGTTGTAAACCCTTCATAGAGGAGTAGAGGCAGCAAATGGGGGCAACCTCCCTATTAATAGCCTTGATTTCAGAGGATTCATTAGATGAGCAGGTGTACTTTTGAACACACAGGCCTCTTTTCCGCTGCAGGGCTGAATGGTTCTGAGCATGGAGGGTAACGGTTCCAGTGGCGTTTCAACCTGGACACGGTTCGACACAGAACAGTTAGCTAAGCGTACTTGGGGACACAGAACCGTTCGGTGGGATGATGTAGCGACGTAGCTGTTCACTGATTGGTTCTGTTTATATCTATGTTGTGCCACCGCCTCCTGCTGCACGGTTTCAAACTCAAAAGCATTCAAATAAATTCAGTTTGCTCAAATAAATGAAAGTAGTGCGCGATTTTAAAACCATCATTCAATAAACATCAAAGCTTCAATCTGAAACCAATTTCTAAATGTTAAATGCTCTGCCTAACCAGCTAGAAGAGGTTAGCTAGCATGCTGCCAGCTCTGCTCACCGCAGAACAGATTTGAGTCTGACTAATAAAAACTTTTAAAACATAAAAATTCTATGATAATGACTCATATCTGAGGAAGCGGAGTCGAGTGGTTGATGTTGGAGGGACAGAAAGCTGAAATTAACCTCTTCTCTGGTGTTTGAAGACCGGAGCCTCCTAGCTAAGCTAATGCTAGCCAGCTCTTCTCTCCTAGCCAACGTAGATCCAAACACCACAGTGCAGGTTCAATTCGACTAACTGCTCTGCTATCACAAGTATAGATGATAAAAACTTACAATACCCTGATAGTGGGCCACTGTAGGCCCCTGACGGCATAGCTGGTGGTCCACTGGTGTTTTTGCTCAGCGTTTTCTGGGCGGCCCACCAGTGGTTAAGCAGAGTAAGGGGCAAAATTCCATTTATCACAGTCCAGTTTACTGATTTTTCCTTCCTTCTTTTCTTTAGTTATACTTTGTAAATTAGATTAGTAAATAATTTTAATCCAGCTCAGAGTCAGCAACAACATTTTCTATAAAATCGTTTTACATCAGGCCTAATCATTATTTTTGTTCTCTCAGTTGCTGTAATATTTATCTATTTGTAAAATAAAAGGCTCTGTGAATTTAAAATCTGTTTAAGGAGATAAAAAAACTAGTTCAAGCTTGTTTGCAGGACAGTAATCTGGGTGGTCCAAGGGTGAAAATCGGAATCGGAAGCAGCCGAAATCGGAGTGTTCTGTAGTGCTTTAGGCTAAGCTAACGCGAGTGCACGGTGCCTCCCACTGCAGTACGGGCTCGGTTTTAGCGAACCAATGCTTAAATACACCCGTTTAGAGGATATAGACTCGTATCTGAGTGCACAAATTCGAATGTCTGGTGTTGAAGTGACAAAGATAAAAAATAGACTTGTTCTGTGGTGCTAAAGGATAAAGAAGATGAGAGCAGCCGAGAGAGACTGGAGGTGGAGTGATGGACGTAATCAAAAATCCCAAATAGTGAATATGTCGCTGCTGTCAGAAGAAAACCTCGAATCTCCAAAATGGTAACTTTACAGGAGAAGGAAAAAACATACTTCACTTTTAATGTGAGTCAATGGAACCAGACTTTTTTCCAAGTCATTTTTGGGTCGTTTCTTTTGGTCCATTCATCATGAACACAATGTAAAGGGCAACATGTACTTTTAAATTATGTGAAAAACGACAAAAATGGAGATACGAGGTTTTCTTCCGACAGCAGCGATATATCGGTCTGCTGGCTTGATAAGTCAGTACCCCACTGACTGCCACTGCTGGTCCAACCTTGGACCACCCAGATTACTGTCATGCATCCAAGTTTTAACTATACTGATATAAAATGATTTTTTTAGAAAATGTTGTTGCTGACACTGTGCTGGATTAAAATTATTTACTAAACTAATTTATAAAGTATAACTAAAGAAAGGAAGGAAGGAAAAATCAGTAAATTGGACGGTGAGTGGAAAATGAGTGATGATAAGAGGAATTTTGTTTAATACTCTGAGGAAAACACCAGTGGACCACCAGCTTTGCCATCAGCGGACCAACAGTGGTCCACTATCCACTTGCTATCAGGGGTGTTTGTGGTGGGTGGCGTGTGTGTTGCCATTAGCCTGTTAGCAGTTAGCCAGTCATTTGTGTAGTTTTCTTGGGTATTTCCTGGTTCTGATTTAGCGATGCAATACATGGAAACAGAAACCGTAACTGGTCTCATGAGTCTGGACCAGCGTGGAACGGCCCAGTACGGCCCTGAGATCCATTTGGCTTGATAGTGGAAAAGCAGCCGTCGTGTATTTTGACGTATCCAGGTCTGTACATAAACGTACTTTTGGACCTCATAGTCTGCAGAAGGTATTTTCCCAGTTTAACATGCAGACAGTAACCTATATTCTCCATGTAGGAGGCAGCAAAAATAGCTTGATTTAGAACCCAGGCAGACAGTGCTCTTACAGTCTCTTCGATGCATCTCTCTTGCCTCTTTCTGCTTTATAGATCTTTCTGTCTGTTTCCCTGAGTCTCTCTCACTATTTGGAGTACATATTGTATGTGTCTGGTTTTGTATGTGGCTGCTGTCCTGCTGCTTCTCCTGTTGTTGGCATCCTGTAGTTAATTTAGTGTGTGATGCCTGCAGACAGAGATGGACGCACACTCTCTCTCTCTCACGGGGGAAAGCAGTGCTGTTTCAGCAGGTTCAAGGAACACTTTGTACTGAAGAGTAGCAAATAATTGAATGTTATTTTGGGTCTGGGTGAGTCTTTTACTCAGAAACCCCATCTTAAACCTGCTGCTGTGGTCTAAAAGGGATATTTAATGAGAACAGTGGCTGTGGTGCTGTTGAGAGTTGGTCCCAGATGCTTGATGTTGAAGCTGGATACTAGTTAGTTGATAGTTGAATTGCACCACCATGAAGGTTCTGCTGATTTTTCTGAATTTCTGTTCTGCATAATTACATCTTTAAGACGTAAAAATTATTCAGAGTGGTTTTTTATAGATAAACTTTTCTTTTTCACTGTAAAGAAAGATTTCTTTACAGTGTACAGTTTCTTTTAATAGCTATTAGCTTTAAAATTTAGCTGGATGTTGTTTTATGCATTTACTAACTAACAGTGAAGACAATAAGGATAAATAACATTCAAGAGTTCACTGTGCACAGCAGCAGCAATAAAATATAACAAAACTAAATCACTTTTCCTTTAATCAAGTAAATAATAAACAAAATCAATCTAAATGTGAATTTTGCTGAATTTGACCGCACCGGCGGCCTCGACGTTAAGACGACGGTGAAGTGTTCAAAACTGTGAACGTTATTTGGAAAGTAAACAGGGTCGCTGTGAATAATAGTTACTTGCTTCCCTGTTCAAACTCCATTAACGATTACAGAGAGCAGCATTTCAAACTAGAAAAAGTTACAGCTCAGCTCAGAACATGAAGTAGGACAGAATTTAACATTAACATTAGCTAACCAGCTCGCTATCACAACTATCACCGCGTCACACACTACACTGACGAGTGCACTTCTAATGGTATATGCACAGTTTTTACACACTATCTAGTGTGCTAGTGTGCGGTTTGGGACGATCTTACTGAGATGAATCTTCACCCACTGAACTGACGAGTTTCCTCTAGATGCTCCATCATGGAGGATGTGCTCCCATAGCCAGCTAATGTCGGCTTTACAAGTAGCACAACTGACTGCTTTTTTTTCTGAGTTGAGCGTGAAAAGCTCCCTCACTTTTAAGGATTTTGTTGTTGAGGCTGACATTGTGTTGTTGTTGTTAACTCCCCAGTGAGCGGTAATGTCAAAACATTCGTAGTGAATCGACTATTTGTTGCCAACTAATTTTGCCTTCCATTTTAGTCGACCAAGTTGAATAATCATGTGTGTGTGTGTGTGTGTGTGTGTATAGCCATGTAATAACTTTAATGCATCTAAAAGCTACTGCAAAACTATTCACATCACCGCCACTACGAACAACTGGGACTTTGCATGTTATTTTTAGCAATCAGATGATGAGCACAAATGCCATCAAGCCAATGAAAACTTAGATTTGGTGCTAACAATTTTTTATTAGTGACATTTTGGATAATGTCGATTAGTTGTTGCAGCCCTAAACACTAGAGAACTTTGTGCGTTCTGGATTGAATAAATGTCTGTATTCCTTCAGTCATATGATAAGCATAAGGTTTTATTTAATTTTGTCTTTCGTTTGATTATCTTCCACCTGTTCAAGTCTGTTTCTTTCTTTGTTTCTCAATTTTGCATTTTTCCTTTAGTGTTTCTCTACAAAGCACAAAATCTATCGCAAAGGTTGACTGTTTTTCTTGTTCGTCTCTGACAGTTGTTTCATGAATTAATAAATATGTTGATCGGAACATCCAGATGTCATGCCTAACGTGCTGTCTGTCGTTCTTTTTGTCTTTCTCTTTTTCTCTCTTTCTCTCTAGCCGTGCACACAGAGTCTGGAGACTCTGAACCTTGGCCATAATGCAGTCAGCAATGAGGGAGTGCACAAACTGAAGGACGGCCTGATAGCCAACCGCTCCGTCCTCCGGCTTGGCCTGGCCTCCACCAAGCTGTCCTGTGAAGGTAAAACATCAACTGCTGCATAAACACTGGTTTGTGTGCAGGGCTGGATTTGGCCAGCTTTCACAGAGGCAGCCATAGTTTTTTGTTGTTGTTTTTGTTTTTTTAATAATATGCAACTAATAAATGCTTAAATCTAGTCCCTTTCCTGCATTCAAATAATAGGACAATTAAAGAGCTGAAAGCTTGATTGATTTTTCTAAGAAGCTTAATTTTACCTTACGTCAGGGGTCTCCGACCTTAACTGAAGGAACAAAACTGCCGAAATTCTGCTTGTTTGATTGTTGCCAATAAATCTAGGCCTTTTTTCAACCTAGGCATTTACATTACAGACCTTATAATCATTAATGCTTTAATTAAACACTGGGATTTCCATATAAATCAGTTTAACATGATTTTTCTTGAAAACAGGTGATAACATTTTCTGTGGAGAGCAAGAATATTTTTTAGGTATATTTTAAAAAGTATTTTTAAAGTATTTTTTTAACAGTGTGGAAAATGAAACAAAATCTGTCTTTTTAAATGTTTAAAAACAGCCCTGGATTTATTCAGAAGAGATACAGACATGTTCTAAAAATAAAACTAACAAAACCACAGAAAAACACCTCCTAAAAGTTAGTGACACTTTGGTTGAACCTACTCTGGGAACACTTTACTGTAGGGTACTGTTCATAAGGCTACATGACACCTACATAAGCTTGTCATGACAACTGATATAACCCCACATAAATGTTTATAAATGTGTTTATAAAGGCTGCTTTTGCTAACTTTGATCAAAATTGGCAAATATAACCTTTATAGCGAGTGACACCCACATGGGTGACATAGGTTTTGAATAAATCTTTATTTTCAATGAACAGAATGATCATTTAAAAGCTGCATTGTTGTTTCTTCATGTTTTCTTTATGTGATATTCAAATTAGTTGGATGATCTGAAACATTTAAATGTGACAAATTAGCAAAAATAGAAGAAATCAGTTGAAGAGCAAATACTTTTTCACAGCACTGTAGCTTGCAATGAACGGCTGACATTAGCAGGCTAGTTACGCTACCTTCTATTCGAGCCACATTAGCTAACATGCCAACATAAAGTAATGCCAATATGAAATGTCGTTCACGTTGTGCAGCCCTAATGTGTGCTGAGATTCCCTGTTTTAAGTCAATCATTTGAAAACTCGCTGACCTTTACTGTGGCATTGTGTTTCAGGGGCTGTAGCTGTGGCCGAGTTTATTGCTGAGAGCCCACGGCTTTTGCGGCTGGACCTGCGGGAGAACGAGATCAAGACCGGCGGGCTTATGGCCCTATCCCTTGCCCTGAAGGTCAACACTTCACTGCTCCGTCTCGACCTGGACCGGGAGCCCAAAAAAGAGACGGTGAAGCAGAACTATTTTAATTCACACAACTTTCCCTTTGAACAAGCATACAGACTCGACACATCTCGGCTGACTATGCCGTTCACGTGAATCGTGTAGGTCAGATCTCCTCCCCAAACACAGCACAGCAGCAGTTTATGGTCATTATTCAGCCAACAAACTAAGGGCTGATCAGAGCATCACTGAAAATTAAAAAGAGAGCTGTGTGTTAGGAGCAGTGAAGCTAGTTTCCTTTTTTGTATATATGTCTTTCTTCTGTAGCTTTCGAACCATGAGGGTAAAATGTTATGCATAAATTATCGTTGTTAGCAACCAAAACATTGAACTTAACTCTTAACTTTTTATTTAGAATTAACAATTAACTTTAGTTTTCCTCTGAAATTGACTCTGAATTAACTTTAGTTTTCCTCTGAAAGTGACCCTTAAGATTAAGTGACCCTTATCATTTAACAGAGTATTTTCACAGCAAGTACCCCTGTATTTTTGTCTGAGGAGACACAAGAGTTTTCATTTTAAAATTACACTGGTTTTCTACTAGAAACGATGCAGAAAGAATGAATTGAATGAAGGAATTCAGAACCACTGGCCAACTGTGTTTGCACACAGAGGAATTAGACTAAACACCCCATACACACTAGTGAACACACACACTAGGGGGCACTGAGCACACCTGCCCAGAGCGGTGGGCAGCCCTATCCACGGCGCACAGGGAGCAGTTGGGGGTTAGGTGTCTTGCTCAAGGGTGTTTTTTTATATCTGTTTAAATCAAATGTGCTCAGTCAGTCAGTACAAATTTGCTTCTTTAGTTTTGCCCTGGAGCTGTGAACCTAGTGCAGTTAACAAGTAATGAAAACATACAAAACTCCATCAGTGTTATTGAGGCAAGTATGAGATGATCAGCTTCCTTTAGCTACATTCGCCTTGCAGCTCCAGTGCACAAACCTTAAGTAGCAAACTTCTGACCGAGCTAACGTCTCTGTGTCGCTCTCTGTCTCTCTTTGGTCTCTTCTGTCTCCCATGCTCTCAGGTGAAAAGCTTTATTGAGACACAGCGCGCCCTGCTGGCAGAGATCCAGAATGGCTGCAAGCGGAACTTCATTCTGGCTAAAGAGAAGGAGGAGTCGCAGCAGCTGATGAGGCAATCAGCCTCCATGGCAGAAATTGCCACTGAAGAGCCACCTCCGGAGGAAGAGGAGGAAGACCCCGCTGCGTCGGGAGACCAAGGAGAGAGAGAAAAGACTGCGCCTGAGGGAGACGAAGATGAGGATGGCAGTGAGAAGCCAGCCGAAAGCCAAGAGGATGAAGCTAAACCAGCAGCCACACAGGTAGGAAAGTCTCATTAAACCTGGTTCTGAAAGATTAAGTAGTAAAACTAGAGTGTTGATAAGGTCCATTGTAAACAGGTCTGTGTTCTGACTCAACAGTGTGGCTTTTCAATAGTACAAAATATAATTTTAAAAATTAAAAAAAAGAATCAATAACAGTAGCATTGATGTACCACATTGATAACCAGTGTACTCATCCCTACTCACAGGATGATTCAGATTCAGATACTGATGATGACGAAGAAGAAGCTGATGCCGAAGTGGTGAAAGCCACGGTGCAGACATCACCCCTAAAACAAACCCCACCCCCAGTCTTAGCAGTGACCACACCTCTCTGTGCCTCTCAGACTGGCTTAGTCCCCAGCCCCGCCCCCAGCCCTACCCCTAGCACCTCTGAGAGCCCAACTGTGGTTTCAAGCATCACGGTGACGGAGGCCACCGTGCCTGCAGGCGCCCCACCCTCCCCTGGCCGCTGCATCTCTGTGTCCAGCCCTGGGAGGGGTCATAAGATCTTCATGGTAACTCGTGTGGAGAGTCCACCAGAACAGCAGCAGCCACTACTTGCACTGGCCAAGAGCCTCCAGGAGAGGACGCAAGAGAGCAAAACTGCAGTACCCAAGCCGCCAGAGCTACCCAGTCCTAAAGCACCTTCTGAACCATCTGCGCCACAGTTTGAGGAGAAGCATCCAAGTGCTGAGAAAGCTGCTTCAGCTCAGCAGACCAATGAGAAATCTTCACAAAACCCATCAGAGCCATCCCAGCCTCGACAGACACCGCCAGCAGAGCCTGTACCTCAGCCACAGCAGCAAGAGGCTCAGGGTATTATTACAGACCACCACAGAGCAGCAATCTTCTACGGTCAGCAATATGGAGCTGGCCACCACCCAGCTGGAACAGCACCAGAGGGTGGCGGCTAGTGAGGACGCAGCAGAGACACTGACAGAGAATGAAATTCAAAGCCAGCAGACTTCAATACAAGGAGCCATGCAGGAACTTCTCAGTGAGGGGCTTCCGGAGAACAACGTCTCTCCCTCTCTGGTAGAGCGACTAATAGATACTGACACTGCTAAGCAGCAGCCAGTAACAAACAATGAACTCCCAAAAGAGCCACTGATGTCCCAGAAAGAGAAACAGATCCTAAAGCCAGCAGCTGAAAGTGAGCCACACGATGAGAATACGCAAAAATACGCACAAACGGGTCAGCTAGTTGATTCTGAGATGGACACAGTGGCTTCACTGGAACAGGCCATGTCTAGAGCGCAGCCACAGACTGCGACAGCAAACAGTCTTTCATCTACTCCCTCGCAGCCTGTCGCAGAGGGACTGGCGCTTGAGCGCCCCCCAGTGGATCAGGACCGTGTCACCTCCGCAGGGACGGAGGATTTGGCCGATTCTCCGGATGAAAGCTTCGCGGAGGAGGCGGAGTGCATTAGTGCAGAGACGGCCACGCTGCCCAACGGCCTCAAGCCTGAGTTCGCCTTCCACCTGCTGGAGCCGGAGACACCCAAAGCTGCCTGCTGCGTCATGGAGCACAGTGAGTTCCAGAACGATGAGGATTATCATAGCTAATTCTTCAGAGCCCGTCCTTTTATGCTCATATTTTATGTGTTTTCACAGTGAGCGTGACGGCGGAGCTGAGCTGTGGACAGGATCTGGAAGAGCTCCTTTTAGAGGCCAGTCTGGATACGAGCAGAGACACGCCTTAGTGCTGTAGCTACGGTAAATCCTTTTGAAGTAGATATGCCTTTGTCTAAACTGCACACTTATTGTTTATTAATTAACCTTAAAACCTGCTATTTTGTACCTACTATGAGACTAAGTGTAAGCTATGTAGTTATGCGAGTGAGGAACTGAAGTGTTTGCTGATGTACAGGCCTTCACATGTACAGGCTTTTTAAGGTTAACCTCTCAAGGTTATAACCCTGGCTAACAGTTATAGTAGCAGTTCACTCAGAACTCGAACTGTGATCATCAGCTTTTCTCTCCAAACTGAAAATTGGAAAATAAGTAAAAAAAAAAAAAAAGTTATGTGCATCTTTAAATAGTTCAGGGTGTCCCAAAAAAATTGACATCATTTGAGTTGTGAATATCTGAGTAACTACATGTCCAGGCAAACAAAATTAAATAGGCTTCATGTTGAACAACAAGATTTATTTATCAAAATTCGAACAAGGAGTTCAGAGGGATGTAGATTTTATAACCGATTTCAAAGCTTCACAGATAATATCTTCCGATACTGGTGGTCGTCCAGATCCCTTTGTCCTGCACAGACAGCCTTCCCTTTTGAATTTTTTGTGCTGTGTCCAAATCTTGAATTTTCTCGAAAATACACGCTGCACACTCTTGTTTGACTGTGTTCGAGCATATTCTAACACACAAAATGCCTTTTCATTTCTAGTGAACGCCATTCTTCACCCTGGAAAAAAACATTAAAAATTAAACTGGGTTAGTTTCATTTGAGGGAGAATTGGTTCTAATTGTTATTAGACTACGAAATGATGTCAGTTTTTTTGGGACACGCTGTACATTCCCTCAACACTGTACTTTCTTTTTTCTTTTTTTTGTCGGTGTCTCCCATTGCTAGCATATCTTAGTTGCATTTTTAGCAATAATTGGAGAAAAATTAATCATTCAGTTTTCCATAATGTCAGTATTAGCCTTCTTATAAGCCCATAGTCTGTGAGAAAGTTAAATAACTGTTATGGAAATGTTGAAGTTTTGAAAATCATCAGATCTTCAGCTAAAAGAATCGGTGTAGGACCTCATTGTGATGAACCTTGAAAGATTTACACTCCTTTTTTCAAGGGCATTACGACCCCCCACACCCCATGCTGAGAGATACCCTTGTTAGCTAATTTACTAATTAACGTTGGTCCTCAGGCATGTCTGGGCTGATTGTGTCCACCTTATTTTTCATGTGACTGCTGTTTTTCGAGATGCTGTTTATTTGTCGAAATTAACATTTTGGGAATAAACAAATAAAATAAAATATAACCTGTGAAAAAGTCTGAAAGTTATTTTCAGTATGTTTCAGTATGTTATGTTCAGTATGTTGTGTATGTAAATTGTGCACTAAAATGTGCAGAAGGATGCCGTCTATAGAGGATGTCTTATTTTCACTTAGAAATTCAACAAAATGTGTAATTTGCAATCGACTGTGCCTAAAACCCTTAACCCTTATTTTGTCCTGTCCCACAGGGTCCACCCATGTAGAGAGACTGTGTGCAACCCCTGGGCTTTGGAGTTTCCTGCTCCCATCTTTCTTCTGCTACACCACACAGCTCCTTCCCTCCAATACAGACGCTTAGAGAGGACTCAAACACAAAGATCAAGGAAAAAAACAACAGCATCATGGATCAGATGCTCCTGAGGCATCACACAGTTCACTACAGTCTAAAACACTATGAAACACAAATATTTGACTTTTTTTTTTTTAACGACTCAGATGAGAGGATTACGATCATTTCATGTCGTCCTGTCATCCGTCACTACATTCCCCTCAACAGTGGGATTCAATAAAGACGGGAGCCAGACAGAAACCAAAGACAGACACACGTGCACCGAAAAAACAACACCCTCGCACTCTTCGCTCCTCTTCCACCGACGCCGAGCAGTGGACTATAGCACGCAGCTCCCCGGCGCCCCCCAGCGTGTACTCCAGAAGTTACTGTAGCAGGAAGACGGACCAGTCCTTTTTCTGGGGAAAAGAAAGGTCTTGAAGAACTGACGAGATCTGATTGTGCGGGACACTGAATGAGTTTTGCTCTTTGGCTCTCAGGACTGATTTGGGGGTCCGGGGTCGGGGACCGGGGGTGGAATAAACGCTGTTTGCTTTGTAAGTGTGTGTGCAGGTGTGCTTGTGTATGTGTGTCACGTATTGTTCTGTCTCCAGAGGAAAAAAGAAAAAAGACCAAAAAAAAAACCACCACCCCGCCAAAGCGATTCCCTTTTTTGTTTTTTGTTCGTTCCTTTTGGTCCTGCTCAGGAACCGTCTTGGTGTCTGGCTAGCTGTACGTTCTCCTGTTTTTGTTCGTTTGTTTTTCTTTTTGTTGTTGACCAAGACCACACGTCTGCAAAGATCTCTCCAGGCTTTTTTCGATGACCCCAGCAGGAGAGTGGTCTCTGAAGCCTTCTGGAAACCCAGGTGAATGTTCTGCGTTCTGCATTGGCTGGACAACCGACAACCTGCTGTCCGTAGCGAGAAACTGCTGAATTTCCCAGATCGTCTGTGATTTTCTTTCTTCCAGAGAAATTTATGGGACCGTTCTCATATAAAGAAACATGAAGAGGAATACAGAGTGTTTGTAGCTCAGTCAGTCTCTCTCTCTCTCTCTCTCTCTCTCTCTCTTTCTTTCTTTCTCTCTCTCTCTCTCTCTTTCTGCCTTCCTCTGGTTTCACCCTTTGTGCCACCATGATTTGCACCCGAAAAAAGGTTTTCGATACATTGCCTTTAAGCATCCTTCTCCTCTTTTGTTTTTTGTTTTTTTTTGTTTTTTTTTGCTGCTTTGACGAATCATTTCTATTTATTTTATTGAAATATGAGCCTTTTTCTTTTGAGTGATTTTCTTTCCTCTTTTCCTCACTCTGTTTTTTATTAGTTGTTACTGAGGGATTTGGTTTTAAAGATTCCCCTATTTGGTGTATATTTTCAGATTATATAAAGAGCAATTATACTTTTTTTTAAGGGGTAAGGGGGTTTTTGGGGGGTTGATTAAATATATATATAAAATCGAGGCTGGAACTTTGGGGAAAGTGCAGTTTTGTTTTTTTTTGTTTGGATGTGAGAATGCACGCTGTTTCAGGGGAGAGAATGAAAAAGGCTGAATGAATGTTAATGTATAAAGAAAACACTACTGTCGGGTGAAGCTGCAGCCAGCAGGGGGAGCTGGAGACTCGAAGTTAGCACCAAAAAATGTTTCTGGGGTCAAAAGAACGTGCTGTTTATCTCTATCGGCCACTTTCTGCCGTACCCCATCCCGGAGTCTCTGGCTCGCTCGTGCTGGCTGTTATCTTTAGCACTTTGGCTGCTATGGGTTTGTCCTCCGAATGAGAAGCTAAAGCCCAGGACAGATTGGTCTCTACATCCAGATTGTCATTGGCCTAAAATAACTGACACTTCTGTGCTGCCCCAACCCAACGTTTGTATTGCTTTAATTTTTAGTCATTTTTAAATTACCTGTTAAATTAATCAGAAATGTGCTGGTAAACACAAAGAGATGTGTATGGCGATTTTTTTTTGTTTGTTTCTCTCTCAAATAAATGCATGTGATGACAAAGTACAAGCCTGTGATGTGTTTATAGCATTTACAGCGTCTCTCTTACTTTGCTAATGTTAACAGGTTCACACCTGTCATTTACACCAATCACCACTTACCATATAGGTGCACTTTGTAGTTCTACAGTTACAGACTGTAGTCCATCTGTTTCTCTGATACTTTGTTAGCCCCCTTTTACCCTGTTCTTCAGTGGTCAGGACCCCCATGGACCCTCACAGAGCAGGTACTATTTGGGTGGTGGATCATTCTCAGCACTGCAGTAACACTGACGTGGTGGTGGTGTGTTAGTGTGTGTTGTGCTGGTCTGAGTGGATCAGACACAGCAGTGCTGCTAGAGTTTTTAAACACTGTGTCCACTTACTGTCCACTCTATTAGACACTCCTACCTTGTCAGTCCACCTTGTAGATGTAAAGTCAGAGACGATAGCTCATCTGCTGCTGTACAGTTTGTGTTGGTCATCCTCTAGTCCTTCATCAGTGGTCACAGGACGCTGCTCACAGGACGCTGTTGGCTGGATATTTTAGGTTAGTGGACTATTCTCAGTCCAGCAGTGACACTGAGGTGTTTAAAAACTCCAGCAGCACTGCTGTGTCTGATCCACTCAGACCAGCACAACACACACTAACACACCACTACCACGTCAGTGTTACTGCAGTGCTGAGAATGATCCACCACCCAAATAGTGCCTGCTCTGTGAGGGTTCATGGGGGTCCTGACCACTGAAGAACAGGGTAAAAGGGGGCTAACAAAGTATGCAGAGAAACAGATGGACTACAGTCTGTAACTGTAGAACTACAAAGTGCACCAATATAGTAAGTGGAGCTGATAAAATGGACAATAAGCATAGAAACAAGGAGGTGCTCATAATGTTCCTTAATGTACCCCCACAAAAAAGTCACACGGTGTGAGATCTGGTGATGCTGGTGATCTTTTTCTTGGAACTGCTGGTCCCAGCGACGAACACTCTGAGCTGTTGGAGGTTCACTGCCATACTGAGTCAGAAACTCTATGACCCCCCCCTCTTACAATTGTATTGTGATTGGTTCCTAGGCACCTCACGGCTGTAAATATATGGCGCTTTGAAATCGGGTGCATCTTTTTGAATCACCCTGTCTATCTGAATTCTACTTATACAATAACATAATGTTACTGAATACTGGAATAGTGGACTGTTGCCACTTTCTCTGCCGAACTCTGCCCTCAGCTGACATTATTTAGTCATGAACCTGTCTGTCTGAAAGACTGCATCAAACATAGTAGCATTCATTCAGACTGGTTCTCTGAGCCGTCCTCAGAATGTTTCGCTTTGTTATGATGTGTAGGGACCTGTGATGGAGCAATAATACGGACTGTCTGGGAGCCTGAGGACTAATAAGAACGGTCATATTGAATGCAATTTTTCAGGCAACCATGCTTTTCACTAAAGAACACTGTGAGCTGAGGATCTCCACTGGAAATCCTGTAAGGCCCCGAGGAATGATCTGAGAGATGCTGCATTATGGTACGTAACTTCACAGTGCAGCGCTGTATGAGGGAGTCCTTTTGGAATTTTTTACTTTCTTGGTGCAGATGAATGGCTGTAACTCGCACTGACAGAAATCCTGCCATCCTGTTCGTGCCACAGCGACAGTACAGAGCCATTAAATGTAGCTTTCATTGATTTCCAATGAGGGAAATCTCAGAAACCAGAGTGTAATGTGTGAGAGTGGGCCTAGTGCTGGGTTTCTGGGTTGAGATCAAAGGGAACTAAACCGTAGGTGGCCTGGTATGCTTACACACTCAACGACCCCACTGGCCCGGTCTGAGACGCTGTAGCATGTTTCAAACGCCCCTTTACCCCAGGGGTGCAATATGTTAGAGATTAGCGAGCTGCTGGAGAAAACTTAACAGGATACACTGGACACAGTGGTGAGGGAGACGTGGTCTAGCGACCCTTTGGAATGTGTGGTTTCTACTGAAAGCAATGATTGACATAAATTAACTTCACATAAACCATGTACCATGTCAAGCTGAGCCACGTTTGGTATCTGAAGCCTTTTGCATTGGAGCTATGAGTAATGGAAGTGTTAGCTTTGTGCAAACTGCTTAAATCTTCACATACTTGGCAGAAGGTGTGTTGATTTATTAAGTGATCTCAAATTTGCTTATGTGGTTTCTACGGAGCCCGGTAAGGGTCACTAACCAGAAATAAATTGTGAGGAGGAAAAGTTTAGTAACCCGTACTCTCGGTTTATAAACGGTGCCCACGGATTTGTAAACTGTACTCTCGAATTTAATTTCTGTGAATTTTTCTTCAATTTCTCCATTTTAGAAACTGTGCCCACAGATTAGTCAGCTATCTAACTGTGTAAAGCACACGCTACGATACAGGCCACATTTATGACTATTTTGAGAAAATTGAGAATTTTTTTGACATTTCTGAGGGCAGGCAACTGGACGACACAACTGTGTCGACCTTTTGTGATGAAAAGATAAATATAAGCAAGTAACGTTACATGAAATAAACCAGACATGACCAGAAAGTAGGATATGTAATTGTGCTGTAGCTTCACAGACACCGTTATCAACAGCTTTAACATTTCATTAAATTACAGTTCAACCTCACTGCTTAACTGGAGTGTTTTGTAGAAGTGAATGGTGTGAATGCACTTGTTTAAAACGAGGCAAAAATAATCTTGTTTTTGCCTATATTATCCCACCACGCGGCCATCGGCGACTGAATGGAGTCTCAGCCCGGAGAGCACATCGCATGTTAAAATGAATAACGTTAAACTCTGACTGTGCAAGAATTGCTGGCTATTTACAGCCCAGTGAACAGTCGACGTTGAAATCAGGTGCATGAGCGTCATTTCAGTACAGTACAGTTTACAAATCCGTCTGTAAAGTTTTGCTAACCGAGAGTACAGTTTACAAATCCCTGGGCACGGTTTATAAACTGAGAGTACGGATTACTAAACTGCAGGGACAGATTTTCCCCCTCACAATTTTTTTCTCATTAGTGACCCCTAACGGGCTCTGTAGGTATTGTTATCTATAAAAAATGACAAAATTATGCCATCTTGATTATCCCAGGGTCCTGGGTTCCTAGTAGCCCTTTATTTGCTCATTGAAACGTCTAAGAAGACAGCCCCATGTTCCCAGGGCCCTATATTCTCTAGGCCTGTGTTCCCAAGTTTCCTTGAAAATCCTTAAGTTTGTCCCAGAAAAGGTTTCTAAGGAAAGTAAGACTGTCATTCATACAGACAAGCTTGCACAGTTTTGATAGTTTATGTTCCACCCTGAAAGCTTCTGGTCTGCAATACAAAGTTTGCTTAGCTAGCTAATTAGCTTACTGAGGCTAGCCTAGCTGAGGCAAGGAATATAAGGCCTCGGAAACGTAGGACCCTGGGAACATCATACCCTGGAAATGTAGGACCCTGGAAACGAAGGAACCTGGGAACATCATACCCTGGAAACGTAGGACCCTGGAAACGTAGGACCCTGGAACATCATACCCTGGAAATGTAGGACCCTGGAAACGTAGGACCCTGGGAACATCATACCCTGGAAATGTAGGACCCTGGAAACGTAGGACCCTGGAACATCATACCCTGGAAATGTAGGACCCTGGAAACGTAGGACCCTGGGAACATCATACCCTGGAAATGTAGGACCCTGGAAACGTAGGACCCTGGAACATCATACCCTGGAAATGTAAGGCCCTGGAAATGTAGGACCCTAGGAACATCATACCCTGGAAATGTAGGGCCCTGGAAATGTAGGACCCTAGGAACATCATACCCTGGAAATGTAGGACCCTGGAAACGAAGGAACCTGGGAACATCATACCCTGGAAATGTAGGACCCTGGAAACGTAGGACCCTGGAACATCATACCCTGGAAATGTAGGACCCTGGAAACGAAGGACCCTGGGAACATCATACCCTGGAAATGTAGGACCCTGGAAACGTAGGACCCTGGAACATCATACCCTGGAAATGTAGGACCCTGGAAACGTAGGACCCTGGGAACATCATACCCTGGAAATGTAGGGCCCTGGAAATGTAGGACCCTAGGAACATCATACCCTGGAAATGTAGGACCACTACATTTGGGCTGATTGGAAAATTGCATAAATTTGATATTTAGCCAAACTGTTGTTTGAATTCTTAGCCTGGTTCTCTAAGAATTCTCTCTTTGCTGGCTTTTCTGGTTGGTTCCTGTTCTACTTGGCGATCTATGATGTTTGAACATGACGTGTCAGTAAGGCCGCGTTCCAGAGGTCCCTTTTAAAGGGCTCCTCTATCAGGTCCTGCTGAGGCACGAGGTATTTGAGTTTGTACCCAGTGCTCACTATTGTGCTCCGAAGGAATTTCCAAGTAATCCCTGGTCAATCTCTCTCTTATGTAACAGTGGAGAGACCTCATAGGGAAACGCTTGTGCAGCCCCATTGGCCTATAATGTTAATCTCTATTTGATAAACGGATATTAAAGATGTTAACTGGAGTATGTTTTTCCATTTGTACACAGGTTACGGCATTAGCCTGGAAAAAACTGTCAGGAAGATTTAATGCGAATGTGCTTCCAATGTGAATATGATATCCCGTCGTGGTACTGTGTTCCCGTTGAAGGTGTCCAGAAAGACGAGGATGATCCAGCTGGGCTTAGAAAAGTGCAACTAGGAACAGAGATGTCATCACCCTGCAGGGAAGTACAAGGTGATAAATGTGTTGCATAGACTGAAGACTACAGGATACTGAGGTCATCAAAGAGGCTTTTTAGGGAATGTCCGTTGAACTTTGTCCCTGTCCAAGTAAAATGAAAGGTACAGCCTGATCTATAACAGTCATATGAGCGCTCGTGAGTATCTGTCAGTATCTTGAATTTTATCCAAAAGCCTCTCAGTAATGTTCTAGTCTGTTGCTGGTTATGAGCTGAAGTTGTTGGCATATTAGAAAAATAAAAAAGTTATTATTTTTTTCTGAATTTCTGTGTAATTCAGTGGTTGAGATGTAAACCAAGTAATCTAGACTGTTTCAAAGTGAAATAGTTCATTGTAAAGAAACCTAATGACTCGGTGCTCATTTTCCTCATGTGGATGAACCTTCTCAGTCATTTTTGCATTGGGATGAATCTTCTGAATCATTTTCTTGGTGTGGATGAATCTTCTTCTGGGGTCACGATGTTAACCATTCAAACACAGCCATTTTATTTACTATCCAAAACAGTCAGTGAACCTCACGTCTTCAGTTCTATATGTAATGTAGACGAAGTTAAAATAGTGTTAAATGTTAAAATCTTCTGTGGAAACTATTTGGCCTCACAATGCCCTGCCTGTACCCCTCCGCAATGAAGTATTTTTAAAGCTGCACTTTCTTCAGGTACTACTTTGCCTCACGACGCCGTGCCTGTACCCCTCCACAGTTAAACATTTTTAAACATGTGCTTTCTTTGGGGACTGTTTTGCCTGCAGGCCCTTTTTCATCATGAATTGATGTAAAAAAATGTTTTAGACCAAAATATTTTCTCAAAACTATAATAAACAATGTCTCAGGCATCTGGCAGCTCATTCATAGCCATTTTCTGTGAACTTTTATGGGTATTAAATTCTGGTTCCTCACCACTCCTGTGAACAATTCTGACTCAGTAAGTTTCTCTACAGCGGTTCTGACGTCTGACCACTCGGATGATCACCTTAACGTTTAAAATTGGTGCAACTCCCCTTTAACTCTCCTGTCATCACTATGAAAATCTTATTTTTTTATTTAGATTTTTTATTTTTGTTGTTTCTTTTCAAAAACACCAGCTGCCCTTTATATTGTGTGAATGTTTCATGACGAATGGACCAGTAGAATCTTGTTCCATTAACATACAGTAAAGGTATTTCTCCTCCCTCTATATAGTTACTGTTCCCAGGTACAAGGTTCTGTTACCACAGCAGCGCTATAGTTCTCTGTGCTTTACAGGTTGTGATTATAAATCTTCTTCTATTATTTTTATGGTGTTAGGCCCATTTGGTGATAGAAGCCATACAGACAGACACATGGCTTAGTCCCTGTTAGTCAAGGAAAAGCTGACAGTTATTCCACGATACAACATCAACTAGTATGGAGTGCAGTCTCAGCAGGACGGATGGAAGCAGAGGTGAATAAAATGGCTAATGATCTATTTTGGTCATATGTAGTGATGAGACTTGGAGTGGATGAATCTTCCAAATCATTTTTCTTGGTGGGGTGAAGCCTCTGAATCTTTTTTTCTTTTTGGTGGGGATGAACCTTCTGAATCATTAAGAAGAATTAACCTTCTGAATCATTTTCACGGTTGAAATTAGCTTTCTGAATCCTTTTTTTGGTGGGGTAAACCTTCTGAATCAATTTCTTGGTATGAATGAACTTTCTGAATCATTTTCCTCTTGTTGATGAACTTTCTCAGTCATTTTCTTGGTTGTGATGAATCTTCTGAATCATATGCCTCATGGATGAACCTTCTCAGTCATTTTTGGGTTGGGATGAATCTTTAGAATCATTTTCTTGGTGTGGATGAACGTTCTCAGTCGTTTTTGGGTTGGGAATGAACCTTTTGAATCGTTTTCTTGGTGTGGATGAATCTTCTGAATCATTTTCTTGGTGTGGATGGACGTTTTGGAATCATTTTCTTAGTGTGGATGAACCTTCTGAATCGTTTTCTTGGTGCGGATGAACCTTTTGAATCATTTTCTTGGTGTGAATTAATCTTCTGAATCATTTTCTTGGTGTGGATGGATCTTTTGAATCGTTTTCTTGGTGTGGATGAACATTTTGAATCGTTTTCTTGTTGTGGATGAACCTTTTGAATCATTTTCTTGGTGTGAATTAATCTTCTGAATCATTTTCTCGGTGTGGACGGATCTTTTGAATCATTTTCTTGGTGTGGATGAACCTTTTTGAATCATTTTCTTGGTGTGAATTAATCTTCTGAATCATTTTCTTGGTGTGAATTAATCTTCTGAATCGTTTTCTTGGTGTGAATTAATCTTCTGAATCATTTTCTTGGTGTGAATTAATCTTTTGAATCATTTTCTTGGTGTAAATTTATCTTCTGAATCATTTTCTTGGTGTGAATTAATCTACTGAATCGTTTTCTTGGTGTGAATTAATCTTGTGAATCATTTTCTTGGTGTGAATTAATCTTCTGAATCGTTTTCTTGGTGTAGATGGACCTTTTGAATCATTTTCTTGGTGTGGATGAACCTTTTTGAATCATTTTCTTGGGTGAATAATCTTCTGATCATTTTCTTGGTGTGAATTAATCTTCTGAATCATTTTCTTCGTGTGAATTAATCTACTGAATCGTTTTCTTGGTGTGGATGGACCTTTGCATGTTGTTTTCTTCAGGTGAGAAGGGTTTTCCCTAAACGGTTAATGTCATCAGTGAATTACAACTATATTTCTCAGCATCAGGCCATCGTTTTTTTCAAAGTGCATTTTGGTGAATCTTCTCATAACGTGTCTGAATGGGGCTTTAGAGGCAGCATATTGTCACTCATCATTGTCTGCACCCTTGTGCTTTTTAGCCTGCGTACCAGGACTTGTGGAATGTGGTCCCGTGTTGGTTTAGCACTGAAAAAAGCTTTTCCGTCATGTCAAGCAGAATCTACTGTGTTGGCTTTTAGTCTGCTGGTTTGTGCAGATCACTGAGAAGACCCACACAGGCAAAAGGGTCATTTCATGACAGCTGCGTCTGTTTATGATGAAAAATGGACAAAAACACAAATAAACAGTAAATTCAAGTAAAGCCACTCCTGTAATAATTAGTGTTTTATGATTAACCACAAGAAACTACTTCAGTGGACTTTGAAGAGACAGTTTAAAACAGCTTTTAAGCTTTGGAATTTCATTCGTCCACTAATAATATTAATGGCACAGACAGTCAATAAAATAATGTGTTATTATGCTTAATAAGGCAGGAGGTCCAATATATTTGCATTTATAACTAAATTTAGATAAAATTGCCCTCCATTGTAAACTAATCAGTGAAGTTCTCTACAATGAACCATTTCCCATCAAACCATTCTGAATGCGTGTATTACATCTCAATGACTACAAAGAAGTTGTCGGGGAAAAAAGAAAAATGGAAATTTACTTTAACAAAAAATAAAAAAAACAATACAAATGTGATTGTGAACAAAAGCACTAAAATAACCAGTAATCAAAGGTCACTATTAAACATTCATTCGAGGTATAACTGTACAAAATATCATCACTTTACACCAATTACTTTACACCAGTCACTTTACACCAATTACTTTATACCAGTCACTTTACACCAATTACTTTACACCAGTCACTTTACACCGATTACACCACACTTTACACCAGACACTTCACACCAGACACTTCACACCAATCACTTTACACCAATCACTTTACACCAATCACTTTACACCAGACACTTTACACCAGCCAAAATACACCAATCACTTTTCACCAATCAGTTTACACCAATCACTTTACACCAATTACTTTACACCAATCACTTTACACCAATCACTTTACACCAATTACTTCACACCAGACACTTCACACCAATCACTTTACACCAATCACTTTACACCAATCACTTTACACCAATTACTTTACACCAGACACTTTACACCAGCCAAAATACACCAATCACTTTTCACCAGTCAGTTTACACCAATCACTTTACACCAATTACTTTACACCAGTCAGTTTACACCAATAACTTTACACCAATCACTTTACACCAGTTACTTTACACCAATTACTTTACACCAGTCACTTCACACCAATCACACTAATCACAATCACTTTACACCAATTACTTTACACCAGTCAGTTTACACCAATCACCAGTCACTACAGAGCCCCAAGAGGGACATGGTGATTTTTTTATAAGGCGTGGCCACAAATTACTATATTGAGGCAACAAGTTAAGTTTCTCATAACTTGTGGCCTCAATATATTAATTTGTGGCCTTAATAAATATAGTAACTCATGACCTTCATGTAGTAATTTGTAGCCTCATATAGTAAAATTTGCCTTCAATATAGTTATTTGTGGCTTCAGTATAATAATTTGTGGCCTCAACATAATAATTACTAACACAATAATTTGTGTCAGTAAATCGAGGCCTCAGTACAGTAATTTGTGGCATCGATATATTATTCCGTGGCCTCTCCTTATTAAAGATAATCTCCGTGTCAGATTAGCGGCTGTGGGTCACAGCCCGTCCTGTGGCGTTTCTGCTGGACGCGAATGAGTTAACTCTAGATTTTGGTGAAAGGATGAAGGGACCAGCCTTGTCCCTCTGTCCCTCTCCCAAAGCCTGTTTTGTGAAGGTTTAAACAGGCTGGTTTCTTTCCAGGCGCTCACAGACTGAGCGCTCCGTGCTCTGTCAGCTCAGGCTCGGCGCTCCCGTTAGCTTAGCGTCGGTTTGGCTTGGAGCCACCAGGGCGGCCACGTTCCTGGAGGCGCTCTGAGTGAGGATGAGGGTCAGGGAGGAAGAATTCACTCACATGAGGGCGATTAGGAGGCGGCCGGGGCGGTAGGCGTGGGAGAATCAGCCGTCGCTGAAACCCTACAAACTTCTAACGGGAGCCTTTTCAAATTCACCGCACGGACAGGCGAGGGCAGCATCCCGAGTTCATGAGGAGGCGGTGAGGAGTCTTCAGCTCGCGGTAAATACGCCTCTAACGCTGTGTACTTTACTAATGACCAGCGGTTAAGCTGTGGAACTGACTGGGTATCACATTCATATTGCAGGTTACGGCGGTTTTCAGCTGTAGGTGTTTGAGGTTGTCTTGTACAGTAGAACTGAACTGAGTTATGCGGCTCTACATTCAACAAAACGTTTCGTGAAAAAGTTGAGAAAAGAAAGAAAATAATCTATGAAATGTGTTGGAGTTTGAAATGATATTAAATAACCACCTATTTTTAAACTTTTTCCCAGGAATATCTGAAGTGATTTATCCAAAAACTCTGAAATATAGAGAATTCTGAAATATAGCCATATATGCACACATATGATAAATATATGGTCGTATATGTAGTGTACATGTATGTAAGTATCAAATATTGGGCATATATGCATAGTATATGTATCATACATGCATCATATGTCCATAATATGTTTGATACAAACACTGAAAGATATTTTAAAGCAAAGTACCAAAATTAAATACAAAAAACTTCTATAAGATGAAGCTGGTTTGAGTAATATATTCCATGCATATATATGAATAATGTTTTCTTATATAGTTTTAAATAGACATGTTATGTATATGTGTTTGTTTAATTTGATATATGGTTGAAATATAAGTCTCAAGTCACATATATGTCCATATCACTGCTGTCAGAGTAAAACCTTGTATCTCCATTTTTGTCATTTTTCAGTTTTTGTCATAATTTGAAAATGCCTGTTGCTCTTTATATTGTGTGTAAATTTAGGTTCCATTGACTTACATTAAAAGTAAAGTATGTTTTTCCTTCTCCTGTAAAGTTACCATTTTGGAGATATGGGTGTTTGTTCTGACACCAGTGATGTATAACAAAGTCTGTGTTGGGCCAGGAAGTTGATATATTCCAAAGTGTGTCCTATAGTCTGATTTCCGTATGGGACACAACACTCCTGACCTGTTGTTTTTGTTTGTGCCTTATAAGATGGTAGATCTGTGTAGTTGGGGCGGTTAATTGTGCCACTGCTGGAAAACACGTTAGCAACTGTAACTCAGTCTGGGTCTCAGATGGCTCCGTATGTCCTATGTAGTGCACTACACAGGTCACAGAATACATTTAGTGCACTATTTGCAATCAAATAACGCACTAAATGACCTAGGGAGGCGATACAGTTACTTTCGACTTCAATATAGTAATTTGTGGCCTCAATTTAATAATTTGTGGCCTTCATATAGTAATTTGTGCAATCAAATAGTGCACTAAATGACCTAGAGAGGCGATATAGTTATTTGCAACTTCAGCATAGTGATTTGGAGCCTTGGTGTAGTAATTTGTGGCCTCAATATAATAATATATGACCTATGTAGTGCACTACGTGGGTCATGGAATACATTTAGTGCACTGTTTGAAATCAAATAGCATTTAAGAACATTTACTGTTAAACTGTGTGTTGAACGATCAGCAGATCTTAATTTTACTGTAAAGGAGGATTATTTTATTTTTACCTACAAATCTAATTCTGCTGAGGAGCCACAACAGGGCAGTAAAAGAGCCACAGGTTGGCGACACCCTGAGTCAGCAATTGGAAGCTCTTTGGCTTCTATAGAGTTGAAGGGAAAAAGGACCTGGACCAGGAGTCACACTATATGCAAGTTGTGTCACACTAAACTAATATTTTGAAAATGATAAACATGAGAAACCATATCACACGTTTCCACCCGACTATATTTGCTGCCAACCAGAGGACCATCAAGCAAGTGATGTCAAAGCTCTCACCGAATTCGGAAGCGAATTACAGACTCTATCGCAACTTTTATTGCCAAGGATTTGCGTCCGTACTCAGTCGTTGAGAACCAGGGCTTTCGCGCTATGTTGCACACTTTGGAGCCGAGATACAGCGTCCAGTCTCGAAGATATTTTACTGAAACAGCGACCCCCCCCCACTCTCTACAACGATCACTAAAGAAAACGGATAGAATAGCTGTAGCATGTGCTGCGTGGACACCCACTGCCACAGGAACTTATGTCACCGTAACATTTTATCACAGATGAGTGGCAGTAGTGTCTCATGTGCTCCAAACAAGAGCAGTGAATGGGAGCCTTCCAGTTCACTTGCCTCATCGCTTCCGTTTGATTTATTAATAAAAGATATTGGAAGTAAATTCATTATGGATCATTACAAATACTTTGCTTTAAAAGTACCAAAAAAAATTCTGTATAGAAACAAAGATGCGTCGATAATCGTTTTATAATCGCATCACAGCCTCTGAATCGTAATCGAATCGAATCGTGAGGTGCCTAGAGATTCCCACCCCTAATCAATAATATTATTTTTTACTAACAGGAATCATATCACATTGTATTCAGTATTACTTCCAAGACGAGCATTGATAGTAGCTCCTTTTGTAGCTTTCCAGAGGCTGCTGACTGCCTTTCTCAGGCAGGTATATAGAGCCAATGGGGGGCTATCATTACAACTTAGCCTCTGTGATTGTGACCCAGTTTAACCAGAATAAAACAAGATGATGCTATAATGGCCTGATACCCAGTCAGCTACTTGTCACTATACACTTCATGCTGTCACTGTACTCTAGTTGTTTACAGGCTCTCTTTTATGATGCATGCAATTGTTCATTGTTCTAAAAGTACTGACGATAGATAGGACTGGGCAATATGACAATATTTAACATTATCATGATAAATTATGTCACAATATGTTTTTCTGAGCATAACGTTGATATCATGAGTACTTACAAACACCTCCCAACTGCATGTTTCATTACAAAGATAGTATAATTGGTCCTGTTTTAATGGATTGTGAAACATTAAGTACAAATCACTCATAGCTGTTGACAGTATTTATTAAATGTGTCACTACTTAGTTTCAATGTCTGAAAAAATAAACATTGTGACCTCATGTATCGTGAAAACTTCTTGAAGTATTGTGATATTAAGTTTTGGCCATATCGCCCAGCTCTGACAATAGCCATAATATAGCCTGTTTTTACCCTGTTCTTCAGTGGTCAGGACCCCCATGGACCCTCACAGAGCAGGTACTATTTGGGTGGTGGATCATTCTCAGCACTGCAGTAACACTGACGTGGTGGTGGTGTGTTAGTGTGTGTTGCGCTGGTCTGAGTGGATCAGACACAGCAGTGCTGCTTGAGTTTTTAAACACTGTGTCCACTCACTGTCCACTCTATTAGACAATCCTACCTTGTCAGACCACCTTGTAGATGTAAAGTCAGAGACGATAGCTCATCTGCTGCACAGTTTGTGTTGGTCATCCTCTAGTCCTTCATCAGTGGTCACAGGACGCTGCCCACAGGACTCTGTTGGCTGGATATTTTTGGTTGGTGGACTATTCTCAGTCCAGCAGTGACACTGAGGTGTTTACAAACTCCAGCAGCACTGCTGTATCTGATCCACTCAGACCAGCGCAACACACACTAACACACCACCACCACGTCAGTGTTACTGCAGTGCTGAGAATGATCCACCACCCAAATAGTACCTGCTCTGTGAGGGTCCATGGGGGTCCTGACCACTGAAGAACAGGGTAAAAGGGGGCTAACAAAGTATCAGAGAAACAGATGGACTACAGTCTGTAACTGTAGAACTACAAAGTGCACCTATATAGTAAGTGGAGCTGATAAAATGGACAATGAGCGTGGAAACAAGGAGGTGGTCATAATGTTATGGCTGATGTCTCTATTTTGAAAACACTGTGATTAATATTGCGCATTCGTGTGCTCGTAAAGGTGAAATGGAAAGATCGGCTTTCTGGGGCAGCTGCACTCATAGGTGCCTGCTGGTGTTCACCTCCGTCCTCCTGCTGTGTGAGATCGTGGTCGGCCGTCTCTGCAACTCCCTTATTAACACAGTGGACAGTTTCCACACCCTCTATGTCCTCATGCACTTAACCCTGCACCCATTGGAGACGCCGACAGGAGCTTCTGTGACCTCGATTACAAACCCCTACACCTCCCCAGATCCTGACGGACCGGTGCCACAGCATCTTACGTCGACCGCTGATGGCCCAGCACTAACTCCAGACTCAGCTTCAAGTACAACCCAGAACGATCACACTGTCACTGGTTCCGCCACTGACAGTGCCGCCTCTGAGGAAGACCAGTACAGTACTCTGCGTCTGCAGCCCTTCGGAGCTGCAGTCTCAGCTCTCCTACTGGGCTCTCTTTGTGTCTCCATCAGCCTTGAGATCATTACCCATACACTGCAGCCCCATGTCATAAAGCGCCCTCTGCTGGCCACGGTGGTAGGTGCGGCTAGCCTGCTGTTCAATACTCTAATACTGATCTGGAGAGGAGGCAGAGAAATGGATATAGGACTTGGTGGGATTAGCAAGGAGCTGACAGAGACACAGAGTGAGGCCTTCACCACAACAAATGATAAAGGTAGTATGCTTCATATTATCCTCTCAAATTCATTGACACAAGACATTGTTTTTCGATACTGTTGCCAATATTGAAACCTTAAAGGGCCCAAATCTTGTATTTTTTTGTCGATTTTTTTCTAGCATTTTTTAGCCGGAATGGAATCAGCCAGAAATGAACCCAATACCATTCTCCAAACTACATGGGCTGTAAGATGCTTTACAGATTGACTGGAACAAAACAACATTAATATTGATCTGGCAAAAAATGACAAAACTGAGCTGAACTTGATATTGCGGCAGTTTTATGGCTCAATCTGATTTGGTCAGACTCTGAAGATCAGACTACACGTTTGGCGAATGGTATGGGGTTCATTTCTGGCTGATTCCAGGTTGTTCGGCTGTTCTTCTGTCACAGCTGCCGACTGAAAAGCTGCTCAGTGGTGATGACAGTTTGGGAATTTAGTGTAAGGAGCTGGAGAACGAACTGCCGGCTGTGCAGCGAGTGAGCAGAGTTCGTTACTCTGACGTAGCAACAAGCTGCTTGTTAAGGAGCTATAATTTGGTGAAGGAACTGCGAACATTAAAACATATTAAACGCCGCGTTCACGGCCCAGTTTATTAATTTATTACTTTATTTATTTAACTGTTGTATAAAAGCAATAGAACACTCGAGGAGTGTGTTATCGCCAATAACATCACGGCTGTGATGATCTATGGCGACCAAATCACAGCCGTGGTGTTATTTCGCGATAACACACTCCTTCTCGTGATCTATTGCTTAATCACAATACATTGTTACACTACAATTCTGTTTCATTCTTTTTTTCCTTTGATATCTGATATTTTCTGCTGGTATCGACCCAATACTGATACTAGGTATCAGATCGGCTCCACCCCGAGTTAAGACTAAAATCTTGTTCTGTTTTGTCCTAGCAAAGAATAGTCAGCTTGGAGGGGGCACTACCACAGTGGAGGAGATGGGTCATCATGATCATTCAACTCTAGAAGGTTCTCTTTATGGTGGTGCACTGATGTTCTGTAACCCTGGAGCACCCAGTGTGCTGGATCCAGGCCAGTGCTCCAAAGAATGCTGTTCTTCCGTCTCAAGTTCTGAAACCCCAACAGCTCCCACCACTCACTCCTACCCACAGTCCAACCATGCAGAGAACTCCATCTCCCATCATTCCAATGATTACCAACAACCTCAACAGACACCTCAGCTGACAGACCCACTGAATGAGGTGGACAGCTACAATGCCTGTGTCGTCCACACTGGTGAGGAAAGCTTCTTAGCAACATACAGTCTTATAATGTTTCAGACACGTTGACTGTGACATTTGTAACTTTAGATAGAACAATTTACACTCATTTCAGATCATATACCTCATATCAGATAACAACCACTGAATTGATCTATCCATGCTCTGGCCAGTGCATTCAGTGCATTCTTTCATAGGCACTGTTGGTTGGACAAACTTTGCAGAACACTGGCAAAAACCCTATTCAATCTGATGAGACATTATAGCATACTGCTCAGTTCTGTCTAATGCCTACATTTAGAGTGCCTTATTAACTTGTAGTGTGTCTTGTAATATCACTGTGTCTTAACAACATAGGCTTTGTGTGGCTTGAAGGGACGCTCCAGCCAAAACGACAAATACAGGGTGATTTAAAAAGTCAATCCGATTTCAAAGTGCCATATTTTACAGCTGTGAGGCACCTAGGAACCAATCAAATACCAATTGTAAGAGGGGGTCATAGAGTTTCTGACAGTGAACCTCCAACAGCTCAGAGCGTTCGTCGCTGGTACCAACAGTTCCAAGAAAAAGGTCACCAGCATCACCAGATCTCACACCGTGTGACTGTTTTTTGTGGGGGTACGTTAGGGATTCTGTTTATGTGCCACTCCCAACAAAACTGGATGATCTCTGAAATCGCACTGAAAGAGCTGTGAGTGCAGCGACACCCGACATGCTCAATCCAGTATGGGGTGAATTTGACTATGGCGTTGATGTTGTCTGTACAGCTGGAGGAGGTTCACACTGAGACCTTGTACAACTACATAAACTTTATGCTCATTTAAACCATTTACAGTTTACTGCATTGATCTGTAATGATTTACAAGAGAAATCAATCATTTTGAAATCTTCATGGCAGCATCATGGAATAGGGGGAGACATTATCTGCTACAAAACAACTAATTTGTGGGCACAGCATGGATAGATCAATTATTGAAAAAGCTGAGATTTGGCATATCAACACACACCGATCAGGCATAACATTATGACCACCTCCTTGTTTCTACGCTCATTGTCCATTTTATCAGCTCCACTTACTATATAGGTGCACTTTGTAGTTCTACAGTTACAGACTGTAGTCCATCTGTTTCTCTGCATACTTTGTTAGCCCCCTTTTACCCTGTTCTTCAGTGGTCAGGACCCCCATGGACCCTCACAGAGCAGGTACTATTTGGGTGGTGGATCATTCTCAGCACTGCAGTAACACTGACGTGGTGGTGGTGTGTTAGTGTGTGTTGCGCTGGTATGAGTGGATCAGACATAGCAGTGCTTTACATCTACAAGGTGGACTGACAAGGTAGGAGTGTCTAATAGAGTGGACAGTGAGTGGACACAACACATACAAAGTATGCAGAGAAACAGATGGACTACAGTCTGTAACTGTAGAACTACAAAGTGCACCTATATAGTAAGTGGAGCTGATAAAATGGACAATGAGCGTAGAAACAAGGAGGTGCTCATAATGTTATGCCTGATTGATGTTTACTCTACTAACATACTCTGCTAATGATGTTTTGCACAGGCTGGCGTAACCAGGTGAGCAGCAGGCTGAAGAGGCAGAAGCGAGGCTGTATGAACAGCATCATCGCTGTGATACACAGCCTGCTGGGTTCCGTCCTGGTTCTTGCTAACGGCCTGGCCCTTCTTCTGTTTGGTGCTGACTGCCTGCAGCCTCACTGGGCTTGTCGTCTACTCCCTTATCTGGACCCAGTCTTCTCCTTGGCGACCGTGCTGGTTCTGATAGCCAGGGCCCTGCCAGAGCTCCGGCAACATGCCTTAATGCTGCTTCAGGCTCCCCCAGCACACGTGCATGTGGAGGAGCTAACAGCCAGCATCGGTCGTGTGCCGGGTGTGTTAGCGATTCACGAGCTTCATGTGTGGCAGCTATCTGAGACGCGTCTCGTGGCGTCTGTCCATGTTCACTGCCCATCGGGAATGGGAGCGCTAGAGTGTTCTGAACTCCTGGGGGCGGTCACAGAGGTCCTTAACCGTTTTGGTGTGAGTCGCTGCACTGTGCAGCCGGAGTTTGTCGCCATTCACAGTAACGATCCTCAGTCTCAGGCACGGTCAGCAGTGCCAGACACAGTGGACGCTGCAGTGCAGCCATACTGCAGCCTACGTTGCGGGAAGGAGTGTGCTAGGAAAATGTGCTGTGCACCTCCAGAAGTGCATCCCTGCCCTACAGCGCCCTCTGCTGTGGACATGGATGTGAGGCATCAGGACGTTGTCATTGAGAACACATACCTATAATGGCGATAAAGAAATGTCACTAAACGTCAGTGGAAACCAGCAGGCATCAATTAATACAGTTCCATTTGCTGAATGCTAATTGGTGCCTGTTCGTTTTCATGTAGTGTTAAGGGCGAATTAAAATATCTACATAATTTAATCATCGAGATGTAAACAGTGTCATTCAGAGTGGTTTGAGTGAAACACTCGATCCCTTGCCCCTCTGAGGGCTAACACCCTTCACTTGAGCTAATAAAGCATAGATATACATACCTAGACGCCGCATTGGGTCCAGTCAGGCACGTCAACGGTGCCGCCATTTTAGGGAGGTCAACATCGCTGCTGGACTGCGTTCAGTACCATTACAGAGCGGCAGTTTAAGAAAGATACTGTCCAAAATTACACTGTTTCAGGAACATTACACTCAGAAAGTGGGATAGGATTATATAACAGAGGGAACGCAGTGATCCACACTCATGTTTGTGTGATGCGGATTGTTTGTGTGATGTTTATGTGTAGATATGGTTGTGTGGTTAATGAGGCACAGAGAACCTGATGATGTGATTGTTTTTCCTTTGGTTTTATATTAAGCTTATTTCATTCCGCACCATTTAAGGTGGAACGGGAAAACTCGAAGAAGCTGGCGAATAGGAAGCTACCTTATTTTTATGTGTATTAAGATTAGAAGTGATTCACTCATTGATGGATTTGCTGATGTGTCTGATTATGTTTCTCGCGCTAAACTCGGTTTTTAACGTCAGGTGCAGACTAAATACTTTCCTGCTGGTCTGAATGGCTAATTATCACGATCAGTTACTAAAGTAATAAAAGCTCCCGAGAGCAGATCCATGCAGACTAGATTAATCTGTGTTTGAGGATTATAACAAAACAAATGTGGTGAAAATCGGTTGAGTAATAAGGAAGTTGTGGCCGATTTAATCCTGAGACTCGTCATTTCTTAATACAAGTGAATTTGTTTATAAGCAGATTATGACCTCTCCAACATGGCGGACATGCAGACGTATCGCCTCAGATAGAGAACAACAGACAGCGTGTCATCTAGGAATGTGTATCTATGGAACATCCCTAAAGATGGCGCCAGGGATTCCCTTGACAGGAAATGATGAGGCCCAGTGGATGAGGATTTGTTAGAATCGGTATAGAAACCGAAAGCAGGAACTATTTTTCTCAGTGGCATCTAGATAAACATGGCAAAGCGAGCTCTCCTATTGGTTTAGAGCTGAAGAGAAGGCCCAACACTACAAAGTAAATAAATATGCTTATATGTCATAAACTTCAAATAAAATATGTAATATCTTTTAGAAACTTTAAATGTCTGTGTTTAATTTAGAACCACCTTTCAAATTTACCGTTCCACCTTATATGGTGCCAAGTTGCTGTTAGCTCAGCGCTAACAAGCTATTAGACTTCACAGATGCTCGCAGATGTTGGCATAAATGTTGAGGTGGTTTTTTCCTCATGTTTTGACCTAGTTTCCACTTTAATGGCCTGATTTGAAGTCCTATTTCAAATAGTCGCGGTTCACCACTGGCTTTTAGAAGCGGCTCTTCCTGTCACCACCACTGTGGACAGTTCTGACTCTCCACAGCGAGCATTTCACATCAAACCACTGGCTTTGTTTTCATCTTAATGGTTTCATTATGCAGAAGTAAAAAATCGATGAATTTACGTTTCTGATTTTTTTATTGAACTTTTCCTTTAAGTGCTACATTTCTTACAGACGTCTCTCATTTGCTGTGATCACAAAGTGAAATATGAAAGAATGGCACTGTAACTTTGTATATCAGTGTTGTTGGATTTGCATGATGGTAACGACTGTGGTGTAACTGTACCAGGTGTCATACAGCCACAGACAACAGAGTGACGTTGTGAGCTTGTTGTTTCTTACTGCTTGACCAAAGATTCCTTTTTATAATAAATGTAAAATACTGCAAATTTCACCAAAGACAACACAAAGGGCTAAAAAAGATACTCAAAGATTCTCATTTCTCTAAGATTATATTATGTACAGCAAGTTTTAGAAGTTACAAATGATATTTGTTACATGTTCTTGAAATATACAGATCAGGCATAACATTATGAGCACCTCCTTGTTTCTATGCTCATTGTCCATTTTATCAGCTCCACTTACTATATAGGTGCACTTTGTAGTTCTACAGTTACAGACTGTAGTCCATCTGTTTCTCTGCATACTTTGTTAGCCCCCTTTTACCCTGTTCTTCAGTGGTCAGGACCCCCATGGACCCTCACAGAGCAGGTACTATTTGGGTGGTGGATCATTCTCAGCGCTGCAGTAACACTGACGTGGTGGTGGTGTGTTAGTGTGTGTTGTGCTGGTCTGAGTGGATCAGACACAGCAGTGCTGCTGGAGTTTGTAAACCCCTCAGTGTCACTGCTGGACTGAGAATAGTCCACCAACCAAAAATATCCAGCCAGCAGCGTCCTGTGGGCAGCGTCCTGTGACCACTGATGAAGGACTAGAGGATGACCAACACAAACTGTGCAGCAGCAGATGAGCTATCGTCTATGACTTTACATCAACAAGGTGGACCAACAAGCTAGGAGTGTCTAATAGAGTGGACAGTGAGTGGACACAGTGTTTAAAAACTCCAGCAGCACTGCTGTGTCTGATCCACTCAGACCAGCGCAACACACACTAACACACCACCACCATGTCAGTGTTACTGCAGTGCTGAGAATGATCCACCACCCAAATAGTACCTGCTCTGTGAGGGTCCATGGGGGTCCTGACCACTGAAGAACAGGGTAAAAGGGGGCTAACAAAGTATCAGAGAAACAGATGGACTACAGTCTGTAACTGTAGAACTACAAAGTGCACCTATACAGTAAGTGGAGCTGATAAAATGGACAATGAGTGTAGAAACAAGGAGGTGGTCATAATGTTATGCCTGATCAGCGTATGTAACATATTTTAAAATATTTTCTTTAACTCCATGAAGTCTGATTTCTAAACATTTCTAAACATCCATAACATTTATTTATTGTATTGTATATTGCAGTATCTATAAATATTGATGTATTATTTTATTTTTCTGTTTCAGATTTACAGTGGTATGCAAATTAGATTTTGTAAGTAAAAATAAGTTAATCAACCACAGAGAACACACTGCTGCACATTTTAATGCACAATTACTGTTTCTTGCTGAACATGTGGCCTGTGCAAAACTTAGAGCACATTTTGTATTTCATATTTAATTTTTTTTCCCAGTATGTTCAACTGAGCAAATAAATAGAAATTGTGCATCTTATTGAAAAATGTCATATTTTTATTTGCTCCCTGTGTGTAAACTTATTTTCACTCATAAAACCTACAAAATGTAATTGGAGCAGGAGTGCCCAGACCTTTGCATACTGTGTGCATATTATATATTTTAACTATACTTATATATAAAACATTTTTATTTCAACTACTTCAAACAACTGCTTGTTTTTATTTTATTGTTTAATTTTATTTTAACACAAGGTGGCATTTGTTTGCTATATATTAATATGTCACATACATAACATTATACATGCACACACACACACTTTCTAAACCGCTTATCCTCCTGGGTCTGTTGAGTGCTGGAGCCTATCCCAGCAGTTACATAACATTGTTATTCATTAATTGTTAAAATATGTTTATCATTTTATTCAATAATTTTACTGTTTTACTTTATTTTACCACATGGTGGCAGCTGTGAATTTGTTGCTAAATTTTGAAATACATAACTTTATCTTACCTGTCCGTCTCTCTGTCTGTCATTTATTTTATTTTATCTTACCACATGGTAATATATACAAAATACATAATGATGTCATATTTCTTCGTTTTTTCATTTGCTGAATTATCTTTTTCTTTATTTTGATTATTTTACTTTGAAAAATGCATAACTTTATCCTGTCTATCTATCTATCTATCTATCTATCTATCTATCTTTTCTTTTTTACATTTTTACTTTGTTTTATTTTATTTTACCACACAGTGGCAGCAACGTATATACACCGATCAGGCATAACATTATGACCACCTCCTTGTTTCTACGCTCATTGTCCATTTTATCAGCTCCACTTACTATATAGGTGCACTTTGTAGTTCTACAGTTACAGACTGTAGTCCATCTGTTTCTCTGCATACTTTGTTAGCCCCCTTTTACCCTGTTCTTCAGTAGTCAGGACCCCCATGGACCCTCACAGAGCAGGTACTATTTGGGTGGGGGATCATTCTCAGCAGTAACACTGACGTGGTGGTGGTGTGTTAGTGTGTGTTGTGCTGGTACGAGTGGATCAGACACAGCAGTGCTGCTGGAGTTTGTAAACACTGTGTCCACTCACTGTCCACTCTATTGGACACTCCTACCTTGTCAGTCCACCTTGTAGACATAAACTCAGAGACGATAGCTCATCTGCTGCTGCACAGTTTGTGTTGGTCATCCTCTAGTCCTTCATCAGTGGTCACAGGACGCTGCCCACAGGACTCTGTTGGCTGGATACTTTTGGTTGGTGGACTATTCTCAGTCCAGCAGTATATATATATATATACATATATTGTTCGACCACACGGGGCAGCAGTGTACGTGTTGCTGTGCGAGCTGAGCGGAAGAGCCGCTGCTGTCTCAGAGCCACCGCAGCGCCGCGGCAGCAGGATGGGGACTCGGTGTTTACCGCTCTTCTTCCTCTCCACACTCTTCCTCTTCCACGCTGCGGCCGACAACGGCAGCGTTAAGAAGCTCAGAATGCAATACACGACCGGACCTCTACTCAAATTCCAGATATGGTAAGGAAAGAGCTTCGAACAGGCGAGCAACGCAGGTAGTTAGCCGAGTGGCTAACAGCGCTAACAGGTTCGCTCCGTTCGAACTCAGCACGTCTTTCTGCCGAACTTAATATCGGCCGGTTAAACGTTAAACTCCCGGTTTATAGGTTTAGACACGCAGTCCGGTAAGTTGTTCTAGCCTAATTAGAGAAAACGCGACGTTTACTGAGTGAATTTGCTGTTATTACGAGGCTGAAGTTCTTCCTATTCTCCAGCTTCTCGTTCGAATTTTCCCGGTCCACCTTAAACGGTGCAGCAGTTACATTCTGCTACAACATTTAAGGTGGACCGGGAAAATTCGAACCATAAGTGGACTCGGGCTTCGGTATTATTTCTGAGTGAATTGTTGTGTTTCGTTAGTTAACCTTAGTGGAGCTAAGCTGGCTTACATTATTTGACTGACTGGATTTGGTGCTGAAGAGAAAAGGTCAGTTTACAAAGGAATTGTTTTGTCCAATTTATCGATTTGTAGCGTCTGAATTACGATATGAAGTGTCTGCTCGAGCTGTAGAGTATAGCTAGTTATCTAATGAGTACCTGTACTTTAAAGCAGATTCCACTGATTGTTAAAAATTGCATTATTACATTTTGAAAAGATGTTTAAGATGCAGTGAGGGTCATTCAGAGTACGACGGCGTTTTAGGGCCACTGTTAATAAAAATAAAAACAGTAGACTTCGAGGATAAAGAGGTCTAACTGTAGGGGGGCTGCCATAACGCGTTGGGGTCTCGGTTGCTGTACTGGCGCCGGAGCTCCACTCACTCCTGTCTCTCTGTGGATCATTCTGATCATCATTCTCACTGTCTGTGAAACTTCATGCCCTCTTTGAATGGTGTGGAGATGTAGCCGCGATAGCCGTGTAGACGACCCTGCCTGAGATTCTCCTTCAACAACACAGACAGACAGTTTCCTCCGAGTCCGTCTGGCTCTTTATTCTAGATAAACAGTTTCCTTCTCAGCCGTTTCAGCCGGTTCTTATACTAATAACAGGCTGGTGCTGATGTGCAGGAGAGACAGGGAGACTGAGTGTTTCTTTATGGGTGAATCGATATGAAAGTGTAACTCCACCAACTCACCGCCCCTCATTTAACATGAGGAGGTGCTGCCTTCACTTCGCAAAGCCTTTGGCCACAATATTGACCTTTCCTGGTGTTAATGCCACTTTAATGTCCTAATTCTACAACTTTTTTCTCGAAATAGTACGACTTTATTCTCGAAGTCTACTATTTTTATTTTTATTAACAGTGGCCCTACAGCGCCGTCGTATTCAGAGTGGTTAGATGTGTTGTAGAGAAATTACAGAGTTAGAATTGTTCACCGTGCTGGTTATAGCAACCAGACATCTGTAGTGTTTGTTGCTTCTAAAAACTAATGTTTTTTCCCCAAAACTTTATTACACAAAATGGTTGTGAATACACTGCCTGATGCCTGAGACACTGCTCTATGATAGTTTTGACATTGTTTTGGCCTAAAACATGTTTTAAAATCCATTCATGGTGGTGTGGTACATGCAGGGCACTGAACGGCAAAATAGTCTCCAATGAAACCTTTTCTTTTTCAGATTTACCATCATCAGCATTGCATTTAAAAACAGAAGAAATGTGTAGATTCACTTGCCATTTTGGATAGTAAATAAAATGGCTGTATTTGCGCGGTACACATTTTCCACTACATTTATGGCTCATTTATCCAGCGCGACTTAAAATTTTTGATCATTTTACACAGGTAGGTGAAGGCAGTGTTAGGAGTCTTGCCCAAGGACTCTTATTGGTATAGTGTAGGGTGTTTACCCAGGTAGGGATTGAACCCCAGTCTACAGTGTGGAAGGCAGAGGTGTTACCCACTACACTATACCAACCATCATCACATTGCATCACAACCCCTGGTTCCAACCACTGCCATTGTAAGGAAAGGAGTCGGTGAATTTCTCTACACTGTACAGTTTCCTATCACACTGCTCTGAATGACTTTACATCTCACTGAGTTTGTGGAATTCACCTTTTAATCAAAATACTGTTTCGTGTTATATTTGTTTAGCTTAAAAGTAGAAATACGAACAAACACTGTTGTTTTTCCCTCCCTTCCCACTATATGCTGTGAATCATGTGTGTCACGTCTTTGTCTACAGCATATCCTGAGGATATAAGCGGGTGTTTGAGGAGTACGCTCGGGTTCTGAACCAGAGGTACCCAGACATCCGCATAGAAGGGGAGAACTACTTGCCCCAGCCTATATACAGGTGAGTGGTCTCTTTATGTGTATTTAAGTACAGCGTGTGCCTTATGTATATGTTTTCTTCAAGCATGTCTTCATTTTCCCCTTGCAGACACATTGCTTCCTTTCTGTCCATGTTTAAGCTCGCTATAATCGGCCTCATCATTGTGGGAAAGGACCCGTTTGCACTTTTTGGTGTGGAAGCCCCTGGAATCTGGGCTTGGGGTCAGGAGAATAAGGTAAGGATATGTAGACCTTTAACAAGTAAAGAGAATAAGGGAATAACGCCGGGACTCATGGGGTTTTAAGGTGTAGCCCACATCATAGGTCCTATTGGGATGTTGTTAATCATGTCTAGTGGGGGGGTTTGCGTCAGCCTCGGTTTCTCTTGGTAATCGTGAAATAGGAGTGTGAAGAGCTGAGGGCCATTATTGTTTTTGACTGAAACTTGCATCCAAATGAATGCTTGCTGCTTATGATACTGCAGATACACCAATCGGGTATGACATTATGACCCCCTCCTTGTTTCTACGCTCATTGTCCATTTTATCAGCTCCACTTACTATATAGGTGCACTTTGTAGTTCTACAGTTACAGACTGTAGTCCATCTGTTTCTCTGCATACTTTGTTAGCCCCCTTTCACCCTGTTCTTCAGTGGTCAGGACCCCCATGGACCCTCACAGAGCAGGCACTATTTGGGTGGTGGATCATTCTCAGCACTGCAGTAACACTGACTTGGTGGTGGTATGTTAGTGTGTGTTGCGCTGGTCTGAGTGGATCAGACACAGCAGTGCTGCTGGAGTTTTTAAACACCTCAGTGTCACTGCTGGACTGAGAATAGTCCACCAACCAAAAATATCCAGCCAACAGCGTCCTGTGGGCAGCGTCCTGTGACCACTGATGAAGGACTAGAGGATGACCAACACAAACTGGGCAGCAGCAGATGAGCTATCGTCTCTGACTTTACATCTACAAGGTGGACTGACAAGGTAGGAGTGTCTCATAGAGTGGACAGTGAGTGGACACAGTGTTTAAAAACTCTAGCAGCACTGCTGTGTCTGATCCACTCAGACCAGCACAACACACACTAACACACCACCACGTCAGTGTTACTGCAGTGCTGAGAATGATCCACCACCCAAATAGTGCCTGCTCTGTGAGGGTCCATGGGGGTCCTGACCACTGAAGAACAGGGTGAAAGGGGGCTAACAAAGTATGCAGAGAAACAGATGGACTACAGTCTGTAACTGTAGAGCTACAAAGTGCACCTATATAGTAAGTGGAGCTGATAAAATGGACAATGAGTGTAGAAACAAGGAGGTGCTCATAATGTTATGCCTGATCGGTGTATGTTAAGTTCAGTCTTTTCTCTCTCTTGTAGGTATATGCTTGTATGATGGTGTTTTTCCTGAGTAACATGATGGAAAACCAGTGCATGTCTACCGGCGCCTTCGAGATATCACTGAATGGTATGGGCTTTTTTGTTTTTGTGTTTTGTTGGGTGTCTTTTGTTGATTTATATGAAGATTTTTTATGTCTTGTAGTTGTAATATGCAGAAAAGTTGTGAATTTTTCCAGATGTTCTGCAAACTGGCCTTGTTCTGTGTTTGAGTGCAGATGTGCCTGTTTGGTCCAAGCTAGAGTCCGGCCACCTTCCCTCCATGCAGCAGCTGGTTCAGATCCTAGAGAACGAGATGAAGCTGAATGCGCATATGGACACTCTGCCCCTCCAGCGCTCTTAAGTCAAGATGGTTGGGCAGTCAGAGTTATGCCCTTTCCTGTAAGTAGTAGGGAAACTACTGGTGAAATGATTGTTCATTTTTAGGATACGTTCACACAGCAGGTAAAAGTGGACCAAGTCAGATTTTCTCATCAAATACGATGTTTTTGTTTGGCTGTTCAGATTATCTTTTAAATGTGATCTGTACGAGACATCAGTCTGAACAGATCAGCTCCTAAACTGACCCACATGCACAAAAGAACAGAGCATCACGCTGCTTCACGGCTCATCCAGAGGTAAACAATCACGACCGCCAACGAACGCCAGTCGCTCCCAGAGGATCAGCTTCATCTTCACCAGCATCACAGGAGCCATCATGAAGCTTCGCTGACTGACAGCTGGGCTCATCACCCAGAATGTGTTCAAGCTCACCGTTAAAAGGGCACGGTCACTTCTTTGGTTTGCGTCCTCAGATTCTTTAAACTTTTTTATTTTTGACGCTGCAGCCTCATTTTCCTACGGCTGCGTTCGGCTGTTTTGTTCGCAATCTCTTCGAACACAAAGTGTTTTTGGAGTCTCTTCTAATTTTTGTATAGAAACATCAGCCGAAATGTTTATAAGTCTGAGCAGCGCAAAATTATGACAAATGCCGAATTGGATTGACATAAAAGTCTTATGAATTCATGAGTCGCATTGCCGCAGGTCGGATACGTATCGGATTTCAGTACCACATATGAAAGCGTCTCAAATCGGAACTGAAAATGTCAGATTTAGTCTGTTTATCTGTTCGTACTGAAACACAACAGGGAAATTCTCAGTGTTACGGCAGCAAAGGGAGAGCAAGACACTCAATAAAAGAAATTTAACAAGAAGAGAATTAACAAGCAAGTAATTAACTTTGTTAATTACTTAATAAGGTTTTTACAGTTTGTTACGGGTTACTATATAGACGATATATATAACTGAAAGTAAAAAATAAGATAAAAATATAAACTATCCTTCACAAAAAAAAATAATATAAAGAATTATAAATACAAAGAAAGCTAAGATATTTACACTATAAGGATATTTTGCCTGAAATTCATATGGAGTTTTGCACATGAGGTACTGGTTTATATTACACATGGAAATGGTGGGGAGTTAACAATAAAAACATTATAAATAGAAAAGCAAATAATCAGGCCCAGATATTATATATGGACGGATAGTTCCGTCTCTAAAATCTGTTTGGTTGAGCCACATATGAAGCTCTTGTCATACAGTCACTTAATTCTGTTAATGAATGCACCAAGTTATGAAATCCTCTTGTACTTTTCATGTCAAGTATGAAAAAGATAGGAATCACATGCATGCAAAAGAACTTTGTATAGAGTCCTAGAGCCCATGTAGTCTTATCAGGTAGTTCAAACACTACAGAACGAATCCAAATGTCTGTAAGCAAAGGGACTCGCAGTGTAAATAACATGCAGAAGTTGTGTAATTTGGAGCTGTAATGTATTTTGTAAAGCCAGCCATGATTGCAAAATAAACTATTTCATTTCCCTTTTTGGAATCTTTGACAGCTACAGCTACCATGTTAGTAAAGCTTGAACCACAACCTTCAAACCTTCAAATGTGATTTTGAGCCCAGCCCCAGTTTCTGATTTTATCTTGAGTCTCTTTATGAGATGTTAAGTGGCTTAAAACTGTACATTTTTGGCGATTTCCCTGCTGTAGCTCCCTAGAATAAACTTATTACATAGTCATCATGGGTCTCCAGCAATGAGAGCGGAAACCAGAAAGGTCTAAATTATTCTCGAAATACAGGGTGATTCAAAAAGATTCATCCAATTTCAAAGGGGCATGTTTTTACAGCCGTGAGGCGCCTAGGAACCAATCATAATCCAATTGTAAGAGAAGGGCTTAGAGTTTCGGACAGTGAACCTCCAACAGCTCAGAGTGTTCGTCGCTGGTACCAACAGTTCCAAGAAAAAGGTCATCAGCATCACCAGATCTCACGCCGTGTGACTGTTTTTGTGGGGTACGTTAGGGTTTCTGTTTATGTGCCACTCCCAATAACACTGGATGATCTCCGAAATCTCACTGAAAGAGCCACGAGTGCAGTGACACCCGACATGCTCAGTCGAGTATGAGATGAGTTTGACTATGGCGTTGATGTTGTCCGTACAGCTGGAGGAGGTTCATACTGCGATCTTGTACAATTACATAACAAACTTTATGCTCATTTAAACCATTTACAGTTTACTGCATTGATCTGTAATGATTTACAAGTGAAATAAATAATTTTGAAATCGCATTAATCTTTTTGAATCACCTGTATATAAGCCCCTGTCTGCTGGTCACTTTAATACTTGTTCGCTGTTACGTTTGAGATTTAGTGCTGACTGTTTTTAACATACCTGCCCTCACTCTCTCTCTCTCTCTCTCTCTCTAGGTATACGACGGGAGTTCCCGGTCAGTAAGGTGGCTCTAATGAAGGTCTGCACTGAAGGCAGTGCGTCTGCTAGTGTAGACTGGATGTCCTCGTCCGTTTTACTGCTACTTGTGGGATTCCTGACGTGCACAGTGGGTTAACCGCCTCTGGCTTAGCAATGGTTTTATCGTAACGGTGGGAAGTCTTATTTGAAACGTGCTTGTGGACTCTAAACAATATGCAGTAGGCAATATCTTACTAAGTTTAGCTATTCATTGTTAATCAGTAAGCAGTTTGATTAAAGGTGCTGTCAGTCAGTGAGAGTGAGGGATGTGCTTTTCAGTAAGTTTCCCATCATATTAACTGTATTTCTGTAAGACGTTTTGAGGGCCAAAGTTGTATGTTTATCACTGAAAACACACTTTTTCCATGCAGCTTTTTTTTTTGATACTTATGCATAATTTTACAGATTGAATAATTTTGTCTGATGGTAAACAAACAAACAAACGCACAGGTGTAAATTATTGTGAATTTGAATGGTCAAAGAGTTTTATCTATATCCAAATCTTAGCTGAATACAAATGAAATATGTTTATGCATATTTATCCAGATCATGAAATGTACTTCAGACTTAATATATTTCAATTTGTTGTGAATTTTTTTTTCAATGTTTCTTTTTATATGCTTAATTGAAATAAAATAACATGTCTAAAGTTGCTGTTTGCAGGCTGGTTTATTAAGTGAAAACGCAGCAGGCTACTTAACTCATCGTTGATGATGGGTAGATTGTGCAGTTTTCATAAGAGTGACAGAAAGATTTAATGAAATGTTCCTAATTATTAATAATCAATAAACTAAATATTAGCTAACTTGAGCATTTGGAGGTCTCCTGACAAAGGTAATATTGGGAAACAGGCTATAGACTGCATGCATTTGGGATGTCACCTCTAAAGACAATGAACTCAATGAACTCTTGAAACTCACAAAAAAGAAACTGTACAAAGTGTAGCTGCAAATTAGGGCTGAAAGGAGGGGAATTGTTGGATGGCAGTATAAACTATAAACTCCTTGAGACCACCGGTGGTTCCAAAACGCACTTCGTCATATTCTTCATTACTTTCATATTTCATAAACTACATTCTAAAGGTGGGGGTCGTATGAGAGCTGTAACTGTCTTCTTTCCAGTCAAATAGATGGGTCATGTCATTTTAAACCATTATAATAAAAGAAGCTGAACTCAAAATTTTTTTTCTACTGAAAGTCGCCTCATTTTTCCACAAATCTGGGCTATAAACTATAAACAGATGGCGTCTCTTCAGTGATCTGCTCTGTAAAAATTATTTTTATAAAAAAACACAAAGAGCGTCTAAGATTTTTGGCTTTCAGCAGTAAATTGTAAGCATATAGCAATATGTGATCATAAAACACATGTTCTGTTAATTTGAGGGAAACTTTTACAAAAAAATGAATGAATAAAATAAAAATTTGCATGTATTTCATGCAGTTACTGAATAATTTGCCTTACGATTTGATCATGTAAATTCAGATGGACAAACCAAAATATACCCTGGAGAATAAGAGGTTAAGTGAAAACGAATAAAGGGGGAATTGTGTTAGATGACAGTACAAATGATAGCTGAAGTGAACTCCTGAACTTGGGTGAAGACGCTGTGTAAGATGACCCTGTGAGGGTGGAACAGCCTGGTACAACCAGGTCAGAATGGTTTTAAAAAGAAGGACATCATGAGCGTTTGGTTTTAAGGGTTGCCAAAAAGGGTGCAGGGTTTGGATACAATGGGGACTAAGGTGGTGCCACTTAAAGCTCAATAAAGAGAGGGCCTTTTCCTTCCTTCCACAAGACTCAGCAGCTGAAGTCTTTTATTCCTTTTTATTCATTTTTATCCTTTTTTATCCTTTTATTCCTTTAATTCTGTTTAAAGAAGTTAGACTACAGTTAGTTATTAGGGCAATAGTATAGAACCTATTAGAGACACTCATATATGTCTAGACCCTGTGCAGAAGAGACAGCTCTTGGTCACAAGACTACAGACAGAATTGAGAAACAGCAGTGAACACAGAGACGCTGAATATTTTCGACTTGGTTTTATTGAGATGAGCTGCTGCGCTTTAGGATTTAATAGGAATTCATGGTGTCCCTGATCCAGGCGTTGTAGTTGCAGACCTTGGCGTAGACACCGGGCTTGTTCCTCTGGGCGCAGCCGTAACCCCAGGAGACGATGCCCTGCAGCTGGCCGTTGCACACCACGGGGCCGCCGGAGTCACCCTGGCAAGAGTCCTTGCCTCCCTCCAGGAATCCAGCGCAGAACATGTTGGAGGAGATCTGGCTGGGGTAGGAGTTCCTGCAGGAGCTGTCGCTCAGGATGGGGGCGTCCAGGCACATCAGGCGGTCGGGGTAGTTGCTGCTGCTGCTGCTGGTGTTGCCCCAGCCGGAGATGAGGCAGCGGGTGCCGGCGGCGGCGCAGCTGGTGGGCAGGGCCACGGTCTTCACGTAGCTGTTCAGGGTGGCGGGTTGGCTCAGCTTGATCAGCATGATGTCGTTGTCCAGGTTGCTGCTGCTGTAGCGGGGATGCCTGACCACCACGGCGGAGCTGATGAACTGCTCGGTGCCCTCGTTGACGGCGATGTTGTGCTCTCCCAGGCGCACCTGGATGCGGGACTTGTAGCAGTGAGCGGCGGACACCACCCACTGGCTGCTGATGAGGGAACCGCCGCAGAAGTGGTAGCCGGCGTTCAGGGACACCTGGTAAGGCACGGCGTTCTTCCTGCACTCGTAGCCTCCGACGATCTTGTCGTCGTCACCGTCCAGGGGGGCGGCGTACGCCGCGGCGCAGAGAGCCAGGAGAATGAGAGCCTTCATGGTTTGTGCTGGACTGGAACGTCTTGCTGACTTTGGGCATCCTCGGACCCTCCTTATATACCCCGCGGACAGCAGTTTGCTGATCGTGCACAAGGTCACCAGGTACATATGTTTCCATACCCAAACATGCCAATAACCAGTGTGTGAACTGACATATGGTTATTGATAAGGCCTCATGTACAGAACCCTTTGCAGCACGTCCGAACTTCAAATGAGTTGCATATGCAGCACTTTTTGTGTAGAATCATGGAAAATATGAGGCCAGAGCAGTTGGTACAGGTTGTGCTTAGTGATATGTGACCTTACTGTAGCTGAATGAAAAAATACACCTAAACTCTTATTACTGAATAACTGTTTCTGCTGTTTGTCATTAGGAGTTAATATATTAGTTAATATAATGATTAATATATTCTGTTAAGCCAGTTGTTCCCCTTTTTGTTAAGTGAGACCTCTAATTACATGATGGTCATAAATTAAAATGGAAAATAGAAGCAACAACACAATAGGTAGTCTGTTCAACCAGTTGCTATTAATTATATAACAATAATCAATTAATTAGTTGTCCATTTTTTAAAAAAGTAGTAAAGCCAATAGTTGTACGTAGAGCGACGATAAAGCACCATTCGAATGCTGAAATGGTTCTTTGCATGGTTTAAATGTTCTTCTCTATAATGGACAACCTACCGTCTCAGCTTTCGCTTGTATATGTCACCAAAAACTCCTATGGAAAATAAATACATGCCAAATATTTGTATTTAATGTGTTTAGAAATGTATGGAAAATGTTTTTTGTTTAATGTACTTAAGTGATTGGAAGAGAACAGTGTATTTAAAATGTGTCTCCCAAATAAAACCAATATATACCCATGTATTTTTCCCATATGTTACGGGTTCCTCTATTGTTGGCCATAGAACGCTTATGGTACTGTATAGAACCGTATTTAAGAATGTTCCTTGCTCTCTTGGCTTTGACAGTGCGCTTTGTAGATGACCTTCTGTTCTTTCTTCTTTTGATAAAACAGTTCAGACTAGATCAGATTATTTGATACTGTGTGGGAAACAAATGGTTGAATCTTTGTCTCTGGAACTGCTTTCATAAACCAATAACTTCTATATTTGTTTTCTATGAAGTTGAAAACATGTTTGATGCAGAAAAAGTGTTGTTACATCTATTTAATGCTATAAAAATGTTTTCAAAACGTATTCTTTTCTATTTGTGTTTACCAGGGGTAGAAAAAGTACAGAGAGGCTGTACTTTCTCAAAACCTTATTAGTTTTATTAAAAATTGAATTAAAACATGAATTAAAGTTAGAATGTGTTTACTTGTAACCAAAATCAAGTATATAAAAGCAAATGTTTTAATGAATAAATTCAAAGTTTTCTTTGTTGTGAGCAGGATCGTTTTATGCACTGGAACTCGACTGATTTGCAAGAGAAAAGAATAACCTGGCCTTTGAAATTTGAGTCGTTGGAAGGTCTAAATGAAAATATAAGGAGTAAAAAGTATTTTTCCTCTTTGCTATGTAACTGAGTAAAAGTACAGGTATTCAATTTCAATAAAACCTGATTCAATTACAGATTGTCCAAAATAATACTTAAGTACAGTAATGAAGTACAGTTACTCAAGTATTTTTCGCCCCGGCGTTTACAGGTTTTAATCCAAGAACTAAAAATCCTATTTTTATGTGTTCAAGAAGATAAAGCATCAATAGTATTGATATGGGATTAAAAAGAAATTTGGTGATGTCACCAGAGTCGGTTTATGACTTATCGCCCGCGAGCGAACCCTCGCTGAATGTGAGTGAATGGAGCTAAGTGGCTAAAAACGAAAGTCAAAATAGTCTCTAACCAAGACCTTCCTTTAATTTAGGAAAGTATACGGATGTATTTCACTAAAAAGCAAATAAAACGTACCTTTATTTTTCCTTTTTTCTACAGCAAACGGGTTTTAGGCAATAAAACACCAGCATTGCTGCTACTGAGTGCTGACTGGTTGGCGAGCGGAGTGAAGCGGTTCGCGCTCACTGACGTCATGAGGTACATGAGGCGCCTCCTATAGCTCGAGTTCAAAAGCTCTTAAAAATACAACAGCAGTGTTAAAATGCTTTATGCTGTTCTGCATTCAGTAAATAAATGCATTCTTTATTTTATTCTCCAGGGTATAATTTGGTTGTTCCATCTGAATTTACATGACCAAATCGTAAGGCAAATTATTCAGTAACTGCATGAAATACATGCAAATTTTTATTTTATTCATTTATTTTTTTGTAAAAGCTCCCTCAGATTAACAGAACATGTGTTTTATGATCACACATATTGCTATATGCTTACAATTTACTGCTGAAAGCCAAAAATCTTAGACGCTCTTTGTATTTTTTATAAAAATAATTTTTACAGAGCAGATCACTGAAGAGACGCCGTCTGTTTATAGTTTATAGCCCAGATTTGTGAAAAAATGAGGGGACTTTCAGTAGAAAAAAATTGTGAGTTCAGTTTTATTATAAGGGTTTAAAATTACATCACCCATCTATTTGACTGTAAAGAAGACAGTTCTCATACGACCCCCACCTTTAGAATGTAGCTTATGAAATATGAACGTTATGAAGAATATGACGAAGTGCGTTTTGGCACCACCGGTGGTCTCAACGAGTTTAAAAGGTTAAAAATCGCCCATCTGTACGCATAGATATACACACCTAGATGACGCGTTGGGTCCAGCCAGGCACGTCAATGGCGCCGCCATTTTGGGGCGGTCAACATCGCGGCTGGACTGCATTCAGTACCATTACAGAACGGCAGTTTAAGAAAGATACTGTCAAAAATTACACTATTTCAAGAATATTACACTCAGAAAGTGGGATAGGATTATATAACAGAGGGAACACAGTGAGCCACGCTCATGTCTGTGTGATGTGTATTGTTTGTGTGATGTTTATGTAGGTATGGCCGTGTGATTGGTGATGCTCAGAGAACCTGTTGATGTAATTGTTTTTCCTTTGGTTTTATATTAAGATTATTCCATTTAATAGTCTATTCATGGGATCTTAACTTTATGTAGTAGTTATTTATTTACAATGATGGTTAATACTTCATAGGTAAATTATAGTATTCCTTAATCCATGTAGACATTTACAGTAGATTAATGTTAGCAGCTTCTTACACGATGCTGAAGTCAGCGTCTTATTTGCCAGCTTCTTGTTCGAATTTCCACCTTAAATGGTGCATCAGCCAGCATCTTGTTTGAATTTTCCCATTCCACCTTAAGCGGTGCAGATTCAGGCACCAGAAACGGGAACAAGAAACTGGCGAATAGAAAGCCAACTTCAGCTTCGTCCTTCTTACTGTGTTTTGGGGGGTTATTTTATTTGTATGTGTATTAAGATTAGAAGTGATTCACTCATTGATGGATTTGCTGATGTGTCTGTCTGTGTTTCTCGCGCTAAACTCGGTTTTTAATGTCAGGTACAGACTGAATATTTTCTTGCTGGTCTGTATGGCTAATTATCACCATCAGTTATTAAAGTAATAAAAGCTACCGAGAGCAGATCCATGCAGCCTGGATTAATCTGAGTCTGAGGATTATAACTAAACAGATTTGGTGAAAATCGGTTGAGTAATAAGGAAGTTTTGGCTAATTTAATCCTGAGACTCATCGTCTCTCAATACAAGTGAATCTGTTCACAAGCGGATCTTGACCGCTCCAACATGGCGGACACGCAGACGTATCACCTCAGATAGAGAACAACAGACAACGCGGCATCTCGGTATATATATATATATGTATATGTATATATATATATATATATATATATATATATATATATGTACGTAACAGAGCCGAGAACCTTTGGTTAAAGCCTATTGGGTGAAGTGCTAGATAAGAGTCACGTGTCATGCAGTGACGCGGATGTAAACACAAGCGGGGAAGTGAGTGATGGAGGAAGCGGGGCTGCTAAAGCAGCGCGGTGAAGTGAAGATATAAAAGTCCTACTCGGCATTTAATGGTTTATTTCTTATTTAAATTAAAAAAAGATATATATTCATTTAAGTTGATTTCAGGTTGGAATTGAAGGCCAGTAGCACCGCTTTGCAGGAGTAAATTAGCTTAGCACACACAGGCAGCTGAAGCTGCTCTGGCTGGCCATGTGGTCCAATTCAACCAAAGCAAAAGTGACTTAATGACCAGGACTTCGGTGATTTACGGTATTTACGTTCGTAATAACATCATCTATAAGTACCAGGATGGTGACACCGCATTCGAGGTGAAGCACCGAGGTTGAACGAGAGGGGATGTGATGGATCGGGAGCACCGCGCTGAAGAACGGGGCGCTCCGAATGGAAACGCAGCTGCGGAGAGGAGTGAAGAGGAGGGCGCTCGGACTGAGAGTGACCGGGACGCGGAGTCGGAGCGACGTCTCAGCATCAGCTTTTGCGGAGACGCGCCTTTCCTCTGGAGGGTGGGCGACATTAAGAGAGCCAGGGAGGAGGACGGGGTGGTCGGGGCTCTGGTGGGCTCTCTGGCCAGGCAGCCGAGGCAGAATGTGCGGTTAGGGAGACCGCTGGAGGTCCTTCAGGAGGAGGCGTGTTTGCTGCTGGAGAGACGGAGAGCTGCTGCTGTTCGACATAAACACAAACAGGTGACTTTTGTTTTTGGCAAGGCTAATATCCCAGTACCGACACAGATATCCAGTAATACTGTTTACATTTCTACTGGATTCTGTGGCAGCCCGAGAAAAATATATAGCCATTTACTAAGTCATGATAACGAGAAAGTTTTCCATAAGTATGACTTATCTCATATTCACGACTTGCTATCTCAAATAATGAGATTCTACCTCATTTCATAATAATAAGAAAGTTTATCATAATCATGACTCAGTATCTCATAATAACTACTTTCATTATTATGAGAAAGTAAGTCATAATTGAGATGGCATATCCTAATTATGACAGTCATTATTATAAGATTCAATCTGATTATTATGAGAGCCATAATTATGAGACAGAAAGTCGTAATTATGAGATACGAGTCTTCATAATCGAGAAAGAATCTCAGGATGAGTTACCATGTCAACATTATGAGAAACTAAGTTGCATACAGTCTCATTATTATGTGATAGTAAGTCATAATTATGATGCTGTAACCTTTGCTAAGTCATAATTGTGAGATACTCATAATTATGTCGTCATAATATGAGAAAGAATCTCAGTATGGGATAGCAAGTCAAAAGTATGAGAAACTAAGTCATATATATAGAATCTCATTATTATGCGATAGTAAGTCGTAATTATGAGATAGTAAGTCATAATTATGAGATACTCATTATGTGTTCATAATTGAGATGGGATCTCATTATGAGATAGCAGGTCAAAATTATGTGAAACTAAGTCATATAGAATCTCATTATTATGTGATAGCAAGTCTTGATTATCAGATATCAAGTCATAATAACAGGCTTCTATGGGATTCTGTAAGAATCTTGAAAGTAAGGTTGGACCATTGGGGGTGAGAGAAGAGGGTGGAGGGGGAGGAGGAGGGTTGAGGAGAGAGGAGAAAATGCGGAAAATGCCGGTTGCTGCGCAGGACACCTTGTGACTGATAGTCCGGCCCCCACACCTTTGGCTAACCTGAAACCACACCTGAAACTAGTAATGATAATTAAGCTGTAGGTTCCACAAGACAGCCTTGTAACTAACAAAGCTAAAGAAAGTCTCATATCAGAGCCTGCCTTTACCAGCAGAAAGACAATATCCCAGTTAGAAGACACAAGCACCTTACATCTCCATTTAAAAAAGTTTCCTTGTGCTTCGTGGAGTGGACTGACTGTTCATGCTGCTCTTTTTTCATAGGAAAATGAAGAAAGCCGTTTGAAGGCTGTTCAGGAGTACCAGGCCAGACTAGAGCGCAGTTATGAGGAGCAGTGCTATCTGGCCCTAGAGGACAAGAAAGCAGTGCTGCAGAGAGTAATGAATGAGAAACAGAATGGTGAGTGACAGTCCAAAATACAGGGTGATTCAAAAAGATTCATCCGATTTCAAAGCGCAATATATTTCCAACTGTGAGGCGCTGAGGAACCAATCACAATCCAATTGTAAGGGGGGGTCATAGAGTTTCTGACTGTCAGTCTGGCAGTGAACCTCCAACAGCTCAGAGCGTTCGTCGCTGGTACCAGCAGTTCCAAGAAAATGTCACCAGCATCACCAGATCTCATGCCGTGTGACTGTTTTTGTGGGGTACGTTAGGGATTCTGTTTATATGCCACTCCCAACAAAACTGGATTATCTCTGAAATTACACTGAAAGAGCTGTGAGTGCAGCGACACCCAACATGCTCAATCCAGTTGTGATGATGTTGTCTGTACAGCTGGAGGAGGTTCATACTGAGCACTTATAACATTACATAATACACTTTATGCTCATTTAAACCATTTACAGTTTACTGCATTGATCTGTAATGATTTACAAATGAAATCAATCATTTTTAAATCGAATAAATCTTTTAGAATCACCCTGTATATCTAGAACTAATCACAAAATCACAGGATATTTAGTCTTTGTTTTATTTAGTTGTCGCTGCTGTTGGAATAAAACCTAATGTCAGTATCATTTGAAAACATTTGCCCTAGTTGAAAATTTCATAATTTCATTATTCATCTTTAACCGCTTAATTCAGCTAGAGTTGCTGTTCTTCTTACACTAACATTAAAATTTTAATGTTTTTTTTTTCCTGAAAAATTGTTCTGACAGTAATTTTGTTCTTCAGTTCAAATTCTGTGAAGATTTTTAGGTATAATAATGAAATAATTGATAATTCAAGTTTTCCAGTTTTTAGAAAGGCTATGAAAGTTCATCCCAGTGTGTAAAGTGATCTGAAACTCTCTCAGGTGCCATATGTCGAACTCTTTTCTGTGTCCTGTTGCTCAGATCACTCAGGTAATGGGGACACAGAGCGGGCAGTGAGAGAGCGTCTCAGCTCCCTGGAGAAAAGCTTTTGCTTCCCCCGTTCCTCCATGGCAGTCCAGCTCTGCACTGCCCGCGCTGGTTTCGGTCACTGCCCTGAAGAAGTCGGCTTCCTGGCTGCCGACTGGCCAATGCCTAGAGACAAGCGGTCGGAGACGAGGTTCCGGGTGTACAGGGACCTGAGGAGGAAGGGTTTCTACCTGACTTCAGCGGGGAAGTTTGGGGGAGACTATCTGGTGTATCCAGGTTAGTTTGAGATGGGTGGGGTTTCATGTTGTTTTGACTGTGTTTGTAGACATTTTAAAAAACATTGATTAATAAATGATTTACTTAATCTTATATTATCATTGGCATCCAAAAAAAGTATCAATTTTTTCCCCAATTTTCATTTTTCTACATAATTTGAGCAGAGCGACTGCCCCTTATATTGTATGAACATTTCATGACGATTGGATCAATAGAAATGCTCCAGAAATGCTTGTAATAAAATCTATCTATCTATCTATCTGTCTATCTATCTATCTATCTATCTATCTATCTTTCACTCGTTTGTTCATTTATTTATTTGGCTCTTATCGTTATCATTCATTTTTTTATATATTTTTTATTTATAAAAAAATTGCATGTTTGAACAGAAAGAGTGTCACTTTTATCAAGGTTTTCCTTGTAAACACAGGAAGTGAAATAGAATAAGAAAAGATAATAATAATAATAGAAAATAACTAATTATTTTGCTGTTTTCCTCCAGGTGATCCACTCCGTTTTCATTCCCACTTCATTGCGTTGTGCCTGTCTATGGATGAACATTCACCGCTCTGCGATATTCTTGCTATAGCACGCCTGGGTTCCAATGTGAAGAAAACGGTGCTGCTTTGCTCCCCACGAGATCCCAGTGACGGTGAAGTGGAGGAGGAGGTTGTGTATTCTTCTCTTCAGTGGAGTGGAATGGTATAGCAGAGCCTTTCAGCCATTCACCCCATCCTGCAAGCTGAGTTCATATTAATAAAACTACTAAATTCAAACCAAAAAAGGAGTCAGCTTGTATTTTGTGACTGAATCAGCTGCTGGGCTGTGCCTGTGCAGAGATTTAAATGATTATTAAGAAATAAAATCTGCTACTTCTTTAATCTTTCTTTGCTTGTAGAGTGGTTGGTTGGTGTAGTGAAGTGGGTAACACCTCTGCCTTTTAGGGTGTAGACTGGGGTTCAATGCCCCACCTGGGTAAACATCCTACACTACACCAATAAGAGTCCTTGGGCAAGACTCCTAACACTGCCTTCACCTCCCTGGGTAAAATGATCAAATTGTAAGTCACTCTGGATAAGAGCGTAAATGGTCAGGTTCCATTTCCTTTAGTGTTTTCCTGGCTCTACTAGAACTCAAGAAAGGCTTACTAATTGACTCTTTGGGTAGGCTTGCTAGCAGTAATAATAATAATATTAATAATAATAATAATAATGTTACTGAGGGGTTTAAAGTGTATGTTTGTAGTGGGCCAAAAAGACAACACAGCAAGCTAGCTTGTCAGCCTTACATTTTCGTGTCGTCAGTTTTTGGAAAAATTTGGAGCATGTGTACTTTCATAATGTTGATGAATGGTCTATTCTTTAAATACTTTGACCGTTTCCTTACATATGAACCAAACTGTTTGTAGTCTTTAACCTCTTTCTGCAGGCCCTTTAGTGGCCATTCTGCCAGTGGAATGGAATTTGACTCCTTTTTATTTTATATTTTAAAATATAAATATAATATTTTCTTTTTTTTTTTAAATTAATATGATCAGATCAAATATTTTTTCCCCAGAACTTTGCTATCAGATTAACTAGGACATTGTGTACCTATAACTTTTGCTGATTCATTGTTAGGAAAAGTATAAGATCAATCAAATAAAAAATAACAAGTCACATGAAAACATTTGTGCTCTCATTGGGTGATTGAGTGGAGAGGTAGGGGCAACGTTCTGGTGGGCCAAGTCATCATCCTTGCAAGCAAACTTTTGGTCTGTAGCCTTACTTTGGTCCCTGGTGTAAAGAGTTGGGTATGGGATCCAGACAGAAAAAACAAATACTGTGTTTTTCAGCTCACCACTCTATGCTGATGTCCACCACATGTCCAGAAGTTTGTAGACACCTGCTCATCTAACATTTCTTCCGAATCAAGGGCACTAAGGGTCCCATACTGAACTTTTTTCTTGCATTTTATTTTTTCCCCCAAGGTTCACTTACTGGGTGATTTTAAGTACCAAAAACAGTCATAATTAGTTTTTACATCATCATTTTCCGACCTCTATGACTGTTTTTGGTACTGTGCCTTTAAGAATGATGTAAGTGAGCTCAGTTCTGATTGGTTGCCCTATAATATTGTGCCATTTTTCAAAAACAGTGCAGCATGGAACATAACTTCAGTATGAATGGGCCGAGCTCAACTGCTGTCTGTTTTTACATTTTAGTTTCCATATGTGGGCAGAATAAACTGGGATTTTAACAGTGTTTACAAACTAAATAAGAGTCTTAAACAACATGAAATGGGGTTTTTCTTGATATGAGCCCTTTAATAAAGACTTTGTCCTTCTTTTGCTGCAATAACAGTCTCTACTCTTCTAGAATGATATTAGCAGATGTTGGAACATTGCTGTGAGGGTTTGCATTCAGCCACAAGAGCATTAGTGAGGTCAGGTCCTGATACTGGATGATTAGTTCTGGATTACAACTGTCACTCCACCTCATCCCAAAGGTACTGTATGGAGCTCTGTCACTTCAGAGTATGAAGTGACTGTTCCATAACTAGATGAGGAGCTTTATACCCCTCTAGGTCGGCATGGTGACTTTAGGCTCAGGTATAGATGCTCCAAAGGGTCCCTTTCTATTGGTAATGCTTTTTAATTACAAATTAAAAAGGATTTATGCACTTTAAAGTAGCTTAATTTACTAATTAGATTGGTTAGGATGGATATATTGGACATACACTGAACAGGCATAACATTAAAACCTTGTTTCTACGCTCATTGTCCATTTTATCAGCTCCACTTACTATATAGGTGCACTTTGTAGTTCTACAGTTACAGACTGTAGTCCATCTGTTTCTCTGCATACTTTGTTAGCCCCCTTTTACCCTGTTCTTCAGTGGTCAGGACCCCCATAGACCCTCACAGAGCAGGTACTATTTGGGTGGTGGATCATTCTCAGCACTGCAGTAACACTGACGTGGTGGTGGTGTTAGTGTGTGTTGCGCTGGTCTGAGTGGATCAGACACAGCAGTGCTGCTGGAGTATTTAAACACCTCACTGTCTCTGCTGGACTGAGAATAGTCCACCAACCAAAAATATCCAGCCAACAGCGTCCTGTGGGCAGCGTCCTGTGACCACTGATGAAGGGCTAGAGGATGACCAACACAAACTGTGCAGCAGCAGATGAGCTATCGTCTCTGACTTTACATCTACAAGGTGGACTGACAAGGTAGGAGTGTCTAATAGAGTGGACAGTGAATGGACACAATGTTTAAAAACTCCAGTATCACTGCTGTGTCTGATCCACTCGTACCAGCACAACACACACTAACACACCACCACAACGTCAGTGTTACTGCAGTGCTGAGAATGATCCACCACCCAAATAGTACCCCTCCTGTGGGGGTCCTGACCTTTGAAGAACAGGGTAAAAGTTGGTGTATCGTGTATTAGTAACTTCGTTTTATATGTTTTTATTTTTTATACCAGTCTATGATATAAATTCGTATTCGGTTCAAGGAAAACAATATGTCAGTCAGACAGACGGCGTTTTAGGGCCACTGTTAATAAAAATAAAAATAGTAGACTTCGAGAATAAAGTCGTACTATTTCGAGAAAACAGTCGTAGAATTAGGACATTAAAGTGGCATTAACACCAGGAAAGGTCAATATTGTGGCCAAAGACTGCGAAGTGAAGCAGCACCTCCTCGTGTTAAATGAGGGGCGGTGAGTTGGTGCAGTTCTACTTTCATATCGATTCACCCATAAAGAAACACTCAGTCTCCCTGTCTCTCCTGCACATCAGCACCAGCCTGTTATTAGTATAGGAACCGGCTGAAACGGCTGAGAAGGAAACTGTGTTTATCTAGAATAAAGAGCCAGACGGACTCGGAGGAAACTGTCTGTCTGTGTTGTTGAAAGAGAATCTCAGGCAGGGTCTCTACACGGCTATCAGGGCTATATCTCCACACCATTCAAAGAGGGCATGAAGTTTCACAGACAGTGAGAATGATGATCAGAATGATCCACAGAGAGACAGGAGTGAGTGGAGCTCCGGCGCCAGTACAGCAACCGAGACCCCAACGCGTTATGGCAGCCCCCCTACAGTTAGACCACTTTATCCTCCAAATATTACCTCTTTATTCTCGAAGTCTACTGTTTTTATTTTTATTAGCAGTGGCCCTAAAACGCCAACGTCAAAAACAAAAAATGTAAGTCAAAAGTAAAGAAAGAAAACTGACACCGATCGCGTAGCTGATCACAAACCCTCGCGAGACTTGAGAAGTTCCCGGGCGGCGGGCGGAGCGGTGTGGAGAGAAAAGAGGGACATCTTGACAAACTCATAAAAACAAGATGTCGGGGCGCTCTGTCCGAGCGGAGACCAGGAGCCGAGCCAAAGATGATATCAAAAAAGTGATGGCGGCCATCGAAAGAGTCCGCAGATGGTAAGGCTGAGAGCTGAAGCGCCGCGAGACGGCGGGGTTTATCTCGGTAGCCTGCGAGGCTAGTTACGAAAACACTGACTCCGGTCTGGCGGGGGAGGGACCAAGCCTTGAGTGACAGGTCAGAGGCGGTGAGGTGACCAATCAGGAGTTTGGAACGTCTTGCTCAGCGTGGGGGCGTGTCTTAGAAATGTCAGCACTGAAGGCGCAGCGGTGGAGTCTAACTTTGTGACAGTGGCGGTTTAGTTTATAACTAGACTAACGTTACTACACAGCACTCATATACCCGACATACACAGCTCACACGGTTATATCTGTCAGTATTCATAACATTTATTGACCCACGTTTGTTTCAGTTCTACCACCGCGTGCTCATTTGCACACGTGTGCACATATCTGCACTATTCCAGTGGTGAACGAAGGCATGTAGTTACTTGAGTTAAAGTAGAGATACCCAAGGTAAATATTACTCCAGTAAAAGTAGAAGTTCCTCCCTTTAGACCTCCACTTGAGTACAAGTACAAAGGGATTTGCCTTCAAATGTACTTAAGTATCAAAGGTAAAAGTACTAAAAGATTAATTATGATTTTAATGTCCTATTATCATTTTTGTAACTAGACTCACTTCATTAACTCATTTTAGATGAAAATACTCCAGTGTCTCTCTTGGTAAACCAGTCTTTTAATAGAATGTCATTAATTAGTGACGCTGATGTCTATTAAAATTATCATAAGCACAAAACACTGAAGGCGAACAGTTTCCATCAGGTAGAACTGAGTGGCTCTGAAATAACTTTTTACAAACAAGTAAAGTTTCAGTTTAAGATTTATTTAACTTAGTTACAAGTTTAAGTTTTAATAAAAACTTTAAACTCAGGTTCACAAATGAGTTTCCTTTACTAAACTGCATCTGTAGGTCTCTGTTCATAAACATAAACTAGCCAAAATGAATTTACTATAAAATGAAAGTGTTTGTATAAATTCAGAAAAAAAGACCCGTCAGTCACAACTGCATATGTGTACATATTTCTATATTGTGGTCTATTTACACAAAGTTAGTTTAGTTCATCATTTATGTTGAATAGACTCTCCCAATATTTTACACTGCTGCACTGATGTTGAACCGTGTGCTGCACTGGGTCGGTATGACCAACAGGTCAAAACAAGCTCAAAACAAAGTGCGCTCTGTGCCCTGATGGGTGTTCTGCTTCGCGCTTCTTTCATTTTGAGCATGTTACGTTTTTATTCACACATAAACCAAAAGGAACGACAGATTTCTCATAATGTGGTGGAGTAAAAAGTGAGATATTTGACTTTGAAATGTAGTGGAGTGAAAGTAAAAAGTCGCCCAAAATGGAAAAACTTCAGTAAAGTACAGATACACAAAAAACTACTTAAGTACAGAAACGAATTACATTTACTTACAGTTACTGTCCACCACTGCACTTTACATTGCACATATCCTTGTATTTTGTTATATCCTTATATTTTATATTCTTCCCTTTTTTATATTTTCCTGTTGGACAGTCACATTAGCATTTCACTGCACGTTATACTGTGTATGGCTGTGTGTGTGACCAGTAAAGCTTGATATGATTTGATTTGACACAGTTTAAGCCATAAATACAAATACATTTTCCTCATTGTGTTCCACTTTAATGCAGTGGCTCTGCATGTGACCTGGTGATGTGACTAGGATCTTGTGGGCCCCCAGTACAAAAACTACTTCCAATAAATAAAAAGGCCATTGCTGTGTCTGAAATGTTCAGAGTCCAGAGATGCTGTGAGGTAGTTATACTTTTCTGGGTTGTTATCTTGAGATTGCGACTTAACTACACTGTAATCTCAAGATAACAAAGTTAACAAAGTTATCTTGAGTTTGAAGATTCACACGCAACTAGGATTAGTACAGAGCCCTGCTGACATCCTGTGTAAATAAAAATAATGCATGGCCACACCTTATTAACGTGTGGGAACAAGATCCTAATGCATGGCCATGACTTAGTAAGACGTAGGGACGAGATCCCGGCTTACTAAGTCGTGGCCATGCATTATTTTTATTTATACAGGATGTCACCAGCGGGGCTCCGTAGGTTAGTGAGCCCAGCTGCAATGGCAGCGTCTTCCTCTGTTCAGACCCGTTACAGATGTAAGCTATTCTCGAAGTTATCTTGAGATCATGATTTAATTGTTGTGTAATCTTGAGGTAACAACTTTTGTTATCTTGAGATCACAACATAACGAAGGCGTGATCTCAAGATAACAACTGTCTTGTAATTTTAAGATAACAAAAATTGTTATCTTGAGATCACAACACAATTAAGTCATGATCTCAAGATAACAATCCAGAAAATTATCTCCAGACTTTCATGGAAATGGTCCCCTAATCACTAAAACCTACACAAGAACTAGAACACAATTATAGGGGATCTAATAATATAAGATTATAGACTTAAGAACTGTTGTTCTGTAACGGTTTCTGTCCTAAAATCAGTCTTAACTGAAGTTGCCATGACAACAATGCAGGTAAGATATGATCTCGGACTGTAGTAAGGCCCCTGGTTCCTATCACCACCACTGTGAACAGTTCTGACTCTGTAACGTTTCTGAAACAGAGCGTTTCACACCAAACCACTTTACTTGACTCTGTTTACATCTTAATTATTCAATTATCCAGACATTTTCAAAAATCGATGGAATTCCCCTTTAATGTTAACCTAATTGTTTGCGTTAGACTACCTGTGTAAGATTTTATTATTATAAGTAATTAATATATCATGTTGCAGGCTGTGAAGGATGAGTTTGAAAACGGTTACCATAGAGATGTATTATTAATCAATACATTTTTAAACTATTTTTATCTTATTTTCATTTATTTGTTATTATTATTCACATTCTTATTCTTATTTTAATTATAATTATTTTATTATTTGTCATTTTAATAAGTTTTTTGTTTAATTTTTGATCTTATTCACCTCTTATTTTATTTTGATTTGATTTGATATGATTAATCTTTACATTTTAGCTTTGTTTAAATGATTGTTTTATATTTTTTATTAGAGTTTTATGTATTTTTATTATTAATGTTTCACTTTTTTATACCTACCTAATTTGAGTCTTTGAGTCTTTGTTAATTATTAAATTTACTTTTATTATTTAAAATGTTCTTACACATTATCAATCCCTTGCTCTGTGTTAAATCGGCAACACTGTAAATGAGGGTCACCCTCAATGTTCTCTGAGATTAAATAAAGGTTGATTCATTGATTGATTGATTGATAATAAGAGGGAGATGAATAGACTGTCTCTGTAATGTTGATTGAAGCTAATTGGTGAGCTGTGTTAAGAAATTGGATCTTCCTGTGAGTCCTGGGTGTACAATTGTGTCTGTATCTATATGAGGCACAAAAAACACTGATCACAAAGCCAAAAAGCCAAGAGCCGATCACCACAGGCCCCCCGACACCATGCGCTCTCGGTAGTTACGCCACTGATGTGAACTATCACAGCACTCTGCCTATAATTTCAGTTATTTGGCTGCATTGAAATGGTTAGAAATACTTTTTAAGCATCAGGACTTCAGTGTGTTATAATCTAAATATACTAAATGTATGCTATTTTTAATGTCTTCCTGCAGGGAGAAGAAATGGGTCACTGTAGGGGACACATCCTTAAGGATCTTCAAGTGGGTCCCTGTAACAGAGACCAAACAGGTGTGAGCACTAAAGTTGACATGTTATTGGAGATCTCTGAGCACCTTCACAGGTCGATCTTCCATCTCTCTTTATTTCAGATATTTAAGACAAAAGGCTCCGCTGGGGCAGTGAGGGAACTGAAGGGATTTCCTACAGACGTGGTGCTGGAGAACGCTCGCTCAGTCTTACTGGATTTCCAGGGTAATGAACTTGAGGTTTTGCTTCGGTGAAGCGCCTCCAGAATGTTGATGCCATTTTAAATGTCACTGCAAAGCCACATAAAATGTAAGGTAGTGGTGGATAAAGTGACCTTTGTGCTGAAAAACCTCTAAATCATTATTGGTAATCTTTCCCAATTACTCATTTCTTTCTTTTCGCTAATTAATTTTGCTCAACAGACGACAACAGTAACCAGAGCTTCTTGTCGGATGCCTATCAGTCCAATAACAAAGTGGACAGCAGCAGTAACTCTAGTCCGCAGCACGCCAGCAGTGCCGTCAGCCCCTCTCACACCCCCTACTTCCGCACAGAGGACTCCCAGCCACCCACTCTGGGACAGGAGACCATGGAGGGTAAGCTACCGTTAGAAGTGCATTATTTAGTATTGTATGTGTGTTATAATTGTAAGTGGTTTTGGACGCAGCCGATGTCTTTTTCGCATCAGTAGGCACTATAATAATAATAACGATAAACTTAATATTTACTTAATATTAACATAATGTTGACTAATAATTAAAAAATTAGATAAAAATAAAGGCTAAATCAGAAAGCTTGTATAAGATGTCAGTTGTTTGCAGCAAATATTATGGGTAAATTAAAGAGTCATTACATTCTTGTCAGTGACAATGGCTGCGTTCTCATTACCAGGTTAAAGTGGCTGATGTCCACACAGTCCTGATGTTTTCAGGGCTGTGTGGACACGCAAATCGGATCTTTTCAAATCCGACCTGAGTCACTTTAGGTCCGCTCACATTACGTGCCTCGTTGCTCAAATCCAATTTTTTGCTCAAATCCGATCTCTCTGACATCATGGTTCACACTCGTTTAGGTAAGTGATTCAAATCCGTCATTAATGCGATGAACCGGCGTCCTGAAATGACCCTCATGAGCACATCCTACTCAGTAACGTCACGTGAATGAATCACGTTCATCATCAGCACAAACTAACAAGCAGAACGAGCTTCACTGAGAAGATAATTAACTCTGATCAGCTCTCAGCTTCATTATTAGAGCGAGACGAAGGAGAAAAAGGTGAGATGAGCTGCTTTTCCACTGTTTACAGGCTTTAACTTCTGTTCGGCGCTGCTGCCATAGTAACGCTGAATGATGGCGCAGTGGAAAAAAAGCACATGAATTGCAATCTGAGCGTCACATTAAGGATACGTATCCGATCTAGGACCACATATGAAAGCGGCTCAGTTCGGATTTGAAAAGATCAGATTTGCATCCACACAGTTCTGAAAACATCAGATCTGAGTCACATTAGGGCAAAAATCTGATTTGTGCCAGTTTAACCTGGTAATGTGAATGTAGCCTTTCGTATGTGGTCGTAGATCAGATACGTATCCGATTCGTGGCCATGCGATCGTAATGTGACGTTCAAATCGGAATTCATGTGGTTTTTTTCCACTGCGCCATCATTCAGCGTTACCATGGCAGCAGCGCCGAACAGAAGTTAAAGCCTGTAAACGGTGGAAAAGCAGCTCATCTCACCTTTTTCTCCTTCGTCTCGCTCTAATAATGAAGCTGAGAGCTGATCAGAGTTAATTATCTTCTCAGCGAAGCTCGTTCTGCTCGTTAGTTTGTGCTGATGATGAATGTGATTCATTCACGTGACGTTACTGAGTAGGATGTGCGCATGAGGGTCATTTCAGGACGCCGGTTCGTTCACATTAATGACAGATTTGAGTCACCTAAACGAGTGTGAACCATCATGTCGGAGAGATCGGATTTGAGCAACAAGGCGTGTAATGTGAGCGTAGCTTATGAGTGATCATATTCTTGTCAATTATCAATTATTACATTACATTTCCACTTTAGGTGACATAGGATCCTTATTAATTTAACTCATTATCATGTAATGTTATACTTTTAGCTTCAGTAACATACAAGGTTTTTTTAATGAAACATAATTACATGTTACACTTCTTCTTATGTGAATCTATAACACATTTAACACATTTAATCAAACTCTGCACACAGAGCCGTCAATGACCAGCAGTGAAGTTACAGATGAGCCACCGACTTTGATAAAAGAGGATTTACTGCCTCTTTCTGCTCAGGTAATGTACAGCAACTTCCCAGCAGACCCTTCTTTAAACAATAACAGTTCAGTTGTAGCTTAGCAGGTGTAATCACTTTGACAGGCTTTCAGAAGTTTGCAGTATAAATCGGATCATAACTTTAACCGATATCTCATTAGTTTGTTGGAGGGAGGGATTGTTACCCATTTCCTAAACCGAAGACACCAGTGAAGGACGTGCGCAAAACTGTGCCGACTAAACTAAATACCATATGAAAGGTGCATAATCTGCTCCACGGCTAAATTAGCTAATCAGTTAACCACCTAACCAGTGTCACCAGTGTTACCTGACTGGTTTTGGTATTATATGTAGCCTCCTTGTTTCTACACTCATTGTCCGTTTTATCAGCTCCACTTACTATATAGGTGCACTTTGTAGTTCTACAGTTACAGACTGTAGTCTATCTGTTTCTCTGATACTTTGTTAGCCCACTTTTACCCTGCTCTTCAGTGGCCAGGACCCCCATGGACCCTCACAGAGCAGGTACTATTTGGATGGTGGATCATTCTCAGTACTGCAGTAACACTGACATGGTGGTGGTGTGTTAGTGTGTGTTGCGCTGGTACCAGTGGATCAGTGTCCACTCTATTAGACATACCTGCCTTCCACCTTGTAGAGAAAGTAGCTCATCTAGTCTGTCATCGGTTGCTGTTGCTTCAATATTTTTGGTGCTGAGAATGACCCACCACCCTGTGGGGGATATGACCATTGAAGAACAGGGTAATAAGTAAGTAAGTAAGTAAGTGGAGCTAATAAAATGGACAGTGCATGTCGATACAGGTAGGTAAATGTATCTATCTAATCATGCATTTACTTAAGATGGTGCTGCTCTTTAACTTTCACTTTCACTTCTGTATGGTTTGTTATTTGATAAGAATTCTCACTTTTTGACTCTGGTCTGTTGGTCAAGAGGGTTTAGCCTCTGTCCTTATCCTTTCAGTGCTATTAAGTTGCTGGTAGAATATGATATTTTGTAAGTAGCCTTCAAATACATACTGAAGACTCTTTCTGAAATTGTGAATATATTGCTTTAAGTTACTAAGAGTTAATCCCTCATACATAATCCACCGTTGCCATTAAAGACTCTATACTGGGTATGGTGGGCTTGAAAGCTTGTCAGTGGTAGCATCAGTAACAGCAGTTGATACTTGTTTATGAAGCGTACTGTAGATTGGATATTACATAGGAAATTTGACTATTACTGGTTATTACACTGTTGTATGCAAATGTTTGGCCACCCCTGGTCAAAGTTCATGTTTTGTTGCTTTTTCAAGTGACAGTAATTTAATGCACATCCTACTGCAGAGTGAAATGTGGCCCTGGGTCAACAGGGGAGGTTCTTAAATTGAACTTGTTCAAGTTGTTCAAATTATGGCATGGTATATGTTTATATTGTACATTTAATGCTGTATTTTTTCATGTGTTAAATTCAGCAGGAAAATATAAATTGTGCACTAAAATGAGCAGAACTTGCAATGTTTACGTTTGTTCCAGTCCTGGTCCGGGAGATCGACCACTCTGTAGAACCCATGTGTCAAACATAAGGCCCGCGGGCCAGATCAGGCCCACGACGCAATCCTATCCGGCCTGCAAAAGTATTTTAATTTGCAATTAACATTACCGTGCTTCACAGTGTGCTGCACTACAGTCCCAAGCATGCACTCCAGCACAACGTGTGCTCTGACTCTTCAACAACAGTCTGTGGGACAGTCTACAGCGGTTACACCTCAGTTCTACACAGTTCTACCAGTGATATCACCAAACACACTCGCTGCATTTCAGCTACTGTTGAACCAACATAAATACTTAATGTCAGCTCAGCAGCTCAGAAATTGAGCCCAAGCCTTCAAGTTGCAGCCCAGAAAAGATAGCAGGCGTTTAGTTTAAGCAAATAGGTAGGTTTAAAAGACCACCATCCTGGGGACGTTTACATTTTGAATAATTTAGGTAATATTTCAAGGTCCACTACAAGTGCCTGTATTTTGTTGTTGACAACTTGGTGTATTTTGAATAAACAGTGGTCAGTTCATATTATAGCAAAATTTTAATTAAAAATGAAATAAAAAACATCTGCGTTCTCTGGCCCGCAGATTTGTTGAGAGTTTTTAATATGGCCCTTTTAGTGGTTGGGTTTGACACCCCTGCTGAAGGCTTAGCTCAAACCCTAACCAAACACATCTAATCCAGGCAATGATGGCTTTTAGGGGAATCTGAATATCAGAGCCAGGTGTGTTAGATCTGAACTCTCCAGGGTGGTAGACCTCCAGGACCAGGCCTGGACACCTCTGCTGTAGAGGATGTGTTAAATTATTCTCACTTACAAGATGAACAGAATGTAATTTTACCAGGAGTGTTCGAACTTTTTCACACAATCATTTGGGTTTTAATTTACACATTATTGCTTTTACAGGAGGATGAGGAAGTGGCGGTCGCTCCACCGTTGAAAAGAGTTTGCACAGATGAAAAGTCCGGTCTAAGTTAGTGGCACTGTGATAAGTACAGGTCACCTGGGCCTGCTGAACTGAAAAGGGCAGCCCTGTTGTCCACTTGGACTAGTATCATCTCATACAGATGGTATTCTGTAAAATTTGCAGTTGACAGAAAAACAACAACTTCACAACTTCAGAAGACTGCAAGGCACAAGCTGTGAAATGCTTGGGAAGCTGTTTTGATATCCAAAAGATTTGATATTTCTCCCACTAAATATTGTAATTACTTGAAGAAAAAGCCATTAGTATTACGTTTTGTAAATACAGTTCAAATGAAACTGAGAGGGAACCTAAATGCAATACGATGCATTATGGTTTAACATGCGTATGTTTTGAGTCCTTTTGAAAATCTGCTTGTTTATTTCAGCTTTTATAATTCAGTGTTTCTGCAAAATATCTTCTTTCAATGTCTTTGCTTTATGGAGTTGTTTTACTGCATGCTGCGTGGGACAGTTTCTTACGCCCCAGTCAGGAATGGTTGAAACTGCATGTAAGTGTATTAAAGGTTGAGTTGAGCTAAACAGTCAGTGAAGATGTGAACTCACTGTAGTTCACACAACAAGTTTCATACATACTGAGAACATAACGACAGTCAATTAACACTATCGATGTTTTTTGCAGTTGCAGCAGTTCCTGACTGGGGCTTTATTTATACATGTAAAGCAAATCAAGTTTGTGAACTGCAGACCTGCACATCAAGTATGAAGGTTTTTACATTTCATATGCCTTGATTTTTCCTTTTTACTGTAAATATGATGGTATTTACGTTACCTTTGTAAGAATATTTTGCCATAGAAAAAAATAAAAAATCCATGCTTTCAGATTTCAGTTTACATATAATCTTTCAAATATCCAGCTAATACTGTGGTGGCAAAGCAGTAATGAAATGCATTTTCATAAATTCTTCATAAAACTTCACGACCTGTTCTTGACAGCCACATTCAAAAATCGTTTTATTATACAAATCTACACCGATCAGGCATAACATTATGACCACCTCCTTGTTTCTACACTCACTGTCCATTTTATCAGCTCCACTTACTATATAGGTGCACTACTTGTGTAGTTCCGGCACTTTGTGTTGTGCTGGTCTGAGTGGATCAGACACAGCAGTGCTGGTGAGTTTTTAAACACTGTGTCCACTCACTGTCCACTCTATTAGACACTCCTACCTTGTCAGTCGATGTAAAGTCAGAGACGATAGCTCATCTGCTGCTGCACAGTTTGTGTTGGTCATCCTCTAGTCCTTCATCAGTGGTCACAGGATGCTGCCCACAGGACGCTGTTGGCTGGATATTTTTGGTTGGTGGACTATTCTCAGTCCAGCAGTGACACTGAGGTGTTTAAAAACTCCAGCAGCACTGCTGTGTCTGATCCACTCAGACCAGCACAACACACACTAACACACCACCACCACGTCAGTGTTACTGCAGTGCTGAGAATGATCCACCACCCAAATAGTGCCTGCTCTGTGAGGGTCCATGGGGGTCCTGACCACTGAAGAACAGGGTAAAAGGGGGCTAACAAAGTATCAGAGAAACAGATGGACTACAGTCTGTAACTGTAGAACTACAAAGTGCACCTATATATTAAGTGGAGCTGATAAAATGGACAATGAGCGTAGAAACAAGGAGGTGGTCATAATGTTACGCCTGATCAGTGTTTATCCAAAGTGTAAAAAGGCTGCATCCCTTCAACCCCAACCTCCAGTTCCTTTCCTGAAAGCAATAACACTGTATTTTAGCCTTTGGGTTCACTGTTTACCACCCATCATTCTGTTTATGAACCAGTTTTAATGCCTTCATTATCCAAATCATGTGTTAAAACAGGGAAAACATTAACCTAAGAGTGCAGGAGGGCTGAACGTATGTGGCAGTGTATTGTACAGCACATTCACTGATAGTCTGGTATTAGATAGACCTTTAAACATATGAAGACTATCACTGTTGTTATTATTAGCACCATTTAGTACAAATTGCAAATAATAACTGGCACGTCAAGACAAGTCCAGATCATGCTGTTATCTGGAAAATTGAGGTTGCATCAGCTGTACAATAGCGCCACTGTGTGGCTATTTGGGTGCACTAGCTGCAAAGGAAAGCTTTTCTTGTCCCAAATGACTGATATATTTATAATAAGCTCTAAGATACCTTCTGAATTTTTGTCATGGTTATTTGCAGTGATACAGGTATAGTTGTGTTGGTACATTAATCTTTGCACAGTCCTGTGTTTGGTAATTTTTCATTTCATTCTCTCATCCCTAATTTTTTACCCCCAATCCACCTAGTGCTCTCAAAGAATTAGGCCAGTCGTACATCATTTTCTTTGCTCTAATCACGACCTGAGGTTTAGTAAAGTGATAAACCTTTTTTGATATTTGGCTCTGGCTCTGGTTTGGCTGAATCGTTTTTGGTTGAAGTGATGAAGTACCATCCAGTGCCTTTGGGCAGAGTTGGAGTAGCATGTGTTCAGTGCCTGACCTCACTAATGCTCGTGGCTGAAAGCAATCAAATCCTCACAGCAACGTTCCAACATCTAATGAAAAGCCTTCCCAGATGAGTAGAAGCTGTTACTACGGGGGGAAACTCCTTATTAATATCTTTGATTTGATAAGAATCTATAAACTTGTAAATGTAGAGGTGCTGTATGTTACAGCCACTGAAATGACCATAAACTATTTTTACATAACTGACTGTTTTGGCTCAGTAGTGATTGTTATTATTATGTGACCCTGGTTTTCTTGCAAGTGAGCAAAAAGATCCAGATCTTCAATCACATCATCAGGTTCGCTGACAACATGACTGTGGTGGGTCTGATCAGCAAGAATGGTTCAGAACCAACAACCTGTCTCTGAATGTGGACAAAACTAAGGAGATAGTTGTTGACTTCCGAAGAGTGCGAGGTGTCCACCCCACACTGAACATCACTAGCTCTGCTGTGGAAATCGTCAGGAGCACCAAGTTCCTCGGTATCCACATCACAGAGAACCTCACCTGGTCCCTCAACACCCACAGCCAAGAGAGCCCAGCAAGTCTACCTCAGTAGCTGCTGAGCTCACGTATGTTATATTCTGACTGCGTAACTCACAGATCACAGCATGTTAAATATCTCTGCACCTTATTCTCACTACCTCACGCTCAGAAATGAGTGCTGTGTCGGCGCTGCACTGTTCTGTCTGTTTACTGTGTCTAATGTCTGTTTTATTTATTTGTTTCCAGATTAATGTTTTGCACACTCACGTCTGCACGTTTGCACTTTGTACTGTCTATTTTGTTCCATGTTGCACCATGTTGGTCCTGGAGGAACGTCATTTCGAATGACAATAAAGGCCTCTTGACTAGACTTGATCTTCTGATTTTAAAGTTAAGACTCATAATCACTTCCTTTTGAGCTACTATAAATGTTAATGGTATCGGCAGACCAGGCTACACCTAATCCAAAGCCGCATAAGCATCTTGTTCTTGGAGCAACTTCTCAACATCTGCATTAAAGTGTTTTCTCGCTAGTTACACATGCAGTGCAATGATCATTAAATTTACTGAAGAAACTCTGGTTTTCAACACCTACAGTCATGTTTCTCTTTTTCTGACATATGTGGACAGTACAGGTAAGTGTTACTGTGGAACTTTGACTTTGCAATCATTTATTTAAAAAAAAATAATAATTGATGTCATTTTGTCTGTTGAAAAAGTAAGTAGACCCCTGGCTTCAGTAACTGGTACTGCCCCCTTTTGGCAGAAACATGTAGCCATTTCCTGTAACTGTCCACCAGTTTCTGACATCCACTGGGAGAAAAATTTGCCTGTTCTTCCATGCAGAATTCTTTCAACTGCGCAATGTTTGAGGGGTTTATTGCATGTACAGTTTGCAACACCTTCCCACAGCATTTCAATGGGATTCAGATCTGGGCTTTGACTAGGCCATTCCATAACCACCCATTTCTTCCTTTTGAGCCATTCATGGTGGATTTACTTGTATGTTTGGGATCGTTATCTTTTTAGAAGGTCCACTTCTTCAGCCTCAGCTGTTTGACAGATGGTCTCAGATTCTCCTTAATCACTCTCTGGTATGAAAGAGAATTCATAGTCAATTCTATGCCTGCAAGTTGGTCAGGGCCTGAGGCAGCTGCCTGCAGATCCTATGATGACATTTTCAGGTTCTTAGAGACTTTTAGCATCTTACAGTGGCCTAGTCTGGACAAGTCTGCAGTGGTTTTACATCTTTTGCACTTGTGGACGATCTTTCGGGCAGTGAAATGACTGATTTCCAATCTTTTGAACATCTTCTTAAACCCCTTCCCAGATTCATAGGCATTTACAACTTTCTTCATTGAGGCTCTTTTGATCTAAGCACGACGATACCACATAATCCAATAACGAAGAGCAAACCAGACATGATATCTGAGGTTTAAGTAAGACAAGTTACTTACACTGCTGATTTCTTTACAGCAGTGGTGATAGGAACCAGGGGTCATGATGTCTATAAAACAAATATAGCCATTTTATTTACTATCCAAGACCACCAGTGAACCTGTGTCTTCTGAGTTTTTATACACTGACAGTGATAAATTAGTCAATAAGTTTGCTTTGGGGACTATTTTGTCTTACAACGCCATGCAGGTACCCCTCCGCATGAATAGATTAAAACACATTTGAAGCCAAAACTTAATATATCACAACACTATCAGAATACAGATATCAGGCAACATACATCAAACTATTTCATGTAATAACTTAATGTGAGGAGGCATTAAACTCTTCAGACGTCTGGTTCCTATCACCACCACTGTAAACAATTCTGACCCAGCAAGTTTCTCTAGAACAGAGCATTTCGCACCAAACCACTCTGGGTAGCTCTGTTTACATCTCAACCATTTAATTATGTATATTTTTTTGAGAAATCGGTGGAGTTCCCCTTTAGGTGAGGGGAACAGAGGGAGCAGTTACTTTTTCACACAGGGCCAGAGTGACAAAAAATGTCAAATGTACAACTATTGATAGAATTTCATCCAGTCAGAAAGAGAGACAGTGAGGAATTGATCTATAAATGAAACCCTATTGTTTCTCCTCCACCGCTACAACGCCGCCCTCCTTCAGCGGCTCGTTTAAAAACCGACGTATGACAATTAGGCGCCATTCTCGTGGAACTGCGTCTGATGTCATAACGGTGCTGTTGCCAGCTTTACAGCGCGATCGTGGGTTTAAATATAGTCTACTTTTCTACCGAGGTGTCACCAGCTGCCCTTTACCCCCTCATTCCCAACCTAACGCCGTCCCCGGTTGTATTTTCTCTCAGGGGTGCCGCTCTCGTTAAGGTAGACAGGGTCTGTTGATAGACAGCTGAGCGAGCCAATGAGCTCCCCCTGCTACGGGCGCGGTATCTGAGGAGCCAATGGGCGGCGGTGGTGGGTGGGCCGAAGCGTCGCGACGCCGCTTGCTGCCGGGGTAACGGAGTTTTTGGGGTCGTGAGGAATGTTGCCGGTGAAGTAGGATCTCCCGCCATTTTTCAACCAGGCTTATTTGTTGTTCTGAGCTGATATATCCCGCAGCGGGAGGCAGACGGTGTCGGGAGCTCCTATAGCACGGGATAAGGAGATTGCCCGTCACCGCGGGGGAAGGAGAAGGCCGAGAGCATTGTGGGACGGTTCAGAAAGCGCGCCATACGCCCTCGGACGGACGCCTCTGTTTTCCCGCGAGTCGGAGGGGCCAGTCGCGCCCGCGTCCCGGCTTTCAGAAGCTTCCCCTCAGCGGCACAGCCGCCTCTCTCCCTTCGGACAGCTTAACGTCAGCAGATCGGTCGCTGGCTATGCTGCAGTCGGCTCCCAGGCTCAGCGCGGCGAGGCGAAGCGGCTTATAACCCCTAAGTGTCTTGTTATTGTTTTTCTCCTTTTCAAGCTGCTAGCTTATCTTAGCCTAGCCTAGCCTAGCCTAGCCTAGCCCGGCCCGATGCGTTGAATGTCGGAGGGGCGAAACGTGTCTCAGGGTCTCGCTGGATTCCGGAGTTCATGATCGGGCTCGTGTTTTGACGCGGGATTCAGTGCTTACGAGGAGGTTCGATTGCTAATCCGAGTGAACGATGGCGCCGCTGCTGGGCCGGAAACCCTACCCGCTGGCGAAGCCGCTGGCCGAGCCGCCGGGCCCCGGAGAGCAGGTCTACACCATCGAGCACACCAAGGAGGCCTTCAGGAACAAAGAGTATCCTTTCTCCCTCAGAGAGCCCGCCAGCCGCTGTTGCTCCGCGCAGAGAGGCGAACGTTAGGACGGGTCTAACCCGCCCTCCGCGCTCGACTTACGGCCGGGTGTTGTTTTTTTTGAAAACCGGCTTCAGGACTGTTTGTTTTGCTTTTGCGTGCGTTTGTTTGTTTGTTTGATCTCCGCGTAGGAGACGCTTGGTTAGCTTTCGCCTCAGTGATGCTGTCTCCTCGAAGCTAACCGGCTAACGTGGTAATGCCGCTAAGCGCTGGCGTGATTTCAAGAGGTCGAGCGTTTTGGGGGATTATGGAGGCAATGGAAGGAGGCAGACTCCGGCTGGTCGGCGTTTAGTGCCTCTCATCTGCCTCCGTTCCGAGCGAGTTAGCAGACGTTAGCGAGCGAGCTAGCTGGCTGTCAGGTCGCTTTCTCGCGAACCCGCGTTTTGCTATCACTCAAGCTTTTGCGAGACCCGAGCTAGCATAGCACACTCGCTAACCCGGTCTCTTGTGGTCCAGACTGTCCGGTGCTTGAAGCATTAGAGTCGTCACACAGGCTGGACCACTGAGTGAGGACAGTTAGCTTTGCTGCTAACGCAATGTCAGACCTTGTGTCCGGCATTGGCGGCGCTTTCGTTTGGTCTCCTCTGGAAAGCGGATGGTTTCGTTTGCTCGGCGTTGGTTGTGGTTGTGAAGATGCGTTGCAGTGACAGTTGGGCTTCTCTAACGTCTCCTCAGGGTCTTTGGACTGTATTGGGGATGTTTATCGTTGTACTACTTGAGTTTTGTTATTGAACTGAACCGTCAGAAGTGTTCTTGCTCACTTTTGCCATTTAAATAGTTCTCATTTTCAGGCGTGAGGTCTGTGTGACCTGTATTGAGTCACTTTCGCCCAGATAAATGGTAGTTAATAGACCAGGTCATGTTTCCAGAGTAAACCTGTTAATGAATTGGTGTAAGTATAAACAGCCACGTGACTGACACTTGTAACCTGTCAGACTGCTTTGCCTCATTGCTTTTCTCCACTCTGAAGCTGCAATCTGGACAGATGTGTTACAGGGATCTTCCAGAGGTGCTTCTCGCCCTTTAATTTTGATCCTATCTGCTCACTGTATGCCTAGTGCTGCTCTTGGGATTCCCCGTGGTTTTATCACCATGTGCTTGCCAGGTGCTCGAGGAAGAAAATGTGCAAAGAAATCCAAGTATAACTTTTACGGTGTGTCTTGTGATAGTGGCAGTGTACTGGCATGGATTTAGAAATATTCCAAATGTGTGTGTTTTCTTTGGAGTGGATGTGTGGCGATGTGTTGCACCTCACATTAAATAACTTTTAATAGAAGAGTACAGCACAGTGTCATGGGTCACTTTAAGTCTGTCATCTCTTCGTGCCAAAGCAGCGTATACTCGCGTCATGTCGTATTCAGATATACGCCTGTCTTAGAGTCTTGGCTGATTCTGCGCCTTTTAATTATTGAGCTCTTCTGCTACACACTGTCATTAATTATGAATGAGGTGCCCAAAGGGCCCAGAGAGCGGAGCTCCACCTGATTAGGCAAGTCAGCTGCTGCCCTGGCTAGACGTCCTTTTGGAAATCAGTGGGTTTTCTGAATGAATCAATATATAGAAATGTAAGATGTAAGAGGGAAACCTGTTTTGTTCTGTCTGTGCACTGTTTATCCTTAACGATGCTGCTCAGAGAGTATGAGGCACGACTGCAGAGATACAGTGAGCGGATCTGGACGTGCAAAAGTACCGGCAGCAGCCAGCTGACGCACAAGGAGGCCTGGGAGGAGGAACAGGAGGTCACTGAGCTGTGAGTAAACCATGAGAGATAGTGTGCCTGAGCCTGTCTGTACTTAACCTCTTAAGCTCGTAGGTATTTTTCGTTTTTTCCGCATACCCAAATCGTAAGGCAAATTATTCAGTAACTGCATGAAATAAATGTAATGTAAAAGTTCTCCTCAAATTAACAGAAAATGTGTTTTCTGATCATAAACATAATGCAGTATGCTTACAGTTTACTGCTGAAAGCCATAAATCTTAGACGCTCCTTGTATTTTTTTTTTTATAAAAATAATTTTTAAAGAGCTGATCACTGAAGAGACGCCGTCTAAGATCCAGTTTGTAGCTCAGATTTGTGGAAAAATGGGTCGACTTTCAGTAGACAAAAAAACTGAGTTCAGCTTTTTTCATTATAAAGTTTTAAAACTACATTACTCATCTGTTGGTCTGGAAAGAAGACAGTTACAGCTCTCATATGACACCCACCTTTAGAATGAAGCTTATGGAATATGAAAGCTCTGAAGTAAAGAATATGACTAAGTACGTTTTGGAACCACTGGTGGTTCCACAAAGTTAAAAAGGTAAAATTGTCTTTAACACTGAAAAGCTGCCCTTTTCTGTAGCTGCTTATCTGCACTGTCCCCTTGCTTCTCTCTCTCTCTGGGTGCCTGTGTGTGTCAAGGTCTCTGTGTATTAGCCTTGCCGTTGTCAGAGGCTGGAGGATCAGCAGAGATCAACCAGCCTCCCATGTCACTCTATTCTGAGTCAAGTGAAAGTCACATGACCCCACCTCCACACTGGGGCTGAACGATTTGTGGAAAATGTCTAATTGCGATTTTTCTGACTGATATTGCGAAATTTAAATAGCAATTTTTTTTTACAATTGAGATTCAGATTTTTTTTTTGGGCCAAGAACACCAGAACATCCACCTTTTTTGGGCTTGAGGCTCGACCCCTGAACATAGCATGTTAAACTGCCAGTAAGTTGTGGTTGTGATGTCACAACACATGGAGGTTTGGTTGCCTCTGATTGGTCTAACTCATCTAAAGGCATTTAACAAACTCTTATTAGGTTCAGTTTCCCCTCTTAAAACTTAGAACATAATTTTTGTTAATGTACACACCTAATAAAGATGGTCATTTAGTAAAGACAGCGGTTCTGTGTAGAACCACAAACACTCAAAGAACCTTTTGCATGCTGAAATGGTTCTTTGCATGGTAAAATAGCTTTTCAGATTGATGGAGAATGTGTTGTATATAGAACCTTTTTGAAAAGAGTTCTCTATAGGACCAAAATGTTCTTCTGTTGTTATAAGTTTGACACTAACAAGCAACAAAGTAACAGACCCTTTTTGATGATATACAGAACCACATACAGCACATTCTCCCATCTGAAGAACCTTTTCACCATGCAAAGAACTTTTTATGCATGCAAATGGGTTCTATATGGAATGACGGTCTGTACTAAAGGACCCTCTTTTTAAGAACCTTGAAGAGCTGTGTTTTAAGAGTGTCGGCTATAATCAAAGAAAGTTGCAGCTCTTGCGATTTGAAAATTGCACTGCTTTAAATTGCGATTTCAATATAAAAACAGTTAATCTTTCAGCCCTAATCCACTCTTTCATTGGCTCTGCTGTTGTCACTCCTTCCAATGTAATAACAGTGCAGATTGAGTCTGTTCTGCAGTCCAGCAAAAAAGTACGGTGGTGTTTTAGGGCCACTGTTAATAAAAATAAAACCAGTAGACTTAGAGAAAAAAGTTGTAATATTTCGAGAAAAAGTCATAATATTTGGAGGATAAAGTGGTCTAACTGTAGGGGGGCTGCCATAACGCGTTGGGGTCTCGGTTGCTGTACTGGCGCTGGAGCTCCACTCACTCCTGTCTCTCTGTGGATCATTTTGATCATCATTCTCACTGTCTGTGAAACTTCATGCCCTCTTTGAATGGTGTTGAGATGTAGCCCTGATAGCCGTGTAGACGACCCTGCCTGAGGTTCTCCTTCAACAACACAGACAGACAGTTTCCTCCGAGTCCGTCTGGCTCTTTATTCTAGATAAACAGTTTCCTGCTCAGCCGTTTCAGCCGGTTCTTATACTAATAACAGGCTGGTGCTGATGAGCAGGAGAGACAGGGAGACTGAGTGTTTCTTTATGGGTGAATCGATATGAAAGTGTAACTCCACCAACTCACCGCCCCTCATTTAACATGAGGAGGTGCTGCCTTCCCTTTGCAAAGGCTTTGGCCACAGTATTGACCTTTCCTGGTGTTAATGCCACTTTAATGTCCTAATTCTACGACTTTTTTCTCGAAATATTACGACTTTTTCTTGAAGTCTACTATTTTTATTTTTATTAAGAGGCCCTAAAGTGCTGTTGTGAAAAAGTGACCTGTAGTGAAAATATCTCTCGCTTACAGTTGATGTAAGTGAGACTGCAAGTGAAACATGGCTGATTCATAGAGTTCTCTTGCATAACACACACACACACACACACACACACACACACACACACACACACACACACAGACATACGTTCACAGCGGAGACCGTGGTGAAGCCTCTGCGTGTGTGCCTTAAGCACTGCCCAGATTGGTATGGTCATGTTTCGCACAGCTCCCTCTACTGACCCAAAAAAGAATAGTCAAACTTTGTCTATCTGTATTCATTTTTATTTAGTTTCCATAACAACTTCTCTCTCCTTCTTTCATGGCTTGGTCTCATTAAGTCTCGGATTTGTGGAAATATTCAGAGTTCTGACATCACACTGGAGTTGGTTCTGTGTGAAGATCTGTTTCGCGTCTCCACAAATGCGTCAGACCCAGTGTTATTTTAAAAAAGCCGCAATTAAGTAAATGTATCTGTGGCTGTTCTGTAACGTTACCCTGATAATTCGAGAAATATGCCTGAACGATACTTGTGGTCCTGTGCTTTCCCAGGCTGCAGGAGGAATATCCCGTGTGGTTTGAGAAGCCAGTTTTGGAGATTGTGCACCACAACACAGTGTCCCTGGACAAACTGGTGGATCTGGCCTGGGTGGAGATCCTTACCAAGTACGCCGTGGGGGAGGAGTGCGACTTCCTGGTAAGAATTTTAAGTGCAGACTGGAGCGTTGCCACAGATACAGCAATTTCCTGTGATTACCCAAAGAAAAAGTTAAACGCTTTGGGTTTTTTTTGCTTTCAGGGGGAAGAGTGGAAGATTTAATTTCTTAATTGTTTCTTATTATAAATATCAGCCTTTTTTGGAGCACAGAGCTGCATCATTTAGGGTTTAGATTTGTTTTGTAAATCAGAAAGAATAAAAATAGTTTGAAACTTCTTATTGTTTGAATTATGAATGAGCATATTTGGAAATATTCATCTCACTAGAGATGGTACCCGTCTGATATCGGCAGAAAATGCTAGATTGGACAGCGGAGAGGAAAAAAAAGAATGAATATGGTCAAATCTTACAACAAGTCTAATCTGAAATGGCACACTTACATTGTGTGTCATATTGTTAGTGTTAGCAGGTTGTTTGAGCAGCATAAGCTATGTTCACGTTACAGGCCTTAATGCTCAAATCTGATTTTTTGCTCAAATCCGATCTCTGACACAATGGTTCACGCTCGTTTAGGTAAGTGATTCAAATCTGTCGTGATGTGACGAACCGGCGTCCTGAAATGACCCTCATGAGCACATCCTTCTCAGTAACGTCATGGCGCTGCTGCCATGGTAACGCTGAATGATGGCGCAGTAGGAAAAAAGCATGTGAATTCCGATGTGAGCATAACATTAAGGTTGCATGGCCACGAATCGGATACGTATCCGATCTAGGACCACATGTGAAAGTGGCTCAGGTCGGATTTGAAAAGATCAGATTTGTGTCCACACAGCTCTGAAAACATCAGATCTGAGTCACAAAAAAATCAGATTTGTGCCACTTTAACCTGGTAATGTGAACGTAGTCATAGTCTACTTTTAGGTGCTCATCTGAAGCAAAAACCTTAAGGTAAAAAAGGCGCATTTTAAAGCTTTGTAGTTTTTACAGAAGTAAATATCAGTGTCGGCAGATACTCAAGGTTTCAGCACTGGAATCAACAAGAAAAAGTGGCATTTTGTTCAGTCTAGTGTTCGCTGAAAATTCTAGCTAAAAATTAATATTAATCTCTTGGCTTGATAACTGATAATCAGGTCTTACTAGCTGCAGTTGCATGTGTTCTGATTCGTAAGAGGAAGAGAAATTGGAAAGTGATGTTTAGAAACTCATTGCAGCGACCAAAAACATTCAAATGAAGGTGGGGATGTAAAACAGCAGTCCCAGGCAAGTTATAAGATTACTTATGCTCTGCTCTTTATCAGCTGTTGCAGTAAGATATGAAAATAGTGGTGTAACTGTTGGAGAATATGGCATGGATGCATTAGCTGTATTGAAGTTTCTGAAGGCAGTTTTGTCTTTTTCTGTACTTAGTGGAAGCCTGTGGGAGGTGTGTTTGCACTGTCTTGCATAAACAAATGTTTGTCTTATATTCCACTCTCATTCACTTATGTCTAAATTTCCTCTCCTTCTCAGGTTGGTAAGGATAAACGTTTGCGGGTGAAGGTGGTGAAGATTCACCCGCTGGAAAAGGCTCAGGAGGAGCAGGCAGAGAAGAAGTTGGAGGGAGCTTGTGATTCCCCGTCCAGCGACAAGGAGAATGCCAGCCAGGAGAATCAGAAGAAGGAGCAGCCAAAAGAGGAGGACAACAAGAGAGACAGCCTGTGTAAGACACAAGTGTAGCTGTGGTTTCCAAAGACATTAACTGTATACAGTGATCAGGCATAACGTTATGACCACCTCCTTGTTTCTACACTCATTGTCCATTTTATCAGCTCCACTTACTATATAGGTGCACTTTGCAGTTCTACAGTTACAGACGTTTGTTAGTTTGTGTGTTAGTGTGTGTTGTGCTGGTCTGAGTGCATCAGATACAGCAGTGCTGCTGGAGTTTTTAAACACCTCAGCGTCACTGCTGGACTGAGAATAGTCCACCAGCCAAAAATATCCAGCCAACAGCGTCCTGTGGGCAGCGTCCTCTGACCACTGATGAAGGACTAGGGGATGACCAACACAAACTGTGCAGCAGCAGATGAGCTATCGTCTCCGACTTTACATCTACAAGGTGGACTGCAAGTAGGAGTGTTAATAGAGTGGACAGTGAGTGGACACAGTGTTTAAAAACTCCAGCAGCACTGCTGTGTCTGATCCACTCGTACCAGCACAACACACACTAACACACCACCACCACGTCAGTGTTACTGCAGTGCTGAGAATGATCCATCACCCAAATAGTACCTGCTTTGTGAGGGTCCATGGGGGTCCTGACCACTGAAGAACAGGGTAAAAGGGGGCTAACAAAGTATGCAGAGAAACAGATGGACTACAGTCTGTAACTGTAGAACTACAAAGTGCACCTATATAGTAAGTGGAGCTGATAAAATGGACAATGAGCGTAGAAACAAGGAGGTGGTCATAATGTTATGCCTGATTGGTGTATATAGATTGTTGTTCTCTGGGTTTGTTCATTGTATTATTTGATGTTTTATGTCTTTTTTTTTTTTAATTTTATTTATGTATTTTTACCCACATTGCACGCTCATTTGTTTTTTTCTGTGTCCTAGTGAGTGATCGGGCGCGGCGCTCACCCAGAAAGCTCCCGACCAGTATGAAGGAGGAGAAGAAGAAGTGGGTGATGCCTAAATTTCTGCCTCACAAATATGACGTGAAACTCCTCAATGAGGACAAGGTGATCAGTGACGTTCCGGCTGACAGCCTGTTCAGAACAGAGAGACCCCCTAATAAAGAGATCATGCGCTACTTCATCAGACACTGCGCTTTGAGGCTTGGCATGGGAGAGAGCGCCCCCTGGGTGGTGGAGGATGAATTGGTGAAAAAATTCAGCCTACCAAGCAAATTCAGTGACTTCCTCTTAGATCCGCATAAGGTAACGTGCTTATTTCACCGAACAGATGTTCCACAGCAGTGATCAGTAATTGTTAACATGGTGTATTGGCTGCCTCTGGACTAGTTCTGTGCACAAAAATATATTCTATTCATGAGTCAGTGTTACAGCAGAGGTCTTCAATGGTGCCTTCGCATTTTTATACAGATTTTCATTGTTATACCTTTGAAAATGCAGATGGTTTTGTGTAATGCTGTATTTCACCAAGTGCACCATAATAATGTAGGTTTTATATGCATGTAGTTTTTGGCAGAAAATCCTTCAGCCAAGAGAAAGAGTCTCAGCTCTCCTGAGGGAAAACCCAGCAAAAAGCTAAAAACTTCAGAGTCAGGGCCGGAGACAGACGAGAAAGGAGAGAAAGAGAAGAAGAAAAAGAAAAAGAGAGACTCTCAAAACATGCCTCTGAGCCCAACCCTTTGGGCAAATATGCAGGTATGTCTTTTTACGTGACACATTGCTTCTGATGTAATTTCTACACTTTTTCTTAATTTTTAAAAGGTCATTCAAAGTGTGAATTATGGCACAAAGATGTTTTTCTCTTAACCTCTTATGTTCGTGGGTATTTTTCGGTTCTTCTATCTGAATTTACCTGCCCAAATCGTAAGGCAAATTATTCAGTAACTGCATGAAATAAATGTAATTGTTTTTTTTTTTAAAATTAGCAGAAAATGTGTATTATGATCATAAACATAAGCATATAGCATTACAATTTACTGCTGAAAGCCAAAAATCTTAGACGCTCTTTGTATTATTTTATAAAAATAATGTTTACAGAGCAGATCACTGAAGAGACGCCATCTGTTTATAGTTTATAGCCCAGATTTGTGGAAAAATGGGTCGACTTTCAATAGAAAAAAAAATTGAGTTCAGCTTCTTTTATTATAAGGGTTTAAAATTACGTCACCCATCTATTAGACTGGAAAGAAGACAGTTACAGCTCTCATACGACACCCACCTTCTGAATGTAGCTTATGAAATATGAAAGTTATGAAGAAAATGATGAAGTGTGTTTTGGAACCACCGGTGGTTCCAAGGAGTTAAAAAGGCTAATGGTAATCTTGTTTGCATTAATGAATTTTTAATTTTATTTTATTTTTTTTATGTATTTAGGTGAAGAAAGTGAACGGCTCTCCACTGAAAGTGAAAAACTCAAGCACTCCTAAGAAATCAGAGAGCAAGAAGCTTCCTGACTCCAAGAAGGGTCGCAAAAGCGGTGGAATCAAGACACCAGGCAGCCAGAAAGCCTCCAAAAAAGATGAAAAGGGTGCCAAGAAGCCTAGAATGAAACAGATGACGCTGCTTGACCTCGCAAAAAGTCCCTCAGCTAAAGATAGCCCGAAAAAAAGAGCGAGGAGCTCAGGACCCGGCACCCCGAAACTGGGAAAACCTCTGCCGCCCATGGCCCTGCACCTCTTGCGCTTTTATAAGGAGAACAAGGGCAAAGAAGACAAAAAGAATGCTCTGTCTGCACTGGTGACCAGGGCAGCCAAGACCCTGTTGGCGGAGGACCGTGGACGCCTCCCTGAGGAGCTGAAAGAAATGGTTCAGAAGCGGTGGGAGCGGCTGGAGGAAAAGAGGCGCTGGGCTCTCATGAGTGAGGAAGAGAAGCAGGAAGTGATGCGCAAGAAGCGGGAGGAGTTGAAGGAGAAGCTGCGTGAGAAGGCTAAGGAGCGACGCGAGAAGGAGCTGCAGATCCGGCGTGAGCTGCAGCGGCGTTACGAGGACCAGGAGATCGAGGGGAAGAGCCTACCCACCTTCCGATTGGTCGACATGCCTGAGGGCCTGCCCAACACCCTGTTCGGCGACATAGCCATGGTGGCGGACTTCCTCAGCTGCTTCTCCGACCTCCTGATGCCGGACGACCAGTACCCAATCACAGCCCAGGCCCTGACTGAGGCCCTGGCTGCAGACAAGGGTGGCTTCCTTTACCTGAACCGTGTGCTGGTGGTGCTTCTACAGACGCTGCTGCAGGACGAGCTGGCGGAGGCCTACAGTGAGCTTGACATGCCTCTCTCTGAGATTCCGCTGACCATGCACTCGGTGTCCGAGCTGGTGCGCCTTTGCCTGCGGCCTTCGGATTCGCAATGCGACGAGAGCACCCGCAGCTCGGATGAGTGGTCTGGTGGAAGCAGCTTTGACGATGTGGTCAGCAGCGAGTTACTGGAGCGTCTGGATACGGCCGAGGTGTTCGAACTCACCCCTCCAGAAAAGGTGAGCCTGTTGGTGGCGCTGTGCCACCGCATTCTTATGACGTACTCAATTGAGGATCACGTGGAAGCCATGCAGCAGCGGGCAGCCGGGCTGTGGAGGGAGCGGCTTGCCACGCTCAAGGAGGCCAACATCCGCCGGAAGGCCGAGAAGCAGAGGCGCAAGGAGCAGATGTTGGCTGCAGGGGGCGCCACTGCTAAGGCAGAGGATGGTGGTGGGAAAGCGGAGAAGAAGAAGGAGGGGGGCGCCAAGAAGGAGCCCGTGAAGGCCAAGACGGAGCCGGAGGACATGATCAGCACTGTGAAGAGTCGCAGGCTGATGTCTATCCAGGCCAAGAAGGAGAAGGAAGAGCAGGAGCGACAGAATAAAGGTGTGGAGAAACAAAAGAAAAATAAACAGAGCAAAATGTGTGAATAGACTGGGAAGGAGCATTTGCAGAAAGGACAGTGAATTAGTATTGAAGTAATGACAAAATTTAAATAGAATCATTAAGGATGCACAATGTGTTTGGACTCATTGGTATCAGCAGATGTTTGCTTAAAAAAAAATTTAGCAGCCGATATTTCTAACCGATATCAGGCGTGTTTAGGCCACACTGGGCTGCAGTACTAAAATGTCTGCATTTGTAAAAGTCTAAACATAAATTTCATTTCTCTGTAATGCTAAACGAGGTGAATTCAATTCCCGTTCCTTTATTTTATAAATGTTTTGTAGCAGCATCTGCAGATATACATGAAAAATATCAGAGATATGCATCAGCCCAGAATTCTCAATACCAGCCATTACCATAACCGGCTAAAAGAGTCCTAAATTGCAGAAAAAATGGACACAAATAACCTTAAGAGTAAAGGGCATTCAGCCTGCAGCGTTCATGGTTACTGTTTCGGCCAGAAACAGTCCAGACTGTTTAGAAATACACAGCCAATGCCCGTAGCAATTATATCTAATTGACAGTGTAAATAGGTTTTTAAGGTAAATAGTAGTTATGGAGTAATATGATAGTCTGTTTGTGAGAGGTTTGCCTTATGTTGATGCCATGTGTTTGGATGTAGAGCGAATGGAGAAGGAGGCTGAGGAGGAGCGGATCCGGAGGCAGAGGGTTGCGGCAGAGCGAGCGTTCCAGGACGGCATCGCTAAGGCTAAGCTTGTTATGAGGAGAACGCCACTAGGCACCGATCGCAACCACAACCGGTAAATCCACTAGTTACTAAAACGCAGGTCCAGGTTTGTTCCCTCTGTAGACAGACTCATTAATCAATGTCTGTGTTTACATGCAAAGATTTTTGCCAATCCGATTGAATACATTCCAATCACAGATTAAGACTGAGGTGTTTATGATCACTCTAATCAACAGTCTGATGGAAAGTCTCTGTTTACATGCTCACTACAAGTAATCCGATCCAAAATAACGCATGTGCGTAGAGAACCGCTTAGTATAGACGTTACCATGACAACCAGCATCACCTGAGTCCAGTCAGAGTGAGGTGAGCAGCAGTGAGCAGTGCTTGTGTTTTTAATCACTTTAAAATGATGTCAGACTCAGGAAAACGTCCTTCACATGTCCTTATTAAAGAAGGCCGAGAGGAAGACGTCGTGTTCTGAGACACATAAGCTGGACGTCCGTCCCACCGCCGTCTTTTAAAGATCAGAGCATAAACTTCGTCTCCTCTGCAGACCAGTTTCTGCTCCGCCATGTTGAACGTTATAAACTTTCACTATGACGTGACGACACATGATCAGAACGGACTTAAACTTTCCGATAGGGAATGTAATCAGATTCAGGCGTTTACACGGATATTATTCTTCTATTTAACAGATTATTTACAGGATTACCCACCTCATTGAGTCGGAAAGAAACTGTATTCTGAATGGCCTCAATCAGACTAGACTATTCCGACTGAGGTGTTTACATGGACGTGTTCTATTCCGATTGAGCTATTAGTCGGAATATTAACAGATTATTAGGCTGCATGTAAACGTGGCTAATGCTTGATCAGAATATTGAATCCTAGAACAAAGTCAAGCGTCATTTCATGATCTAAATCGGTCGAAAAATTGAGGGTAGCAGACGAGTCCTGTGACATTCTAGCAGTGAAAACATTCACTGTGGATGGTTTGTTGTTGCTCAGCAATATATCAGACAACAGTGTGCCAGTTAGACCTGTGCCTGTGTTGGGGACTATATAGTGCACTTGCTACTGAGCAATTAAACATATTGATTTTGTAAAACTTTGAAACTGATAATGCCACTCGAGACCTGTCTTGTTTGTTGATATAATCATTAAAGGGTTTTCCTTTCTAGTTGTAACAGTATTTATGACGTAGAACTGCGTCTTTTTCCTTACGCCTTTACAAAGTAGCTTATTTACATTCTGTTTTAAATGTATGTGAAATGACCTGTGAAATGTATGTGATATGAGGCTGCTGTTCATATGTGTCTGCAGGTATTGGCTGTTCTCTGATGTGGTTCCTGGGCTGTATATAGAGAAAGGATGGGTGCATGAGAGCATCGACTATAGCTTCACTCTTCCTCCTCAGACTGAGCCAACACAAGGGCAGGAGGAAGAGGAGGATGAGGAAGAGATTAAGAAAGAAGAGGAGGTGGAGGGTGAGTTTGCCTTTTGTTTCACTCAGGCCGTTTCCGTCGTCTACATGTAAAGGTACTCAGTTGCTTACGGATTTAAACTTGTTCTTCTTGAGAAATCTTACACACATTCCTTTGTTTTTGTTTTAGATGCGGAAAAAGATGATGAGGGAAGCATTGGCAGCGCCACAAACGAGAATGGTCAGCAGGGGGTGCCAGCTCCTGAGACTTGCATAGAGACCACTGTGCCAAAACAGGGCCAAAACCTCTGGTATGAAAATATTAGGAGTATTTAATTAAAAGAATGGCTTAGTATTTTTCTGAGGCATGATATATTCATGCTGAGTGATGTACAGCTCAGCTTTATGCAAAATCCTGCAAATAAAAATACGTATACAATTTAGTGTAGCTTCTCCATTGAGAAAGCTTGACCAGGCCTTTATTGTATTGTGAAAAATAACATCTAAATATTTTTCAGCTAATCTGTGTGCAATTTTGAGGCACGGGTTTTTTGGTTCCACTGGTTATTACTTTCTAGATTTTGTTGACATAAGCCAGTTTAGTTACACGACTACAGCTACTTTATACTGCTGAATTATCCAAATATATGATGTTCAAAAGAAACTGCTATAATTTTCTGAGTCTTAATAGTGAGGTCCCTGTCTTGCATGAACTGAGGTAACAGGTACAGTTTATGCATCATGGTTTACAGGATTTGCTCTCTTCTCAGGTTTGTGTGCGACTCTCCTAAAGATTTAGAAGAGCTAATAGAAAGTCTTCATTCGCAAGGTGTGCGAGAGAGTGAACTGAAACTCAATCTGGAGGTCAAGTAAGTGTTTGTTTATTTATTTAACACCCCCCCCCATGTTTGTGTGTCCAAGTCATTTTGTGTCGTTTCTTTTGGTCCATTCATTATGAAATGTACACACAATGTAAAGGGCAACAAATATTTTCAAATTAAGTCAAAAATGAAAAACAACAAAAATGGAGATTTAGAAATGGAGGTCTTCTTCCGACAGCAGCGATATATACGTTACGTATGTATATGTGTGTGTATATATTTATATAACTTTACAGGAGATGCGATAAACATACTTTACTTTTAATGTAAGTCAATGGAACCAGAAGTCATTTTGGGGCATTTTTTGGTCCATTCATCATGAAATTTACACACAATGTAAAGAGCAACAAATTTTCAAATTATGTCAAAAACTACTGTAAAACGACAAAACTGGAGATACATGGTTTTGTTCTGACAGTAGCAATATGGGTATGGACGTGTGTGTGTGTGTGTGTGTGTGTGTGTGTGTGTGTGTATATGTATGTATGTGTGTGTATAGATGTGTGTATATTCTCCTGCAAATTAAATTAATTTTTAAAATTTGTTTATGTATGAATGACTTTTTCTCTAAGATAATTAAAAATTTTGGTCTTGTCTTTGATACCTCACACTTACTGGTTTGTGCTTTAGATGCCAGGACATCATGCATTCCCTCCACCTGAGCAAGAAAGGCAACTTGGGCCTGCGCACCTGCGACGGAAACGAGGAGCTCCTCAAATATCTGCGCAGCGACATCATTGAAGTGTCCTCTCGCCTGGAGAAGGGTGGACTGGGCTTCATGGAGGACACAGTAGAGTTTGAGGAGCGGGTAAGGGGCTGTGGAGAGGGTGGGGTGGGGGACTGTTTTGGCCGAAGTCGATAGGCCAGAGGTTTTCTGCCTGAATGGCTTGGGTTGTTTTGTACCCAGTCCTGTTAATTATGCTTTAGATGCTCGGATTCCACGTCAGGGGTTTTCCCGATCTGCTCAGTCTGACAAGTGGATTGGATTTTTAATAAAACAAATGGATTCTTTTTAGAAATATTACCAAATATAAACACATACACTAGACTTGGGTGATAAGGCGATGTAATCAGATATTGTTCATGATGCACAAGTAACGTGATACTTGCTGTTTTGGGAAAATCAGGGACTAATTTACCATTGAACAGCTTGTAAAGAGGGGAATTCACAGTCACGTTTGAGTTTTGGTCAGTCAGTTTTAGAGAGAGAGAGGGGTTTGTTATGAAGCTGCCTGTTAGTTCCCTCTGTAATGCTAACTTTACTGCATGGCTCGTCACCTTTTACTTGTATTACTTTATCTTAATATAAGCTTGGAATTGAAAATTGGTTTGTGCTTTGTAACTTCAGTTTGCATCAGAGTGACTTGCTGCAGTGGGAAAAGAAAAACAAGCTTAAGAGTTTGAATATTACCGTAGAGCAGTTAGCACTATTATTGAGAGAAACCTTAGCAATATAATTGCTACTCATATAATAGGTAACTTTTTACAAAAATATTGGGTAAATTATTTTTAGATATTGTTCCCGTACAATATCTAACCTACAAATACACAAATCTCTCAAGGGCATTACATTTAATCTTACAATAAAATTATTACTATTCTTACAATTATTATATAACGTATTATATAAAATGTACCTTTGAGGGTACATTTACATTATTTGTACAGCATCCAAACTGTATAGTACCTTTGTTTTCTGATACTGTGTGTTTAGGGCTCCTGAGAGCGAGCTGCAGTTTTTTTTTGTTCATGCATGCGTTCTCAGCTGTTCCTGTAAACTTTTGAGAATCTATTTATTTATATAATTTTTTTTTTTTTTTCCAGGTGCGAGGCCTGGAGAAGCTGAAGGATTTTGGCGAGTGTGTGATCACATTGCAGGCAAGTGTGATTAAGAAGTTCCTGCAGGGCTTCATGGCTCCCAAACAGAAGAAGAAGAAGAAGCAGGGAGGGGAAGAGAGTGGGAAGACCGAAGAGGTGGACGAAGAGAAGAAACTGGCGGAGGAGGCTCGGGTGAGTGAGTGCGTATGTATTTGTGTCCAATGAGAGCAGCTTTTTGTGCATCTCGGATGAATGTGGATTTCTGTTTCAGCAGAATTGCGGCCCTAATTGGGTGCAGTCCACATCACGTTGAACAGTAGTTTTCAACCCTGTTCATTTACATTTACAGCATTTAGCAGACGCTCTTATCCAGAGCGACTTACAAAAAGTGCTTTGTCTGTCTAGAGAAAGTATCTTCGCTAGTTACCGATAGGTTAGAGAGAAAACCAGTCCTGAGCTCAGATACTGCTAGAATCAGAAAGTCATTGACGCCTAGTGAAAAAGGAACAGAGTTAAACACAGAGCAGTGCTGTACAATACATTACAATCAATACTTAACTCAGCGCTCATTTAAGTGCTGTATAAAGAGACGGTCTTCAGTCGTGTTTGAAGACAGTGAGAGACTCTGCTGTACGGACAGCCAGTGGGAGTTCGTTCCACCACCTGGGTGCCAGCACAGAAAACAGTCTTGATGCTTGCCTTCCGCGCGCCTTGAGGGATGGCAGGTCAAGCCGAGCTGTACTCGAAGCTCGAAGGGCTCGTGGTACAGTTCGAGATTTCACCATTGCCATCAAGTAGGGAGGAGCTGGTCCATTTTTGGCTTTGTAGGCAAGCATAAGGGTTTTAAACCTGATGCGTGCAGCTACAGGAAGCCAGTGAAGGGAGTGCAGCAGTGGGGTGACGTGGCTGAAGTTCATACTCTGCTCTGACAGTCTTGATTGAACGAATCAGCTAGTTAACAGCCTTTCCTCAGTTTGTCTGAGATTCAGATTAAAATTTTTGTTTAAATAAATCTTCTTGACTCTAGGTGGCGACAGCAGTGGAGAAGTGGAAAGCTGCCATACGTGAGGCGCAGACCTTCTCCCGCATGCACGTCCTCCTCGGCATGCTCGATGCCTGTATCAAGTGGGACATGTCGGCAGAGAATGCTCGCTGCAAGGTGTGCCGCAAGAAAGGTAAGGAGCTCGACGCAGGTTTAAGCCGTATCAAATATTTAAGTCATGGTTTTTAATGAATCCACTTAAAATGAGGACAAATAAAGAAAGGCCATTATTCACAAAGCTTGTGAGAGTGAGGGTTCAGATCTGTGATATGTTTGGGCTTGAGATCACCATAAAGATTAGATTAGATTGGATTTGGATGAACGGAAAACCAAAGTTCATGTCTCTAAGCTTGTCCATCAGTTCCCCGGGGAGTAGTCCACAAGTCCAGCAGTAAAACTGCTGTGGCCAAAAACGAGCAAAAAGCCAAAAAAACCCAGACTATTTGAAAAAAAATAAGAAGTTCCTGTCCAAACAGGAGCTTGCGCTGCATTTACACTGTTCCGGCGCGTCGACGGACGTGAACGTACTCCCCCTCTTCAGCTGGCTACATGTGGACATTAACAAAGACATTCCCTGCATCATCCAATTAAATCACGTCCTGCTAAGTCTAATTTTAATTAATAAATCTGCTGATTTTCTAATAATCAAAAAACTAATTTAGTATGTTATTTTTTTATTTATTTATTTATTTATTTATTTAACACAACGATCAGGCGTAACATTATGACCACCTCCTTGTTTCTACGCTCATTGTCCATTTTATCGGCCGACGCGTCGGAGCAGTGTAAATGCAGCTTTGATCAAAAAGCAAGTAATAAACATACATTGAGGAAAACGTGAGGCGTCCCTTTTACAGCAAATTAGTCAGACAGTTTAAATAGAACATCTAATGGAGCACCTAGGCTACATGAAGGCTGCACCACTTCTTGTGTGTCTTGGTAAGTGCCTAGGTTCTCACCAGGTTCTGTTGTGTGGCAGGGTCACAAACCTACTACTTAAACATCATTTGAGGACTGCAGTGTAGACGGACACTATGGTAGACAACTAGTTAATTCTTTAAATACAAACAGTAGATCTAAATTAATCCCATTTGTTTATAAAACAAAATAACATGGTTTGACTAGGGTTTTTTGGGTTTAATCAGTTTATATAGTTAGGATTAGGGTATAATTGTGTTCATTACTGAGAATTTTCTTGGCTTCACTTTGGCTATTGCTTTTAAAAAATAAATAAATAAACATCAGGTGGTCTCAGATTGAATATTTATACATGGATAGTGTTGGTAATGTGACACAGAATGAAGGAAGTGTGATACTAACCCCGACACTAACCACATTCTTGTTCTTCCAGTAGGCGACGATGATAAATTGATTCTGTGCGACGAGTGCAATAAGGCCTTCCATCTCTTCTGCTTGAGACCGGCGCTCTATCGTGTACCTGAGGGAGAATGGCTCTGCCCAGCCTGCCAGCCAACCATCGCCCGCCGCTCTTCCCGTGGCAGGTGAGAGAACCACACATTCCTGGAATCCATGTGCCAAACACGCACTCGCTCCTACGCAGCAGAACCCCCCTAACGCAACTCTGTTTCTGTGTGACAGAAATTATAACGAAGACACTGAGGAGGATGAAGAAGAGGAAGAAGATGAAGATGAATCAGAAGAGGAAGACTCTGAGGAAGAGGAACACCGGGATACCGGGCACAGCTGTGAGTGTTTTTCGCTGATTTACTTCTGTAATTAACGGTGGATTTTTGCTTGCATACCAGTTTTTCCTAATCGGTTGCTTGTTGGAGTGATCCTGCCCATTCGCGTCTTGGTGCTTAAACAGCTTGTGTTTTGTGTTTCACAGTGAGACCGAGGAAGAAGTTGAAGTCCAAAGTCCAGAACAAGTCAGCGTCCAAGAAAAGCTCTCCTCAGAGTGCCAAACCTACGTCTAAATCAGTAGCTAAAACTGCCCCAAAACCAGCACCTAAAACTGCTCCCAAATCACGGTCGGCTCCAAGCAACCCTGCAGATATTGAAGAACTGGTGAGGAAGCCTTCTGTGGGTGTGGGTGTGGGTGTGGGTGTGGGTTCGGTGTTTGTTTTGTTTCGTTTTGTTTTTTTGTGAATCATACATACGTCGTTGCTCATGAATAAGATTTATCCACTCTAAGTCCTGATAAGCCTGCAGACAAGCATTTATTATTGTTAGATAAAACCTAGAAATATTGTTTTAAGATTTTGTGGTGTTTCATGATGTCATTGGATTTGAGATGGAGGTCGTTTCTGTGTAGGTATATAATGAGAGGTTTGAGATGGAGGTAGTTTCCGTATAGGTATATAATGAGAGATTTGAGATGGAGGTAGCTTCTGTATAGGTATATAATGAGAGATTTGAGATGGAGGTAGCTTCTGTATAAGTAGTGCTGGGACTTCTTTGAAATGTGGCCCTGTTTTTCTGTAGGTGCGTCAGAGCTCCAGATCAGGACAGAACAAACAAGCACAGGAGCTTGAGAAGTGTGAAGAGATCCTTCAGAAACTGATGAAGTTCCGCTACAGCTGGCCGTTCAGGTAATTGCACCAAAACGATCTCTCTCTGTCCGTGTCTCTCTTTCTTTGTCTCTCTCTCAACTGCGCTTTTAAAAGGTGCAAACAATACAAATCCTCAAATGTATAGCTATGCAGCACTCGTGTGCATCTCTGTAGTCTCAGCCACTAGATTTAGCCTCAGAAGTATGTAAACCATCTAAGATTTATTGCATGCTTAGATGGACATGGCTGTCGAGATTTTGTCAGTTACTTTCTCATTGACTGCCTTGTTAACTCACTTCATGCACTTGTTTTATCAGTTGTGGGGAATTGAGCTTTTTTTTCCCAAGTAGTTCCTCGCTCTGCAGTGTGGAAACAGTGTGGCAACAGTAGGACCTTCTTAAGATTTAAACCTTAGATTGAAAAGAGTTCATAGAATAATGTATTGGAATGTAACTTGACAGTCTTTCTAAAGCTGTCTACTAGGTGCTTTTGAGTAGGGCAGTTACCAAACTGAGCCTCAAGGACAGAAGTTGAACACCCGTGCTCCAAAGCATTTAGTAGGTAGTAAATGAGATTCACACGTTTCATTTTTTCACGTGGGACTGTTTTTGTTGGCCCTTTTTTGTCAAGGTAAGTGGTCAGTGGCCACTTTAAGCATCCCGCAGAAAATCAGTCATTTCTCCCGCCTGTGCAGTCCCGCTCACGTCCAATATCTGACAGTTTATTCACAAATACATTATTCTCTGCTGAAATAACACGACAGTCACGCTCATCAGACTGTGAAGTAACTTCACCAAACGGCATTTATTCCCAGTAAACAGAGCAGAAATTAAATCACAGAGCGTGGGTTTTTTTTTTTGTTGTTTTTTTTTTTGCGCTTTGCTGGGCAGCTGTGGCCGTCAGACCGAGGACTCTGCAGTCGCTCTAACGCCTATTCACACATGCTGACTCCGCATGGCAGCGCGAGCACTACAGTTCGGAGGCGCTGGCCTTTCATACATACAGCGTTGTCATGCAGACATTCCTGTTTCTAGACGGATAAATGGTCAGTCCGAAATCAGTCACTCTGCTCAATAAAAATATAATTTTATTATATATATTTGTTTATCCTGGACAGCATTCTGACTTCCGATTAGGCAAAAGTTTCAAGCCTGGTGGACAAACCGGGAAATCTGTTCATCACTAGTATTGCGCCATGAATTACATAAAAATGACCTTTTAAAGTTTCTGTATGGTCATCTGTTCAATGGTTATTGATTTTCATGGCTTACTTTAGTGTATTTAGCTGTGTGACGCATTCTCTAAACACTGTGCTGCTTCAGTGCGGCGTCTGGAACTCTGGGCCACTTCGCCCACGCAACCTGTTTGAAAGCGCTGACCAGTTAACGCGGGCGCCGAAATGAAAAGCAAGACTTTGTGCGTCGCTCACGCTGCACGGACGCAGTATGTGTGAATCGGGCCTATGAAATTTCGCACGTTGTTCACCTGACCGGTTGCTAAGAATGACTTTATTCTTCTTAACTGTTTTACTGTTATATTCATAAAAAATATTAGATTTAGTGATCGTTCTGCTTTATTTAGGCTCTTCATTAATTTGCGGGATTTCTCTTCATGTGTGCTTCCGCTAAAGACCCCCTAAAGGGGTCTAATTTCCGCCTGCTCCCACAAGCCACACTGAAAATTAGTCCCGCGCCACAAGATATTGTGTCTGGTCGGTAGTTTGGTCTAATGGTCTGGCTCGCAAGACTCGCATTTCTCTAACTCTGCTCTTCTTTCCCATCCAGAGAGCCAGTGTCTGCAGAGGAGGCCGAAGACTATCACGACATAATCAGCACTCCCATGGACTTCAGCACCATGCAGAGCAAGTTCAAGTCCTCGCAGTATCGTGGCACGAGTGACTTCATCGAGGACATCAAGCTGGTGTTCTCTAATGCCGAGGAGTACAACCAGCCGGGCAGCAGCGTACTGCAGTTCATGAACCGCACGGAGCAGACCTTCACCGAGCTGCTGCACAAGATTCTGCCGGGGGTCAGCTACATTCGCCGCAGAGCCCGCAAACGCACAGCCACACACCAAGAGAGGGATGAGGAGGAAGAGGAGGACGACGAGGATGAGGAAGACGACAAAGGAGGGAGGAAGATGCAGAACGGTAAGCAGGGCAAAGCGGTGTCAAAAGGCCAGGATGAGAGCAGCGCCGGCCGGTCAGCGAAGCACAGCAGCAGATCGCGCAAACTGCCGGAGAGCGAGAGCGAAGATGAGGACGAAGAGACGACGAAGAGGAAGAGCAAGCGGACAGGGGCCACGTTGAACCGCAAGGATTACCGGGAAGAGGACAGCGACAGTGAGAGGGAAAACAGGAGAACTGGCTTGAGGCGATCAGGGAGGAGGGCGGCGGAGGACGCGGAGGTCAGCAGCGACGAGGACTCGGCCAGCCAGCGACATTCCAAGAGGCAAAAACGCTCACGATAAAGTGCAGGGTGCTTTTTGTGTGTTTCGTACAACAGATTCTTACTCCCTCTTCTCTCCTACCTCCCTCAATTCCAAAAGGCAAAATGGACCCTCATTACATCTTTTGAGTATCAGAAACCCCGCAGTCGTCTTGTGTAGTGTTTGTTTTTTCTCCTCCTGGTATATCACACCTTTTTTTGATGTTTTATGTTCATATTGACAAAAGCAAAAGAAAACTGATTTATATTTGTAAGTCGTTTATAACTGGTGATTTTCTTCTAGCCAGGAAATTTATGATCTCTGAGGAGATGATCTCTCTAAGCGCTTAAGACATTTTCATTTAAAATTTGACCTTAAGCCACTTATTTCATGGAAAAAAAAAAGCATTTGTCGTTTGGTGCACGTCGCCACCTGTCCGGGTCTCATTTTGAAGATGTCAGAATGTCAGGCAGGGCAGCTAATTAAACACAGTCAGCGGTGACTGAATGTTCTGGAGTAATCTGGATGATTATTATTATTTTTCTTTGTTTTTTGTTTTTTTTTGTTTTGTTTTGTTTTTTTTTAAACGATGCTCTAGAATTGAAACCCCAGCTGTTTTTGTGGTGCACCGATACTACTTTGTACTATTGTTATGGAGAGAAACCAGCACCAAAATATTTTTTTGTGATCTTGTGATTTAACTTTTCAGAGTACAAATATGAATGAATAAAGCATTTTTGATCCAGCTGAAATCATGTCTGCTGCATTTGGATAATTTCTTTAAACCTGAGTGTGATTATGGTTAACCACTGATTGTAGTCAGTGCAATGACACAATTTGAACCAGAGGTGCAAATTTAAAAGCCTCTAGAACAGAGAAATTATCATGGTGCTGAGTACCAATGGATTATTTTTCATTAAGTCCACATCTCTATTGTATTGGTGCACCCCAGCTTCAGTCTCTGCTGTTGGAATTCCTTCTGAACTGTTCAGGACTGTGGATTAAACTGACCAGAACTTTTTGTTTTTTCTTTATTTTGTGTAAAACATGCCACAACAGTCTGTTAATTTTTTTTTTAACTTTTACAATAAAGTTTAGTGGAAAAATGTACCCACTCATTTGAAAGAGTGCAGGATGGTCAGTGTCTTGAAGTGTCAACAATGTCGATTGAGTGATTTTGATCATTTTAAAGTCGCTTGTTTGCCGTTTCAACTCTTTCAAGGGTCTAAAACAGTCCAAGACTTCATGACCCCTTTTCCTGGAGATGTTGCCTCTTGCAAACATTAGTTCAGGTGCCGATTTAGTGGAATGTTGAATTATTTTGAAGAGCTTTATTTGATTAGGATTGGAGTAAGCTCTCCAGATTGAGGGGTCAGGGCTAATTAAAAAGACCCTAAAGTGGTTCCTACTTATTTGAAATATCAGGAAGAATTTGGTCATTTGCCATTATCCATGCTGACCTGCAGATGGCAGTCTACCATTGCGTTCATGCTTTGCCAGCACGTCCAATGAGAAAGCTGCTCTTTGCTTGTGAATAGGAAGCTTCATTTAGTCCCTGTTAAATATCGTAAACATGTATTTAGTAACGTGCGGCTTGGTGTGTCCTGTCCATCGGAGCAGACCGGCCCTGTTTTTGTTTATATGGGTCTGTAAATACAAAACTGTGCTTGATAAGTTGCTGGTTGCCTCAGTATCAGACTGATAATTGGATAAGTGATTCATTTCTGTGCATATTTTGCTGAACAGCTGGATGAGAAAAGGCTTTGTACAGATGTACAGACCCACAGTTTTGGTTTTTTTTTTAATTTTTTAAAATGCTGCTTGAACAGAAACCGCTCTCACCAGACATTGACGCTTCTCAGAGGTTTCTAAACCGGCTTAGGCCGAGCCAGGCATGGTTTAATGAATCTCCTAGAACCCGACCGCTGATCCAGGATCAGCTGTAGCCAACCGTGTGTTGATATTGATCAATATTGATTAGTATGTGATGAGCAAAAGCTGCTTCTAGATCCACAACAACTCTCAGCCTAAGGTGTTCGACGTATGTGACCCAAGGGGTGGTCGTAGCAAAACTTTGGCTGCTTCTAAATGAGTCGTCTTGTGATTAAACGAGGAGGAGGAGTCTGATTTTAGATTGGCAGTCGGGCTCTGGGATGCTGAATGATTGCTTAATTAGGCTTTGAGAAACTTGGCTATTATGTCATAGCAGTTTTCTTTTTTTTTCTTGTTTCTTTTTCCTTCTGGTCCACTTGGCTTTTGGTTTCAGCTGCCCATGTTGACGCTGTTAATGATCTCCATGTAAAGGATGGCTTTAGTTTTTAGGGTGAATTCGAAGCAGAAACCAGTCAAAATGCCATACAGGTGCGCGGTTGTAGAGAGAAAGAGCAGAGCCCTCGTGTTTTCTTTTCGTAGCCATGTTTCCATATGTATTTATAGACTACATGCTACATGAACGGTCATGATCGGGATTCCTCCCCTTTTAAGAAAGTGTAACTAAAGAACATTGTTTTTTTTTTTTGTATGATTTTATTTGGAAAGGTGCCCCTAGCCCACCTCGGTCCAGCACTGCCAGTTGTAAAACCTGTAGTATATCAATGGGGGGGGTAGGGGACGGCATTGGGAACCTGAGGTTGATTTTTGTGTTATTTTTTTTTTCTTTACTTTTTAATAAAACCTTGAACAATGTTCAAAGTTTGTCTTGGTCTTTCCTTTCGGAGCCTCCAACTTGTCTTGCGCCTGTGCTATAAAAGAGCAATTGGTGGAGCGAGTTATGAAAGTGGGGTCTGGGCCAAAGCGAGAGTGTATGTTGGCAGCGGCTTTTGGGTCACGCTAGAGGTGTGAAAGCGTGGCAGTCATAACAAGCAGATGAGATTTTCCCCCATTTCTCATCCCGCTGAAAGACGCTTATTTCGGTCTTGACCATTCGTGCCCCCCCCAGCGCTGCCCCTTGCGTCCAAACGAACTGGGGCCCCTGATCTCGAACGTAGAGAAAGAGACGTGCTCCTTTCATTCTTTTAATTACAGGCGCTGGTGTTTTGCTTGGAGCTCTCAGGTGGCACCAGGTAATTATCGTTCCTCGCGCCTCCCGGTCCAGCCTGCCTGGCCCCCAACACTTTCCACTGAGGGAGCGGGAGAGGGGGAGCCTGAAAGGCGAGACGTGGGGAACAAGGGGACCTTCTGTGGAGGATGGATGAAGGGCGGCCTCACAAAGACCTAAGCAGAGGGGAAGGGAGAGGAGAAGGCCTGCAGTGATGGAGTGGAGAGAAACAGCCTGACTGCTGAGATAGATGGGTGGAAGGAAAAGTGGGATCCTGTATGGAGAAAGCAGAAGAACCAAAGAGGAGGAGAAAGTGAGACATGATAGTCTGTCAAACAACATTTACACAGTTTCACAAATATATTTGGTGTCCACAGTTTGCTTCTTTAGTTCAGCACTGCCACTAATGGCCCCACCAGTTAGCACTGTGCAAACTGCACGCCTTAATCTTCACACACTGCTTCTAAATATGAATATACAAATATTTGAGTTCTTAACTAATCTCACATAGACTGGCTCATGTGGTTTCTGTCACTAATACATGCTATATTTTATTTATCTACAACCCCATTTCCAAAAAGGTTGGGACGCTGTGCAGAATGAAAATAAAAATAGCATGCAATGATGTGCAAATCATGTAAACAACATTTTTAAAGGAAAATACTACAAAGACAACATATCAAATGTTGAAACAGAGAAATTTTATTGTTTTTTGAAAAATACAAGCCCATTTCAGATGTTCATTCGTCGGACCACAGGACACTTTTCCACTTCCTCTCAGTCCATTTTAAATGAGCCCAGGCCCAGAGAAGGTGGTGGTGTTCCTGGATCTTGTTTATATTTGGTTTCTTCTTTGTGTTTTAGAGTTTTAACTTGCATTTGTGGATACAGTGATGAACTGTGTTCACAGACACTGTTTTAGAAGTGTTTCTGAGCTCATGCAGTGATTTCCATCATGTCTGTTTTAGTGCAGTGCCACCTGAGGGCCCAAAGATTTTTGGCCTTGTCCCTTACGTACAGAGATTTCTCCAGATTCTCTGAATCTTTTAATGTTATTATGTACTGTAGATGATGAAAAGCAAACATTCTTTGCTGTTTTATGTTGAGAAACTTTATTCTTGAATTGTTGCACTATTTAATTGTGCAGTCTCACACAGAGTGGTGAACCCCTCCTCATCTTTACTTCTGAAAGACTCAGCCTCTCAGGGTGCTTTTTTATACCCAGTCATGTTTCTGATCTGTTGTCAATCAACCCCAATGTTTTTTTGTTTTTTTTTAGCATTACACAACTTTACCAGCCTTGTGTTGCCCTTGTCCCAACGTGTTTTTTGGAACGTGTTGTTGGCATTAAATTCAAAATGGGCAAATATTTTTTGAAAAACAATAAGATTTCTCAGTTTCAACATTTGATATGTTGTGTTTGTACTATTTTCAATGAGAAATAAGTTTTAAATGATTTGCACATCATTGAATTTCGTTTTTTATTTACATTTTGCACAGTGTCCCAACTTTTTTGGAAATGGGGTTGTATAAAAATGGACACAAAGAACAGTTCACACAACAATTCAAACTTGTTTTGTCTGACTACATTTGAGTATGGGGATAATTGTGTTAAAATGGATTATTTATTATTATTATTATTATTATTATTATTATTTTATTTTATTATTCATTTATTTTTTCCCAGGCTAACACTTTAAGCATTTTCATTTAAATCCACCAGTTATTTCAAACAATAGAATTTTGTTTTTACCCACTCCTTGAGTTCAGAAAACAAACTAGGGATGTTTGACTGATGTATTCAACATTATTTACCATGTCATATAATCTAATATAGCGCACAAATACTTCTTTTCTACAGGATGACGATTGTGTGGGATTACAGCACTTCTTCCTCCTAGGCCTGCACATATGCCCTGTCAATCATTCTGAAGACGTGCATGTGAACGAGGAATGTGATTCAGCTCTGAACTGGTGAGATATTTACATGCCCCCAAGCTGACAATCCCCATTAATCAGAACCAAAACGATCAAAAACACTTATTTGTCAATTCATTATGCTATCATAAAATGTATTTGAGTTTTTCTTGAAACAAATTACAAAGAACACACAACAGTCCGGTGCATAAATGTGTGCAATATACACTATATGGACAAAATTATTGGGACACCTACAGGAGCTTTTATGACATCCTGTTCTAAATCCATAGGCAATATTATTGAGTTGGGATTCAACAGAGGATCGGCACTGTGAGCTTCAGCACTCGGCGAACCCACTCTGTGAGTTTGGATCATTCTCAGCACTGCAGTGACACTGATGTGGTGGTGGTGTGTTAGTGTGTGTTGCGCTGGTCTGAGTGGATCAGACACAGCAGTGCTGCTGGAGTTTGTAAACACCTCAGTGTCACTGCTGGACTGAGAATGGTCCACCAACCAAAAATATCCAGCCAACAGTGTCCTGTGGGCAGCGTCCTGTGACCACTGATGAAGGACTAGAGGATGACCAACACAAACTGTGCAGCAGCAGATGAGCTATCGTCTCTGACTTTACATCTACAAGGTGGACTGACAAGGTAGGAGTGTCTAATAGAGTGGACAGTGAGTGGACACAGTGTTTAAAAACTCCAGCAGCACTGCTGTGTCTGATCCACTCGTGCAGCACAACACACACTAACACACCACCACCACGTCAGTGTTACTGCAGTGCTGAGAATGATCCACCACCCAAATAGTACCTGCTCTGTGAGGGTCCATGGGGGTCCTGACCACTGAAGAACAGGGTAAAAGGGGGCTAACAAAGTATGCAGAGAAACAGATGGACTACAGTCTGTAACTGTAGAACTACAAAGTGCACCTATATAGTAAGTGGAGCTGATAAAATGGACAATGAGCGTAGAAACAAGGAGGTGGTCATAATGTTATGCCTGGTCAGTGTGTCTCCCTCAGCCTCATCACTTTGACAGAGTTAACAATTTTTCTGATTTTTTTCTTTCATCTTTTCTTTCATCATTGCTTTCTCACTACAAAACCCAGCATGCATTACACAAATACATTATACTACAATTTCTAATCCCTGTGGTGTCGACCAGTCCTGACTGCTATCCTAGCCACCGTTTTCCATGCTGATTCAAAAGCACTGATTCTGTTGTTCAGGTCAAAATTGATGCCACAGACAAGTTTTTTATTGTTTAAGGCGGAAAAAAGAAGCCAAAGGTAGGAAGCTACTTTGCTAACTCTAATCTTTAGCTTTTCCTCATCTGAGGAGTCACTGTTTATCATTTGCGTTACATTCTCTCCATTGTAATGATGATTTAAAGATAATTACTATCCTACATTTTACAGCTGCAACAAGATCTTCGGCTTAATGTTAGTTATCTGGCTTCCTTCTGCACTGGCCAGCTAACAAAAAAATAAAATCAAACAGGCTTCCCAAAAATCCACTTCAAAGTAGTTGTAGGTTTATAAAATTCTTCCCACCTTTAAGATACATAATCAGAAGGGTTTTTCTAGTCTTCAAATGAGGAGTCGGACCGCAGTCCGAGTCTGGACCAAGACGTTGTCCTGTGTGGACCTGGACCTATAACCGATAAACTATGGAGACGTATTTAATTTTGACGGGGTGGTCCTATTTTAATCGGCGTAACTCATAGACCAATCACATGTACTGTACATATCACGTGACGCTACTCAGCCAATCAGATCTGTGCATTATGATGAGCACTGTGCATTATGATGAGCACTGAGACTCGAGTGAGTGACGCACACACAGGGGAGGGACGAGGCGAGAAACAGCAGTCGGAGAAGAAAGTGAGTCAGAGGGAGATTATTTCACGTCATGAGAGAAAACTGACAATAAATATTGTTGAAATATGACTGAACTGGACTTTATTTGATTTGACATTCAGTTGTTGACTGTATAAGATGTTGATATACCTACTAGGCTACTTCAGTAAACAGTATATGGCACTGAATCATGATGCAAGTTAGACATTATGATGTTCTGGACCTTCGCTTGAGGATATTTTCTCTCTCTGGACCTTATTGAATTTTAATTAAAGACCCCTGGTCTAGAGATTACTGCAGCACGAAGGTTAGTCTTTGGTTAACCTTTATGTGCTGAATGTAAAGAAAAATAGTAGTAAAACATAAGATAAACAAAGCTTACACTATCGTGGCAAGCAAAACATGAAAGCTAGCTAACAAATGCTAACAAATTTTCATTCAAGAACTTTTGGATTGAACTGTTTCTTTACCCAGAGGAAGGTTCTTCTCCTAGACTTGGTTCAGTCCAGTTTGAAATCAGAGTGAGACTAAAGCCATTTTGACCTGTTTCTGAAATTTGGCTCTTGAGAAATAAAACTCAGATTTTCTCACATTGATCACAATGTTGCAAAACGTGGATTAACTCCTTTGTGTCTCACTCGTCTCACTTCAGTCTCAGCTAAATAATATCTCCATAAGAATAGTGTGAGGTCTCATCGTTCTCTTATAGAGCTCTGTTCTAGATCACAGAACCCTCTCAGCACTCCGTCAGTGGAGAACGCTTTTCTCCTTTATCACCAGAACTTCTCACAGTGAGACGCTGGTGTTACTCTCCTCTCTTCTCCTGAGGAGGTTCAGGAGAAACAGTTCAGAAATCAGTGAACCTTCATTAATATAATATTGAGATCTGCTTTATTTCTCTGAGACAATGTTAAGAAAGAATTTCTTTCCTCTGGGTAGCCACACATCCAGAGATTATGTTTTATCTGGAACGTTCTCTGGTCATCCTGTGCATAGGGAATGAATGTGATCAGCACATAAAGGATGAAGACATCAAAGTTTGTGACAGTAGACAGGAACTCTCCATTCAGACACACTCACTCTGTCTTTTCAAGCCATTAAAAATATGGGCAGAAGCAGCTGCCCAGCAGGGACTGCAGGAACAGGGAGGGTTTCTTACGGAGGTGTAAGCCTGTGTAACTGAGACGCTTCGCCATGTGGGTTTGTATGGGACAGAACGAGCAATGCCTGTGTGCTATATTAAGGTACGGGCTTTGCATGTGGTAATATGTGGTAATGCAGGTGTTTCTGTGCATAATTACAACTTTGCATGCACATGAGCACCGCAGGCCTCATGTGTCCAGAGTGCGCTTGCATGAGCGTGAATAGGTTTGAGTATTACTACGCACTCTCGCTCTAATAGGGAACAGTAAGAAGCCGACAGGCCCATAAAGGACCCTTTGAATGGCAGGCACTGTGTGTGCAGATGGGGGCCTTAATCCATTACAGATGTGGAGGTAATTATATCCAGCCAGGTCTGGTGGCCTCTGTAGCCCAGCGACAGACAGGACAGCACGACCAGGGCGTGGCTGCTGGAGCCCGGTGCGGTCTGGCCCGTCCACTTCGCATGCAACATTTAACCCTATCGAATCGAGCATCTCGCCAGAAATCACTGTTAGAAATAAAGGTTCTGCGCAGGTACATTTTCATTCATCAAGGTACAAACAGTGTAAATGTTCCCTCAAAGGTACAACAGTGGTTTTAGGGTCTGATTGTGAACTTTAAATAAGTTTTTCCAGGTGAAAAGTTCGTATTTGGACCTTTTCATAACCAAATGTTTTCAAACAGAACAGTAAAATAAAGTCCTGGAGACGAGACGGGGTGTGTGGAGTCAGTACAGCTTACAACATATCATTTCAGTGGATTATGGTTCAGTTATGTTCCCTGACTAAAGGTACTGAGATGTACCCTTGAGGGTCCCACCCCAGTGACAGTTTCTTATCTTTTTTCTGAGTGTAACCTGAGAATTTGGCGATGTTCCCTTCATTTAAATCTGCCGCCAGAGGAGTTATGTCAATGTTAGACACAGTGGAACGTGTCAGCTTGTGGAATCCTGGCTTTCAGTGTGCTACTGTCTTTTCTATCACTGCGTATCACCGCATTTGTCGTTGCATGAACTGAGATTTTTTTCCGATCGAGCTCGTTCAGAGTGTGATTCAGATTAAATGATGGAATGTGACTTGCGTGTGAGTTGTATTTGTGTGTTTTCTTGTTCAGAGAGGTAGTTTGGCAGACAAACTAAATAAAAAATGTACGATTTTCTTGAAAAAAACTTCCAATCTTGGAAAACCTTCCAGTGCTATGAGACTTAGCCAGACAGCTAACATCACTACTAGGAATATCACGTCTGTGTATATTGACCTCTCTGTGAGTGGTACATCAGTGGATTTCTTAATCAGGTGGGGGGGGGAGGTGGCGGTACAGTGCTGCGCTACAGGACATTACATGACAATATATGAAATGCTAGTTTTAGACCGGAATGCCAAGTTTAGTCATTTCCCCTTTTCCCTTTTCACCTCCCTGGTTTAGTGATTTTCCCCTTCGAACACATCTGATTCATCCTAGCACTTAGGTACCAAGTGTATGACCAAACCGGTGCTGGACTCTGGTCCTCTTGGATTGGAATCGATGGCCATTGCTTGGAACTTATATTAAACCGGTGGTTCCCGACACTCTTCAAAGGAAGGTTTGAATTGGGCGGGACTTTTTTTGTCATAGATGACATCATATCCACCAAAGAGTCAACAACATGTTAATGTCTACTTACGTTCCTCTCCCTCACATAAATTGAGTGCTCTCTCTCTGCTCCAGACAAAACTCCCAGCAGGAACGCACTTAAAAACCATGGTTCTTCAAGGGTTCTTTATTAAGGAAAATGGTTCTATATAGAACCATGAACGCTTAAAGAAGCACTAGCGTGATTAAAGGTTTCTTTGCAGACTGATGGAGAATGTGCTGTAGATAGTTCTATATAAATCCTTTTTGAAAAGGGTTCTTCTATTGTTATAAGCTTGACATTGTACCCGTAGAAGAAACCCTTCTTTGTGCTATATAGCACCCCTTTCAAAAAGGTTCTACATAGAACCATCTACACTGGTAAATGCTTTTTCTGTGGCATATCTTTACTATTAAGGCTACATTTTAAACATTTGAAAGCATATTAAAAGTTTTAAAGGGTTCTTGTCATTTGCAAAAATGGTTCTTTAACTTACCTTCCGTTAAAGAGTTCTATAAAGTGGTTACTCTAATAGCGTTGCTCCAATAGAAGCCCTTTCTGGCACCTTTGGTTCTAGAGTAACCCTGCCCTACTCTAAATCCAGCTAATCAAGTAATTAACAAGCAATTCCTAAGTTGAAGTAGGTTTGTTAGTGCAAGAAAAGCACTAAAATACCCTCCAGGACCAGGTTTGGGAACAACTGCCATGGGGACACCCTTGAGACACCTGGCTACCAGGACTTTTCTTCTATTTCTTGCTCTTTATTTCAGACTTCGGTATGCCCACTGAAATTCCCACGTCCAGATGTAACTCTAGCCTCTACTTCCCTCATTTCTTGAACATTACTAACCGTATCTGCCCCAGAAACAAATCCCTGGTCACAACTTAACATACCATAAGGCACCACTCACAGGCCTCGTCCTCAGAAAAACGCTGGGAATGTGCTGCTATCGCTCGCACTGAGATGGCATAGCCTGGCAGCTTTCCTGGCCCTTTAGCCTTCCTGCAGACAGCAGTGGACACTACACCTGAACGGGCTGATTCAGAGCCGGAGCTGGCATCGCGCAGGCCTTGCGTACATACCTGAGCTGTTCCAACCACCGTTCCCACACCGCTGAGTCATAAATTTCATACATTCAGGAGACAGCATGGAAAAAGCCCTCACTTCCAGTTCCCCAAGGCTGAATAGCTGGCAAGGTGGTGATGTATGGGCCCCTGAATTGCTGCACTGTTTAAAGAAAGGACCTTCAGTGACTGAACGTTTATTTAACCTCAGAGGCTCTAAATAGAAAAAGAAATGAGGAAGGATACGGTGAAATGATCTATAAAGTTAATCTAGTGTGATCCCTTCAGTATCATTTTATATAACAGCTCATTAACCCATTGAAAACTCGTTATTTACAGCTAATAAGGATATTAGTCTTTTGCTGCACTATTTAAAAGCAAAGTTACATTGTTACATAGTAAGTTATGTAATGAATCATATTTAGTCCTACTTTAGATTTACATATATTTGCAATACAAGAATGCATAAACAACTTTTTAAATTCATATAAAATCTAAACAAGGCCTCATTTAAGTTTAGAATTCACAAAATTTCTCTGCTCATTTTAACATGCTACCACTGAGTGTGTTTACATGCACCTAATAATCCAATAACTGCAGAAAATCAGATTTTGTCAGTAATCTGATCAGCATTTTTACATGCACTTGAGTAATCAGATAACAGGGAAACTCCGGGTCTACATGAGTCAGACAGTAATCAGATTTCTACTTTGCAATCAGCCAATAAACTTACAGAAGAAGACGAGACGTAAACGTAACTCAAACTTTATACCTCGACATTTTACTTAAGCAATAGAAGACAAGAGGGAGTGTGTTATCGCGAAATAACATCACGGCTGTGATTTGGTCGCCGTAGATCATCACAGCCGTGATGTTACTGGTGATAACACACTCTTCGAATGTTCTATTGCTTTTATACAACAGTTAAATAAATAAAGTAATAAATTAATAAACTGGGCCGTGAACGCGGCGTTTAATATGTTTTAATGTTCGCAGTTCCTTCACCAAATTATAGTTCCTTAACAAGCAGCTTGTTGCTACGTCAGAGTAACGAGCTCCGCCCACTCGCTGCACAGCCGGCAGTTCGTTCTCCAGCTCCTTACACTAAATTCCCAAACTGTCATCACCACTGAGCAGCTTTTCAGTCGGCAGCTGAGACAGAAGAACAGCTAAACAACCTGGAATCAGCCAGAAATGAACCCAATACCATTCGCCAAACGTGTAGTCTGATCTTCAAAGTCTGACCAAATCAGACTGAGCCATAAAACTGCCACAATATCATGTTCAGCTCAGTTTTGTCAGTTTTTGCTGGATCAGTATTAATGTTGTTTTGTTCCAGCCAGTCTGTAAAGCATCTTACAGCCCATTTAGTTTGGCGAATGGTATTCGGTTCATTTCTGGCTGATTCCAGGTTGTTTAGCTGTTCTTCTGTCTCAGCTGCCGACTGAAAAGCTGCTCAGTGGTGATGACAGTTTGGGAATTTAGTGTCGTCTCATCTTCAGAGTCTGACCAAATCGGCTGTCGGTCAAATGTGATCTTAAAAGTGTCCATTTTCTGTTTGTGGCAAAGTAAGAAGTAAAAACGTTCAAATGACTTGAGCGTCTCCTACAGCTGTCAAAGTCGTTGCTTAGCAACGGCGTCTCAGCGGAGTGATACAGTGTTTGTGAAAAACCTGTGATGTTATGGTGAAATAACAGCACAGTTAGAACACCTCTCAACCAATCAGCTTGCGTGGTCGGAACTAAGGGTTGTATAAAAAACGTACCACTTTACCTGAAAATATGAAAATATATCATCTTGAAAATAAAGAATATTTAAATATTTAAAAGTGTTTTGAAGCGTCTCGTGGGAACGCTGCTTATTTCTGGTCAGTTTTCGCACATGAGCAGACTGAGAAATCCGAAAGAAATCAGAGTAAGAGTTTACATGCATGGAGAAATCCAATTATTGAGCAAAAATCCAGCATCTTTATCGGATTTCTTAATCGGATTTCTGGATCAGAGTATGGTGTTTACATGATCAGATAACTGCAGAAATCTGATTATGATCGGATTATTGAGTGCATGTAAACGCACTCATTGAGAGATAATTAAAGGGCCCAGATTCCACATTTTTTGGGATATTTTTTATGGACATCCACTTATAACATGTAAGTGGCTTTGTGTACAAAAATAGTCCAAAGTCATTTTTTTACATGACCATTTTTCAACCTCTCTTTATCCTGTAGAATTAAACAGGCTGCCTTGGTTACTGTGCCTTTAAGACTGAAATATGTAAATGACCTCTGTTCTTATTGGCTGCCCTGTATTGTGTCTCATTCAAAATGCAGTTCAGGCTAAAACTCTCCTTTTAACTTCAGTGTTAATGAGCAGGACTAAACTGCTATGGGCTGAATAAATGGATATATGTTGGTTTTTGTGACATCATAAAAACAGTGAATTCAAATCATCTTAGTTTCCATTTATTGGCTGCGTGGTCTGGACAGTGAATGGTACATGAAACTTTAGCAATGTTTATATATTACATCAAACTTTAATTATTGTAAAATAAAGAAAAATTAGTTTTCCCATGAAATGGGCCCTTTAATACCAGATTACATCCTGCCTTTGTGAACTGTGATACGAGTGTCTTCTAAGAGGTGATATAATAAACACTGATTTATGTTATGTATTTGATAAATGGGGGCGTAATTATGGGATATGTTTATGCAGTAGGTTCTGATTCCTGGTTGATTTATTTGTAGGTGGACGTGGTGAGAGAAGGAAGGACAACACAATAAGCTTTCTGTGGTGAGCTCCAAGGTGTTCCGCACGGCCGAGGAAGGCTAAACAAACTGAGACGGAGGGAGAGAGAGAGAGAGAGAGAGAGAGAGAGAGGAGGAGGAGGAGAGGAGCTGTTCGCACACTCAGCGCCTCTGCTGTGAGTGTACCATCACAACAGCACACGTCCCTCTCCCTCTCTCTCTGTCTCTCTCTCTCTCTGTCTCTCTGTCTACATTGTTCTCTCTTTTTTCTCTTTGTTTTAACTCTCTGATGCTCTCTCTCCCTTTGTATTTCTCTTTTCCTCTCTCTTAGTCTCTCTGTGCCTTTTTTCTCTCTTTGTCACTTTATTTCTCTTTCCTCTTTCTCTCTCTGTTTTTTCTTTTTCGCTCTTCTCTTTGTTCTCTCTCTCTTTTCTTTCTCTTTCCCTCTCAGTCTGTCTCTCTCCTTCCTCACTCTTTCTCTCTCTCTCTCCCTCTCCTTCTCTCTCTTTCTTTCTCTGTTTCTTTTTCTCTCTCTCCCTCTCTTTGCATTTTTCTTTTTTGGTCTCTTCTTTTCTTTCTATCTCTTCTTTTTTTTCTTTCTCTCTTCCTCTCACTCTGTCTCCCCCCTCTCTCTCTTCCCTTCGTTCTCTGTTTCTCTTTCTCTCTCCCTCTCTCTTAGTCTCTCTTTCTATCTCTGTCAATTCAATTCAATTCAATTCAAGGTGCTTTATTGACATGACAAATATGCTACATTTGTATTTCCAAAGATTGCCAGAGATTTTTTAAACAGAAATGAACGATTTAAGGTGAACATATTAGATTCTAGGAATTAACATTTGATCTTAACATGTTAAACATTGTAAAATTGCTAAGCTGTAGAGCTGTAATTTTAAAAAGACAGGATACAATAAAAATAAAATAATAATCAATACATGAAAAACAAACGTGTATTCATGTGTGCATGTATATATATATGTGTGTGTGTGTGTGAGACATGGTCACTCACTGTCCCTCTCACAGTGGCAGGTCAGGGTGTACTGAGCTGAGTGTGCAGCTCTCTGTGCTCCCTAACAGATACGGCGGTGTCTCTGTGTTAGAGAGGCTGGTAAATGTGGGATGTTTGTTGTTGATGTTTGTGAAGAACTCTTTGCGGATCTCAGTGAATTTCGGGCGCTCAGTCAGGAAGAGCAGCTCTGTCTCTGTTTTATTCAGTTCACACTGCTGGCATGTTCTTTTTTCCTGGGGCAGCCAGGATCTCCTGTGTCTGCCGGTCTCGACAGCCAGACTATGCTGACTGAGTCTGTACCTCGTCAGGGTGGTCCTCAGTCTCAGATCAGTCACTGTGCTCAGGGTCTCTGCCACAGTGTACTGTCTTTTTAGGGCCAGATAACACTGCATTTTACTCTGTGATTTTGTTTGAGTTTCCCAATAGTCTCTGTGTTTTTCTCTCAGATGTTCTGTAATTTGGTTGATTCTGATCAGATTGGTTGTGTTTTTCTGGTTCTGTCTTTCTCTCTCCCTCTCTCTTAGTCTCTCTTTCTGTCTCTCTGTCCTTCTCTCTCCCTCTCTCTTTCTCTGTTTCTCTCCTTCTCTCCCTCTCTCTTAGTGTCTCTCTCTGTCTCGTTCTCTCTCTCTCTCTGCTGTGAGTGTATGGTGCCCTCAGAACCACACATGCACACACATGTCTTCAAAAAGAATCAGTGTTTTAATAGTCTTAATTTGGTTGTAGATGAAAGTATTAACTGATTCTGATGTGCTAGTCCTCTTTAACTTCACAGGTCTGAAATAATTAGTGAGCTAATAGCTAATAATGAGCTAAGAAGCATATAAGAAATCCAGATGTGTTCTTAATGACGAGCAGTAGACAGTTACAAAACAACTGAAAAATGAAAACTCTTAATGTTAAAAATACCTTAATACTAAATATATATATGAAAGTGGTGATCAAGTTTCAAGACAGAATATTACATTATATTGTATTATCGTTTAATAATTTTCCCAAAAATCGTACAATACTGAATTAAACATTGGATAACTTTGTCGTGTCTAGTTTAAAATATGGTCAGTACTGCGCGAAAGTCAGAGACCGCCTCTTCACTTGTTTCACTTCCAGCCAAAACAGCCTTTAAGAACAAGCTACTTATTTTTCAGGACGTATTTCTGAGGTTATTAGATATAAGATAATCATAGTGAAAGGAAGGTAAGTGTAAACAGGAGTTCTGGGCAGTGTGTATGCCCTACACATAAACCCTGCTCTGGACAGGAGAAACTGGAGCAGGTCTGTTAATTAAAAACTAACACCCCTAAATAAATTTAGATTTGACCAGCCCCCACCGGACCCCCCCCACCGCACCCCACCCATTCATCTCAAAATAAGACACTTACACGCACTCTCACTTTCAAACGCGCTGCGGAGGTGTGGGCAGTGGGCCTTCAGGGGGCAGATGTTTGCTCTGGTGTGAGAATAAATATCCAAGCGCGGTTTCGGCTCCGTAAGGGAATCTCCCTCTACTCCGATCTGACGGATTAGCGGCAACCCGGCAAAACACTCAGACGGAGTTCAGTTACTCTCTCTCTCTCTCCCCTGTCTCTCTCCTCTCTCCCTCTCTCTCTCTCTCTCTCTCTCCCCTGTCTCTCTCCTCTCTCTCTCCCCCTCTCTCTCTCTCTCTGTGTCTCTCTCTCTCTCTCTGTCCCCTGTCTCTCTCCTCTCTCTTCTCTCTCTCCCCTGTCTCTCTCCTCTCTCACCTCTCTCCCTCTCTCTGTCTCTCTCTCTCTCTCTCTCTCTCTCACTCTCTCTCCCCTCTCTCTCCCTGTCTATCTCACTCTCTCCCCCTCTTTCTCCCGTGTCTCTCTCTCTCTCTCTCTCTCTCCTCCTCTCTCTCTCCTCTCTCTCCCCCCTCCCCCTTTGTCTCTCTTCTCTCAATCTGTCTTTTCTCTCTCTCCTTCATGTTTCTTTGTCTCTTTCTTTCTTTCTTTCTTTCTTTCTTTCTTTCTTTCTTTCTTTCCTGCTTTCTTTCTTTCTCTATCTCCATTTCTCTGTCCCTCTCCCACTACGTCTTTCTTTCTTTCTTTCTTTCTTTCTTTCTTTCTTTCTTTCTTTCTCGATCTGTTTCTCCGTCCCTCTCCCACTACCTCTTTCTTTCTTTCTTTCTTTCTTTCTTTCCTGCTTTCTTTCTTTCTCTATCTCCGTTTCTCTGTCCCTCTCCCACTACATCTTTCTTTCTTTCTTTCCTGCTTTCTTTCTTTTTTCTATCTCTGTTTCTCCATCCCTCTCCCACTACCTCTTTCTTTCTTTCTTTCTTTCTTTCTTTCTTTCTTTCTTTCTTTTCTTTTCTGTCACCCTCTCTCTGTATCTTTCTTTATATTGCTCTTTTTCTTTCTCTCTTTCTTCTTTGTCTTTACTTTCCCTCTTTTCTCTCCTCCTCTCTGTCTCTCTCACTTTCTCTCTCTCTCTCTCTCTCTCTCTCTCTCTCTCTCTCTCTCTCTCTCTCTCACACATACACATCTTTCTCTAACATGGGTCTCTAACTTTTACTCAGTTATTATGATATTCACCACCACTATTAAAGAGAATATTCTAAACTAGACCTGAAGATGGTATATTACGATGTTTTTGCTCAATGTTTTGTTCAAAGTTTTTTGGGGAACAAGAAGTTAATAGTGATAAATATTTGACTATTTGAATATTATGTATTTATAATACACTATTAAAATGTCTTCTTCATGGTTTCTTTGGTAAAGGAAACGGTTACAAATGGATCAATCTATCGAACTGGATCAAAATCAGAGTTAAAAACCTATTTTTGGACTTTGAACTGACTTGGACTTTAGATTAGGACTCTAAACCTTAACTATGATTATTTTATCAAAACTAATGATTCAACATTCCATTCTAATCCTCACATTACAAAAAAGTACCTAATTCCCAAAAATGTGTTTCAAGACTGAGAATTCTTAAAGTTCCACACTGATTTTCAGACTTTGGGACACATTTACTTCAGAACAATGGGATCTAACTGCTCACCATGTGGCCATGAGGGACAGGGATGCAGCCTCACTTCCTGCTCTAAAATGCAGGGATGTGGCTAAAATAAGACTCCGCCTACATACTAAAACTCCGTGTGTTTCTGTAGTGACATGAAAACAAGCTTTTTTTTATCATTTAAAAATCACGTATTAAGCGTAAATTTAGGGTTTAAACAGTCCCAACAGAAAGTGCCCTATAAATGATGATTTTGTATATATTAAGCTTATTACTATGTCAATAAATGCTTCGGGTTTAGATAATAATCCTTGTAAGTAACTAAGGTCTGAATACTGTTTTAGGTCTTTTAATTTTTTTTTTTTTTAACCATGGAACTGCAGTTTGAACTAATTTGGTTTCATCCCTCTCCTCCCATGTTTCTGTAATTCCAGTAGAGACCCTCCTGCTGTGTTAGGGTTAGGAGCTGATCTCTGGATGCTGGTTTGATTCAGAGACAGTAAATGAGTCAGTGAGTGTGTGTGTAGGTTGGTACGTGTGAGAGAGAGAGAGACATAAATTATGGTTTGAGGGGGTGTAGTGGTGCTGGGACTGGGTATCCCAGCTGTTAATCCCTCAACCTTATCCTCCACCCACACACTCACACATACACTCTCTCTCTCACACACCGCTGGCTCAAGCTCTTCTTTATGACACTTGAGACTCCAGCAGAATTCATCTCTGGGTGCTCCAAGAGCTCTCTCAGCGAAGCACGCCACGCTTCATTCCTCCTCTGAACAGGTACACAGTCAGACTCTTTAGCCCTTTATGCTCTCGCAAGGGCAGTTTCGGGGTAGTTACTCATAAAAGTAACCCTTTAAATGACAAACCACTTCTTCCCATCTGTACAGCTGCTGTGTCTGATCCACTTGTACCAGCACAACACACACACTAACACACCACCACCACGTCAGTGTTACTGCAGTGCTGAGAATGACCCACCACCCAAATAGTACTTGCTCTGTGAGGGTCCATGGGGGTCCTGACCACTGAAGAACAGGGTAAAAGGGGGCTAACAAAGTATCAGAGAAACAGATGGACTACAGTCTGTAACTGTAGAACTACAAAGTGCACCTATATAGTAAGTGGAGCTGATAAAATGGACAATGAGTGTAGAAACAAGGAGGTGGTCATAATGTTACACGTGAACAGTGTACATGGTAAGTGTGCATAATTACCTGCTTCCTCAATATTCTGCTTCATCTGGGCCAAAACAGCACATCATCTCTAGCTATCTTTGAATGGTCCTCTGCCCTTCATATGTTTTAGTGTTCGCTCTGCTCTAACACACTCATTCAGTTCAGCAGGGGCTTTTTAATTAGCTGATGAGTTGGATCAGGTGTGTTGGAGCTGAAAAAGCAGGGAGGGAGGGGTTGGGGGGGCTTAAGGACCAAGGCTGAGAGTCACTCTAGGTAGATATCTAGAATCTAGATAGTTTTTATCCTATTAGTGTTTAGCCATGCTGTTGGCATTAGCATGAGGTCAGTTGTTGTAACCCTATGTAAAAAAGTAACAAGGATCATTGGAGCCCTACAGGACAAAGTGAGCTCAGTGCCGCAGAACTGTTCAGTGGGATGACTTAAAGGGAAATTAAATTTTTCTACATTTCTGTACTTATAATAATTTATATTGTCATTAAAAATAAATGGTTAAGATGTAAATAGTGTCTTTCAGGGTGGTTTGGTGTGAAACGCTCCGTTCTAGAGAAACCTGCTGCGCAGAATTGCTCACAGTGGTGGTGATAGGAACCAGACATCTGAAGAGTTTAATGCCACTAAAACCTCCTTCAGAAAAAGGTATTACACAAAGTGGTTATGAATGCACTGCCTGATGCCTGAAATATTGTTTTACAATTGTTTTGAAGTTCTGGCCTGAAATGTGTTTGTCTCAAATTCATTCATGGATGATGTACATGCAGTGCACTGTAAGGCAAAATAATCTCCAAAGAAAAGTTATTTTTCCAGATTGATCACTATTATTTACCGTTATCAATATTACATCTAAAAACTCAAGACTTTTTACTCATTTTGAACAGTAATAAAATGTCTATGTTTGTATTGTAGGCACCGGGGCCCCCGGTTCCTATCACCACCACTGTAAAGAAGACTAAGCTCTACAATGAACAGTTTCACATCAAACTACTCGACTTTTTTAAATCTCAATGATTAATTTATGCAGAAACTTTGAAAACGTGGTGGAATTTCCCTTTAATGACTCACTGATTGGTTCTCTGTTTGTGCTGGTTTGTGCCACCCACCCAGCCCCAGCTTCACCAAATAGAGGTTTAGTGACCATCACACTGAACACTGTCTCTGCCAATTAAGATGATCTTAACACTAAGATGCTTTTAGTCCTCGACTGGGCTGCACCAGATTTGCGTAAGTTTATATTTAAGTTTGTGTGTAAAGTCTTTACTGAGTCCTCAGTCACACTAGTTATTTTCAAACCGTCCTTTTACTAAATTCAGTTGCACCACAAATCCATAAGTCATGTCTTAACTAGTAACAACTAACTAATGCATACATCGCGTTAACATGACGACAACATGATCAGAACCAATCAGTAAACCAGCTGCCATGGAAACGCAGCAGCAGCTGCTCTGAGTTCTTCAATAGAAAACAATATCCAGCATAGAAGAGAACGATATGTACAAGTTAAACTGAATAAAACTAATGATCTACAGTCACTGTCTGTTTATTCTTTAATATTTCACCAAGAAAACCAAACATGCAGCTTTTTAAACAGGTTCTGGATAACCGACACAAGAGCAGCCTCAGTTTAGCCGTTTGGGCTGCTGAGACTCAGTGAGCTGGAGCTGTGGGTGTTTAGCTTTATGCTCGGGGTTTGAACCAGGCCGACGATTAGAGCAATGAGGAAAATCACAGCATACAGCGTTTAGAATTTTTTGCTTAGTTAACCAAAAAGTCATGTTTTTGCCGTTTTCTGTGCTCTCTGTGTTTCTGATGGCCTCCCGAAAACTTACACCTGCTCAGGTAGAGGTGTAAATATTTAGTAACTACTAAACTCAATGTTAAAACTAGTTTGTGGTGCAACTCATTTTGATTTAGTAACACATAAACCTGAACTTAGTAAACACTTGCGTTACAACTAGCCTACGTTTGAACTTACGCACAGCTGGTGCAACCGGCCACAGGTCAGTTACACGGTCACCAAATAAATGAAAGCTGTATGCTGTTTTCATTCCATTGTTCAATAAATGTCAAAATATCAATCTAACAAGATTTCCTAAATGTTAAAGGTGCTGCAAACTAGAAAAGAGGCTCTGAACCACATAGCAGGTTCGGTTCTGGCTAACAGAATCTATGATGCAAGTTTAGATGATAATGACCCAAATATGAGGCGATGGCATCGAGCAGGTTGTGTTGGAGTGACCAAAACTCCAAAGTTAAACCACCTGTACTGTGTGTTTAGATCTGTGGCCTGCTTGGTAGGCTTGGTACTGCTAGCCAGTTCTTCTCTCCCAGTTAGCAACACTCCTCTATAAGAGCTAAGTTAGCTTAGCTCTTGGGCTATAGATCCAAACAGTGCCACAGACCACAGTACAGGTTTGATTCTGACTAACTGGTGCTCTGCTGATACAAGTGTATATGATAAAAACTCATGTCTGAGAGAGCAAAGTTGAGTGACAGAAATCAGTTCTGGGGTATTCTGAGCTATAGCCTGCTGGTTAACACCAGCATAGTTAGCAGGCTAAAAGTGCTACACACCACAGTACAGGCTCAGTTCCAGCTTGCTGATGCTCAAAATGAACATGTTTAGAGGAAAAGGACTCATCTGAGAGCACAGAGTCAAGTGAATGACAGCCCTAGTGTGTCTGTAGCTCTTAGCCAGTTAGCTGTGGCTGGGCCACTGTCATGTGTAGTTTCTCTTCACTATTTCCGGTACTGATTTGAAAAAGAATCCAAGGATTGATGCAATTTTTGCTGTTATAATGCACATAAATGGACAAATCTGTCTGATACAGGCTCTAACACTGCAGGCCTTTCCTGTGCTTATTGTGGAGAATCTGTCTATTTTGGGGCCTGGCTACAACTAATGGGGCCCTAATGCTGACACGACCCCCCCACTGCTTCTTTACGAGTGCCTGGCTTCAGCCGTAAACAGAGCCAGATGCACGGCACAAAGCAAACTCCGCTCATAAAAGCCTCCACGAAAGGTGTAATTAGTACACAAGGGCGAGTCACGTCCGGCCGAGCGACAGGAGAGGACTGCGCTCTCACGCAGTCTTGCTCTGGGAGCCACGCAAATGATGGAGAAAAGCATGCAGGCCGCACCAGTTAGCATCAAATAAACCGTCTCCGGCAAAAAACAGAGCGTGCTGTGCAGTGTAGGTGTTATAATACATTGAACGTTTTTTTGCTGCCATTACATAATCGCCCCCAACTTTGTTCTGTGGTCGCTGATAATGGCAGCAGTGCTTAGAATGCAGACGTGCTAACATGAAATATTTTGCCTCAAAATCACAGTTTTTTTTTTCATTTTTCACCGTTCTGTAAAATAGATTTGATGTTTTTGTGTGGGTCAACAGTTAATGTGTGTGGCTTCCCCCAGCTGGTTCTCTTTAAAGCTGAATTTCTAATGTATCACTAATATAGGAACATGATATTCTACACCATATTACCTGATAAAGAACAGAAATCTGCCTCCTCCCAACTCCCCAGCTTTACTGCTCCATGCTCGTTTGAGTGTTGTAGATAATGATGTTTCTTCCTTTCAAGAACACATCACCTTTGTGACTGGCTATTCAGCAAACATTATGATTTTACGATAATAAATAAATATGAATTTGTTTAAAAAAAAATCATATATGATTCAGTAAACCAAGGATGTGATGTGATGATTCATGTTTGCAGTTGTTTAAGATCATTAGGAATCCAGAACTGGGTACAGTTTTGTGCCGTTTGGAAACTTGTGGGAGCTACAGAGCCCCGCTGGTGACATCCTGCATAAATAAGCACTATGCATGGCCATGGCTTAGTAAGGCATGGGAACAAGATAATTTAGTCATGGCCACGACTTAGTACGGTGTGGGAATGAGATCCTAATGCGTGGCCACGACTTAATAAGATGAGATCATAATGCATGGCCACGACTTAGTAAGGCGTGGGAATGAGATTCTAGTGCGTGGCCACGACTTAGTAAGATGAGATCATAATGCGTGGCCATGACTTAGTAAGGCGTGGAAATGAGAACCTAAGGCATGGCCACGACTTAGCAAGGTGTGGGACTGAGATCATAATGCATGGCCATAATTTAGTAAGGCATGGAAATGAGATCATAATGCATGGCCACGACTTAGTAAGGTGTGGGAATGAGATCCTAATGCGTGGCCACGACTTAGTAAGATGAGATCATAATGTGTGGCCATGACTTAGTAAGGTATGGGAATGAGATCCTACAGAGCCCCGCTGGTGACAACCTGTATAAATAAAATTAATGCGTGGGCACAACTTAGTAAGGCGTGGGAACGAGATAAGTCGTGGCCACAACTCAGTAAGGCGTGGGAACGACTTACTAAAGCGTGGGAACGAGATCCTAATGCGTGGCCATGACTTTGTAAGGCATGGTCTCATTCCCACATCTTACTAATCCATGGCCATGCATTAGAATCTCGTTCCCACACGTTAATAATTCTCCCAAACATGCATCCCTTAATTAAATGCTTAATTAAAATGTTTTTTGAGCATTTTGGAACTTGATGCAGGTGCTAATTTCAGAATGAGTGCAAATTTACAAAGAAGGTAATAAAGTAAGGCAGTACATGTCTTTGTAATGCTGTTTTTTAAATGTAGACCAAAATGGGTTTACAAATATCACTGCTTTCTATTTTTATGGTACAACCAATCTAAATGTGCCCTAAAATGCTTATAGTGCATCTTTAAGTTTTAAAGGTTCACCACATTCACCGTAGTGCATATTTGTACTTTTTCTTAATCTTTTTTTAGATAAAATAAAATAAAATGCCTGGAGTCAGGATGGGGTACGTGGAGTCAGTGCAATATAGCAGTAACGGAATCTGGTACGTGTTTCGCTAACTAAGGGTATTGAAGACGCACCCTTGACGCACCCTTGAGAGTTTATACCCTCAAAGGTGCAGTTATTTTTCCTGAGACTATATTTAAAAGTTAGTATTACATACTGGCTTTCATACATGATATTCTGAGTTAGCAATAGCTTGAGATTAATTTTAAGTAAGCCAGGAGTCAGAGGCCCTGGTGTACTGGCATCACACAAAAGCAGCAATGTGTGTGTGGGTTCCCCCAGCTGGTTCTCTTTAAAGCTGAACTGTGTGGTGTACAGTGATCAGCCTGTGTCAACACCCCTGACCGGAAAAAGGCTTTAATTGACTTCAGGGGAAAAAGGTTGAGCAAATAAGTCTGAATTGTCCAAAGCTGAGTTCCCCTCCGCGTTTTTAGCTGAGACAAAGTAGCATTTCATAATGTTTTTTCTGTATATTAGAGTATTAAAGTAGTGTAGAGAATTATCAGATTTGTGTTTATGGATGAAAAAAATATAACCCACACATGGTTAGGGAAGAAAGTAGTGCCTGTGTAATTTGAAAGATTTACAAACCTCAATTCCAAAATTGAAAACAGAAAGCAGTGATATGTAAATCCACTCTGATGTGTTTTTAAATGAGAAATTATTTGTATATTTGTATATCTATCTATCTATCTATCTATCTATCCATCTATCTATTTATGTATGTATATATATTATACATATATATAGAAGAAAACCTCATACCATTTTTGATGTTTTTCAGTTTTTGACATAATCTGAAAATGCCTGTTGTCCTTTACATTGTGTATAAATTTTATGTTGAATGAACCAAAAGAAATGACCCAAAATTACTTGGAAAAACGTCTGGTTCCACTGACTTACATTAAAAAAAAGATATTTTTTTCCTTCTCCTGTAAAGTTTTGGAGATATGAGGTTTTCTTCCGACAACATCTATCTATCTATCTGTGTATATATATATATATATATATATATATATATATATATATATATATGTACGGTTTTCTACACAGGTTCCAAAAAAAATGGGACAGAGACAATTTAGGAACATCGTGAAATGTTCAAGAACATCTTAAAAAGTTGATGCAATAAAAGAAGCATCTAGGATGGGCCTCAGCACATAATCCAATGATTTAAGAACATTGGTTCCCAAGAAAAAGTCTGTCTGATGCATAATAATAATAATAATAATAATAATAATAACAAAATTGCACAGTGGAAATGTGTGTTGTGGTCTGATGAGTCAATGTTTCAGGTTGTTTATGAAAACAATGGATGTTTGATGTTGTGTTCTTAAACCGCAGAATTGTTCACAACTTGTGCTCTCGAGTGTGTTTAGATTCTGTACTTACACTCTTCAAGAGTCCCTTAGTAAAGAAAATGGTTCTTTCTAGAACCATGAACTCTAATGGACACTGATGGAGAATGTGCTGTACATGGTTCTATATAGAACCTTTTTGAAAAGGATTATAACATCCAAAGTGTTTCTTGTAATGTCACAGTGTCAAGCTTGTAACAATAGAAGAACACTGTTGAGTGCTATATAGAACCCTTTTCAAAAAAGCTTCTATATAGAACCATGTACAGCACATTCTCCGTCAATGTGAAGAACCCAAGATTTTCAATCCTTCAGATGGCACTGACACGCTCCTGTGATGGATTTCACTGCATGGGCTCAGGAATACATGGAAAAATTGTTTTCAGTAAACATTGTTGCTGCGTCCGCAAATGCAGTAAAGACTGTATTATGCACATTGGAAGCCATTTGTCAACAATGTACAGAAACACTGCCTCCTTCTCTGGGCTCAAGCTCATCTGAAATAGACTGAGGCACAGTGCAAATGTGTGTTGTGATCTGATGAGTCAACCTTTCAGATCGTTTATCAGATTGTATAATGGACGTTATGTTCTTTGGGCCAAAGAAAAAAAAGGATCCAGATTGTTGCCAGTGTAAAGTTAGACATCTGTGGTCTGTCACGCTATGGGGGGCATTAGTGCCCATGGCCTGAGTAACTTGCACATCTGTGAAGGCAACATTAATGCTGAAAGATATATAAACATTTTGAAGCAACGTGTGATGCCTTCTAGAAAACTACATTTTCAGGCACATCTATCATTTCAGCATGAAATAAAATGCCAAGCCACATTCTGCATGTGTAACAACAGCATATCTGCAAAATCAGAGAGTAATGCTGCTAAACCGGTCAGTCTGCAGTCCAGAACTGTCTGTCATTGGAAAAGTGTGCTGCATTATGAAGCACAAAGTTCAACAATGAAGGCCCTGTATGGCTGCATAAAAGAAGAATGGCCAAAAAATCTGATTTTAAAACTGGATCAATTAGTGTTTTCAGTCCAATTATTAGGTACAGTTTTTGGAATGTGTTGCAGGCATCAAATTTGCAATGAGTGTGTATTTACCAAAAAACAACCCCCAACTATAAAATAGAATAAAAAATCACATTTCTGTACTAAATTTCAGTTTAATTTAACATCATTCGACCAGTAGTGCTTAAACTTTTGCATACATCATTTTAATGTGTTTCAGTAGGCCTTTCCTTCTGAGAACAGGTTAATGTCGAAAATATTGTCTGTGGTAATCAATGGCACATCACCAATGTGACACTGAAATTATAGGAGAAAATAGAAATTTCATCAATTTTTTCAAATTTTTTGTATAATTCAATCATTAAGTTGTGAACAAAGCCATGTGATGGTGAATGCTAAAATAGTGACAAATCTGAAAAAAAGTACTTCTTCTCATTGATTGTATTTTTTAAATAGGCCTTTGGCCAAAATCTGATCTCAAACCTATCATAAAAGAATGTCTCAGTCATCTGGCAACATTTGTGTAACCATTTCATGTAAAAGCTTTCTGTGATGTAGCTTTGGGAGGCATTAAACTCTTTGGAGTCTGTCTGGTTCCACTGTGAACAGTTCTGACAGGACAGCTTTCTCTAGAATGGAGCATTTCACATCAGTCTACTCTGAGTTAGTTTGTTTACATCTTATTCATTTCATTATTAAAAAAAGAAAAATCGGTGGAATTCTCTTAGAACATTTAACTGTTTAAAGTGTGGCCATTTATCTCCTACCACTTTCACCAATCGCTAAGCACAAACACCCCCAACCCACAGATCAACTCTTTGGACAGTTGGAGGTCAAAGGGTCAGGGGAGAATACTAAAAGGAAAAGAGTGGGTTAACTTCATAATAGAGCTCCCTTAAAGCATTATCTACGCCACTGCACAGCCCTACAATACAACAGAAAGGGAGTTAAAGCGATAGAGGGAGTGAAAGAAGGAGAAAAGAGGAAAGGACATAAAAGTCTGACCTCTCTCAAGATCTCAATAAAGGCTTGCGCTTGTGCATACGGGCCTGTATGGAGAGAATCTGTGCCCATTGCAGTTCTCCAATAAGCCATGAGAAGAGCACATTTTACCACCGTTAAAGTCAATGTGAATCGGAAATCATAACACATTTTCATTCTATACTGTAATATATTTCCAAGTGAAGGTCTCTGAGCTATATACTCGTATAAATATGTATTAGTATCTCATGATAATGAGCTCATAAAGAAAAGGTTTCTCATAATTGACATAGTATTTTATCTGATTTTAATGAATTAATATTTCATAATACTTACTTATAAAACTTCTTGTAACTGATATCTTTTATCTCATAATTGTGACTTAGTATCCCATACTTATGCCTTTGTATTTTATCTCATAATAATGAGAGTGCATAATGAGCACGTTTCTCATAATTGATATCTTTCACATCATAAATATGGCTTAGTATGTCATAATTATGCCTTTGTATTTTAGCTCATAATAATGAGCTTATAATGAGCAGATTTTTTATAATTGACGTCCTTTATCTCATAATTATTACTTACTATCTCATAATTTTGCTCCTGTATTTTATCTCATAATAATGGGTTTTTCATAATCAGTATCTTAGTATCTGATAATTATGGCCTAGTATTTTAACTCATAATAGAGTTAGTATGTCATAATAATGGGTTAGTATCTCATTATTTTGACGTATCATTATAAAGTTTACAATTAAGATGCCTTAGTGTCTTAATTCTGAGATATTGTCTTTTTATTATGAGATCTTATTATTGTAATACATTTACAATTATGGGAAACTTTCTTATTACTATGATATACAGAGCCATGATTATGAAAAGCTTTGTTATTTTATCTTTCTTAAAGGTGTGATTTTTTTCAAATAGTGGAAATGGACTTTTCATACAGCTTGTTGCTTTTATAAAACTTTTATGTAATAATATAAAATGTTTAATAGATAATAAAATGTATTATTAATAATAATTCCAACAATGCAGTTTGATGACAGTAGGTTTGGTTGCCAAGATATGATTTTTAATGATAATTCAATTGATGTTTGCAGCCATGCTTGTATATTTAATTTTTAATAAAATTTACACCAGTAATTTACAACAGCTTTGAATGTGGCTCAGCAAGTCAGAACCAGAACTATCGTTCTTATATCACACATTTTGTGTAATGTTGAAGGCAGACGGATTTTTTTGGACATAGCCTGAATGTTCTGTTTCTGATCACTTTTAAAGGTATTTTTGAACTGAAAGTGTCGGCGCTCGCTTTTTTGTCCAGGTTCTCGGCCTCCAGCTCCTGTGTTTTGAAGCCGACCCCAACGAGAGAGGCGAAATGAGGTGAACAAAAAGGATTCAAGCTAAAAGTGTGTCCTGCTTTGAAGAAGGAGGAGAAGTTTAGATCAAATGAATGGAGGACAGCGCTTTGAGAACTCTGGCCGCCTCTGGTATGGATGCTGATTCTTTTGATGAGGCTTTACCGCAGGGGGAGGAGAACGCAGTCAAGGTTTTTCTCTCCTCCATCCGGCGGCTGTTTTTGTTGCAAAATTCACGGGAAATTGTTATAAATGATTCATTGACAGTCTAAAAGAATTGCCCAGATGCACATATGTCATACAGTCATGCTTGGGAACTGTTAATAATGTGTTTAAAAGGGTCTACTCTGAGGAAAACAAAACAAATGACTGGATATTCCACCCAGACAATACAGGATGCCATACTGATCATCAAGAGAAGGAGTGTTTTGAAGGCATTCAGGTGATGGTACAGTCAGCACAATCACCAGATTGAAATCCCATTTGGGACCTATTGGAAAAGTACAGGGAAGAATGGATCCAATCAATATAGTCCATCAGGGGATAGCAGTAATGGATATGTTAGTGGCAGTTTCTAAAGATCAGGGGTGTCAAGCTGGTTTAGGGTTCTGCCTTATTCAACACACCTGAATCAATTCATCAGCTGATTAGCAAGGCCTTCCTGGGTTTAACTAGTGTTAAAAAAGAGAAAACTATATAAATATACTGCATTTGTCTTAACAGAAAAAAGGACACCTATTTATTAAACACTTGTTGTATTTATATTTTTACTACAACTACTAATAATTATTATCATTATTTTTTATCCTTATTAGTAGTAGCAGTAATACTACTTTTGGTTTGTGGAGACAGAACGATTGCTAACAAACATTGACTAAGATGCGCTTAAATGAGTCTATGAGTTATGTAATTAAAATTCATACTTTACAAAAAAGTAAACAGAACACCTTTTTTACTCTGCGTTTGTTTAACCAGTCCCTCTTAGAGAGGAGCACCTGGCTAGTCGCCCCCATGTTATTTAAATTTAAAACAGTGGCATAACTATGGGGGCACAGGGGGGCAGTCATGCTGTGGCCCAGGGTAGAGGGTGGCCCATGCCGAATCAGCCCCCCAAATTTGTTTATTGGGTCCCTCAATGCTTGAAGTGCCATCAGAAGTACTGGGAGATTTTCCGACTGGTAGCCGGACCTGTATGTTAGACTGTCCGGGCCAAATGTACTAAAGATGAACTAAACTAAAACAGCGCAGCCACATCCATTAATATAAGAATGAAACCCCTCCCCCCAACCCCTCTGCCCCAATCTCTGACGTGATTGGTCTTCTGAAAGTATATACGCAGTATACACGTTATAAATGGGATTAGATCAGAGAGTTGTGCTAACTTAGTTAGAAAACTAGCCTATAGCATCGCAATTTGTGTTCACAACTTGGCAAAATAGATAAAACGGAGGGGAGAAGTGAGGAGCTGAGGGGGGAAAACGAAATATGTGCTCAGAATAACTATTTCAGCATAAGAGCAACAGGTCAGTCTTTAGCCTCCTCTACTCACCTGATCGTTATAGCTAGCTGGTTACTGCTGTAGGCTGTTCTCACTGACTGAGATGATCTCCGTTATTCATTTTCAGACTCTGGCTAAACGACTTCATTCGATACCAAGTTTGGCGTTTGCTTAAAAAAATAGCCTGGAAGGAACCCAGTTTGACACCCCTGCTTTAGATCATTACAACAACTTTATGAAAGTAATGACGAAGCAGGGTGAGGTAATCATATCTACATAGACTAAACCAGCAAAATACAGATAAACAGTTTTGGTCATTAGTTTTCAACATTTGCATTGATTTTTTTGAAGTGCCTCAGTGATCATTACAGGATTTTTTAAGCAGTTCTTTATGACTGCCAGTGCAAATCAATGGAAAGTCAATGAGAGCTCAAGCAGTTGGGTGATAGTTTGGTTTCTATGACCGACCTTACCAGTTACTCTGCTTCTCTGCTGTATAGTAGTTGCATTGCATCCTGTTTACCGTGGCTTGTCTTTGTATTTTTTCCATCTAGTTCTTCATTTAGCCTCTCCTCAGCTCTTCTCTTACCTATGTTAGTGGACTGCCCACATGCCTGGCCAGTAACTGTGAGTTTGTTGCTCTGCCTTCTTGCATGCACTCATGTCCAAGCCTGGTTTACGGGTTTAAAATAGCATCCTTTGAACTGCGTTTCATTAAGCAGGAGAGGAGAAAAAAGATGAAAGTGGCATCATCAAGCATGTTGCTCTCCCCCTCTCTCTTTTGCCCCTCTCTCTCTCTCTCTCTCTCTCTCTCTCTCTCTCTCTCTCTCTCTCTCTCTCTCTGAAACACACAGAATATTTTAGCAACCTCGGGGGAAATACTCTAAAGACATAGAGGAAGAGACAGCCGGAGAGAGAGCGAGAGAAAAGAGGAGAGATGTGCCAGCTCTCTCTCTGAGTTCAAGTCCCTGTGGGTCCAGCCTTTGATGGCAGAGCGTGACGTGAGGAAATTTTCGGATGGACAGCCACGTGACAGCATCCCATCTGCCCCCGGCCTGGACACCCAGCGACTCCAGATCAGCCATCATCTGCTCACCTCGGTCAAAGAGAGCCACACTGTCCACTCTGAAATTAGTGGATTTGTGGGAAGGCCTTGCTTCATGTTTGGGAGGTTTGTGGTTCATATTTAGCCTGGTCTTCAGCCTAGTCTTAGTCTTGAGAGTACGCTTACAACACCCTTATTCACAGCTCCGCAACCCCTTCTACTCTTCTCTCAGAAGGCAAAGATCATTTTCCCATTCCTATCCTGGCTATAACTCTGTGGCCTGCTTTGCAATTGTGTGCATCTCACGTATCCACAACTGCCCCCACAGTGATCTGGGACTATTTGGGATTTAAACCAATAACCTCCTGCACTCAGAGGTATTGCACATACCACTGAGCCACAGGAACTCCCAACTGGAATGTGTTATTATACATTTGACTTTCAAATATGCAAGACATGCAAAATGTAAACCAAAACCTTTTGCCCTGAGCAGGATTCAAACCTATGACCTCCTGAGGTTGAAGACATGGATCATTAGAAACCACTGAGTCAAATGTATTACAAAATGGACCATACAAAGTAGAAATCTTAGTACAAAACTATGGGGGCGAAGATAAACAGACCCGTAATGAGGAAACTGGTGAAGCGCTTTGTATACAGCAATAACCTGTAGAGAATTGAACTAAGAGCTTCAAGACAATGGAAAAGGTCACAGAACAGGGTTTTTTTGCACTGTGGCCCGTAAGATCCTAGATACAGCACTGGTTTGAGACCTACAGCAAATCTCCTTTCACATTAGAAAAATATTTTATAATACAATCATTTTTATTACTATTGATGGTGTGAACAGCCATCTTGATTTGATGTCATGCGCTGAACTCTGACCCACCTTTCCAAGTAGGAATTCCCAGTTGAGGAGTATTTTCTTTTATTTTTCCTTGTCTAAAATTTTTACCCAAATGCAACATCATCTCTGCAGAGCTGTAGCCTGGAAGGAACCCAGTTTGACACCCCTGCTTTAGATCATTACAACAACTTTATGAAAGTAATGACTAAGCAGGGTGAGGTAATCATATCTACATAGACTAACCTACAAAATGCTGATGAACATTTTTAGTCATCAGTTTTCAAAATTTGCCTTCATTTATTTGAAGTGCTTCAGTGATCATTACAAAAATGTTTGAGCAGTTCTTTATGACTGCCAGTGTAAATCAATGGAAAGTCAATGGGAACTCAGTTGAGTGATAGTTGGGTTTCTATGACCAACCTCACCAATTACTCTGCTTCTTTGCAGTACAGTAGTTGCATTGCATTCTTTGTTCTGGCTTGTCTTTGTATCTTTTGCATCTAGTTCTTCATTTAGCCTCTCCTCAGCTCTTCTCTTACCTATGTTAGTGGACTGCCCACATGCCTGGTCAGTTTAAGTCAATGTAAAATCAATGGGAAATCACTGGGAACTCAAGCCGTAGAGAACCAAACTAAGAGCTTCAAGACACTGGAACAGGTCACAGAACAACTGCACCAGTTCAGCTCTGATTTTTGTGTCGACTAGCTGAGTTGTTATGTATTTAGCAAATGCCTCACTTATGGATTTTTTTTTGTAGCCCACATCCCTCCATCCCGCTGGATTATTTAGCCCACCCACAAATTTGACACGCCTGTCCAAAATGACAGCTTCCATTCTTTCTGGAAGACTTGCTTTCAGTATTTCAGAGAAAGCTGCTCAGCTATTTTCCCTCACCTCCAAAGTTCTGTCTTAGAAGTTGGTTTCATTTTCTACATTTCATCATCCGAGCAATAACCAATTACAAATTTAGACCCATCTGTCCATAAAACCTCACTCCTCATTTCAGATCAGGTGTTCTAGTGCAAATTTTCTTCTTTTTTGTCTGTTTCCTTTTCTCTGTAATAGCTTCTTGAAAGCTGTACATCCTTTCAGACCCATAGAGTTGAATTGGAAGGATGAACAAAAACACAAGTTTTCCTTCAGATCTGAATCAAGAGTGGAGCTTGATTTTCTCCTCTTTAAAGCTTTAAGTGCTGTTTATCTGAGTTTTGGTGGTCTAGCAGGTCTGTTGTTAGGTTGTTAGGAGTCTCATTTTCTCATTATCTTTTTATTCAATAATCTTTTCAACTCCAGTATTGGGAACTCTTGTTATCTGTCTGTCTGCCTGTCTGTCTGTCTGTCTGTCTGTCTGTCTGTCTACAATGAAGGGGTGCTTGTAAGCGGTACCAGACATCAGAGGATGAGAGGTGCATTCTGGGAAGTGGGGGTGGTTAATACCCCCTTTCTCCGCTCCCCTCCCTCCCTCCCCCCTTCCCCGTTTCTGAAAGAAGGCCGTGATGCTGCATCGTTTGAGGTTCTTTGTTGTTATTTTTCCACTTCTGTCTCTCTCTCGCTTTTCTTCTGCTGATCCCTTGCAATCTCTTGTTAAAGACAGAGTGGGAGAGAGAGGGAAAGAGAGGGAGAAGAGGGGCAAGAAAGAGAATCTTTTCCACCCTTTAATAGGTTATTATCATTGCTATTAACACTGAGCGTTCCTTTCATTGCTTTGGGAACAGTTGTTGATTACAGCCTTATGCCAGTAGAGCCACCTGAATCTGAATCTGAGAGGGATAGTGAGAGAGAAAGAAAAGAGAGGGAGATAAAACGAGAGAGGAGAGTGAAGGAGAGGCAGAGACAGAGAGGGGGGGCTGCCTAGCAACCAAAATCAAAATGGTAGAAACCCTGTGCGCGTGGAACAGCTGACCTACATAACAGCGCGCCTGTGATCACGCAGCACGATGAAAGGCCTCGCGCGCGCCTGTCACTTCGCCACTCCGGCAAAACGCCTGCCTTCATGATACACGCGCGCCACTTTGAAGTGCGTGAAGGGGTTTGGTGGTGGGGGGGAAGTGCAGAGAAAAGCTTTAAGTCCCCTGGGTGAAGAGCAACAAAGCTGCCAGACTTCCTTTCTACTGCAGGGGCAGCGCGCGGCGCGCGGATCAGCAGACGAACGACGTTTCAGAGCGATGCTGGAACGCACCGGGTGACAAACGCCCCAAAATAGAGCGACTGCGTTTCCCTGCTAAGACACGGAGTGAGTGGAGAGAACAGCTGCTGGCAAACTAGGCAAGCATCTTATCTCTGTGTGTCGGGCTCCTTCATCATTCATATACCTTATAATGGACTAGGGTCCCTATGCACTCACTGGCTACATCATTGGAAGCACACACCTTGTGGCTTCACCTAGCTGGTAGAGTCAACGTAGAGATACCCTCGGTAATACGTTATTTAGGTGAAGATCAGGCGTAACATTATGACCACCTCCTTGTTTCTACGCTCATTGTCCATTTGATCATCTCCACTTACTATATAGGTGCACTTTGTAGTTCTACAGTTACAGACTGTAGTCCATCTGTTTCTCTGCATACTTTGTTAGCCCCCTTTTACCCTGTTCTTCAGTGGTCAGGACCCCCATGGACATGGCTGGATATTTTTGGTTGGTGGACTATTCTCAGTCCAGCAGTGACGCTGAGGTGTTTAAAAACTCCAGCAGCACTGCTGTGTCTGATCCACTCAGACCAGCGCAACACACACTAACACACCACCACCACGTCAGTGTTACTGCAGTGCTGAGAATGATCCACCACCCAAACAGTACCTGCTCTGTGAGGGTCCATTGCAGTGCATGCTGGGCACTGTAGTGCAGCACATTGTGAAACAGGCTAATATTAATAGAAAATTAAAATACCTGCCGGATAGGATTGTGTGGCGGGCCTGATCTGGGATGCAGGCCTCGTCTTTGACACATGGGGAGTAAGACAAGGCTATCCACTCTCACCATGCTTGATCAATTTGTATGCTGAACATATACTGAACATATAAAGAGAAGGACTGGATGAAGATGGCTAAGCATTTCAGATTAGTAGAGCATCAAAAATTAAAAACAGAGTGGACAAAATTGGGAAACAAAGATCAGGACATTGGGAATGACCACTAACTTTACCAGTGATGGTGAAGATGTAGAAGTGTTGCACCGCTTTTGCTTGCTTGGATCAATTACTAACAACATAGCCTTAGGTGTCAGGAAATTTGACACAGATTGGCACTTAAACAGCTTAAAAAGACCTTCAGATCTAATAATGTCTCTCTCTAAGTTCAGCCATAGAAGTTGTTTGCATTTTCTTCTTCTCACAATCCAGGTAATCCTGATTACAAATATAGACTCCATAAAACCTTAGTCCACATCTCAGATGCTGTTCTGGTGCAGTTTTCTTCTTTTTTGTCTGTTTCCTTTTCTCAGTAACGGTGTCTTGACAGCTGCACATCCTTTCAGACCCATCATATTGAGCTGTCCTCTCAGAGTGGAAGGATGGACAGATCTGAAGCAAGAGTGGAGCTTGTTTTTTATAATCTCTCAGAGATTAACTTGTCAAGGCTGCCAACTTTCCTGGGTTCTTTATGGATGTGAAAGCTGGAAAATAAAAAAGCAGGACAGGAAAAATACAGATGCCTTTGAACTTTGGTGTTGTCGAAGACCACAAACAAATTGATTCTTGATCAAATCAAGTTAAGTGACCCTTGTTAGTTCCACAACGGGGAAATTTCACCTCCGCATTTTAACCCATCTGTGCAGTGAAACACCACATACACATTAGTGAACGCACACACTAGGGGGCAGTGAGCACACTTGCCCGGAGCTGTGGGCAGCCCGGAATGGGAGCAGTTGGGGGTTAGGTGCCTTGCTCAAGGGCACTTCAGTTACGTACGTCCGGTCACAAGGCTGGTTCCCTAACCTCCATCTCATGACGCTCCCACTTCTCACTCAAATCAAGCCTCACTTCTCACTTGAAGCCCAGAAAAACGAGCTGAAGCTCACTTTGGACATATTATGAAAAGAACCTATTCAATGGAAAACATTATTAGTCTTGGAACAGTTGAAGGTAAAAGGAAGAGGAAGAGCAGCAACAAGCTGGATGGACACAATCAGAGATATCATGAACAAGCTGTTAAGAAGCCTAAAAAAACTCAACAGAAGACAGAATGTTTTGGAAAAGTCTGGTCGCTAATTTGTTTGGAGTAAATAATAGCAGTCAAAAGTTAAAACTATCTAAATCTAGCATTTCTCCTCTTGTGTCTTCAGTTTAGGGAATGGGTAAAATTTCACTTCCTATTCATTCCTGGAACATCAGCAGTGGTGGACGAAGTACACAAACCATGTACTTGAGTCAAAGTAGAGATACCCAAGGTAAAATATTACTCCAGTAAAAGTAGAAGTTCCTCCCTTTAGACCTCCACTTGAGTACAAGTACAATGTGTACATATTTCTATATTGTGGTTTATTTACACAAAGTTAGGTTAGAGTCAGGAGTTTCTTCCATCATTTATGTTGGAATAGACACTCCCAAAATTTTACACTGTTGCACTGACGTTGAACAGTCAATGTCCAACAGGTCAAAACAAGCTCAAAATAAAGTGAGCTGTGCCCTGATTGGTGTTCTGCATCACGCTTCTTTCATTTTGACATGTTACGTTTTTATACACACATAAACCAAAAGGAACGACAGATTTCTCAGAATGTAGAGGAGTAAAAAGTGAGATATTTGACTCTGAAATGTAGTGGAGTGAAAGTAAAAAGTCACCCAAAATGGAAATACTTCAGTAAAGTACAGATACACAAAAAACTACTTAAGTACAGTAATGAATTACATTTACTTTGTTACAGTCTGCCACTGAACATCAGGTATCTGATTAAAATATACCATGAATAATGTTACAGAATTCCAAAATCTTATCAAGAGTTGAATTGAAGGCCTAGTGTAAGATAACCCACTAACATAATTAGAACTGACTGTGGAATCAGCCAGGCATATTTTTATTTAAAAAAAAGGTTAGATCAGTTTTGTGAGAAAAGTGCCACTCCAGACCTTCTGGAAGTCCTAGATACATCACTGTGAATACAAGCCGTGAACTATCCAGGTTTCAGTTGTATGCTAGAAATAGAAAACCACAACAGCTCTGTGCCAAGAATCACTGTAAAACTGCTACATTCAAGGTAAAACGTGTGCTTATATCTGTTACAAGTTTCAGGTAAAACATGCAAAGTGCATGCATGTTTAGTCTAAGATGGCCAAAAATCTTCATGTGAATTGCTGTTAGCTTACTGCTAACATGCTACTAGAATGCCATAGGTGTGCTAGTAGAAATTAGCATTGTCGTCAAGGTGTTTTGGCATTGATCGCCCAAATCGATGGTCTAGCTGTAACAGTCATGATTCTTAGTGTTTTCCCTGCACCAACATGCCCCTTCAACTGAGGACCGACTTGTTGATGAACTGGTTTGTTGGATCAGGTGTGTTGGAACAGGGAAAATATGCACAGCATGACCAAGGTTGGAAACCATAGTTTTATCTGCTGTTGCCCAGTTTGTGCTAGAGCCATCCTCTAGCCCTTCATCAGCGGTTAGTTTCTGACCACAGAGCTGCTCTTGGCTGGATATTTTTGGGTCAACCTAGCAGTGACACTCACTAACATGCCATTACAATGTCAGCCTCACTGCTTTGCTGAGAATGGTCTACCACCAAATAACATCTGGTCAGAAACTGACAAGTGATGAATAGAGAAGAGAGTGGTAATGGTATATCTATATACACCAATCAGGCATAACATTATGACCACCTCCTTGTTTCTTCGCTCATTGTCCATTTTATCAGCTCCACTTACTATATAGGTGCACTTTGTAGTTCTACAGTTACTGACTGTAGTCCATCTGTTTCTCTGATACTTTGTTAGCCCCCTTTTACCCTGTTCTTTAGTGGTCAGGACCCCCATGGACCCTCACAGAGCAGGTACTATTTGGACTGCCCACAGGACGCTGTTGGCTGGATATTTTTGGTTGGTGGACTATTCTCAGTCCAGGAGTGCTGAGAATGATCCACCACCCAAATACTACCTGCTCTGTGAGGGTCCATGGGGGTCCTGACCACTGAAGAACAGGGTAACAAAGTATGCAGAGAAACAGATGGACTACAGTCAGTAACTGTAGAACTACAAAGTGCACCTATATAGTAAGTGGAGCTGATAAAATGGACGATGAGTGTAGAAACAAGGAGCTGGTCATAATGTTATGCCTGATCGGTGTGGTTGACCTATAAGATAGGTGAAGCTCATTAAGTGGTCGGTGAGTGGATGTACATGGTAGACGTTTGTAATACAATGGCCGCTGTTTGTAGATGAAACAGTATAGAGATTCTGAAAGCTCTTTGGTTTAACGAAGGCTAGGAAAAGGAGGTGAAAGACTTTGTCTACAGTTTTCCGGGCCATCATAAATAAATCTGTCTGATCTAGTTGGTTTGGAGAGCACGTAGAGCATGCTGATCACACTCCATTAGCTCGCATTGTCTTTTACGACTCATGAGCCATTAAGAATCAAACACATTGTTGGGCATTGTGGCTTTAGATGTATGCTTTGAATCAGAGTCAGTTTAGAACCTTTACATTACATGGAAGTTCTTTATACTTTAAAAAGTTTCTTGCACATTTACAAAAATTCCATTGGATCCACTGAAAGGTTCTTAATGGACGCCAAATCACTCCAAAGAGCTCTATTTGGGGCCTTTATTTTTAAGAATGTAGAAATTAGGGCAATACTGCAGCTATAAATGTTATGAATTGGTAAGAAAGTGGGTATGTACAGTGAACCAAGGGTGTGAGATGTTATGGTCAGCTACGCTCTGCTACTGCCCCCTCAAAATCCCCACACTTTATTTATTTTTGGCCATTTGTCAGGCCTAACTTTAGATGAACTTGCTTAATGGCTTCACTGTTCCAAATCTGCAGAATATTCTGCATTCTGGGCAGCTTTGGTGTTATTCTGAGAATTTCTGTGTTTGTTTAAAAAATATTAAACAGACATTTTCAATGCGTATTTTCCTGTCGTGTGCAGCCTGTCATTTTTTTTTCCTCGACCGAGCTTTACCCTTTCCACCTCTGGCAACCTCAGACGAGGACCCAGCGGCCCAATGAAACACTATCGCTTTAATAGGCCCAGTGAAAGAGAAAGCCTGAGGTGTGAGTGAGCTTGTGTGCATTTGTACTGAGTTCAAGAAGCATGTGAGGGTTTATAGTTACGGGCAGCATGTGCGGGTGTTTGTTTTTGTGCAGTTTCAACACAAAAATGTAATGAAAGTAGGACGAATGTCAATGTCAATAGCAAAAGAACGGTTCTGACTTTGTAAAATTTTTTATTAAAAATGGTTTAGATGTTTACAGGTTTCATTTTTCAAACTGAAATGGAAGAAAATATTTATTTTTGGTTGCTGAGGTTAAGATTAGGGTTAAGGTTAAGCCTAGAAAATTCTTATTACATACAATAATATGCAAAAGTGTCCTCCACAGAGAACATACTTCTGCATATTATAATGCACAATTACTGCTTATTTGCTGAATATTGAAAAAAATATATATATTCAGTATATTTAAAATGTGGCCTGTGCAAAGGTACATTTTAGATTTAATGTTTTCTTTTTCCCCAATATGTGAAACTCAGCAAATACATACAAAATTGTGCACCAAAATTTGCAGAAAATCCCATATTTAAGTCCCTGTAAACGTGTTTTCATGTAGAAAATTAACAAAACATCATTTGACGAGGGTGTTCAAACTTTTGGATATGACTGCACAGACACTTACATGCAGTACTGTGCAAAAGTCAGAGACCACCCTTCATTTGTTTAATTTTCAAAAATGCCAATTAGGAACAAATTCATTATTTAGTGTCAAGAAAAAGCAGAAAACATATTTAACAGAAAATTATACAGAAGCCTCAACATCTAAACAAAATACAGGTATTTTCCAGTATTTAATGTGTCCAACCTTTACCTTTGTTACAGCTTCCATTCCTTTCGGAAGACTTGCTGTCAGTTTTTCAAAGAACCTTGCAGGGATATTTTGCCATACTCACAAATTTCAGGAGTTGGTTGGATTTTCTGCTTTTCATGATCCAACAACTCCAAACACATTCAATGCATTTGATTTGCAAATTCTCTTCTTTTTTGTCTGATTCTTTTTCTCAGTAACAGCTTATTGGCAGCTACACATCCTTTCAGACCCATAGTGCTGAGTTGTCTTCTCACAGTGAAAGGATGGACAGAAACGTCTATGGATTTTTTCAGATCTAAAGCGAGAGTGGAGCTTGATATTCTCTCAAAAGTGAAAGCTTTAAGCGCCGTTTATCTGATGCTGGTGGTCTGCCAGGTCTCGCACGGTTGTTAGAAATCCTGTTTTCTCTTCTTGAAGTTTTGGAGACTTGTTTTTTCACTTTGACTTAATCTTATCTCCTCAGATAGGAATTGCACCCAATGGCTGTTTTGACTTTAAATTGACTGGAATATTTATGACACTATTTATGACCATTCTTGTGCCAGTGACTGTGCTAGCTTAGGGAATAATGCCAAAGGCCACACGGTTTATCAGCAAACCTTTCGGGTGTTTAAATCACCTTTGGGCCAAAAGACTTTCAGTATGTGTTTTTAATAAGAGTGTTGGCAAAGAAGACTGTGGCATCATTATTTAGGCAAAACCTGCTTTTCATAGCCACTTTGATGAGCACGAAGCTGAGTGCTGCGAAAGGAATGAGCATTAAGAGACAGCTTTATTTTTAAACTCAAACTCTCTTATTAACCGTTGCTCCACCTGTTTTTCCCGTTTTGTATTCTAATATTTTATTCTAAATGCTGTTTGCTGTCCGGTGTCGACCAGAGGAGGATGGGTTCCCCTTTTGAGTCTTGGTTCCTCTCAGTGTTTCTTCCTTTTGCTCTTAGGGGGTTTTTCCTTGCCACTGTCACCACTGGCGACGCTCATGAGGGCTCGGACCCGGATTTTTCTGTAAAGCTGCTTTGTGACAACACCTGTTGAAAAAAGCGCAACATAAATAAACTTTGACTTGACTTGACTTTTTGTGTTCACAAAGCCTTTGTTCATGTTTTTTCTTACATCACTGAAAAGTAGCTGAGAAATGAAAAGTTCAACACAAGGCAAATCACACTTTTGCTGAGCAGTCTGAATGTCAGTGTATTCATTTGTTGTTTGTGAGAGAATGGAGCGTCCACTTTTCTGAGAAAACGCTTGAGTGTGTGTCTGTTTGAACCTGTGTGTGTGTGTGTGTGTGTTAAACTGAAGAGGGCACCCATGCTGAGCTGAGCCGATCTGTGCTCGGACCCCGCTGTGCTGTGACTGGCACATTTTCATGGAAAGCGTCTCTTTCGGGGCCTGTAGCTTTTCAATGCGCTCATTTACACATCAAAACAGCGCACGAAAGGAATAGTAGCGTGGGGGTGGGGAGGGGAGGGCGAATGAGTGTAATGAGGGGGGCTTTTATTCCCTCTCCCCCCTCCGTCCTTCTCTTTCTTCTCTCCCCAGGGCTGGGTGGACACTTGTGGGGGGTGATAAGCTGAGGTGGGGTTGGGGCGACATCCCATAATGATCGCCTTTTATCACAGCGTCTGCATCCAGTCAGACCGACAAGATGAGAACACGGCTAACCGGCCCTGATAGTGTTGTTACGCACACTTCACACACACTATGCTTGGGCACATGTAGCTTTTGATTACATTTGTATTCTAATAAATAAAAACCTTTATATGTTTTACTTGTCACTTTGCAATAACATGGTTACAACACACATTTTGTCCCTTTGTTGTAGTGTCAGCACTCAAGCCCTTCAGGTGTTCGCGTTTTTGGGATTTCAGTGGACTCGAGTCAGGAACCCAGGCTCATACAGACCCCTAATTGGTGTATAAATTTGAATATTTATGTCAGGTAGACGTTCTTTAAACCTTTAAAAAGCTTCCAGACTTTCACACACCTGCTTTACAAAAGCATTTATTAAGGAACCTCCAAAGAATGTCCAAAGATCCCTGTTTGACACTTTTTTAAGAATGTATGCAGTGCAGGGTCACATCAGGACTAAGACATGCAAACAGTGCTTTAATCAGGGAGGTGGGGTGGACTGTAGCAGTGAAAGTGTATCCACAATCAAAGGCTCTGCATCCCACAGGGTAAGATAATGGGCTTACTATGAACCAGTGAGAGGCTGAGTGTGTTTGTGTGTGTTTGTTTTTGTACATTCTCAGGTAGAAACATCCTTACTATGTAGGAAAACCTGCATCACCAACAAAATGGTCCAGGCTTTGTAAAGTGCTTTTTACAAAAACAACATGCTCATCAGTGACGGGGCTCTGTCATAGGATGCCATTGCCACAAGTCAGTTTATGAATTTTCTGCCCTGCTAGATCTGCCCCTGTCAACTGTAAGTGCTGTTATTGTGAAATGGAAGCGTGTAGGAGCAACAACAGCTCAGAAACAAAGCAGTAGACCATGCAAACTCATAGAGTGGGGCCTCCAGGTGCTGAAGCACATAGCACATTGCCCATCCTCTGTTGCACCACTACAGAGTTTCAAACGGCCTCTGGAAGCGACATCATCATAAGAACTGAGCATTGGGAGCTTCATGAAATGGGTTTCCATGGCTGAGCAGCTGCACACAAGTCTAAGATCGCTATGTATTGGCTGGAGTCGTGCTGCCACTGGACTCTGGAGCAGTGGAAACGTGTTCTCTGGAGTGATGAATCACACTTTACTATCTGGCAGTCTGATGGACTAATCTGGGTTTGGTGGATGCCAGGTGAACGCTACCTATCGAAATTCATAGTGCCTACAGTAAAGTTTGCTGGGGGAGGGATGATGGGCTGGGGCTGTTTTTTAGGGTTTGGCTAGGCCTCTTCATTCCAGTTAATGCTACAGCATACAAAAACATATTAGACAATTATCTGCTTCCAGCTTTGTGGTAAGAGTTTGGGGAAGGTCCTTTCCTGTTCCAGCATGACTGAGCCCCAGCGCACAAAGTGAGATCCATAAAGACATGGTTTGATGAGTTTGGTGTGGAGGAACTGCACAGAGCCCTGACCTCAACCCCATTGATCACCTTTAGGATGATTCGGAGCTTCGATGGTGAGCCAGGCCTTTTCATCCAACGTCAGTCCTTGACCTCATAAATGCTCTTTTGACTGAATGGGCGCAAATTCCCCCAGATACACTCCAAAAGCTTGTGGAAAGCCTTCATAGAAGAGTGGAGGCTGCAATAGCCACAACGGTGGCCAACTCCATATTATTCTGAAATGGGCTGTCCTACAAGCTCACATAGGTGCCAGGTTTCTGCTTTTGGGCATATGGTGTATGTACACTGATCAGGCATAACATTATGACCACCTCCTTGTTTCTACGCTCATTGTCCATTTTATCAGCTCCACTTACTATATAGGAGCACTTTGTAGTTCTACAGTTACAGACTGTAGTCCATCTGTTTCTCTGCATACTTTGTTAGCCCCCTTTTACCCTGTTCTTCAGTGGTCAGGACCCCCATGGACCCTCACAGAGCAGGGACTATTTGGGTGGTGGATCATTCTCAGCACTGCAGGAACACTGACGTGGTGGTGGTGTGTTAGTGTGTGTTGCGCTGGTCTGAGTGGATCAGACACAGCAGTGCTGCTGGAGTTTTTAGACACCTCAGTGTCACTGCTGGACTGAGAATAGTCCACCAACCAAAAATATCCAGCCAACAGTGTCTGATGGGCAGCGTCCTGTGACCACTGATGAAGGACTAGAGGACGACCAACACAAACTGTGCAGCAGCAGATGAGCTATCGTCTCTGACTTTACATCTACAAGGTGGACTGACAAGGTAGGAGTGTCTAATAGAGTGGACCAGCGCAACACACACTAACACACCACCACCACGTCAGTTTTACTGCAGTGCTGAGTATGATCCACCACCCAAATAGTACCTGGTGGTCATAATGTTATACCTGATCAGTGTATATCGCTGCTGTTGGAACAAAACCTTGTATCTCCAAAATGGTAACTTTACAGGAGAAGGAAAAAACCTACTTCACTTTTAATGTAAGTCAATGGAACCAGACGTTTCTCCAAGTCATTTTGGGTCGTTTCTTTTGGTCCATTCATCATAAAATCTACACACATTGTAAAGGACAATGGGTATTTTCAAGTTATGTCAAAAACTGAAAAACGACAAAAAAGGAGATACAAGGTTTTGTTCCGACAGCAGTGTTATGTATAATTCACAGAGGGCATTTCTATGACCTCACGTTCCTGCCATTATATAAAAACAAACCTTTGTGCGAGAGAGTGAGCGTGAATGCTTTGCTAGCATTGACCTCATGTCTGTTGGCAGGGTCACGCTGGATGATGTCTCTCTCTCTCTCTCTCTATCACTCTCTCACCAGCTGCAGTTTACTGGCATTGTGAGTGTGAAAGGACCTCGCTCTGGAGAGGCAACCTGAGCTGAAAAACAGCACACACACGCCGTCATAAAATGGCAGCATTGACTTTACTATGTCAGCGCTCTTTTGAACGTACAGCTTGTGAAACGAAAGCTCCACTCGCTAAAGTCGTCTCCAAGGGACGCAGCATTGTGACCCATTTTGATGAGACTGGGTTAAATAAATGGCTTACGTCACTGACCCTGGGTCAGATTGAGCCTGCTAGAAGCTATAAACGCTGTATTAAATCAGCACCTAGAAATCGTTGCTGTCGTAACAAAACTTCATATCCCTGAAAAGGTCATTTTAGAGGAGAGAGTAAAAAACATTATTAACTTTTAATAAAGGAAAGGATCACAATTTTCCACTTAGACGTCGTCGATCAGCGAAGACGTTTATGGTGCCCAAATTTTGCTTCTTTAATTTAGAAGTGGAGCTCTGAGGCTAATGTTGCTAACAAACACTAGAAGTCAATAGTCACCCAGACTCCTCCGTAAATACATGCCCAAAACTTCTCTCAACAGGCTCAGCTCTTCATTAAGGTTATGCAGACTTGTTGACGTGGTTTATGAGATAGTATGACTTACTACAGATTACATTCAGAATTTCTAAACAACTGTTAATCTTGAATTTTGGATTATTATGTGTATGAATAGCAATGACAAAAATTGCAATGTTTGTCATCTAAAGGATTTCACAATTTTTAACAATAATTGTTCAGAATAAAAATTTATGATTTCATTGTGAAATCAACTTATCTCAAGATATTATGTGTGTGTGTATATATATATTTTGTCAAAATATGTATATATTATGTCAAAATATGTGAAAATAAAACAAGTAACGTACTGTAATTTCTTGACGCTGTACTGCACAGCAGCTGTTCTTTACATCTTTACATTCATCATGGATGGACTAATAGAAATGCCCCAAAATTAACTAAAAATAAAATATCTTTATTTCAGATTAAATTAAAAGTTAAGAATGTTCTTTGTCTTCTCCTTTGAAGTTCATTTTGAGGAAATACTTGTTTTTTTGGACAGCAAAAAAAACTTTATTTCAGTAAAGCATATTTGAGATATTCTGTGCATATAGTGCAAAATCTTGTGAAGAAATTGGTCAAAATTAAAAGTCAGTATTTCCATATATAATTTTACAGTAATTTACTGGCTGAAGAGTTGCATTACATTTACAGTTGTTATGTAAAAATACAGGAGATTACTGTATTTTAATTACAACTTATTACTGTTAGTCTACAGCAGAAAAACAGCTACATCAATGCAATACCTAGTGTAGTTTAGGTGACTGTGGAGTCACAGTACACATTTGCTATTTTAGTGTTAATATGCTACAGTAATATACTGTGAAAGTAATGCAACCAGTAGCCAGTAATTTACTGTAATTTTACAGCAAATTGTTTTACAGTGTGCAAATGCAACCTAGCATCCGTATATCCGTGTGACGTTCATGCACATGAAGGGGGGTCAGATTCTGAGAGGGTCAGGATTTAGTCTAAAGTGGCTGCTCAGCTACGCAGCGTTTAGTTCACTTTCATAGTTTACAGTAAGTTATACTGTATTAACTACATTGACGAGTCTGCACCTCTTAATGAAGACCTGGATGCTGTTTGGACTGGTTGAGAGAAGTTTTGAGGATGTATTTACAGAAAAGATTTGGGTGACTATGGACTTCTACTGTTTGTTGGCAACAAAAGTCACGTAGCTACAATGTTAAACTAAAGTGAAGTTGGGTCTCGAGTGATCTACATCTGGATTAAGGGTGAAGTTGTGTAACTTTCATGTTTTGCAGAATAAATTCCTTTGATGTAACATTTTCCAAATGATTTTGGACCATTTTTCATTAACTGTAAAGGGCTGCCAGCGTTTTAACTGAGTTTGATACAGCAAAAACCATCTAGCATCTAAACTGAAAGTACTATTTTCAACTGTAACAAATGCAGCTTTGCCTTCAGAGGTGATAAAAGGTGTCTGATGTGAGTGGCTCGTTTGTAAGGTTTGTTCCTCTGTATTTTTCCTCCTGCTCTTAAGGAGTTTTTCCTGCCGCTGTTGCCCTTGGCAACTCTCAGGGATCTGGGCCTACACTTCTGGAAAGCTGCTTTGGGCTCCTGTCTGTTGTAAAAAGCAGTATATGTATAAAAAATTGAGTTGGACTGAACTGAACTGGATTTTCAGTGATGATGAAATAGCGAGACACTTTATATCATTTATCCCAGTTGCTAATTCCACAAGGTGCTCAGCGAAGCTCTCATGCTTGCCGGAAAGACCTTGGCTAAAAAAACAAACAGGCCTTCAGCCTAATCAGCCAGGGTTAGGCCTAGCGCTAGCTTGGTTAGCGTTTGGTGCGAACTTTACTCTGTCTAGATTCTGTCACAGGATGTCCTGAGAGGAGTCAGACAGTCAGACAGTGTGTCCATTTGCCTTCCCAGCAATCAGCAGCTACAGCTTTGACATTGACGTGTCGGAAAAACTCTTGTGAAAGATAACAGAGGTTTACTGCTTTAATGGGTGATGGCCAGAGCTTGCAGTACCTGCTTAAGGAAAGCCTCCTGTAGGGCAACATGGTTGTAAGCTACTTTATGTGAGGATACAGGGCAGAAATCAAACCCAGACGTTGTTATAATTAAAGGGGAATTCCACTGATTTTTCAAAATTTCTGCATTTCAATTCAATCAGTAAGATATAAACCAGGTCATTTAGAGTGGTTTACTGTGAAATGGTTCATTGTCAAAGTCAAAGTTTATTTATATAAGCGCTTTTTACAACAGGTGTTGTCACCAGTGGCGACAGTGGCAAGGAAAAACTCCCTAAGAGCAAGAAGAAGAAACACTGAGAGGAACCAAGACTCAAAAGGGGAACACATCCTCCTCTGGACCACACCGGATAGCAAACAGCATTAGTATAATATATTAGACTACAAAATGGGAAAAACAGGTGTAACACTGGTTATTTAGAGAGTTTGAGTTTCTGCAGCAGCAGCAGCATCAGGAGGGTCAGTTCATGCAGGTGAGGTTTGCACAGTGTTGTACAGTGAGAAGCTCCATGGTGGTCAAACCAGTCCAGAAGGCTGGCGAGCAGTGGCACCCGATCAAGGCAGAAGAAGCAACAGCATCAGACACCCAGGATGGGCAGCTGTTCAACTTGGCAAAGAAAAAGAAGTTTTTTGTAGTAAAAAAATTATGGACTCAGATTTCTTTACAGTTGTAGTGATAGGAACCAGGGGTCGCTGTGTCTACAACACAAAATATACAAAATATAGCCATTTTATTAAAATGAAGAGCAAACCTACACGTCTTCAGAGTTTTATATGTAATGTGGAGAGGGTAAAATCTTAGTAAAATGGCAAATCTTGAAAAAAATGGGGCCCAAAAGGAAGCGTTAAAGGGGAATTCCATCCATTTTTCTAGAACAGTTTATTATGTATGAATTGTTTGCAATGGTGGTTATTGGAACCAGATGTCCAAAGCATTTAATTCCTTTAAAATTCATTTAATACCAACGTCACAGGAATTTATTACATGAAATGGCTGTTTCAGGTCTTAAAATAAAAGTTTGGCCTAAAGCATATTTTAAAAGCCATTCATGGTGGAGGGATGTGTGTAGGGTGTCGTAAAGCAAAATAGCCTTTGTTTCGGATTTACTACCGCCTTATTATGATCAATATTACATATAATAACCCAGAAGACATGTGGAGGTTCACTGGTGGTTTTGGATAGTAAGTAAAATGCATATATTTGTGTTGTAGTCATGGTTACCCCTGGTTCCTATCACCACCACAAATCCGAGTCAGTACGTTTCTCTACAATAGAGCACAACCACTCTGAGTGACTTTATTTGTATCTCAACAATTAAATTACGTTGAAATGTTGAAAAATTGGAGGACTTCTCCTTTAAGAGGCATTAAACTCTTCAGACGTCTGGTTCCTATCACCATGACTGGGAACCATTTGGACTCGTTAGGTTTCTCTAGAATGAAGCATTACACATCAAACCACTCTGAATGACTTTGTCTACATCTAAAAGATTTAACTATACAGACATTTCTGCATAATTACTCTGCCTGTCAGTAGTTTAGGAACACTTTTCCTTCTTTTGAAAATTTTTGATTTTCACCTTAATAATAGGTTTTACCAAAACAGCTATTACAAACACATCAAAGTGGCCTGCTTTCTGTACAAAGCAGGTTTTGCCTAAATAATAATGAGACCGGTCTCTTTTTCAAACTATTGTTAAAAGCACATTTTGACCTAAAGGTGGTTCAAATATCTAAAAGGAGTTCTGACATCACAAGAGGATAAAAAGCATGACCTTTGGCTTTATTCCTGAGCTAACAGAGTGACTAGTATTGTCACAATGATTTACATCTATGATATTATTTTCCTCAAAATAATCCTGCTTAGTAATTAATATGTTAAAGGTGAGTTCCGCCAATGTTTAAACATTTCTTCATAATTAAACGGTTAAGATAAACAAAGTCATTCAGAGTGTTTTGATGTGAAATGCTTCATTTTAGAGAAATCAAATTTGTCAAAGTTGCTCACAGTGGCAGTGATAGGAACCAGACGTCTGAAGAGTTTAATGCCCCTAAAACAGGGCTGCTCAAAGTTGCCCCGCTAGACAGTTGCCACAAAAATGTATTTATTCTATTTACAACTTAAGTCAACTCTTATGCTGTAGCAGAGGTGTCCGAACTTTTTTCAAAGAGGGCCAGATTGTACTGTGTTGAAATACCAGAGGGCCGACATATTATTCACAAATGATTCAAAACATTAAGATTTCAAAATATCAGTGCACAGAATCTGAGCTCTCTGTGAGCTACCGTGTTTCCTATCACTGTATAAAAGATGCACGAGGCTTCTTCTGTTGTTGAATTGTTCATTCAGAGCAGTTTGGATCGATAAGCACTTATAATAAATAATTAAACTGTTTAAGAATAACAAAACAACATGTCTATGTATTAATCATGTTCCTATTCAAGTGTTTACTTGTTGAAAAATATAATTTGTGAGATAAACTAAATAAAAATCTATGAATGTTTGGTTTTGTTAGGTAATGTTCTTTACATATCAAATAAATGCAGTGTAGCCATGTTTTTGTTTGACCTTAAAGGGTTAATATTTACTAAACTGCTGAATTTACTCTATAAGAAATTATCCATCTCGCCAAAATAGTCAGTTTTCGGTGTTTAGTTTGAGCTTTATGTCTGAAGTCTTGAATAAATGTCGTTTACCAAATAAAGCTGCAGGTCTGGTCAGCAGCCACCATCAGGTAAAAGCAAGAACTGCAACATACTGGCAGGCGGGCCACTTATAATACACTGTAAAATAGAAGCCAGGGGCCGCATTTGGCCCTGGGGCCGGACTTTGGACACCCCTGCGTTATTGAATGCATTTATTATTCAATTAATAACTCAATTTAAAGCCTACACGTTTTGTTTAGTTATATACTATATATTGTTGCCAGTTGCCCACATTGTGCTCATTTTTCTAAAAGATCTACAAGCTTGATACGCGAGACATATTTTAATGATAATTTTTAGATAATGAAAATATATTTTTACACATCTGTTCATGGCGGAGGGGTACATGCAGGTTGTTGTAGGGCAAAACATTTCCCAAAGGAAACTTACTGTTTTCAGATGTATGACTATTTTGCCATCAATGTTACATATAAAAAGATGATGTTCATTCGGATGGTGAATAATTTGGCTGTATTTGTGTTGTAGACATTGTGACCTCTGGTTCCCATCAGCACCACAGTAATAAAGGAGTTGGAACGTCTGACTGCAGTGAACCACTTCACATCAAAACAACCTGAATGACCTTGTTTACATTTCACTGATTGAACTATGCAGAAATTTTTAAAAATGGGTGGAGCTCCCCTGTAACTTGCTGCAAACCAACAAAGAAAACATGCTCATCTGTTTGAAGACATTTCGAGTTTTGACCAACCCACTGTGTACCTACTCAGTATGCGACCGAATGCGTCTCGCACTTAGATGCTCTCAGCCTTTACACCTTACACCTTTACAGCCAGGCACTGTGGTAAATTGTGTGCATTTGATTTGATCTGGTAAAGTGGTCACTTGCACCCGGGCAGTGAAGAAAGCCATCTTCAGGGCTATCATTTGACCCAGGCTGCTCCGGATCAAGCGTCGAGAAAATTCCCTCCATTTGCATGAGTGGCTCACATCAAAGGGCCAAAGGAGGGGGCGAGTGGAGCAGCAGGCAACAATAGGTGTATAACGGGGGGAGGGAGGGGGGGGCCTCTTAATGAAATAGATCACCAGGACAGCCTCCGCATTTAAAGGTGGTGATGCGAGCGCTAACACGGAAAACTCCGGCCCACTGCCTGCCGTGCTTTCAGCCATTCTCTTTGAGGATGGAGAGCAGAGGATCCCTAGGGAAAGCTTGAAGGGGGAGAAGTGGAACGGGCTGATGGGGGGGATGGGGGGGGTGCTTCTGAATATTGGACTGCATAATCCCATAATAGTGCACGAACACACTGAGAACATGCATTATGAAAGTTGCAGATGCTGCATGCTTTGAAAAATAAAGGTTCTTAATGGTGCTCAGCTTTTTTTCCTACGGCTCCAGGAAAAACCTTTAAAGAGGAATTCCACCCATTTTTCAAAATTTCTGCAAAATTCAGTCGTTGAGATGTAAACAAAGTCAGAGGGGTTGGGTTGATGTGAAATGTTTCATTATAGAGAAACCTACCAGCTCAGGCAGTCTTTACAGTGGTGGGGTATAGGAACCAGGGGTCATGATGTCTACAGTGCTACTACTGAACCAAAATGTGATGTCACCAAAAAATGATGCCAATGTTGTTGTTAAACAATGTCTCAGGCATGAGGAAGCATATTCGAAACCAATTCACATGATAACTTACTGTGAGGGGGGTTTAAGCTCTTCAGACGTCTGGTTCCTATCACCACCACTGTGAACAATTCTGTCTCTGCAAGTTTCTCTAGAACGTCACATATGACATCGAAGCAATCTGAATGACTTTGTGATTTTGTTTATATCTGAACAAGTGAAATGTGCAGAAAATTTTGAAAAAATGATGGAATTCCCCTTTAAGTTCTATAGAATTGTTTCTTTGAACTTTAAAAAGGCTGAAAATGTCTTTAGGGAACCAAAATTGATTCTTCTATAGAATTGCACCGAAGAGCTTTTCTTATTTTTAAGACTGAATACCATACTGAACCACCATACTGCACTTTATCCGTCATATTACTCCAATACAGCAGAACATGGAAGTTTTGCAGGCCTAATCTCCAGGCTCGATTTCCTCTTACACGCTTTATAAACCAGTGACAATGCCCATTTTCCCTGACTAAAGCCCCATAGTCTAAGCTTGGTAACACAGGGCTGGCCCAGTCTATTGAAGCCTCTCCTGAAAGAGTCTCTCAAGGTTTAATTTGCATTTGAACCAGAGCCACCCCCTTTCACATGCAAACCCAGCTACTTCATCTAAATATTTGCATTGCTTTGACCCAACTTCTCTGTGTCTTATTATAGCACGCGAAGGGACTAAGACGGGAAACCGGAGTCTTTTTCATCTGCGCTTCCACTCCTGTGAACGCGAGCGCAATGTACGCGCAGATTACGCTGAAATAATAGTAGCATTGTGGAAGAGAACAAGAGAGAGAGAAAGAGCACTTTAGGAAAGAACCTGTTTGATTCTGTGGGATAACATGGGTCTGCTCAATGGGCAGAGGGTGGGGGGGGGTGCGGTGGATTACTTTGTCACAATGTTAAATCTTAAATAAGAGAAAATAAATAATAAAAAAATAAATAATAATAAAAAAGAGAATGTAAAATTTAACATAAGCAGTATTTTTGTGTAGTTCCACAAAAACTACACTACAAAAAATAAAAAATAAAAAAAAAATAAAGGTGCCACAAAAGGTTCTTCGAGCGATGCTATGGAACAACCACTTGTGGTTCCCCAAAGAACCATGCTTTAAAAATGACGTGTGAAGGTTTCAAGAGCATAATGTTAACCAAATTAAGGGTTCTTCCAGGAACCTTTACAACCTTTACATTACGTGAATATTCTTCAAACTTTAAACTGGTTCCTCCCACTCACACATCCCATTTACAAAAAAATTAAGGGTCCTTCAAGGAACCTGTGCATTATGTGGAGGGTCTTTAAACTTTAAAGGGTTCTTCTCATCTCATTTTCCACCGAGAACTATCCATTGAAAGGTTTACAAGTGGTTCTTTGTGCAAAGAACCCTTTATTGTTAAGAATGCAGATGAACAATATAGCCAGTTTGGTACCAACTTACTATGTATAACTTTATGAATGGTTTAAAGTTTAATTGGTTTATTTATGGTTATTAATTAGATCTTAGAACTAATAAACAGGTATAACACAAAGATAAAAAGGTCAGCAGTGAGCTGTTGTATCTGATGATGACAATCAGATTGATGATTGATGGATTGATTAAAAAGACAAAATAAGTAACCAGCAATAGCAGCAGATCACCAATTAATAACCAGTAATAAACTAATTTTGAACCATTCCTGAGCCGTTACATAGCGGTACTATCAGTTTTGAATAAAATAGTGAACGCCATGGTAAAAATATAGGACATTTTATTATCTTTTCCAAAAAAAAAAGGCACTTTTTCTCTTTCTCTTTGGCCCACTGATAGCTTGTTTACAGAGACAGGGGCCATTCAATACTATTCTGTGAGAAACAATGACCGAACTAAATTAAATATATTTATATATATTTATGTACACAATAAATAAGAACATTTAAACACATAAATGCCATGAACTGAGCTAAATCCGGACAGGAACATGTCTTACGCTCGTACCCCCATGCAGGTCCTTTTTGTTTTTTGAACGTATGACTGCATATGTGAAGTCTGCACTTCTGCAGCGAGCAATAATGAACATGTTGGGTTGGTTTGTTAGCGATTAGGCCTAGTCCTGGAATATATCTGCTGGATCCAGGACTTGGCTTAATCTCTGGGAAACCCAAAGCATTCCCTTTACGTGTAAAACACTGATTATCAGTCCACTCTGTGTGCTTTAAGCAGCAACTTTTGGCTTTCTGCTTGTCTGTATTCCACAAATTTCTCACACAAACTGTCCTTCAAAACTGTGCCTGCTTTCGCAAAGTGTTGTACGCACAGGGAGGTGTAGTGTAAGTCCATACAGTACGTTACAGATGAGGTCACTCTCTCCATTTCGCACACAAACATACGCACTCGCTCCAGTTCTTCTCATACATGCGTGGGGCTGTCTGAGTAAGGGTCAGTCTTGGACATGTGCAGTACCACGGCAGGGGCTTTGTAATGGCAGTGGGTGCTGCTACAGCTCCCTCCACTACAGTGCTTCCTGCTAGTCCTGTCTGCCAGCTTGCGGCTGCACAGGCCCTGCCAGGTCTGCAGGGTCTTGGAGCTCCACACCCACACCCCGCTGGTGATGCCCACCACCAGTGACATGAAAATCTTCAACATGAAGACCGCCACAGCGGGCACGGAGGCCTCTAGGCTGCAGTCCTCGTTCCTGCGGCCCGGGAAGGTGATGCACTTGCTCTCCAGGCCACGGAACTTCCAGTAGTCCATGTTGAGACGCTCATAGAAGTAGCAGACGATGACACAGGTTGCCGGGACAGTGTAGAGGACGGAATAGATGCCGATCTTGACCATGAGCTTCTCCAGCTTCTCCGTGTTGGTGCCCTCTGTCTTCATGACCTTCCGGATGTGGAAGAGCGCCACAAAGCCAGTGAGGACGAAGGACGTCCCGACTACCAGGTAGAAGGACAGGGGCACCAGGACAAAGCCCGTCAGTGCCCCCACGTCCATGCTGCCTACATAGCACAGGCCCGTCAGCTCATCGCCCGCCACCTTCCTCATGGTAAGGATGACGATGGTCTTCAGTGCAGGGATGCCCCAGGCAGCCATGTGGAAGTAGCTGCTGTGGGACTCGATGGCCTCGTGGCCCCATTTTTTGCCCGCAGCCAGGAACCAGGTGAGCGTGAGGATGACCCACCAGATGGAGCTGGCCATGCCAAAATAGTAGAGGATGAGGAAGACTATGGTGCAGCCCGTGCTCTCAAGCCCCTCTTGGATGATATACAGCTCCCCATTCTCGCGGTCGCATGCAATGTTCTCCGCTCCAGCGACCGAGCGGATTATGAAGGCTACCGAGTAAACGTTGTAGCACATGGAGAGGAAGATGATGGGCCTCTCAGGGTACTGGAAGCGATGTGGGTCCAGGAGGAAGGTGAGGACCGTGAAAGCTGTGGAAACGAAGCACAGCGTGGACCACACGGCCATCCAGATGAAAGCAAAGTCCTTGTCCTGCCTTGACCAGAAGACGTCAACGGCTGAGGAGCAGCGTGGGGCGCAAGACTCACTCTTCTCCACGTACTGGAACTTTTCCGGGTTCTCGCAGGCCCCCACAGGGCCCCCTGGGCGCCCAGTTCCTGAGCCGGGCTGCCTGGGTCGAGGAGGCACCGGCAGCATGCCTTCCCCTTTCTTAGTCTCAGGCTTGGTGTCGTTCTCTGGAGCCTCCATGCACAACGCGTTCGGGTCGTTCCTGGTGGGCAGTTTGGAGCAGTCCAGAGAATCAGGCCAGGCGTAGTTAAACTTCTCCATGATGGGGGAGCACTTCTGACGGGCCTGTTCACACATGGGCCTGCAGGCAGGGATGGAGGTGGACACCTGGTCGGTGCACATGGGCGCGTAGAGGGAGCAGAGGAAGAAGCGCAAGTGGACGTCACAACCGTACTCCACCAGCGGCGCAAATTCATTCAGTTTGATGGCAGCCTCCTTCTGGCTGTCATGGTCCATGAAGTTGGGCATCCGGGTGAGGTTGTATCCGATGCCCTGGCACATCGGGATGATGATGGGCTCACACTTGGCTGGTCTCCCCCTCTCGAAGTCGTAAGAGCTGATCTCCAGACTGGACGCCGCGATGACGAGCTGGCACCACAGTGAAATCACAACCTTCAGAGGTGAGCCCTCCATGCTATCTTATGTATGAAACTTTCCTGGCATATAAAGTCCTGATGGGAGATTATTCTGCTGGGATTAAACAACTATCTTCACATTCCAGTGATGCATCTCAGTTAAAAAGTCTCCCGGCTAACAAGACGGACAAAATAAGTCCTCAAATGAGAGTCACACAGCCGCTCGCGCCGCAGTTCCACAGCTGTTGGAGCGAAAAGCGTGTCAACATGAACTCCTGCAGCGCTTCACCGCGTAAACACGAACAACGGGAGCGAGATGGTCCGAGCAGATAGAAGCACAAACGGGTCCTTATCGTGGCTCTCCGGTTGCAGACGGCTGGCGCGGTGCATGCCGTGGGGCAGCGCGGGGTCACTTCACTCTCTGCGGGTTTCTCTTCCAGCCCACGGCGCGGTGCCTCTCCCCGCTCATCCACGAGCCAACACTGAACTTTCTCTTCCCTCCTCGCTCCTCTAAAAAACGCGGGGGCGGGCGATTCGTGACGTAGCTCTTCTCACACCCGTATTGCGACAAGCCCCGCCCACCCTGCGAAGACTGGCTGGTAGTGTCTCGCCTCCTCCGCTGTGATTGGCTGGGCATTTCTGCCTCTGTCCGCTTTGGACTCCAACGTTTTCGCTCCAGCTGGTGTGGAACTGAGGAGATAAGAGCGGCTGGGCTGTTCTCACGAAACATGACAGACACGGGGACTCAGCCTGGAATAACGTTTTATCTTTTAAACGTTTAAACAACGATGCCCGGTTGGATAAAAGTAAACCAGAAAGATTTAAGTGATTTTTTTATACAGTTTTTCAACGCAACTCACCAAATTCAGTAAGACCAGAAGATAAAAGTGTGAATGTTTTTCCCCACAACTTTTATTTTATAATCTGTGCACTGTTGTCTGACTATTTACAGCTAATTATTAAAATACATATTTGTTTTTTTTAGTTTATTTAGTATTTTGTGATTTTATCTCAGTACTGCAACACATTGAAAGCCATGGGAATTTTTTTTCCCTTTTTTCTTTTATTATTTTAACTCATTTCCTGTGTTTACAAGGAAAATCTTGATAAAACTGACACTCTTTTTCTGTTCAAACATGACATTTTTAATAAATAAAAAAAATATAAAATGAATAAATGACTGATAACGATAAAAAGAGCTAAATAAATAAATGAGTAAATGAGCTAATAGATAGATAGATAGATAGATAGATAGATAGATAGATAGATAGATGGATATATAGATAGATAGAATTAAAAAAAGATAAGATTAGATAAATAAAAAGCCAAAAATAGAGGATGAAAATACACCCTTGTAGGAAAACACGCTTTAAATGTGGCGTTTTATATTTTTGTTAAGTTTGTTTTTATTTTAGTGAACAGCACCGTTTACAGTCGACTCTTCGCGGGTTTGAGCGAAAATCTCTGCCGTGGACTTCAGGTTTGTAGTTCTGATTGGCGGGCCGTTTGTGAGTATGAACCATTAGCCAATCGTAGCCCAGGACGCGTGATGCCACTAGCCAATCGTAGCCGAGGAGGCGGGATTTGTCGGAATACGGGTGGGAAATAAATAGCGTCTACCTAAAGCTCAGCAGGCGAGTCCACTGAACTCAATGCAGCCTCTGTTTCCAGACCAGCGACCTAACGAAGTGAAGTTATTTACTTCAGAACTAGAGAGACTGAATTATGGGGCTTTATGGAGGAGAGGAGAGGAGTGGAGAGGAGAGGATAGGGGTGGAGTGGAGAGGAGAGGAGAGCAGATAAGAGGAGAGGAGTGGAGAGGAGAGGAGAGGAGTGGAGTGGAGTGGAGAGGAGAAGAGAGGAGAGGAGAGGAGAGGAGTGGAGTGGAGTGGAGAGGAGAGGAGATGAGATGAGAGGAGTGGAGAGGAGAGGAGAGGAATGGAGAGGAGAGGAGAGGAGAGGAGACTCATTCGAGGCAGTTGTAATTTTTACTACACTTCCTCCACAGCATTTGAGGTTTATGCAGCTGATGTATAGCTGGGAATATGACAGTTATGATTTGTCTTGCAGGGACCAAATGACGTGTTTTCAACTTCAACACAATTTTCAATGTTTTGTGTGTTAAAATGTCTCGATTCTAAAGACCTATAATTATATACTGCATCATCGGTTTGGCTTAAAATGATATAGTACACACTTTAAAAAGATGGTTCTTCAAGGGTTCTATAGTAAAGTGAATGGTTCTATTTAGAACAACGAGTTCTATAAAAAACAATTTGCATGCTTAAATGGTTCTTTGTGTGTTGAAGCGCTTCTTTAGATTGATGGAGAATGTGTTGTATATGTTGAGAGTGTGTTGGACTCACCAAGAAGCGTTCTTCTACACCCTTAAAAAAGATGGTTCTTCAAGGGTTCTTTAGTAAAGTGAATGGTTCTATTTAGAACAATGAGTTGTATATTGAACCACTTCATGCTTAAATGATCCTTTGCATGTTCTTCTGATTGATGGAGAGTGTGTTGTGTATGGTGAGGGTGTGCTGTGTATGGTGAGAGTGGGTTGTATATGGTGAGAGTGTGTTGTATATGGTGAGGGTGTGTTGTGTATGGTGAGAGTGTGCTGTATATGGTGAGAGTGTGCTGTATATGGTGAGAGTGTGTTGTATATGGTGAGGGTGTGTTGTATATGGTGAGAGTGGGTTGTGTATGGTGAGAGTGTGCTGTATATGGTGAGGGTGTGTTGTACATGGTGAGAGTGTGTTGTATATGGTGAGGGTGTGTTGTATATGGTGAGAGTGTGTTGTATATGGTGAGGGTGTGTTGTATATGGTGAGAGTGTGTTGTATATGGTGAGGGTGTGTTGTATATGGTGAGAGTGTGTTGTATATGGTGAGGGTGTGTATGGTGAGAGTGTGTTGTGTATGGTGAGAGTGTGTTGTATATGGTGAGGGTGTGTTGTGTATGGTGAGAGTGTGTTGTGTATGGTGAGAGTGTGCTGTATATGGTGAGAGTGTGCTGTATATGGTGAGAGTGTGCTGTAAATGGTGAGGGTGTGTTGTGTATGGTGAGGGTGTGTTGTACTCACCAGGAAGGGTTCTTCTACACCCTTAAAAATATGGTGCTTCAAGGGTTCTTTAGTAAAGAAAATAGTTCTATATAGAACCATATACACTCAAAGAACCCTTTTCATAATTAAAGGGTTCTTTGCAACCTGACAGTGTTTTTTTTGGATTGATGGAAAATGTGCATGAATGTACTACAGATGGTTTTATAAAGAAAATTTTGAAAAGGGTTCTATATAGTACCAAAATGGTTCTTCAATTGTTACAAGCTTGGCACCGTAACAATAGAAGAACCCTTTTGGTGCTATATAGAACCATTGTCAGAAAGGTTCTAGATAGAACCATCTACAGCAAATTGCCCATCAGTCTGAAGAACTCTTTCATGATGCACAGGGTTCTTTGAGTGTATACGGTTCTATATAAGAACCCTTGAAACACCATGTTTTTAAAAGTGTATTGTTACAAGCGTGACATTGTAACAACAGAAGAACCCTTTTGGTGCTATATAGAACCATTGTCAGAAAGGTTCTAGATAGAACCATCTACAGCTGTCCTTTAGCATTGTCCATCAGTCTGAAGAACCCTTTCAAGTTGCAAAGAACCCTTTCATCATGAAAAGGGTTCTTTGAGTGTATACGGTTCTATATAGAACTATTTTCTTTACTAAAGAACCCTTAAAGCACCATCTTTTTTAAGAGTGTATTGTTACAAGCTTGACACTGTAACAATAGAAGAACCCTTTTTGGTGCTGTAAAGAACCATACACAACACATTCTCGATCAGCCTGAAGAACACTTTACCATGCAAATAACCATTTAAATTGAACTATGCAAATAGTTCCAGATAGAACCATTCCCTTTACTAAAGAACGCTTGAAGACCCATCTTTTTGGAAGTTTGTAGTACAGAGAGCTATAAACAATACAGAAACCTGAATAGTGAACACTGTGTAGCTCTTCTCCATCACGAAAGCACAATCAAAACATGCAAAATCTTTGTCAGCATTAATTAATCATTAATTAATCAATAACCAAATTACTGTGCTAAATATTCGAATATTTCATGGTTTCTTACTAAAGATGTCAAATGGGAGAGTGTCAGAAGAGACTGAAGAGAACTGTATCATCAGCACAGTTTTAAATGATGGTTAATTAAATAATTTCTTGATTTTTTATTACTGTCTAAACTGTTACGCCCTCATAGTCTTGCCAGCAGTGCATAAAATTAAAAAGGGAATGGAATCTCTGAAAACAGCCCAGTGTTTATGTTTATGTCCGGGACAGCCCACAGCCACTGATAGGGTTTCGCCTTCTGAAGATTCACTGGAAGGGCGATTAAAGATAAACAGGGCTGAGTTCTGACTCTGCGCTCGAGAGGAGAATTAAATTAGAACGGCTTTCATTCAACTGTACAGGCTGTTTACACTGGAAACACAAAACGTCTCCACATGGAAATTCCCGTAAAGAAAAAAGGCTATTGTTACCATCTAGTGGCAGTGTATTGTACAGCACATCCACAGTGACGGACACTTCAGCTCTCTCTATTTATCGGCTGTCTTCCAAACGGAAGAAATGTGAGAGACTAATGACGAACTCAGAATTAGTAACAGGCTGCTTTGTGTGGATGTGCTGATGAATAATCCTGTTTCAGCTTGACTAAAGACAGACTCTTCACTAGAGTTCAGTCTCAAGGCCACATGAACAGAAGAGCTCAAGAAAAGCGAATAGAATAGAACAAAGCAGAAAGGAACAGAATGGAAGAGAATGGAATGGTATATGAAGTGGAACACAAGAGAACAGATAGAAATACAATATAATGCAATACAATACAACAGAACAGGATACAGTATAATATAATAATATAATGCAATAAAATAGAATAATATAGTATGGACATATTCGATAGTAAAACATGTTAGAATAAAATGGAGCTGAATAAAATAGAATAGAATGGTATATGAAATGGAAGGCAACAGAATAGAGTATAAAAAAGCGGATAAAATCATGTAGTGCAGAATATAACAGAGTAAAAGAATAGAATAGACAAAGATGAAAATAAAACAAAACAATAAAAATGAACAGGTTATAATGGAATGAATAGAACAGTATGGAAGACAGCAGAGTGGATAGACCACAATAAAATGGAAAGGAAATACAATATAATGCAATACAATACAACAGAACAGTATTGACATATTTGATAGTAAAGAATAGAATAAAATTGGACAAATCATTAAACAATAGATCAGTCAAAAGAGATAGAATAGAATAGAATCGAATAGAACAGAATAAACACACAGAACACTAAAGAGTAGAATGAAGTAGAGTAGAAAAACAGAATAGACAGAATAAAACAAAATAGAATAGAACAGAATAGAAGAGAAGAAAAGAGATAAAGCAGAAAATAATAAAACAGGCCAAAATAAAAAGCAACAGATTAGAACGGAATAGAATAGAATAGATTAGGATAGAATAGAAAAGAAATACAACACAATAGAACAAAATAGTGTTCACATATTCTACAGTACAACATATTAACATAAGACAGAACTAAACCAGGCAGAAAATAAAAATAAAACAAAATAGACTATAATAGAATGGAACAGAACGGTACAGAACACAATAGAATAGAGCAGAATAGAATAGAAGAGAATGGAATGATAAAGTATAGAATAGTGTATAAAACAACAGATTAGAATTAATTAGTAGAACTGAACAAAGCACTGTACTCTGTTTTGCTTTATTATGGTCTGATGAAAAATTATTCAAGAATGGAGCATAATAGAAAAGAATACAACAGAAAGGAATAGTAAAGAGTGCAACAAATTAGAATAGCATAGAACGAAACAGTAGAATACTGGTCTGTTTTACTGTATTCTAATTTGAAGAATCAAATCAAACAAAACAACAAATAGAACAGAATAGAATAGAACAGTAAAAAATAGAATAGAACAGTAAAGAATGGAATAGAATAGAACAGAATAATAAAACATAGAATAGAGTAGAATAGAACAGTAAAAAAAGAATAGAACAGTAAAGAATGGAATAGAATAGAACAGAATAGTAAAAAATAGAATAGAGTAGAATAGAACAGTAAAAAATAGAATAGAACAGTATAGAATAGAATAGAACAGCAAAGAATACAATAAAATAGAATAGAACAGTGTAGAATAGAGTAGAACAGTAAATAATAGAAGAGAATAGAATAGAACAGTATAGAATAGAATAGAACATTATAGAATAGAACAGTACAGAACAGAACAGTATAGAATAGAATAGATTAGTACAGAACAGTAAAGAATAGAACAGAACAGTATAGAATAGAATAGAACAGTATAGAATAGAACAGAACAGAATAGAACAGAACAGTATAGAATAGAATAGAACAGAACAGTATAGAATAGAACAGAACAGTATAGAATAGAATAGAACAGTATAGAATAGAACAGAAAAGAATAGAACAGAACAGTATAGAATAGAACAGAACAGTGTAGAATAGAATAGAACAGTATAGAATAGAATAGAACAGTATAGAATAGAACAGAAAAAATAGAACAGAACAGTATAGAATAGAAAAAAATAGAACAGAACAGAACAGTGTAGAATAGAGTAGAACATTATATAATAGAATAGAGTAGAACAGAACAGTATAGAATAGAACAGAACATTATAGAATAGAACAATATAGAACAGAACAGTATAGAACAGAACAGTATAGAATAGAACAGAACAGTGTAGAATAGAATAGAACAGTATAGAATAGAACAGAACAGTATAGAATAGAATAGAACATTATAGAATAGAATAGAACAGTATAGAACAGAACAGCCACCCTCCTTTCCAGCAAAGCTGCAGTAGGCATTTGAACTTGTGCTCCCACAGTGTTGTAATGTGAGGGATTATCAGATGTGGAGTTGGCAGAAATGCCCTGATTCTGCCTTGTCGTGTGCAGAGTGAGTCTGAAAGAATGGAATAGAATAGAACAGAATAGTAAAAAATAGAATAGAGTAGAATAGAACAGTAAAAAATAGAACAGAACAGTGTAGAATAGAATAGAACAGCAAAGAATACAATAAAATAGAACAGAACAGTGTAGAATAGAATAGAACAGTATAGAATAGAAGAGAATAGAATAGAACAGAACAGTATAGAATAGAATAGAATTGAACAGTATAGAATAGAACAGAACAGAATAGAACAGAACAGTATAGAATAGAAAAAAAAGAACAGAACAGAACAGTGTAGAATAGAGTAGAACATTATATAATAGAATAGAGTAGAACAGAACAGTATAGAATAGAACAATATAGAATAGAACAGAATAGAATAGAATAGAACAGTATAGAATAGAACAGAACAGTGTAGAATAGAATAGAACAGTATAGAATAGAACAGAACAGAATAGAACAGAACAGTACAGAATAGAAAAAAATAGAATAGAACAGAACAGAACAGTGTAGAATAGAGTAGAACATTATATAATAGAGTAGAACAGAACAGTATAGAGTAGAACAGAACAGTATAGAATAGAACAATATAGAACAGAATAGAACAGAACAGTATAGAATAGAACAGAACAGAATAGAATAGAACAGAATAGAACAGAACAGTATAGAATAGAACAGTATAGAACAGAACAGCCACCCTCCTTTCCAGCAAAGCTGCAGTAGGCATTTGAACTTGTGCTCCCGCAGTGTTGTAATGTGAGGGATTATCAGATGTGGAGTTGGCAGAAACGCCCTGATTCTGCCTTGATGTGCGCAGAGTGAGTCTGATACCCTTCCAGCCTAAGGAAACACATACCAGACAGAGCGATGCTTATCAGCCCGGAGGCACGCATGATATATTTTTATTTTATTTTGTCCTTCTCTTTTTTTTGATGGTGTCTAGGTTTTGAAGGTTCTTTATATTAATGTCTCACTTCAGTGCCGCCGTCAGCAGTCAGCATGCTGTCTTTGGCCTCACGCTTTTCCATTCTGATCATCTCAAACCCAAAAACAAGTTTGAGGGACAGGTCAGGAGAGGAAAGGCCTCTCAGTTCGCTTAATCTTTCCACTCCTACACACAGAGCCTAACAAACACTGATTCAAGATCAGTATCACGTAACAAGACTCTCCGTGTACACAGGGCTTATCTGAAACACTCCCACTGCGTTCGCCTTATCTGACCACGGAGACATGCTTAGGCCCACTGGTAACCTAACTTGACCACAGTTTGTACCCCTGTTTTGTCTTGTAGAAAAACCTAGGAAAGAGTTGTAAAGCTTTTTAAAGAGCCACATGTGAAAGAATACAATGTAGGAAGAAGATTTTTAAATTAAATGTCAATTCAACTGATTTTTGAACATTTTCTACATATCTCTGACATGTACGTATCACTGATATGTAAACAAAGTCATTCAGAGTGGTCCAATCTGAGATGGTTTATTGTAGAGAAACGTACTGACTCAGATTTCTTTACAGTGGTTGTGACCACATCACTGTGCCCACAACACAAATATAGCCATTTTATTTATTACACAAAATGATCAGCAAACAAAGTTTCTTTGTCCTTAATGTTGGAACAAAACCTCATATTTCGAAAATGGTAACTTTTTAGGAGAAGGAAAAAATGTGAATTTTTATTGGTGCCTTCCTTATAAAATGTACAATGTAATACACTGTTGGACATAAAGGTTCTGTGCAGGTACATTTGTCGTTCATCAAGGTACAAACATTGTAAATGTACCTTCAAAGTTTTAAGGTCTGATCGTGCACCTTAAATAAGTTTTTCCAGGTGAAAAGTTTGTATTTGTACGTTTTCATAACCGAATGTTTTAAAACAGAACAGTAAAATAAAAGCCTGGAGACGAGACGGGGTGTGTGGAGTCAGTACAGCTTAGAACATATCATTTCAGTGGATTATGGTACAGTTATGTTCCCTGACTAAAGGTACTGAGATGGACCCTTGAGGGAACCACCCCAGTGACAAGAGGGGTCCTGCCCCAGTGACAGTTTAGTACCTTTAATTCTGAGTATTTTTATATACAACCTCCTCCAGCTGTACAGACAACATCAACGCCATAGTCAAACTCATCCCATACTGGATTGAGCATGTCAGGTGTCGCTGCACTCACAGCTCTTTCAGTGCGCTTTCGGAGATCATCCAGTGTTGTGGAACCAACGATGAACGCTCTGAGCTGTTGGAGCTTCACTGCAGACGGAAATCACGCTGCACAGTTATGACGGATTCACTCTTATTGAAGTGGAGAACGCAGAACGCTTTCTGCTCAGGGGTCTCATCTCCTCACAGACTGAGGGGAGCCATCTTCCACTGACAGTCAGAATCTCTATGACCCCCTCTGTCAATTGGATTGTGATTGGTTCCTAGGCGCCTCATGGTTGTAAAAATATGGCGCATTGAAATCGGATTAATCTTCTTGAATCACCCTCTATATATAGAGAGAGAGAGAAAGAGAGAGAGAGAGAGAGAGAGGAAATCTGCAGTTTTCATACTGCATTGAAAAGTAAAAGTTTCTTTGAGTAGTATTTTGCCTTACAACCAGTTGCATGCACAAAGGTTTGCAGCTTTACATGTGTGGTAGATGTTCTACGTGAAAGTAAGTTAATCTCTACAGAGAACAAACTTACATTTTTCTGCAAAATTCAGTGAACAATTTCTATTTATTTTGTGAGTTTAACACATTGGGAAAAGCATGAACATTGTGCCATAACCTTTGCATAGGCCACATTTTATGGTTTACCTTTCCCCCAGGATGTTAAATTCAGCTAATAAACCGCAATTGTGCATTAACATGTGAAGAAGTGTGTTCTCTGTAGAGGATGCGTCAAACTTATTTTCAACAAAACTTGTCATTTCACTGGGGGCGCACAAACGTTTGCATACAACAGTACCTTTTCATCATGAATGGGCTTTTCGGTGTTTATTTTTTTTATATATATTTTAGACCAAAACTTTGCATTGAACAATGTTTCATTCAAATGATTACATTGTGAGGTAGCTTTTAGAGCAGTTAAACGCTTTGGATGTCTGGTTCCTACCACCTCCATTGTGAACAGTTCTGATTTTTAAGTTTCTCTAATACGGCACATTTCACATCAAACCACTCTGAATGTCTTTGTTTACATCTAATCTATTTAATTATGCAGAAAGTTTGGTGAAATTCCTCTTTAAGCCATCCACAGCAATACTAAGCCCACAAAACTGGTGCCAGGTCAGCAGCTATCAGCTACTTCTACTGAGTCTCATCTAACTGACCCTCGGGGATGCTGTAGTTGGAGCTTGGCTCAACTTTGAGCTGAAGTGATGAGAGAACAGTTCATGTCATTATATCCTGTTTGTGGAGCTCAAACGTCTCAGTATCACTCTCACTCGGCCTAATGGGCCTTTGAGCACTTTAGCTGTCAGTCTTTATCAAGCCGCCACCGTTCGCTGTGAAGGCTCTCCGCTGAGTCGCAAGCAGAGCCTATAAAACTCTGGAGCCTCAAAACAGCGGGAGACAGGAGCTGATTACAATGAGTGACTCTGTGGAGCTTTTAACTCTGGGGTTGTGACCCAGAGCTACAGGCCAGGTCCATCATTGTTTCAAAACCGATCAATATTCCACTTACCTTATTAGCTTTTTAGTGCTAGCAGAGAGTGAGAGTGTTGTCTGTGATTGATAGCTTGAAGACTTGAAGTAAGAGTTGAGCAAAACACTTACACAACTTTCCATTTACCCCAGATGCCCTCGACAGAAGTAGAGCTACGATTGCTTACACTGCTAACAAACACTAGAACTCAGTAGTCAAAATTGAATAAGCCTAAATTTTTTCTTTAAAAAATAAATCACCAGAACGTCTCTCAACCCACTAAAGCCGCGTCCAGGTCTTCATCAAGGTCGCACAGACTCGTTGATGTGGTTTGGGATGCAGTATGACTTACTGTGAACTATAAAATTGAACAAAACTGTTGGCAGCTACTGTAGACAACAGTATATCGCTGTTGTGGGAAGAAAACCTCGTATGTCCAAAATGGTAACTTTACATGAGAAGGAAAAAACCTACTTTACTTGTAATGTAAGTCAATGGAACCAGAATTTTTTCCAAGTCATTTTGGGTCATTTCTTAACATTTCATAACAGGCATTTTCAGATTATGTCAAAAACTGAAAAATGGAGATGCAAGGTTTTCTTCCGACAGCAGCGATGTGTATTTACAAACCACCTCAGAAGTCGGAGTGCTGATCTAGAATCAGTATTTGTGGATTTAGAACAATCTGACCCAGGATCAGTCCCGCTTTGTGCAGCTCAGTTCATTTGTATAGTTCTCAGTAAGACACACTGTGCTCTAAACCATATTGACAAGGGTGCGCAACCTTAATGAAGCCCTGGATGCAGGTTAAGTGTGTTGGGTGAAGTTTTTGGGGATGTAATTTTTACAGAAATGATTTGGGCTATTTGGGTGACTATTGAGCAATGATAGCCTCATAGCTCCAGTTGTAAATTAAAGAGGTGAAATTTGGACTCCAAATATGTCTTGGCTGATCTGGGGTAAGTAGAAAGTGGAAAATTTGGTGGTGAATTAGATTTTCTGTCAAACTATTCATTAAGAGAACCCATATTCTGCATTTGTATTTGCATTTTATTTTATTTTAGTTCAGTTTTTCATGAAACATCTAACATTTTTCATATAGAACATGATTTGCTATCACTCTAAGTACCGAAGTTCTAATTAGAAGTACTTCTTCAAATAGGCTGCTTTAAGTGAAGCCGACAGGGCAACTGAAAGTAGTCAAGGTAATGGTTTTCCGTAAGCCATTTGAGAACGAGCATTAATCAGGTTTTACCCTCGGTCCATGTGGCAGAGGTTTGGACAGTAATGTGTTTCCTGTCTCAGGATCTTGGAGAGATCCCTCGTAATGCTGAGGCGCTAGAACTCAAAAGAACAGCTGTGTGGAGTTCTCTCAGGGTACGGGCAGTTTGGATACATGTGTTCTAGGGATGTCACCAAATACAAAGTCAAAGTCAGCTTTATTGTCATATCCTCTCATCGCAGATGTGTTTAGAGAGGAACAGACAGTAGTTTCTGCAGGACACGGTGCTACATTTAACATAGAACAGCAGCAGACGACAGTGCCGACAGACAAATGCACAGGCACTGGACAATAGAGAAAACAGGCCGGCTGTTGGCCATAGTTGTGCATGTTTCCTTGTCAGCTAAATACTGCTTGGCTTTTAATTTCATCTCAGTTCTGAGATTTTTTTTGACAAATACTTAATCCAATAGTTGAACAATGGTGAGTCCAAGCTGAAGAAAGTACTGTCCTGTTGCTCTGGCTTTACATTGAGGTTGATACTGCTGTCTGGCCAGGCTCTGTGGTCAGTGAAGTGGCTGTAGGGACCATGTTTCTCTCTCTATCAGTCCAGAGACTGAGCTGACAGACTGACTCTGGTCGTGTGTCACATTCTGGACGGAGTTATCTGAGCGTGAGAGGAGCAGGGCACGACCCAGGATAAGAAAGGAATGGAAACAATGCCATCAACTGTCATTAGAAGAGAGGGGCATATGTGTTGGCCCATGTGGGTGTTGTGAGTCTAAACCCCCCCCTCCCCTATTAGCATTACTTACTGGAAGGGGCAAGGGGTGGGGGGAGCATAGTTCCCTTTTTTTGGAAGAGCGCTGGCTCAGAACATGTAAAAACAAAATAGAAATAAGATGTTAAGTTTTTTCCTCATAAATATGTGCTTTGCTTTGAGGGTTGTAGGGAATATATAACTACAGAAAATTGGAAATGTACTACTGTCTGTAGCAAATGGTAGCAGTTGGTGGAAGGCCACTGTGGTCAGTAGCGTCAGGCAAAATACTTAAAAAGTAGTAATGGCCGTATAGTAAATACACTGTGCCAAATGGAACCAGACGTTTTTCCAAGTCGTTTTGGGTCGTTTCTTTTGGTCCATTCATCATGAAATTTACAAACAATGTAAAGGACAACAGGCCTTTTCAAGATATGTCAAAAACTGAAAAACGTCAAAAATGGAAACACAAGGTTTTCTTCCGACAGCAGCGATATATTGTTACAATACACAAAAAGTAATGTATACAGAATACATTTAACATACATTTACAATACATCTAGACAAAGGCACATGGGTTCCTTGCAGAAAACTGGTTGTCCATTTCCTTCATGCAATTCTTCTGTCAATATGTTTGATGGAAAATATGCTTATAATTTAAATGAAGTTCCGAAATGCTCAACTTTTGTCTTCTTCCCTGCTTCAGTCCACTGCTCCTCGCACAATCCCCCAAGCCGAGGTCCAGTACAACACTGATGCTAAGCTTATCACTCACAAACATCCCCACTACTGCGGAGATTATTAATTTAATATTCCTTTAAAAAAGCTCAGTAACACTGAGATTAATAACTGATCACATTGATTTATCAGTCTACTCAGGCTTTAGCAGAGCTCAGTAACACTGGGATTAATAACTGATCACATTGATTTATCAGTCTACTCAGGCTTTAGCAGAGCTCAGTAACACTGAGATTAATAACTGATCACATCGATTTATCAGTCTACTCAGGCTTTAGCAGAGCTCAGTAACACTGAGATTAATAACTGATCACATTGATTTATCAGTCTACTCAGGCTTTAGCAGAGCTCAGTGACACTGAGATTAATAACTGATCATCACATTGATTTATCAGTCTACTCAGGCTTTAGCAGAGCTCAGTAACACTGAGATTAATAACTGATCACATTGGTTTATCAGTCTACTCAGGCTTTAGCAGAGCTCAGTAACACTGAGATTAATAACTGATCATCACATTGATTTATCAGTCTACTCAGAGTGGTCTTTAAACTGGAAAATCTGCTTTAGAGCACTGCTGTAGGATACAAGTAGGTATGTTTTGGTTACATTTTTGCATCCCTTTACATTGATTAGGATTGTTGCTGGAGATGAATTTGTGGGAAGAACATGGAGCATCGGTCAGTTTAGAAGCAGAGGAATAACGGAGATGTTAAAGCACAGAAGCAAAACAGAGACAGCTCAAATGACAAGCGTGCTACTGTCATCACAGCCAGGTTTTTAAAGTCAGAGAGAGGACTGTTGGGAGCGGAGGCACAGACAGAGGACACCAAGCGTTTCTAAACACTTCTTAAAATAGAGTTGAAATAGAGTTCATGCCACAGTTTCCTGAGAAGCTGGATTAGCTCCTCTTTACGGGCAGTCCCATTGGAGAATATGGATGTGAATACCGTAGCTTGGCTAATATTGGACCACTCCAGTGCCTCACCCCCCCCCAACACACACAGAGACCACAACCATGTGTGTGTTTACAAACTGATATTTTATCTTAGAAACACCATAAACACATGCTAACAGATATATCACAGATGTATGCTGATAAACAGCCCCTCTATTCATGCTCTGCATTTCAACTCATAAACAAAGGCGCTTATAAAAGCCAGCATCCATGTTCCAGCACCGTCTTTAATTTCCCGCTGTCAGCAGGGCGGCTTTGAAGTTGCCGATGATGATCACGCATGCACACGAATACCCACCAAGACAATGGGAGCTGCAAATGTAATGCTAACCACTACCGTGTGACTGCTGGGTGTCTCATACTTGTGAGTACACATACAGTGACAGCAGCTGATGGATGGTTGTGATTAAGTGAGTGTAACAGGAGAGCTGCTGTTTCACATCTGGAGTCAGCACAATAGCACACTGTTGTCCGCCCATGTTATATAATAATACCTCCTTTTTGCTGTTCATACAAGCTGTTTTGAAGTGATATACTTACTGGCCAGTTTATTAGAAACCCCTGCCTTGTGGTTCCACCTTGACCAGGGCTGGACTGGGACCTGTAACTATTTTCTCAGCTAGGTTTAAGCACTGTGTCATCTCCTCTTTAGCATGTCACGCTGTCCACCTGCTCGGAATATACTTGATATTTTGAAGTTTAATGTTTTTTTTCAATTGTAACTTTCTGTGCATTTTTGTCTGTTTTTGCTGCTGCCCATCTTCTTATGAACATGATTCAGCAATTCATTCCACTGTACAGGGTTGGGTGGTATAATGGTAACGAGGTGCACCTTCATATTTATAAATGATGCAGTATTTAGAAATTACGACGTCTCAAATTTCTATTCAACGTCTGAACAGCTAAATAAACCCATTCCATCCATTTATGCTTTAGAGGGGTCACTAATTGGAGGTGTGGGAACTGACCAGTGGTGCTGATAGAAGGAGACAAAAAAATCAGAGCTAGGATAAACCTCAGAAAAACTAAGCATAGTAACTTAGCAACAGCTAAGAGCTAAACACCATAAAACAGGTTTGATTTTGTCTTTTTGACACTCCAACATCAGTCATTCGACTCAGGTATCCTCTATACGGGGGTCATTTTACCATCAGTTAGCTGGAACACAGCCAGTGCTGTGGCATGTGGCACAACCGGCCTGCTAACTAAGCTATTGTTAGCTTAGCCAAAACACTACAGTCCCAAACACCACAGAATAGGTGGGAGGTGTTGGCGTTTAATCTGCCTGAAAAGATCTGTTACACAAGCACTGGTCTGGGCCCATCTTTCCTTGCCTGTTTCCAAACTGTAGGTCTAGAGATGGATCTATTCTCAGGTCAGTGACTAAGCGTGAATGTTTCGTCTGCTAGGCCTCTTGATTTCCCAGCAGCTGTTTCACTTAAATTCGGCCAGTGTTCACAACACAGCCCTGCAACGCAGTTAATAAGGGGCGAGAGAGCGGGAGAGAGACGAGAAAGACATTCTTTCTTCATCTGTACACATCTGGCTTCTCCATCCCTCCTCACACGCGGAGATAATGCTCTTTACAGCTCCTGGGGCAGGTGGCAGAACGGGGGGAAAATCAAAATGGACGCTCTGTTTCCTCTCTTCCTTTCGCCTCAGGCCTGAAATCCTGGCTGAAGTACAGAAACTTTAATGAAGAGAAAGTGTGAGAGAGAGAGAGAGAGAGAGAGAGAGAGAGAGAGAGAGAGAGAGAAGACCATGTTGAGAAATATGTTGAGAATGTGAGGTGCCAAGGAAAGCAAATATTCTGGAGGATTTTTTTTTATTAATGGTGAAAAGGGGGTGTCGGCTCTGAGGGGATGAATTGATACGTGCAAAGGCCAAGACAAAACATATATAAGTATCAAATAGTGCTGATGGGCACAGCAGGATCTGGAAGGAAATCTTTATAAACTGACTTTAAACGCACAACCGAGCTGCTACTCTAATTCTGCCTTATGCACTTGAAGAACGATCAAGACAGATACAAACCCAACTGCAAGGAAGTTGAGACAGAAAGTGAATTGCTAATGAAAACAGAAAGTAGTGATGAGTAAATTCTGTTTGACCTGTATTAATTAAGAAAAAAGGTTCAAAACACGATATTTTATGTTTTATGTATTTTATGTTAATATGCAATTATTCCAAATTTATTAACTACAACACATTCTAAAAAAGTTGGGACAGGAGCTTGTTTACCACTGTGTTACATCATTTTTCCTTTTAAGTGGGAACTGAAGAAACAAACTGATTGTCGTATTTTGAGCTTCATCGGACAGGAGACATTTATGGACTGCAGGCAGGCCCTCTGCTTAGTCACTGCTTAGCCTCTGCACTCTGCTTAGTCATGCTTAGTCACTGTTTCACGCTGTTGTTTCATGTGCAGAATGTTTCTTGGTGTTGGCATTCTGAAATAAGCATGGACATCTCTGTAAAAGTGGATGAAAGGCAGCAGCATTTATCTTAAGTCTTAATGGTGCTTTCACGGATGTGCAAGTCACAGTAGACTCTGATTTTTGAACTTTACGCTGGTAACAGTCTGGATGATTCTTTTCTTCTTTGGCCCGGAGAACGTGACGTTTCTTATTTCCATAAACGATCTGAAAAGTGGACTCGTCAGACCACAGTACACATTTCAATTCTCCATCAGTCTTTTTCAGATGAGCTCAAGCCCAGAGAAGTCAGCAGCGTTTCTGGATGCCCTGGAGAGATGGCTTTCACTGCGCATATTACAGTTCTGACTTGTGTTTGAGGATGCTGTTTTTTGATGAAGTGCCATCCAAAGGGGGTGAAGATCACTGGCATTCATTTTTGGTTTTTGGCCTAAACCTAAAGCTACACTATCTAAGTTTTGGGAATTTGGAGACCTCTCTGGTGGAAATATGTAATTGCACACAACGTGCCATGAACATTTTGCAGTGTGGGTTGTGCTTTAGGCCCCCCTCCCCAGTTGGATGTACCTGATGATTGATGTGATGAGTGACACATCTTCATCACTATAATGTTCATTTTGCATTTGAGACCTAAACATCGAGCTGGAGCCTCTTTTTGAGCCTGTGCGTGTGGCATTAATACGTAAAGATGTGTGACATTGTCTGAAAAAACTCACGCAAATTTTTGAACAATGATTTTTATTATTGCATGCTTTACAGCAGCGCACAACTGCGGTGCTTTTTTCTCCTGACTCAGTAATGCTACTTCTTTCAGTTTTAACCATAACAATGCAGCTTTAATGAATAAAACCAAACTTACATGTTTAACTTTGTGTCTCAGTTTAGCTGCTGCTTCTAATGCCAGGTGAGAATATGTGTAGGTGAACGTGGCAGTGAAAATACACAGGACAGCATTCTTAAGTTAACCTAAAATCAAAATGACTTGTTTTAACCTTGTTAGTTCACATGCCTGGTCATATTAAGCACAATTCATCATAGCATTCAAAATACAAAATTATTTGTTTGAAATTAAAGTTATTATTCAACACTATCATTTTTCACCCTTCACCCCCCCACCACTGTACCATTATGGACAGATAATGCCCAGCTAGCTCAGAGACCCTGTATTTTACTCAGAAAAACATCACAGTACGGAAGGAAAATGTTATAATGTTTCCTTTCACGTTGACTTTAAACGTTTTTTGCGTGTGCACAGATGCAGATGTATCCATATATTGAACAGGATAGTTCTGAATTTAAGTGTGTATGTGTGTGTGGTCCTGCGTGTGGTCACCAAGATAGTAAATCAGTATTAACATATGAATGAGCCACTCCAGAAGTAGGAAGTAGAAGAATTCCTCAAATTTCTCTTTGCCAGTATTTCTTTGTATGAACTGAATAAAAACTGGTATAAGCTTTAATCCTACACCACACTACATCCTCAGATTTCTGGTAGATCTGCCCAACTGTGGTCTGGAGAGCCGTGCGCTTCACACAATACCCTAAATTCTGAAATGTGGTCGACTATCAAGGCCACATACAGAGCCGTCTCCCACTATAAGCGGCCTAAGCAGTTAAGATGCCCGAAGCTGCTGGGGGCTTCCCAAAGTATGTAGTATTTATTCCTTTGCATTTTATGTGTAATTTATTATATGTTACATGTACATATTACATTTCCAGTGTATTTGTAATGGTGTATTATGGTTAAAACATTTTGTGGACGCCATACTTATTGCAGATTAAACATCATTCACAAGCTTCTCTTTGTGTCTTGGTGGGATGGGACGAACACCACAGGCTTCTTATTGTCGCTGCTGGAACAAAATCTCATACTTCCAGTATGGGAAGCTTAAAAGAGTTACATTCTTAACTTGCAATAGAAGTTAATGTAACAAGATTTTCTGTTGGTCTGTTCATCATGAAGATTTAACACAATGCAAAGGGTAGCTTGAGTTTTCAAACTAGGCAAAGAAGTTTTGGTAACACTTTCTATGAATGTCACGTTTGTAAGCATCTATAAACACATTTATAACATGTTATAATGCATTCATACGGTATTATAAACATGATTATAAACATTTAGAAAAATGAATTACACTTTATAGCCATGTTTATTATACATTATGAATTGTTAATATAACGCATTATAAGTAGTGTTGATAACATGTTATACTGTCAGTGCCAAAGAAGTCCCAGCTTGGAGAGCATAAAGTAAAGACAAATACCAAGCTAACGGTGGTGTACATTACCTTTCCCACATTGGGTAAAACACTGATGCAGCACTAGTTTAAACTCTGACATTGGAAGCCTGTAATGTGCTGTACTTTGTAAGTTGAAGTGTTTCAGTATATATTTCAGTAAATACTACAACTTGAAGCCTCACTCTTAACACTGGAGGAGGCTTTAGTACAGTTACCATGGTAACAGGGAGACTCACATCCTCACAACTTTATTTATTTATTTATTTATTTATTTATTTATTTTGTTTTTATAAATCTGCAGTAATTCTGTAGTTTAAGCCTCAACTAACAAGAGCAGTGAAACCCTTTTCTGCAGTGCACTCAAGCAAACCTCTTATCTTAGGCAAATTAATCAAACGTGTTGAACTTTTAAGATGTTTTAAGCACAGGTCATCAAAGCTGATGTTGGACATGATGTTGCTAGGCGACAGCTTGTCGCATCCTCAGTGGAAAAAGCTGGCGTCCGTCTCTCATTCTCACCTTTCAGTGCGCTCTTTAGATCAGCATATCGTGGGGGGTCGGTGTCGGGGGGGCTGGAACTGGAAACAGCCGATAAATCAGCAACGCTGTTCTGGACATCAGAATACCTGCTCAATCAGCTCAATTACCGCACATACATACCTCACACTGCTGACCTTCCAACAACTATCAGCACCCCCCAACACACACAGAGTGAAAGATGAGAAATCTGAACACAGACGACTGAGACAAAAAAAAACAGCACATGAACTTCAGCCCCTACTTTTGGAGCTCTATTAATGTGTGTGTGTGTGTGTGTGTGTGTGTGTATGTGTGTTTAGTGGATTTGTTTTACCAACAGATGAGGATCATCCCACTGGTCAGTGGTATGCACAAATTTTGGGATTGAGGTCTTTCAAAGTGTCATTTTGTGGGGGTACTTCTGATCTTCATATCAGGATTATTTCAGTATATGAAAATACGATTAGAGACAAAGTTATACTAATATTTTACTGTTCTATATACAGAACAGATTTAATGTAATGTATGTTCAAGTCCATTTTTCTTGTTGCAAAAAACAGTATATGAATAATATACACCAATCAGGCGAAACATTATGACCTTATTTCTATAGGTCACATCTATAGAAACATTATTTCTACGCTCATTGTCCATTTTATCAGCTCCACTTACTATATAGGTGCACTTTGTAGTTCTACAGTTACAGACTGTAGTCCATCTGTTTCTCTGCATACTTTGTTAGCCCCCTTTTACCCTGTTCTTCAGTGGTCAGGACCCCCATGGACCCTCACAGAGAAGGTACTATTTGGGTGGTGGATCATTCTCAGCACGGCAGTAACACTGATGTGGTGGCGGTGTGTTAGTATGTGTCGCGCTGGTCTGTGTGGATGAACTATCGTCTCTGACTTTACATCTACAAGGTGGACTGACAAGGTTGGAGTGTCTAATAGAGTGGACAGTGAGTGGACACAGTGTTTAAAAACTCCAGCAGCACTGCTGTGTCTGATCCACTCTATACCTTTATTATGTTCATTGTATTAAAACAAATGACTGAACATTACATTTTGTCTCTACCAAAACAATAATAACACTAGAGAAACTTTACCAAATGTTTCGGTAGTGACAATTTTAGTTAATTTTGAGCTGAACTCAAAAACGCAGCCAGTACATGACCAGCAAACACAGCTTTGGACAAAAAGGTTTACTTAATTGCAGAAAATATGTTTTGATAGTGACAATTCTCAATGCTCTGATTTTTAGACTTTGGGACTTGTTTAGTTCAAAATAATGGGATCTAACTACTCACCATGTGAGGGACAGGGATGCAGCCTTACTTCCTGCTCTAAAATGCAGGGGTGTGGCTAAAATAAGGCTCTGCCTCTGGACTACAACTTGGTTTTGGTTGTGATGTGAAAATTTGAGACAACCTATTTTTTGGAGCTTTTTTTAAACTCATGATAAAGCCAAATCTTTCAACTTTGTGTTAAAAGAAATCACACACACACACACACACACACACACACATATCATCATCATCATCATCATCATCATCATCCGCTTATGCTTCTGGGTCACGGTGTAAAAGAAATCATATCATAAATAAATTTTTAATTATTATCACAAGTTGAAATTCAGGGTTTAGGGTTTGGGACAGCCACCTCCCAATAGAAAGTACCCTATAAAGGGTCATTTTGTATATATTTAGCTTATTGCTATCTCTATAAATGCCTTGGGTTTAAATAGATCATAACATAATCCTTGTAAATATTTAAGGTCTGTATAATTAATTGTTTCTTAAATAGTTTTTATTGTGGGATTGCAATGTGAACTAATTTAGTAGAATAGTATGTACTGTATATATACTCCCTCGGCCACTCTCCGCTTTCTCTGCTGCCCTCTGTGCCACAGATGCCAACGAGGCTGCTGCTTCTGTACGCTGGAGCTCTGATGCTTTTCCTTGATCAGCCATGCTGCCATTGTGCCTCCCCATGCTGCCTCCAACTTCAGCCATACCACACCAGTCTTGCCGTCAAGCCTACACATGTGGCCCTTCCTGCGCTGGCTCTGGCCTCCAGCCTTGCCTCGCTGTCCTCGCCATCAGGCCTCCTCTCGCCAGCCGCCGTCCTCTGGGCTATCCTCGACCACTGTCTTCTCACCGCATGCTGCCTTGTTGTTCCTCCTCGCAGTCCTTGTCCAAAAACACTCAATTTCACTTCTGACACCAATGTGGCTTCAGCATAGAGTAAGAAGATGTGGGAAACATAGCGCTTTAGATGAGTAGCGATGAGAACCTCTGCCAGCGCTGACTGGGAAGCAGACAAGTCACCTCTAACCACACATTTCCCATATATGAGCCACTTACCACTGCCTAACTACCTATAACCCAGCATAAACAACCACAATATGTATATGTTATAGAAGTTATTTGATTTATATATTATCAGGAGGTGGGGAAACTTTCTGGCAGCGCAAACCACTTTGGTTCTAGACTTTCTTCTAGACTTTGGCACTTTTTAAAAGGCTGAAAGTCAGCGTGCTAAGGGGCTGCTAGCCCAACACAAAAACAGTGTGTAATATGAAGTCTGAGGGAGAGTGTGGGTGTGTGTGGGTGTGTGTGTGTGTGTGTGTGTGTCTGAGCAGCTGTGTTAGGACAGCTAGAGGACATGAACAGAGTGAGAGCTGCTATCTTTATCCACATGCACACTACTGCAGCCCTGAACCATCAAGTTGATCAAGCCCCTCCTGACAAACACGATACTCCAGCCCTGAACTTTCACTTTAATCACCCCCACTCACCAGAACACACACACACACACACACACACACACACACACACGCACACACACACACACACACACACACACACACACACATACATACACACTGTCTGCCTAGGCTGCTCTTTCCCGCTCACGATCACACACACATGCCCGCACACACACCCACCCACCCAGCCCCTTGGATTTCTTGGAGTCCAGTCGAGCCATGCAAGTCCTATTAATAATGTGTGGATAGACTGGTTGGTCAGGTGGCCCTGGGGGGCCGACACTAGCACGCAGGCCCACTGTGGATCACTTGCTTTGGGCAGCTGTATGATAGATAGCCCATGGCCCACAGGACAGAGGGAGAGAGGTAGTGCTAACCTGGATCACAGGCCACAAGAGGTGTTACTGTTAAAACATCTCTTTCTGCTGTCAGTAAGGGATACAGGACAAAATGCAACTGTGATAAACAGAGAGACAGACGCAAGCTCTAATCACTGCTCCCTACAATACTGTGCAAAAGACCACCCTTCATTTATTTAACTCCTTAAATGGTCTGGGCCCACCGGCGGGTCCTGTAACCTAAGAACAGCTCAGCCAGTTTGCATTGAACTCCCCATAGTCACTGAATAGCATGCATTAGTATGTAATAAGATTGTGATTTTAAGGGGATAAACAAACACAGAATGGCTTTCATGATGTGTCCATACCTGAAACAAACTGACCTTAGATAAAGTGAGGCAGCGATCAAAACACACAGCAAATGCAAACTTACTACCTACAGTTTCAAAGAAAATTCGGGAATCACTTCTTTAAACCGGATGGCTGTTTTCTGGTTGAGTGAGTTCTGAAAGGATCCATAGAGACGCAACTAATTGTTACTGGCTTTTAGCTTGATGAACAGTTTTTATTTCCCATCTGACTGATAAAACCAGCACAGATAACCTGAGCTAGTTTAATTTCATTTTTCAGTTTCAGCAGAAAACATATAAAATAGAAGCCACAACAACTAAATATAATATCAAATTTTTCATATTGTGTTCACTCTTGTATTTATTACAGCTTGCATATTTTTCAGAAGACTTCCTTTCAGTTTTTATAAGAAATCTGCACGGATATTTTTCCACACCTCCGAAGTTCAGCCTTAGTCTTCTTTTTTTGTCTAATTCCATTTTCTCAGTAAGAGCTTCTTGACAGCTGGACATCCTTCCAGACCCATGTTGTTGGCTTGTCTTCTGACAGTGAAGGATGGACAGAATAGTAAAAATAGTAAAATAGCATTTTTTAGATCTGAAGCAAAGTAAAGTTTGATTTTCTCCTATCTTTCAAAGATAAAAGCTTTAAGTTCTGTTTATCTGACAGTGGCCTACTACAGGGAGATTCACTCGAAAGAGGCCCTGAATATTCTGCTGTAACTCCTGTTAGGATGAAGCAAACTGAACCAAAAAAATATGCTACATACCATGATGTATGAGTAATCGATTACATTACATGCGATGCTGGAAGTGATCTCCGTTTCCTGCCAGACACATGAAGGGGTACGGGGGTCTGCACCCAGAAGCTGCAAACAGAGGTTAAACGTTGTGACGGCTGTCCAGCGCCTACCTCATCGCTCCGACGCAGGGGCATCCCGGCTTGTACGAAGCTCCATATACTGAGGAGCACATTGCACGTTGTTTCATTCAGATTGCTTCGTCCTAGAGAGAGTTATTACAGAATATTTGGGACCTCTTTCGAGTGATTCTCCCTGTGGCTCTTGCACGGTTGTAAGGAATTAACTACCAGTTACAAAGTCCAGGGCCAGAAACTGCATTCAGGAGTTGACAACCTCTGGAAAAGGGCAAAGTTTCAGATATAGCCACAATTCCTGACCGTGGGGCTGCAGTCCAGGTGCCATAAAAATCAGTGGTGAACCGTGACTATTAAAGCTAGGCCTTCAGTTTGGGCCAAAAATGTCAGAACATGGTCAAAAAACATTTCTATGATAATGCAGTATGTGGGTGCCAATTTTTTTGGCTGTTCTGGATTGATATCTGAAGCATTTGAATTTTCTAACAGACATATTAACACATACTTACCAGTAGCAGCTGTCGCTGCTATTAATGTACTATTGGTACTCACAGTTAATAATGTATCTAGAACTTCCAGAAGGCCTATCAGTGGTCACCAACCCTGGTCCTGGAGATCTACTTTCCTGCAGAGTCTAGTTCCAACCACGATTGGCAAGACCTGCACCAGCTAATTAGCTTCTTCAGAGGTCCTTGGATCAGATGCATGATTGTTAGTTAAGGGAGGAGCCGGTATGTTAGAACTAAAATCTGTTGGAACGAATATCTGCACAAACGTAGATCTCCAGGAAAACAGGGTTGGTGACCACTTGTCTAAAGTCCTTGCCAATAGTAGAGCTAGTTTGGCTGTATCTACCAAAATATACTGATTGGATAATTTCCCGTTAAGCATTTTAAGAATTTTACCCTTTTTTTAACCGTTTTCAGCCAAAACTTACTGAAACTTAATGAAAAAACATGCAGAGCCTAAATACAACAAGCATAATGATTATATTGAATAAAAATGAAATAAAATGTACAGATATTTGCATTTTATAATTTCACAGATATTCTTAGGCCTTCTCAGAAGACCCTGAGACCTCTGCTAAGAAATCTGTTACTGTACTGCTAACCTGCAATGTCTCATGGGCTTGTTTTTCAACACCGCTTTCAAGAATTGAGGGAAGAGAATGTGCAGCTAGAATGTGTTCGTACAGCTTTTATTCAAACAGTTTTTTTTTTCCATTGGATTGATCGGGGTACATCCTGAAACACATTCCATTTATATAATGCTTTTACTTCTATCTCTGATTCCACCACAGTCAATATACACTCTGTAGCTAAATGTCTTTGGACATTTCTCTTATGTTACCATCATACAAGTATGCTAGAAACACCTCAGCCACCACTTGGGATAGCATTGCAATGGCCTAACAACACCCCAACTGTGTGGGTTAGCATTGCAATGGCCTAACAACACCTCAACCATGTGGGATACCATAGCAAGGGCCTTGCAACACCTTAGCAACCACCTGGAATAGCACAGCAATATCCTTGAAGCACCTTAGCAACTACCTATTATAGCATAGCAACAGTCTAGCATTGTAACACCCTAACAACAAGCTGGAATATCACAGCAACCTTGTAGTAATACCATAGCAGCTACCTGGAATTGCTATATGAGCTTCATTAAGTTATCAAAAACAATCAACTGTGTTCTGTAACTGCTTGAAGTGTTATTAGCTGGCTTTGTAAAGCCAACTTAAAGTTAGTTTGCAAACTTTCACTTTCTAGTTCTGTTTGTCTCTTGACCTGGACGCCTTGCGCACTGTATCTCCTTCCTGACTAATCCGAGTTCCTTCGCTAGTGTGTAAGTGTGCGTGTGTAGCCTCAGGGCCACATGGCACATGTGTTAACCAGCAGGGCCCCCAAGCACGGGGCAAGACGACACGCTCTCTAGCTCCAGACACACTAATGCTGCCATCCATCACACTCAAATGAGACAGGCCCAACTGGCTGCCCACAGCCGCATTCATACCTGTAGGGCACCCAGATATAGACATAGCTCTGAAAGCTTAGCAAGCTGCTACAAAGCTGCTAGAAAGCCATTAGCTAGCTGCTTCCTTTGCCCTGGCTTGGACACCCTTATTGCTCTAACAATCCAAAGCCTGCTTTGAGGAGGAGAAGCAGTCTGGAAACCCACTCCTCTCCTTTGCTTTTCATTTTCTGAAGGGAACAAGGCTGCCTTTGGAGCAGCCCATCATTTATCCTTCACAGCGGTAAGAAAAAAAAATGTGATGGAAGGGAAATGAAGGAGAGTGCGGGTCAGTGAGGCTCTCTAAACCTCAAACCTCAAACTCTCACCGGGCCTCAGGCCACTAGAGGATCGCCTCGTAACCATGTCTCCTTGACGAATATGAAAACACGAATCAATCAATACGGCCATTAACAGCTGGAAGGCACCGCTGTCTTATATTTCATTCTAATGAATTTTGCACAATGTTCCCACTGACCAAATAAGCCGCTGGCCTTGGAGCTGGAGCGTGTTTGTGAGTGTGCGTCAAGCAGAACAAGGAGCTATTACAATAAACCATTATGATGTTCTCATCATGCCAAAAATGGATTGGATGAGTCTACATTCAAAATACTAGATCTAAGAGCTTCCACATACTGATCAGTGCTGGTGGTCTGAATTAGAGCCTAATCACATGATGTAAGACGATGGTGCTGCACTGTAACAGTTGTGGACATCATCTTAAGGTTGGGAGAGTTACTTAAAAAATATATTCTGGTACAGATTATTGATACCAGTTACCTTATGGTAATGTTACCTTATTTAATGTATTACTATAGACAGGGTTCCTGTTATAAACTTTATTGGGTGTGCTCGCAGTCAGGGGGCAAACCTGCTCTGGTTGTAACATTAGTCGACTGCTGCAATCCATGTAGATTTTGCATTGTTTGCAACATCTTGTTGACGCAGTAATAAAATCAGTTTGTCTTTCATTTGCGTATTAACATGGCATTAAGTAAAACGTTAGCTAACAGTAGTTGACTATCAGTGTCGGCTGGTCATCAGGGGCTGTATTACAGAAAAATTTTATCTTTTTGTCTTAACTTAAGATCTGACAGGTCATGATAAGATTTTTCACCAATTTCGTATTACAGAAGCAAATCTGATCTTAATTTAAGAATCTTATCTTACAGCATCTTTTCTTATCTCAAGTTAGGAAAGCCCACAATCAACCATCAATACACGCACAGCTGAAATGTAAACATGTAATCAAGTTAATTAGCTAGACAGTTAACGTTAGCTAGCACATTCTCAGCACTGCAGTAACACTGACCACTGACGTGGTGGTGGTGTGTTAGTGTGTGTTGTGCTGGTCTGAGTGGATCAGACACAGCAGTGCTGCTGGAGTTTTTAAACACCTCAGTGTCACTGCTGGACTGAGAATAGTCCTGGGACCACTGATGAAGGACTAGAGGATGACCAACACAAACTGTGCAGCAGCAGACGAGCTATCGTCTCTGACTTTACATCTACAAGGTGGACTGACAAGGTAGGAGTGTCTAATAGAGTGGACAGTGAGTGGGCACAGTGTTTAAAAACTCCAGCAGCACTGCTGTGTCTGATCCACTCATACCAGCACAACACACACTAACACACCACCACCACGTCAGTGTTACTGCAGTGCTGAGAATGATCCACCACCCAAATAGTACCTGCTCTGTGAGGGTCCATGGGGGTCCTGACCACTGAAGAACAGGGTAAAAGGGGGCTAACAAAGTATCAGAGAAACAGATGGACTACAGTCTGTAACTGCAGAACTACAAAGTGCACCTATATAGTAAGTGGAGCTGATAAAATGAACAATGAGCGTAGAAACAAGGAGGTGGTCATGATGTTATGCCTGATTGGTGTATACAGTAGTTCAGCCCATATAAACAGATTTTTACTGAATTTGACAGCCTGGCGTGACTATGGTGTTTAGTCTACTCTTCCGCTGACTGACTGTTGCTAAAGGCAAATACTTGCACCTAACTAGCCAACAATGTTTGTAGTTTGTTGAGTTAAATTAGTTAGTTATGTTAGGCAGGAAAAGCAGTTAGTTTGAAGACCAAAATCTGATTGGATGGCGTTGAACCTGGCAGTAAAGTGTTGCATAGAGGTCAACCGTTCCACCAATTATTCTGGTTAAACTGTATTGTACTAAAGCAAGAGGCAGATGATCCGAGCAGTTAGAAGGACAGGAAGTGCATCTTTCCAAACTGTAAAAATATAATTTTTTATCATGGTCAGTTCTGCCTCTGCAGCGCCCCCTCTGGTTCAACTCTACTATAGGCGCAGATGACGTGCCTCCATCCCGAAGTACCATGACACGTCACAGTATGCAAATCAGTCAAACAACGTTCCCGCCCCCTGATGACGTCCTATTGGTGCTGCACTCATAAATATAAAAGCACAGGAGCCCAGAGTGAGGAGATAATCACACTCATGCACTGAGCTAAACACCCCCAGCACCACCTCACAAGACTCGATATGCCAGCTGTCTGTACCAACTGTGAATAACCCAGTTAATCTGAACTTAGTTTGAAATAAAAATGTTGGACTGATTAAGTGAGGATTCCTGCGAGTCTCCATAAAGCTGCCGGTGTTGCATCCGATTCACGTTTTCCTTCACAACTCAAACCCTCGGGCGCGACTCACTGAACAGAAATCAATGGCAACCAACACTGGAACTACGGAAAGCGAAACGGTTCAGGAAGGGTTAACGTTAAATGGCCGACTGTGTCAACCTTTCAAGCGTACAGCCTTTCTCAAAATTTTTTCCTGCTTTCCGTAGTTCCAGTGCCGCTTGCTGTTGATTTCTGTCCAGTGGGGGCGGTGATGCAGTCTGCGACCTTGATGTCAAACTGAATGAAACTTGTTCAAATTCATTCGGAATTCAGCACATGTAAGAAATCAAGACTCGGGTTATATCGAATATGGACCTCCTGAATAGATAATTAGAAGCAAGTTCTCGGATTTAGGTCAAAGTCACGGTTTTAGGGAATGTTCTACCGTTTGGTGCCTCTCTCACACACTGCTAATCATTTTCTGGCACTACGTTAAATCTTCGGCAGCTTGAGTCAGCGGCTCATACTGTTAAGGCCCAAGACGCGCTGCCTGATCAGAAACTCCTTCCCTCGGTGAAGATGGGGATGGTAGTAGAGAAAAAACTTCAACCTTGTAAGACTCTCAGTTACAAAAGTGCCGTTTGATTCTGTCTCTCTCCATATTTTCTGGTAGCTAATGTACACTAGCTCTAAAAACACAACACCCCAGCCCACCCGGTTTCCCTCGCAACCCCTCCTCCAAACCCGTAGATACTGCAGTGCCCCTCCCATTTTTGAACATTTTTCAAAGTTGAGCCAGGGGTGGATGTAGCTGAACATAGTGGGGTGTAGTTACTCTTTAAGTCAAATAGTTAGCTTGATGATCTAACTCAGGGTGGCCAACACCAGTCCTCCCCAAACACACCTGGTTCAACTAGTTAAACCAGTTAAATGCCAGGTTTAGTGGGTGTGTTAAGTGCAGGACACCAGCCCTCCAGGGCCGCTGTTCACCACCCCTGATCTAGCTAGAGATTACCTGTTAGCCAGCAAGCTATGGCTGTGCTTTGAGTGTAAACACACTGCTGTTGCCCAGGTTGCACTACCTACATAATGTAGGGATAAATAAGGGTTATAACGAGCTGCAATTGAATGCTTCAAGTGATGCAAACTCCACGCCGCTGCGATGTGATGCTCTCTTGTGTTTGGACCACACTGAGAGTTTTACTGATATCCTACACTCCAGCAGCTGGATCAGATGATGATAGATTAGCAGGGAGGATTGCAAGAGATACCAGGAAATGACAAAGCATTGTTTTGTTCTTGATGCCATTCTAACAAACTGTATGACAGCTTGGAAAAAGTTCAGACAGAGCGATGGAGACTCGTGGTCTGCAAGGCATGTTACAGCAGAAGGCCAGAGGAGAGATGCTCCACTAGCTACCCCTGTTTAGAGTCCAGAGCAAAGCAGCCATGATAACACAGACAATGGGCTTTTCACAGCTGAGACACATCAAACAGACTAATGCCCCTCTTCCATGTCCAATCCTCCATATCTGTGAATGTTATCTACCTGCAGAGCATTCATATAGATGCACGCACATCCACAAACGCACACATGCATGTGCACAGATAAACCTATACCACCATTCACAATATCTGCATGCTGCTAGCAAGCGAGGTATGTTTTTGAAAAACATTTGCGACTAAGTTGAATAGGAATGAAATTCTAGACTGGAAAGGTGGTTAGGCTCGTTTGCTCAGAGTTTAAAAGCATTTTCGAGGGGGTGAGGTAACACTGATGGCTAACTGACTCCACTGTTATATACCTGTTTGAATACAGTAAATTCTACGATGGTGTTTTAGGGCCACTGTTAATAAAAATAAAAGTAGTAGACTTCGAGAATAAAGTCGTACTATTTGGAGGATAAAGTGGTCTAACTGTAGGGGGGCTGACTGTAGGGGGCTGCCATAATGCGTTGGGGTCTCGGTTGCTGTACTGGCGCCGGAGCTCCACTCACTCCTGTCTCCTTGTGGATCAATCATTTTGATCATCATTCTCACTGTCTGTGAAACTTCATGCCCTCATTGAATGGGGGGAGATGTAGCCCCGATAGCCGTGTAGACGACCCTGCCTGAGATTCTCCTTCAACAACACAGACAGACAGTTTCCTCCGAGTCCGTCTGGCTCTTTATTCTAGATAAACACGGTTTCCTGCTCAGCCGTTTCAGCCGGTTCTTATACTAATAACAGGCTGGTGCTGATGAGCAGGAGAGACAGGGAGACTGAGTGTTTCTTTATGGGTGAATCGATATGGAAGTAGAACTCCACCAACTCACCGCCCCTCATTTAAGACGAGGAGGTGCTGCCTTCACTTCGCAAAGGCTTTGGCCACAATATTGACCTTTCCTGGTGTTAATGCCATGTCCTAATTCTATGACTATTTTCTCAAAATATTACGACTTTATTCTCGAAATATTATGACTTTATTCTCAAAGTGGACTATTTTTATTTTTATTAACAGTGGCCCTAAAACAGTGATAGAGTTCCATTGGCTTCCTTGATAAAAAAGTCAGCTGTCCAGAAGCCCTTGAGAAAAGGAAATAAACAAGAATCTTTGCACTAAAACACAGAAACTGGACATCTGAGATGAGTGAGGTTTAATGGACTGGTGAATCTAAATTTGTAATTGGAGCGCAAGAAGCAGAAAGTTCGACCAACTTCTAAGACTGAACTTTGGAGGTGTGGAAAAAAAACATCCCTGCAGATTTCTTTAAAAAACTAAGAGCAAGTGTCCTAAAAAATAAAGAAAACTGTAAGAAAGGCAAAGAGTGGACTCTCTAAACACTGAAAAAATGTATATTATATATAGATGAAAATGTGTGATACCACAACATCTGAAAAAATCTAAATACTTGTGCAAGTATCCAAACCCAGAAAGCTGAAGTATGTGCGCAGACTTCCCCCACACTTTAAAATACTAATAGTTCCTGTGTGCCTGCAGAAAGAGAGAGAGAGAGAGAGAGAGAGAGCTCTTTGATTGGGGCCTAGTGCGCTCTCTCTCTCTCTCTCTCTCTCTCTCTCTCTCTCTCTCACTCTGTGTTTTCCTATGAGCAGGAAACTCATAAAAAGCACAGGTTCCTAAATTACTGTCATTCAATGGCCTCTTTCTCTCCTTCCTCTCTCTTTCCTTGCTTCTGTACCTTCCAGGCTTCTCCCTCTCACTCTCCTTCCCCCAGTTTCTGGAGTTAGCAGTGTAAACAGTGGAACCCTCGCTCGTATAAAGGCCTGATTCATCTCCCGCATGTTTAAAAATGGATACAAAGAAAAACGTGCATGATAATTTTTGGCATATGCTGGCGGGAGCAGGCCAGACAGTGTTGTTCCTTGTTCTCTTAAATGTGTCTTTTAGTGAGAGAGAGAGCAGGAAAGGCAGAAAGAAAGATGGACGGTGAGACAGACAGACGTGCAGACAGTCTGGGGTAGAGAACAGTGGGGCCGCTATGCTATGTGGCACCTTTTTGGACTTTCTCAGTGCGCCCCTACATGCCTGCTAGCCGAATGTTTGGAAATAAGATCAGCTCTCAGCGCTCGTGTTCTCTGAATGGTGCCAGCAGGAGGATGTTTATGCAACTCCGAACGGTGCCAGGTTGACAGAGAGAACCCCCCTAAACCGGGAACCATCCGGAAACATGAAACAAGCAACGAGTCACGAAGATCTTTATTGTCTCACCTATATACAGGTATGCGGTGGCAACGTACGACACTCAGATATATAATAGACCCTAGCAAGTGACCAAGATCAACAACAACACTAAGGGGAACAAAAAACCTTTAGGCTGGCTTTACACAGTAAAACCTTCATGCAACTTTAGTTGCTTGAATCCTACATGGAACTAAATTGCACTTGAGTTGCATAATGTAATGTTGAGTTCCATAGCATCTCAACTTTGTGAAACCAGTTTTATGAAACAGCCAGTCAACATGCTGACAATGTATCTAATGACCACAGCGATAAACTTAATTGACACCCATTGGAGACTCATGGTTGGTAGTTTCTCATTTAGTTTCCTAAGCATACAAATGTGAGCCAGCTAATATTAACTGGTTAAAAGGCTGCTGGTACCACTGTTAATTCTTTGTTGTTAGCCTGCTGTTATCGTATTTTATGTAGCTAACTTCATTCTCTCCTCTCTTTTTACATAGAGCTCAGATTTATTAACCAAAAAATGAAACATGTCACTGAAGGGGAGACTGAGATGTGCTCCTCTATTAACTTATTGTGTTTCTATGACAGAATGAGTGAAACATTAAGTTATAGTTAACAGTTTATAGACAGTGGACAAACTCCAGCATCACTGCTGTGTCTGATCCACTCGTGCCAGCACAACACACACACTAACACACCACCACCACGTCAGTGTTACTGCAGTGCTGAGAATGATCCACCACCCAAATAGTACCTGCTCTGTGAGGGTCCATGGGGGTCCTGACCACTGAAGAACAGGGTAAAAGGGGGCTAACAAAGTATGCAGAGAAACAGATGGACTACAGTCTGTAACTGTAGAACTACAAAGTGCACCTATATAGTAAGTGGAGCTGATAAAATGGACAAAGAGCGTAGAAACAAGGAGGTGGTCATAATGTTATGCCTGATTGGTGTATGCAGAAGTGGGGATCTTTTATCATGATTTGAATTGGATGGAAAGTTATCACTGTGCATTCAGCAGAAAGAAACATCATCCTTTATATTTTTGCCATGTTCCTGCCATTTTTTGAGATCTAAACAAACAGAAAATGTCTGTTTGACTGTAATATAATTGATTGTGTGAATCACTATGTAATTAAATTGATTGAATAGTACAGCAAAATGAAAGTAATAACACTCAATTTCTTAAACAACTTGTTCCTTCCCCTACAAAGTTACCATTTTGTAGATGAGGGTTTTTCTTGTGATAAAGATGATAAACAGATGGGTGACGTGGGAGAAATAGCATGTTAAGCCATTATGAGCCACAAGAACAGCTTTAGTCCATCTTTGGAATAGGCTTGAACTTTACTAGAGGAATGAAAGGCTTCTTCCAGAAGATATTCCCTTGTGTTGGACCGAGATCAGCTAACTGTGAAGGCTATAGCATTTGATTTACATCATTTTTACTCTCATCAAACCATTCAGTGACCACTTGTGCCCTGCGGAAGGGCACTGACATCTTAAAAGAGACCACTCCCATCAGGACAGAAAAGTAAAAGACAAAGGTGATCAGTTAGAATAAATGTGCATTGATTTGCAGTCTTTCTAAGGGTACAAGTTGATCCAAACCATGCCAGAAGAAAGCCCCCCACAGCATATCAGAGCCATTAGACCCCGTCACTGTTGGGGTCAAGACTTCAGCTCCGTACGATTCTATTGGTTCTTATGGTGAACAGTCACTCATCAGACCATCTAGGCCTATGGTTTTTAACCATTTGTCCTTGTAATGAGGGGTTTATGCACTGCAACCACACTAAAACATCCCTCTCTGTGGAGTTGTGGATGGACTGTTCTTGCTAATATAGTCTGAGGAACCTGAGGAACTGTCGATGTTCTGTTTTTCCTTGCTTATTGCACTAATACATGAGCGTCATGGTCACTGAATGGCCACTTTTGACCACAACTTTTCCCATAGATCTAAATGCAGATGTCAGTTTAGCCACTGTTCATATTGAAACAGTGGTCAGTTGAGCAATCCTGGTGACTGAAGCTCCTGCCATCGGTGCTCCAATAATGAAGCCTCTTCCAAAGTCACTTAAAGCTTTTCCTCTTGCTATCTTGCTCTTAAATCAAAGTAAAATGGGTCTGCTTGGTATTTTTATTCATGCCACAGAGCATGGTAGAATACTAATTGTGTGATTATCTATCTTGAAGCATCTGTATGCCTTTTGTTTCTCCACCCAGTCTTTTCATTTTTTACCAGCCATCCAAGAAGTTCATGAGTGGTAAATAAGGACAGTCAAGAAAAAGCAGTGTTATCTGTAAGCTGAGGCCATCTTCTAGTCACCCCACTTGTTGTGTCATTATTTGACTGGAGTGATGGGGGAGGCTTATCTAGTGCCTGAGGTTCTGTTTTTAATCCTTCCTTTTTAGGGTAGTCTAAAACAAGAGAGCTCTGAGACCAGAGGAACCTCGCCGTCAGAACAAGCAGAGACAATGCAGACACTTTTGTTATCTAATCACTATGGAGATCTTGGAGTGTGTTGTGCTGGATTGGTTTACTGGTTTGTTTCAAGGTTGAGAGGGTGGCTCAAAAGAAACGGGACATGGAGAGAGATGAAGTGATGCAAATTATCCAGTGGCCAGATTTACGAAAGACTTCCAGAGGAAAAACTTACGAAGGCTCTTAAGTTCGTAAGATGCCATTTTTGTCAATACCTCAGAGTCCTAGGATTTAAATAGCCAAAGATCAATATATAAACCAGCATCATTCAGCATAAAGCTTGAACAAAAAACACTTACGATGTATTTAATAAAATGTTTACTTCTTTTTAACTCTCAGTTGCTGTCATATTACATAATGCTGTGTGTTACAACTCACCGTAATCCACACAGTAATTTGCAACGTTATTACAGAATGCATCGGTTGATTTCACAATAAAATGACGAATACAGTATTTTACTGTGAACAATTAGTGCTACATATTGTGACATCCTGGCAATAATTCACAGAGTGACTGATCACAGTCAGCAGAATGGATTTACAGACAAAAACAATAAAGAAATAAACTAAGAAACATTTTATTCTGCAGTTTCTGCCTGAGGGAGTCGGCCATGTTTGACAGGCCGTAAAGCCCCTGTCAACGTGGCTTCAAATGTTTACATGTTTTGATAGTAATGATATGACTCAAATAAAGAGTTAACAAGTGTTGCGCTCCAGAAATGCATATGAATTAATACAATTTAATAGTAGATAAATCCTCCAAAAGTTCCAAGCTGTGGGTGTGCCAGAAAGCATAATGACTGACAGCAGCATCTCCCTGGCAAGGTAAACAGCCCAGCGCCAGTGGAACAAGAACCCCCACACCCCCCACAGAATGCAAAATGGAGAACAAGTTGTCTGATGGTCATTTTAGAGATCTAATTACATTTTGCAGCTGATGTTGGAGAACTCAGGCTATCATCTTATGACGACTTGATCACAGACATATTGTGTCTGATATTTGAATGTTCAGCACTAACGTTATACACCGATCAGCCATAACATTATGACCACCTCCTTGTTTCTACACTCACTGTCCATTTTATCAGCTCCACTTACTATATAGGTGCACTTTGTAGTTCTACAGTTACAGACTGTAGTCCATCTGTTTCTCTGATACTTTGTTAGCCCCCTTTTACCCTGTTCTTCAGTGGTCAGGACCCCCATGGACCCTCACAGAGCAGGTACTATTTGGGTGGTGGATCATTCTCAGCACTGCAGTAACACTGACGTGGTGGTGGTGTGTTAGTGTGTGTTGCGCTGGTACGAGTGGATCAGACACAGCAGTGATACTGGAGTTTTTAAACACCTCAGTGTCACTGCTGGACTGAGAATAGTCCACCAACCAAAAATATCCAGCCAACAGCGTCCTGTGGGCAGCGTCCTGTGACCACTGATGAAGGACTAGAGGATGACCAACACAAACTGTGCAGCAGCAGATGAGCTATCGTCTCTGACTTTACATCTACAAGGTGGACCGACAAGGTAGGAGTGTCTAATAGAGTGGACAGTGAGTGGACACAGTGTTTAAAAACTCCAGCAGCACTGCTGTGTCTGATCCACTCGTACCAGCGCAATACACACTAACACACCACCACCATGTCAGTGTTACTGAGAATGATCCACCACCTCGAATAGTACCTGCTCTGTGAGGGTCCATGGGGGTCCTGACCACTGAAGAACAGGGTAAAAGTGGGCTAACAAAGTATACAGAGAAACAGATGGACTGTAGATGTAACTGTAGAACTATAAAGTGCACCTATATAGTAAGTGGAGCTGATAAAATGGACAACTAGTGTAGAAACAAGGAGGTTGTCATGATGTAATACCTGATCGGTGTACCTGTGCGGACTTTATGGAGAAATTTCTCATGTGCTTTATTGTGCACCATATTTATAGAGTACACTGGTGGGGGGAACCCTGTGAGACCTGATGTTGGGTGGCAAGGGTAGCTAATGTAACACCCTGCAAACACATCATTTCATTCCTACAGTTAAGGGGGACCATTAGCTAACGTGCTCTTGTAAAGTCAACCACTCATAATAGGATCTTTAAACAGGTGGCTGGTGCAAGTAGGAAGCAGCGTCTAGCTGCTCTTCCAACAACAGTGTAATAAACCTTCATAACAAGCACCACAAACACATTTAGAAAAGTTTTATTAACCTACTTCCTGGGAGTTTTGTCTGGGATTTGGTACTTTGGCAGATCCGACATCACCTATGCCAAATTTAGTCCCACCCAACTCAAATCAATCAGCAGAGAAAAGTGATGTCAAACATCCCTCAACACAATAGACCATCAGCATTCTTTCTCTGCCAGTTCACAGTAAAAACATCACGAAAACTATAGATAATAATTAGAAGACAGTCATTAAAAAGAGTCGACAGGGGCTTGAAAGACAGCAGTGGAGCCTGATCTAAGTCTGTCCGTGCTGAGATATGACTGGATTAGATAACAGAGGCAAGGGAGATAAATAGCACAGTGAGAGGAAACAGGTAGGACTGCCAGCGCTCCAGGAAGGAGGAGATTTACTGGAATGGATTGTTCTCGGCAATGGCTTACCACTTCCTTATAGCCAAAAAACAATCTCAGAGTCTGACAACAGTCAGCTTTTAGTGGGACGGAGCAATGAGTGGTGAGAGCTCTGTGTTAATATTGTGCCAGATCTGCTATAGAGCTGTCAAATGAACACGTCGCAGTGTTCTTTTCATTTAACCCCTTAAAATCCCAGGCTTAGCACATACTAAGGCTTATTACTCAGTTACTATAAGGACTTAAGTACAAACTGATTGAGCTATTCTTAGGTTATAGAAGCGTTTAATAAACCTTTGGGCCTGTCGGTGGACCCTGGCTTAACCCCTTCAGCTCCAGGCTTATAAGAGAGTCACTAACCTTCTGGGTCATTCTGCCATACTGTGGCAAACAAGGTATGAACGTGGATGTAACTCGTGTACAATGTTGTCTGTCACATTGTAACACCGCTGACCACTGACTGTCACGCGATTGACAAAAACTAAAGTCGGAGCTTTTTAAAAAAAGTCCACTGCCACGTTAGATTCAAAAATGACAAAAATTGCATTCATTTTGTTATTTTATTTCAATAAATATGAAAAATAAAATCCAATAATGTTAGATGGGTTACACCACTGACATTTCTTGTGATATGCCTGTATTTTAAATTTGTCAGAAAGATGAAAGGAGGTTTCTCTAACTATGGACTTCTCTGAAGAGTAAGTCTCTCGTCCTTTGAGGTAGTCATACAAGAAATAATTCAGACCCTCTTTTTTATGTTTGACAAAAAATCTTGGGACAAGATTATCAAAGTAAAATTGTATTTATATACTTATTCAATTCAATTTATACTTTAAATTTAACATAAAACAGACAATTTGAGTGCATTTTTACGATTCAGACTGGAAAACAAGCATCAAAAAAGTTGTTTCACATAAAACAGCTTGTCACACCAGTGTGATGTCACTGGTGCGACATGCTGTTTTTCTCATGCACGACTCAAAATGACTAAATTAAAATTCAAAATAAGAATTTTCAGTTTTTTATTGGTTATTTTAGGCAAAGACTAAATTATACACAAAGCTCTGTGGTTTGTTCATATTTTGAGCTCATTTTCATGGCTTGTGGGAAACCATTTGCTACCGCTATTGTAGAACGACATTCGGTAAATACTATAGAACTAACATATAGTTATGAGAGTGAATTGAAGTGTGGGCCCACATATGGACCCTTAAGGTTAAAGTCATTTTGGCTTTCATTCGTTTTGTCTGACAAGCTTATTAACACTTGTAAACAGTTTAATGAAACGTTGGCCAACACTAATCATGCTAAGCCCCCCTGGAATGACGAACCGCAGCAGCTCCACATGACGCGCTCAATCTGAGTCTGCACAGAACAATAACGTGTCAGATTCACGGCCAGAGACGAGATGTGACACAGTCCAGCTCCCTGAAGACCCACAACCCCCTGCTCTGTCAACACCCTGATCCCAACTCAATTTACAGCTTCACATCACGAATTACCAGGAACTCCCGTTTCCAACAAGGTGCTCCCAGACGAATGATTGGCGACAAGCATTAATCAACTCCTCGTGTGCCGGTTCCTGAGAGCGGACACCTCCGCAATAAAGCTCTTCGTTATGTGAGGTGTGGGGACACAAAGCAGGCATTCAGCTCAGGCCAACAGACACAGGACCTGAAGGGGAGGTAGAGGGGTGATGGTGGGTGGATGGGGGGGGTGATGTGAGGGATGCAGGAGCCACAGGCTGTTTCTTTTGTAATTGTCCCAAAGGCTGCTGCTAGTTTTCACTCAGTCCCACAGCCAAACACCCCCCTGCATCTCGTCCCAAACCACTGGAAAAAGAAGCCCGTGCTTCGACAGACCAGCCACGGCAATCATGTTTTTTTTCATCCCTTTGTTCGTTGTTTGTAAATCTGTGGCCTGAGCGCTTATCAACACGCTAATCCGAACAAAATTTCCCACCGTTTCACGGCAGAGTTGTTTTAACCCAAATATTTTTCTATAGAAGGCCTGTTTGTTTAAAGACGCATTAGTACGACTGACGCCGCACATGAAAGAAAACACTGATAAATAGCTAATTCCATCAGAGGGCCCTCTGGAGCGGCGGTGGAGATAGCAGTGCCAAACCAGACCTGCGAAACTGAACAAGTCCTTGTGCATTTTTAACAGAAACAGCTTGTTCACGGGCCAAGAATCTGAAATCTAGCGTGGACAATGGCAATTTCAATCCAGACTGAAAACCCTCTGTGTTTCTTATTTATACAGAAGCCGATTGGTCCGTTTGGCCTGGCCTTCCAGAGTTCATACACAGTGTACATAAACAGACGCAAGCCCAGGGTCCGTGATCAAAGCGCCATATTCGCACACACGAGATCAAGAAGTTGTAGCAAACGCTCTCACATTCCATGCTCCTGTGCTCTCACATACAGTCTTGTTGATTTGTTGACTTTTGCTGATTTTGTAAAGTGAAAATAGGGGTGCCATAACTTTTGCACAGGCAACATTTTTTGTTTCTTTCTTCTCCAATATGTCAGATAAACAGCAAACAAACAGCAAGTTTGCTTTGAAATGTGCTGAAGTGTGTTGTTGCTATGGAGCACTGGTTCCTGGAGGACCCCCTGTCCTGCACATTTTTGTGCTTTCCCACCAAAACACACCCACTTAAACTCAGGAAGGGCTTTTAATTAGCTCATTAGTTGGATCAGGTGTGTTGGGAGCAGGGGAAACAATAAACTTTTTTAGGGCCTGGGGTCCTACAGGACCAGGGCTGGGAACCACTGCTGTAGATCATGTGTACTTATTTTTACAAAACATCTGATTTGACCAGGGCTGCCGAAAATTTTGCATACATGCTATCAAGTTTCAGGTGCAAGTCGAAGTCAAAGTCTGATTCATCGGCGTTCAAGTCCAAGTCGAGTTGAGTCTCAGTTCATCAGATTTGTCAGTTGAGTGGTACTGTGTATAGATCATTCTACCAAACTGGTTCAAATTCAGTTCAGTTGAAAACACATTTTGGCCTTTTGGACTTAGACTTTAGACTAAAATCCTTTTGCTTTGAGTGACCCTATTCCTTAATTATGTTTATTTCATTAAAACAAATGATTCAACATTCCATTTCATCACTACCGAAACTTCACCAAATGCAATTTTCCAAGGCAATTTTCAGTAATTTTGAGCAGAACTCAAAAGCTCTAGCCAGCATGACCAGCAAACACAGCTTTGAACAGCTGTTCACACATAAATCATAATATTTTTCACTGAAACACAAAACTTGTACTTAATTGCAGAAAAATATGTTTCAGCAGTGAAGATTCTTAATGTTCCACACTGATTTTCAGATTTTGGGACACATTTACTTCAAAACAAAGGGATCTAACTGCTGACCATGTGGCCATGAGGGACAGGGATGCAGCCTCACTTCCTGCTCTAATATGCAGGGGTGTGGCTAAAATAAGGCTCCGCCCACAGACTAAAACTCTTTGTCTTTTAGTAGTGACATGAAAATGTGAGACAGGTTTAAATTAAGCTCATGATAAATGTGAATCTATCAGCTTCACTATAAATATTTAAAACAGACACCCCTTCCAATAGAAAGTTCCTTATAAATGATGATTTTGTATAAATTTAGCTTATTACTCTCTCAATTAATGCCTTGGTTTTAAATAGGTTGTGACATAATCCTTGTAAATATCTGAAGTCTGAGCACTACATTGTTTTTTTTTGGGGTCGCTGTTTGAGCTAATTTGGATGATCCATGTCCAAAAATCCACACAACTATGTAATTAATCACGCAATTGTGTAATTTCATTTAAACATTATACTAGTCTATAACAGTACATAGGAATAGTAAGCAATACTGTTAAACTATTGAGGGTTAATACCAGCGTGTGTTTCCCTGCCACTGGACCAGCATCTCATCAAATGGGGGAAAAAACGCAACACCACGAGACGGACAGTGAGAGAGTACCCACATCCCCTTACAGAATCCCCCTTCTTTAAACAAATCCATCAAATGAAACCTAAATACAAAAGTCTCTTTTATTCGGCCCAAAACCCCGATGGTGACCCCCTCTGATAGCCGGCTGGGTGCCGTCGCGGGAAATCTGTTTGTAATTACGTCCTGGCTCTGGAAAGAACAGGCCGTTTTTATGCCTCGTGTGCATGAAAGAGTTCAGGCGTGCAAAGCGCGGCCGTTTCAGGCCTGCCGCCGTTCACAAGCGCGCTCACCTCACCACAAACAGAGGGGCTGCAGAGCAACAGTGGGCGGAGGAGGGTTTGGAGAGCCCTCATCCTCTGTTCAGGAAGCAGATGGAGGAGATAGAGATTTGATAAAGGGGGTCTTTGAGAAGAATGAACATCACCCCCCCTATGTCATAGCAAGCTTTACAGGAACTAGCGCAGACCAGCTTAGCAAAATGTAACAACAGGAAAAGGGGGAGACAATAAAAGACTATGTTGAGAGAGAGGGGAGAGAGAGAGGGTCGTAGGGTATCTGACTAAACCGGAAAGGAAGTGGTGAGCAGGGAACATGCGTGCGTTACTCTGAGAGCGCAGGATAATCATCTTAACGTGTCGCATCACTGCACTTCTGAAGAGCAGCTCGGGCCGCATGCACTTCCTGCTACTCCTGTCCTTCAGATGCTAATCAGACTTCCAAATGATTCTCCCACTACAGATCAGACATACCGGCGACCTTTTCTTTGTCACCTAATTATTTATTAATAATTTCTCATTTGTGTCTCATTGAAGCTGAGAAATTCTGTTGAAAGTGCTTGTTCTAAACCTGCAGTCGATATGTCCAGTGTACATGGATAATTCTACAGAACTTCAGTAACACTTTATTTGGATGGTCCACTGTAGATTCTTTGTAAATGCTCAGTATATATTTAAGTAACATTCAACTGAAAAGTCATTAAATGCCACTGAATTTGAAGTTGAACGTTACTTAGATGGGTCACTAAAGATGCTTTGTAAATGCTCAGTCTGCCTTTCAATAACATTCAACCAAATATCCATTTAATTCAACTGAGCTTGAAGTTCAGTGTGGAAGAGTTTATTAAATCTATCCCAAACCCTAAAACCTAACCCTAAACCTAACCCTCACCTTAACCTTAAGGCAAAACCCACACCTACTCCTAACCCCAACCCTAACCATAACATTGTTGATAATCAACTGAGGATCACCAGAAAGTTTGTTAGTGATTTAAGTAGCTGTAGAGCATCTATCGGGGACCATCCAAATAAAGTGTGACCAGAACTTCTACAGACTTCAGATTAAAATCCCTCAGCTTTGAATGACCCTACCTTAATCATGTTTATTTTATTAAAACAATTGATTGAACATTCTTTTTTGTCTCTACCAAAACAATCATAGCACTACTGAAACTTGACTAAATGTTTCGGTAGTGACTGATTTGTTAGTTAACTCAAACTCTGGCCGGTAAACGACTAGCAAGCACAGCTTTAGACATACGTAAAATCATAATATTTTTCATAAACACATTTACTTCATTGCAGAAAATGTGTGATTTGTAAAGTTACACACTGACTTTCATACTTTGGGCCACATTTGCTTCAAAACAGTGGGATCTAACTGCTCACCATGTGGCCACGAGGGTGTTGCAGCCTTACTTCCTGCTCTAAAGCTGTGTTCACATATCTGTGTTGTAAAAAACAACGTCATTCCATGCTTTATAGCCCTATGTGGCGGGTGGTGGCATGAGGCCTGGTGACCACAGTGCCGGCAGCAATGGATGATTATCAGAGAAGAACTTTAGCAAAGTAGACTGTTTATTTAAGGTGGAGAGGATGTGCTATACTCATTTGTGTTTGGTGTACAATACTGACTTTGTCTGGAATCCAGCAATGTGATATTTGGTGTCCATGGCTCCCAATAAATCAACATTGGTTAATTCCACTGCTGCGGTTGATGGAAAAAGTCTGGAAGACTTGTGATGGTTCTGTTCCTTTCCATTCAGTGCTACAGTCTCCACTGCCACTTGCAGAATATGTGGTTTGCCGTTGTCTGTATACAGTAAACATGTGAACGTGGCAGGGGTGTGGCTGAAATGAGGCTCCACCTATGGACTAAAACTCTGTGTTTCGGTAGTGACATGGCAATGTGGAACAGCAAGTTTTTTTAATTAAAATCTCAAGTCGTGGTAAATATCTGAGTTTGAACCTCAGCCACCCTGCTGCTGTCCATATCTGGAAGCCCAAGAGAAGAAAAAGTCCTGGTGGGACTGCAGGATGGAAAGAGTCCCAGCAAGCAGGGGAAATGAGTAAATACGGTGTTGTTTTACTTACATGAGAAACTAGAAATGAGAGTTGACCAAGACTTTAGACTTGACTAAGAAGGTTAAGTTGGGTGAACTCTGGTTGAATTAACTCAAGAAAAGCTGTGTAATCAGTAACCACTTAAGTTAAATTAAGCTACAGTACAGTATACACATTTGTTGGGTTGGATTAATGACAGAGAAAAATGAAAACCAACAGCAGTGCAGTTTCTTTTTTTTCGAATGTGGTGGTTTCATGGTTGCCAATGACAACGAGCTGAAATCAATTCCCTTAATTTAAAATTATTTAGTAATGTTTTAGAATTTAAGTTTTAATATAGTCAGTTTTATGTGTAACAGAGTTCAGTTATATGGGTGAAAACAAAATATGGGATTGCAGAACTTAAAACATATAAATATGATTTATTAATATGTAATAACTAGGTAATTAAGCTATACTTTTGTAATTATATATATAAGATATATATATATATATATATATATATATATATATATACACACAAGAAAAGCAACAGCATAAAAAGAGAATCACATTTATATATATATATATATATATATATATATATATATATATATATATATATATATATGTATATAGAAATGTGATTCTCTTTTTATGCTGTTGCTTTTCTTGTGTTTTGAGGGACTGATATCCTACATTTTTCTTGATTTCCCCCAGCTGAGGTACACTGTTAGAAATAAAAGTTCTGTGCAGGTACATTTTTCGTTTATCAAGGTACAAACAATGTCAACCCTCCAAAGGTACAACAGTGGTTTTGGGGTCCAATTGGGTGCCTTAAATAAGTGTTTGCCAGTGCTAACCTAATGTTTTAAACAGAACCATATAAAAAACAAATACAAAGCCTGGAGATGAGACGGGGTGTGTGGAGTCAGTACAACTTAGAAAATATCATTTCAGTGGATTATGGTCCAGTTATGTTCCCTGACTAAAGGTACTGAGATGTACCTTTGAGGGTTCCACCCCAGTGACATGATGAGCACTGCCCCAGTGAGAGTTTAGTACCTTTATTTCTGAACGTGTACCAAAAACAGTTGCAGTTAACTTTTACATGACCATTTTCAAACCTCCCTTAGACATAAACAGGCCACTGTGCCTTTAAGACTGATACTTGAAAATGATCTCTGATTGGCTTCTGTATCTTGCCTTATTCTAAAACCAGTCCAAAGCTAATAACTTCACCATGAAACTATACTATACAGTCTTAGCAAGGAGGGAGCACTAAAAAGTCTCTTTGACTTGTACCAATAGTGGAACCCTTTTTGTTACTACATAGAACTGTTTTTTTTTAAATGTTGTTACAGAACCATATATAGTCAAATGCAAAAGTTTGTGCACCCCTGTATAATTACATTTTGTTGATGCACAATTACTGTTTATTTGCTGACTGTAAAAATAAAACGCAAAATGCGGCAAATGTGCAAAAGTTACAGCTCTTTATTTTTAGGTTTTCTTTTTTTCTAATGTTTTAAACCGAGGACATTAATAGAAATTATGCACTAAAATTTGCAGGAAAATATTTGTTTATAGAGGACATCACTTAGCAAATCAACAAGGTGTGTAATTGCACCAGGTGTTCAAACTTTTGCATGCAACTTTGCAACAGGTTTTCAATCATAAAGGTACTGAACTGTCACTGGGGCAGTACCCCTCTTGTCACTGGGGTGGGACCCTCAAAGGTCCATCTCAGTACCTTTAGTCAGGGAACATAACTGAACCATAATCCACTGAAATGATATGTTCTGAGCTGTACTGACTCCACACACCCCGTCTCGTCTCCAGGACTTTATTTTACAGTTCTGTTTTAAAACATTCGGTTATGAAAAGGTACAAATACGAACTTTTCACCTGGAAACACTTATTTAAGGTTCACAATCAGACCCTAAAACCACTGTTGTACTTTTGATGAATGAAAAATGTACCTGCACAGAACCTTTATTTCTGACAGTGTAGAGAAGAAGAGTTTAAAGAGAAATCAACCCACTCTTTTGTTCGATGACTGACTGGGGATACAATTTTCATGAAGATGTCGTCCATGGTTTCAGAAATAGCTCCTATCATCTATTTCAAATCAACTAATTCAGCCAGACTGTTCTGGTGGATAACCTTGTGACATGAGGCCTTGACTTGTGGGAGTCGTGGTAGAGTCAGTGACAAACTGGCAACCACAAAATTACAACGTGTAGAGCCCAACATCTAATTACCAAATTACCAAAGATTATTTTGGAAGGGCCCTGTCATTTTTCACTGAGGCCCACATTTAGATTCAGCCGACTACAAAACGAAGATGCGTATTTCTGTCAGTGTGCACTTGCGCTCTGCCTTTGTTGGACTGTGGAGTTCCAGATAAATTATGCTGCACGTAAATATTTTATGCTAACACTTCTTCTCATTTTGTGTTCCAAAATAAAAACAGCTCCGGTCAGCTGCTGTTCCTCGAGCTTAACGACCACTGATTCGGAGAAATGTGAAATAACTTCCCTTCTGAGATTTTTATTGCTTTGGCTCACAGCTACAAATTTTCTCTTATAAATCTCATCACTTTCAGACTGGATGCTCTGTCCAAGCTGTGTAGCGTAAGAGAACTCTCAGAGTAACTCCTGCAGCTGTGTGCGTGTAGAAGTCTCAGTCTAAATGAGTGCTGAGTTATGGGTCTGATTCTCAGGGCTGAGTTTTACTGTGCTATAAGGCCTCTCTCACTTCCCCGACTATTTGGGCTTCTTGCCTGGAGTGTGTGATTTACAGCCTCGCTTGGATCTGCTTCCTCGGCTCGGGAGCTGCTCCTGCCTACAGTCTGGACTGCTTCAGCCAATCGTTGTCCAGGCTGGTGCATGGCATGCTGGGAAACACAGTTCCTTGAGGGAACTTTAACCCCTTAAACTCTAAGGAGCTGTTTAAGTGCTCACGATTCAACTCTTCTCAGAACTGCATTACTCACTTATTAGTTACATAGTAATTACTGAATATTATAGCGAAAGATGATAATATGACAAAGGTGTTGACTTTCCATGGATCATAAACCTGCTTTCAGAAGACACATGCAAGCATATGTAGATAACAAGTAATGGAAGCTTAAAGTCATTGATTAGCATTGTGCAAACTGCATGCCTAAATAATCACTTGCGTGAAGCAATATCAGTTTAGCTATGTTCACATTACAAGCCTCGTTGCTCAAATCCAATTTTTTGCTCAAATCCGAGCTCTCTGACACGATGGTTCACACTCGTTTAGGTAAGTGATTCAAATCCGTCATTAATGCGATGAACCGGCGTCCTGAAACGACCCACGTGAGCTCATCCTACTCAGTAACGTCACGTGAATGAATCACGTTCATCATCAGCACAAACTAACAAGCAGAACGAGCTTCACTGAGAAGATAATTAACTCTGATCAGCTCTCAGCTTCATTATTAGAGCGAGACGAAGGAGAAAAAGGTGAGATGAGCTGCTTTTCCACCGTTTACATGCTTTAACTTCTGTTCAGCGCTGCTGCCATGGTAACGCTGAATGATGGCACAGTGGAAAAGAAAGCACATGAATTCCGATCTGAGGGTCACATTAAGGTCACATGTCCACGAATTGGATACGTATCTGATCTGGGACCACATATGAAAGTGACTCAGGCCAAATTTGAAAAGATCAGATTTGTGTCCACACAGCTCTGAAAACATCAGATCTGAGTCACATTAGGGCAAAAAATCTGATTTCTGGTAATGTGAACGCAGCCTTTGTTGCATAGTCTCAAAGTTGCTTGTGCAGTTTCTGACGCCGTGTCAATTTTGACATGAGTCAATTCATGTGAGTCAAGTCTCAAGTTTTTGCGGTGTGAGTCTTTAGTCTTTTGCAGAGACTTTAGTCTCATTATTAGCTGCAGGCATTGCACCGTACAAAAGTCAACCTGTTAGCTTCAACAGCTTCAAATAATGAGACTTTTATTATGGAAAAACCTTCGAAAAGAAAGAGGCCAAACAACTTGAAACAGGTGGTTAGTCTGTAGTTTGTATAACATGTATGCTAGCTAGCTAGCCTAATAGCTAGCCAGTTGAAGGTTTGGAAGTTTTAAAGTAATGTGATATTGAATTTTTTAAATTTAATTTTTATTTCACACTGATTTTGCAGAAAACAAAACTGAATTGAATGAGTATTACAATGCTCACTTACACATTTCTAAAAGGAAAGAAAAAATAATAAAATAAATAAATAAATAAATAAATAGACGATGTACGCCTCATAAAATGCAAACCATTCTATAAATCTTCATTTAATATTCTTGTAAAAAAAGGAAAGGATGACTTTCAGAACCTATCAGTTCTCATTTTTGGAATCTGTAGTTTGTTACTGTCTCTGACATGTAATTTACTAAAATTTCAACCAGATTAACAACTTCAACGTCAACAACTTCAGCTAAATTAGCTGCTGTGTTTCATTCTGTCCATCCAAATGAAGGGTTTTCAAAGCCATACTGAACTGTAAAGGAAATGAAAAGTTTAATTGGCTAATCTTGGTCCTAATTTAATCAGTTTTGGTTGTTTTTCTTTTCTCAGGCTTTTGCATGCCTTAAGTTTCGAGCCAAGTATCTATTGAAAGAAGCAAATTACCAAACTCTTAAGGGAAAAGTGTTCCATTGCTGTAAGAGTGATAACTGAATAACAAGCCTGCAGTAAGCCAGTAGCCCAGAAGGGGAAGTTGGATCTGTCAGACTCCATTCTGACGAGGATGGTGGTATGAAGACTAAAGTGCTCACTTGGGCTGCATTAGTTAAAGAGCAGAGAGGCATGCCTCATGTTCCTTGAGGGTTTATAAGTCAAACTGAGCTATGGAGCGTGCTCCTGTGCTCGCTACTGCATGAGTAATTTCACCTCAGCCATGAAAGATGAAATAAATAAAGATACAGATGTGCAGAGCCCTTTGGTCCATTCAGCAGTGCTGTGGTGGGACTGACCTTTGGTATGGCTAAATGCTACTTCTGCAGACGTAGATGCACTGTGCACTTGGGTTCTCCACTGTTAGCTCCTTGTCTTTAAGGCAAGAGAGGGGTTCTTAGCTGCAGTCCTGGGGACCAAATGCCTTGGTCAGTATTTATTGCCCCAACCAGTGGTGGATAGAAGTACTATGAAGCAGAAAAACATTGTTACTGCACCTTTGTGGAATATTATTTTAGGTAAATATACACTGACTGCCCACTTAATTAAGTGCATTTCCTTGTATCTACACTCTTATATATCATTCAGCATTAATGGTGCCTTCACAGATTTGCACGTCACCCATACCACTAATGACCCCCTATACCATCGTGAATACTGGATTTTGAACTGTGCACTGATAACAAGCTGAGTGGTCTTTAGCCCGGAGGACACAGTGTCCATGATTTTCAAAAAGAATTTCAAATGTTGATTTGTTGGACCACAGGACACTTTTCCACTTCCTCTCAGTCCATTTTAAATGAGCTCAGGCCCAGAGAAGGTGGCAGCATTTCTGGATCCTGTTTATATATGATTTCTTCTTTGCGTTTTAGAGCTTTAACTTCCATTTGTGGATGCAGTGATGAACTGTGTTCACAGACAGTGGTTTTCAGAAGTGTTTCTGAGCCCATGCAGTGATTTCCACTACAGAATCATGTCTGTTTTTAATGCAGTGCTGTCTGAGGGCCCAAAGATCACAGCCAGCAAATACTGGTTTTTGGCCTTGTCCCTTACATACAGAGATTTCTCCAGATTCTCTGAATCTTTTAATGATATTATGTACTGTAGATGATGAAAAGCAAAAGTTCTTTGCTGTTTTATGTTGAGAAACGTTATTCTTGAATTGTTGCACTATTTGATTGTGCAGTCTCACACAGAGTGGTGAACCGCTCCTCATCTTTACTTCTGAAAGACTCAGCCTCTCTGAGATGCTCTTTTATACCCAATCATGTTTCTGACCTGTTGCCAATCAACCACCAGGTGTTTTTAGCATTACACAACTTCACCAGCCTTTTGTTGCCCCGTCCCAACTTTTTTGGAAAGCGTTGCAGGCATCAAATTCAAAATGGGCAAATATTTTTCAAAAAACAATAAAATTTATCAGTTTCAACATTTGATATGTTGTCTTTGTACTATTTTCAAGGAAATATAGGGTTTACATGATTTGCACATCATTGCATTTTGTGTTTATTTACATTTTGCACAGTGTCTCAACTTTTTTGGAAATGGGGTTGTATATAGCAGCAAAAAGGTTTCTGCTATTGTTACAGTGTCAAGCTTGTAGCAAAAGAAGAACGCTTTTTGGTGCTATGTAGAACCATGGTCCTGGTAGTTCAGCTAGATTAGCTAGATGGTAGTTTCATAATTGGGGTGGCCTTGGCCATAAAGAAATCAGATTCGGCCATAGAAATTCATGATGGTGCACCTAGTGTTCATCACAACAGTATATGTACATGTTTCTGATAAATAACTTTAAAACATTAATAAAAACTGCACCACAGCTTATAAAAGCATTGTTGCCTGTCCCCACCGTAACTACACTTTACCCTGAATTAAAATTATTAAAATGTTTAAAAAGTCATATTATGTTTGGATAAATGTGTGAATTTATTTAACAACTTGCACCTGAAATATTTAGAATATTCCACAAGTCATATGTTCAACAGTAGATGGCATTTGGTTGGTATAGTGTAGTGTAGTGGGTAACACCTCTGCCTTCTACGCTGCAGACTGGGGTTCAGTGCCCCTGCCTGGGTAAACACCCTACACTACACCAATAAGAGTCCTTGGACAAGACTCCTAACACTACCTTCACCTCCCTGTGTGTGATAGATGTGGTTGCCACTTTGATGGTGCTGTGGTAAGTAAGTGGTCAGGAGACTCCCCATTCAACACACTTAGACGTCAGGACTCTATTCCACAGTGCTCTGAAGTTGCACACAGTTCTGATAGTTGCTTTGCACTATTAGATCTAAGCCTGTGAAGCCGCACAGACCTTCCCCAAGCATACCTGCCTTCCTCCATTGTCCCCCTTCCCTCTTAACCTGGTAGCCCCTCCCACATTAGCTCTGGGTCATACCATTATTCACAGCCTAGGGGTGACAAGAACAAACAATACACACATACATCTCATATATACCTCACCTGGATCCCCCTGGACCTCAGGTAAGTAGAAGTTTAGATTGATACAATTAAATGCCTGTCATAATAAAAGTCACCTTAGTGTCGATGGAGGAAAGAGGTGAATTGCAGTCCTGACGATGTGTAAGGGTGACCTAACATCATCACACTGTGTAAAATGATCAAATTGTAAGTCGCTCTGGATAAGAGCGTCTGCTAAATGCCATAAATGTAAATCATGCAATTTCCTGAAGATCAAGGGATGAAGTTCTCTGATTTTGTTGTTGTTGTTTATTTTCAATTACATTGTGATACTGGCCTACAAATAAGGTTCAAACCTATAACTCAATTATAGACTGAAAGTAAGTCATTAATTAAAAAATAATTATAAGTAAATTATTAGAATGTCCTTACTATCCTCTTGCCATTAGCATGGATGCTAGTTGCTAATTTGCTAATTCCGTGTTATTCAATTAAACCATAATCAGCAAAGAAACCCTGTAAAAAGAAGACGGGTTAACACATTTCTGAATGGTTAAGTCTGTGTTTTTAAAGGAAAATACTACAAGGACAACATATCAAATGTTGAAACTGAGAAATTCTATTGTTTTTTATTTATTGTTCCAAAAAAGTTGGGACAGGGGTCTGTTTACCACTGTGTTTCATCAGCTCTTCTTTTAACAACACTCTGTAAGCATTTGGGAACTGAGGGGACACTGCTGTAGTTTAGAAAGTGAAATATTTTCCCATTCTTGTTTGATACAGGATTTCAGCTACTTTGATATAGTTCAGAGACTCATTTGATGTATTTTTAATTTCATAATGCACCAAATGTTTTCACTGGTGACAGGTCTGGACTGCAGGCAGGTCAGTTTAGCACCCAGACTCAGCAAAGAAACACTATAAAAATGAGATGGGTTAACACATTTCTGAATGGTCTGTGTTTACAATGTTGAAAAATGAAAAAAAAACAATTTTTAAGAATTACATGGATTAAATGCTTCCCAAAACATAGAATCATCCAGAAAAACGAACTAGAAGTATAGCCCACACAGTTGATCCAGCTACTCCACCTCATTTCCACCTCAACTATGTTAACATGACTGTAACCGGCTCATGTGCCTTGCATGGACATCACCAGTACACCCTGCATTTCAGCCCTGGCTATCCAGCTAGGTTAGCTAGCTAATCCAGTCCACGGACGCATTGCCGTTTAGCTGTGTTAGCTGGTTCATGAGGCTAATTTAGCTAAAGGTGGTAGCTAACTAAAATGATATACACCACACTGTGTTATCATTTATATACCTACCTTTAACAAGTTTGCTCAATCACTACTGGCTGCACATGAGATGTTGCTTCTTTGTTAGCAAGCAAGCTAAGCTGATCCAGCACTTTGTGAGGCGGATCAGGTGCGTTGGCACAGGGAGTGTGTGAATCTCTGCTTTATAACTCAGGGCAGGGTGAGCTCAGGGCACTTTCTGAGGGAGCTCAGTGGTGTGAAATGTATCCATCCTTGAGTAGAAAAGAGAGATAAGGATCTAGAATGGGGAGTTTTCCGCTTCTGAAACTAAATATTCCTGCAAGCCGGAGTGAAACAGCACAGTTTTCTAACCCCAACTAGTTCCATATATATATGCTAATATATATATATATATATATATATATATATATATATATCGCTGCTGTCAGAAGAAAACCTTGTATCTCCAAAATGGTAACTTTACAGGAGAAGGGAAAAATGTACTTTAATTTTCATGTAAGTCAATGGAACCAGACTTTTTTCCAAGTCGTTTTGGGTCATTTCCTTTGGTCCATTCTTCATCAAATTTACACACAATGTAAAGGGAAAGAGGCGCCTTCACATTATGTCAAAAATTGAAAAATGGTTTGGTTTTCTTCTGACAGCAGCTATATATATACATATGAGAAGGAAAAAAAAACATAATGTACTTTTAATGTAAGTCGATGGAACCAGAATTTTTTCCAAATAATTTTGGGCCGTTTCTTTTGGTCCATTCATCATGAAATTTACATACAATGTAAAGGGCAAAAGGTATTTTCAAATTATGTCAAAAACTGAAAAACATGATATGGGTGACGTGCACATCTGTGAAGGTGCCATTAATGCTGAACAATATATACATGTTTTGGCAACATATGCTGCCATCCAGACGACATCTTTTTCAGGGAAGGCCTTGATTATTTCAGCAAGACAATGTAAAACCACATTCAGCACGTATTACAGCAGCATTGCTCGGTAATAAAAGAGTCCGGGTGCGAAACTGATCTGCCTGCAGTCCAGACCTGTCACCACTGCTAACCTTTGGCGCATTATGAAATTTAAAATACAACAAAGGAGCCCCTGAACTGATGATCAGCTGAAATCCTGTATCAAACAAGGACAGGAAAACATTCAACTTTCTAAACTACAGCCGTGTCTCCTCAGTTCCCAAACGCTTACAGAGTGTTGTTAAAGAAGAGGTGATGAAACACAGTGGTAAACAGGCCCCCGTCCCAACTTTTTTGGAACATGTTGTTGGCATCAAATTTAAAAAGGGCATATATTTAAAAAAAAAACAATAAAATTTCTCAGTTTCAACATTTGTTATGTTGTCTTTGTAGTATTTTCCTTTTAAAATATGGTTTACATGATTTGCACATCATTGCATCCTATTTTTATTTACATTCTGCACAGCGTCCCAACTTTTTTGGAAATGGGGTTGTACCTTCAAGATACATAATCAGTGAGTTTTTGTAACCCTCAAACCAAGAAATCACACTCTAGAGATGACTTTGCCACCACCGGAGGAGGCGAGTGGGTGTTTTTACAATAGATGTGGCAATTTTTGTTGGAATGTCCCTTTAATAAAATATTATTATGTGTCTTGAAAAAAATCATGTTAGTTATTACAAAGTTAGTGTTACTTTCAAACTTATCTCTTGTGGTGTGAGTAATTCAGATACCGATGCTGTCACAATATTTATTTTTACTGACAAAAAGTTTTTCACTGAAAAAACATAGTGTTACATTTAAAAATACCTCCAAAAACTATGAATCTAGTTATTTGAAAATGGCTCTAAATAGAATTAAAAAGGACCAGTTAGACTCACTTTGCAATCAAACATACAGTTGAAAAGTGTTCCTGACGATACCAACGATACAATCAGAAAAGCATATCGTGACGTAATTAACCATGATACTGATAAATATCCTCGTATTGCCCAGCCCTAATTAGAGTAACATTAGAGGAAAAACACTTAGGGTATTTTCTCAGTGCAGTCTATGGCTCTCGCTCTCCGACCTACTGCGCTAATTCATTTAGTAAATCACCTCATAGTACAGCGTTTCTCCTCATGCATTCCTAGCCTTGCTGTTGTATATCTAAGATTGAAAGAGGGTTCTGTTCCACAGTCTTCTGGGTTTTGGTGAGCACTGCCTTCTTCCCACTCCCTTCATAAAGACTATATTATATCATCAGGAGTACATGACCCCTTCCACGGGAAATACTAGTAGTGCGTGTGTGTTTATGTGTGTAAGTGTGTGCGTATGTTTAAGAAAGCCCCCTCTCATACTCCCTGACCCTCTGCGGAGTTGAGGGCACTCAGGACCAGGCTAATGAAGGGAAATATGCGCAGCAGGGCCGAGCTCCAGGACGCATAAATGCGAAATCCACCCTGAGCATCAGGAGGAACGTGGCACAAAGCTGCGTACGTTTAGGAGCAAAAGTTCAGTTAGACGGAAAGACGCTTCTAAATTTAGGAAGAGAGCCTTTCCCACCCTTTTATGCCTTCTGTGAGGCTGTTTTGCACCAATTTCAAATCCATTTCCTTGTTTAATGACTTTGCAAGACATTCTACCAATAGGGTATCCAGAGTAGTGTAGTGCCAAAGAGTACATGTACAGAATGTTTATATATTTATACATATATTAGGGCTGTCACATGATTCAGTACTGATGACCTTTTTTCATTTAGTGGTTTACATATGACTCCATTTCAAACTCATTTGACTTTGATATCACTTATGCACATGTGTATTTAACAGAAAATTATATAGAAATCTCAACAATTAAATATGATTTCTTTGTTTTTTCAGGATTTAGTGTCCATCCTTACCTTCATCACAGCTTCCATTCTTTTCAGGACACTTGCTTTCAGTTTTACAAAGAAATCTTCAGGGATGTTTTACATCACAATTATATTACGGAAAAAAATGAAATCCTGATCGTTGGTACAAAAATTCAGAGAAAGCTGCTTCATGAGAAACTTGGTGCTTCGTATGCCAAACCTGCAGTAGGTAATCTGGGTGTGATCTTAGACTCTGAGCTGTGGTTTATCTGTATGTAAACACAGTCACTAAAACAGCTTTTTATCATGTGAGAAAATCACTAAAGTTCGGCCTTTTCTCTCTCAGAGCGACGCAGAGAATCTTGTTCATGCATTTGTTCAGCAGAGTTGATCACTGTAATGATCTTCTTACTGAACTTCCTAAGAAAACTATACATCCTTTACAACTCGGACAAAATGCAGCAGCATCCTAACAAAAACTAAACACCTGCCTGTATCGTTCAGGATAGATTTTAAAGTTCTGCTACTAGTTTTTAAGGCTCTAAATGACCTTAAAGCTCTGCTGACATCACAGAGTGTCTGTCTGTTTATGATCTTAGATCTGCAGATACTGACCTACAAACACCTTCAGTTAAATACAGAAACGTGGAGAGACTCGTTCAGTTATTCTGCATCTAAACTATGGAGCTCAGTTCAGCTTTTATTAGACAGTCAAGTTCAGAGGTCACTTTTAATAAACATCTAAAAACGTGTTTCTTTAACTTAGCATTTAATTAAAACTCTACGCCTCGTGGTGTTTATCTTCTATCTTATATGATTCTTAATCAATACTTACTTGTATTACTGTTTAACTTTATTGTCTGTCTGTAAAGCGCTTTGAGCTGCCACCGGCATGAACAGTGATATATAAATAACATTTATTATTATTATTATTATTATTATTATTATTATTATGTTTTCCCACACCTCCAAAGTTTGGTCGTAGAAGTTGCATTTCTGCTTCTCACAATCCAAATAATCTCAAATACAAATGTAGAGTCTGTCCATAAAAACCTCAACCAGTTTCATTTTCTAGAGCAAATTTTCTTTGTTTTTGTCTGTATTTTTCTCAGTACTGGCTTCTTGACAGCTACACATGCTTTCAGACCCATAGAGTTGAGTTTTCTTCTCATGGATGGATGGTGATTTTTCCAGATCTGCAACAAGAAAGCTTAATTTTCTCCTAATTTTCATTCATTTTCCTTAGACTTTCCCCTTCTTTATGCAAATGAATTATATCTAATCTACTCCGAAATCTATTTTAGCCATTTTACATGCAGAGGTAATGTATATTTAAGTGGAATACAATGTAAATGAGAAATTTTTGGAAAAAGCTTTTGTTAGGAGCAACTGTAACTGGTTGCTTTTAAGATTGGAAGGATGGAAGAGTTAAAGCAGCAGTAGGTGCACAAAAGTAAAGAGTGAACAAATTAAATACTCATATGTTACATAAATATTGTCGCTGTCCAATTAAAAACATGTATCTCCATTTTTTGCGATTTTTACTTTTCTGCATCGTTTGAGCTCAGCAGCTGTGCTTTACATTGTGTGAAATTTCATGATGATTGGACCAAAAGAAATGCTCCAAAATTGCTTAGAATAGAATCTCTTTCCATTAACTTACATTGAAAGTAAAGAATGTTTTCGCCCTCTCCTGTAAAGTTACTATTTTGGAGATACTTGTTTTTCTTTGGACAGCGACGATATGTTTCCTGCTTTTTTTTGATACTGAAAACGGAAAAACTTGTATTCAATGACTAATTTGACTGGAAATTAAATAAAAGAAAAGGGTGGTCTCACATTTTTGCAGTACTGTCATTTGACGATGAAAACATAATTTTGCCTCATTCATTTATTTTAAAAGGACACTCAAACCAGACTAGGAAACCCCCCATCTGATGTTGTGTCTTGAGGAACTTGAAAAGAACTACGACTCCTTTGTAGGAAGTGCTGCAGGTCTGCGTGTGCATGCATTCACTTGTATTGCCAGATGGCTAATGTAACTGCTATGAAAGCTAGAAAGCATCCACAGATTTGTACAACCTCCCCCCAAAAACCCACCCCAAAGCAGTTGTAGTTTTTAAATAGTTCCGCCCACCTTCAAGATATGTCATCAGAAGGGCAGGTTTCCTCATCTGGCCAGAGTGTCCTTTTAAGTAACAACGATTAGACACTTAAGCTATGTCCCCATCTGTTTGCAGCTCTCGTACCAAGACACGATTACCCTACTTACCCTTATGGACACTCACGGACAGTAGACACCCACACATCTCAGTTACATGGGCAACAAGGGAGGACAGTGTAAAATGACCGTTGGAGAGGGAAATCAATAGAGCACAGAAAGAGATGTCAGGACAGGACAGATGGACAGAGAGAGATAGAAAGAAAGAGATAGCACAAGAAAGAAGAAAACGAAGGTGGTAAGGCGTTGAGCTGTTGAGCATGAAAGGATAAAATTAATGGGCGAGAGAGTAAAAGAGAGTACGGGAGAGTGGGAGAAAGAGCAGTGAGGAGAGAAACAAAGCATGCATTGTGGGCCGCGGGCGCTAATTGTTGGGCCGGACGCTGCCAGAGGCGACAGGTGAGAGCAGTTTGAGCCCTTCAGGCCTCATTAAGCCTGAACTGGGGGGTTCCAGCAGGCACATGAAACCCCCTGGGCGGGATAGACAGGCTCCAATGCACTGCCAACACAAATGCCAGAGAGAGAAAGAGAGAGTGAGAGAGAGAGGCTCAAAGTATGTGTTGAGAGTCCTTATAGGAATAGCAGCCGGGACAGTGTGGGTGTGTTTTGGGGGCTTGATGTCAAATGGACTTAATTATATGGTGTCTGACATTGTGTAACATACTGTTATCTATAAAAATGCACAAAAGCACCAACAAAATTGAGGCTATGGAAAATATTTTTGTCCATTTCTTTAGATAACAGTGTATCATATAGTGTCTGAAACCACAAAAGCACCAGGATTGGCAGTTCATACTTTGGTCTTTATGTCGTACCCGAGCCCTTGTTTGGAAAAGAAACCCACTCTTTAAGCTACACTCATGGGAATGAGTTCTTAGCTGAGCAAGCTGTTCAGTTTTGCCCAATATGAGCCTATTGGTCATAGCTGTTCTCCCAATAAACAATAGCATAAGAAACCGTGGAAGAAAAGTTAAATTTATCCATCAGTATCAGTGAACATCAATGCCATAGTTAACAAGTTGTTTGTCTGTTTCACATTTTATAGCAAAAGTCAAAGATCCGCCTTCAAAATGGTCAAAATTTCCAGTCAAACTGCCCATTAAGTGCATGTTATTCATTATCAAGGATTTCTAAGGAGTTCAAAATATTATTTAACCATATAACAGCTTCCACCCACAAGCTCTAAGGGTGTGATTCTTGCTTAGGGTGCGAGAGGTCCTGGGTTCAAATCCCAAACAAGCACTGGCATTCAATAGCATGTAGAGTGTCAGCTACGGTGGTGTGTTTCATTCTCCATTTTGGGGGCAGTCGTGGGCTGGAGGTTAGGGAATCAGCCTTGGGTCCGGAAGGTTGCTGGTTCGATCCCCTGAGCTGACAGTACGTGACGGAAGTGCCCTTGAGCAAGGCACCTATCCCCCAACTGCTCCCCGTGCGCCATGGATAGGGCTGCCCACCACTCAGGGCAAGTGTCCTCACTGCCCCCTAGTGTGTGTGTTCACTGGTGTGTATGTGGTGTTTGCACAGGTGGGTTAGAATGCGGGTTAGAATTTCCCTGTTGTGGGATTAATTAATAAGTCAGTTAACTAACTGACTAAAAAAATAGAGCTCCAAACAACCATCCAAGTCCTGGTAGACCACCAAAACGACCTCCATCATATAGACTTTCATCTTTGAGAGAGAGGAGAAATTAAGCTCTGGCTTCAAATCTAAAACATCCACCGGTGTTTCTGTCCATCCTTCCACTGTGAGAAGACGACTCAGCGCTATGGGTCTGAAAGGACGTGTAGCTGTAAAGAAGCCGTTACTGAAAAAAGGAGACTTACTGAAAAAAAAGAACATTTGCAGATCAAGCAAAGAAGCTGCTGGTGCTCTCAGAACAATGAACTGACCACCCCAGACCTCAACATCACTGAATATCTTCTATTTGAAATTTTATTTTCTTGGTCTTCCAGATCAAGCTGTCCACAGTTCCCCTTAACTGCCATTTCTTAACGACATTTTAGAAATTTTTACATATTATTTTTCCTATTTTGTGTGTGTGTTTGTATATCATTGCTGTCCAAAGAAAGATTTGTATCTCCAGAATAGTAACTTTACAGGAGAAGGCAAAAAATGTTAATGTGAAAAAATTGTATTACTAAAGTAGAGAAGTAATTTCGGAGCATTTCTAATGGTCCATTCATCATGATATTTTCATATAATATGGAGGACTGCTGTGTTTAAATGATGTAGAGAACTAAAAAATCGGAGGTAGGCTTTTTATTTGGGGGGGGGGTGCAGCGACGATATGGAGACGTGTCTGGAAAAGCTGTACAGTGGAAAAGTGGGCACAGCGGCCGTCTGTTCAGCAGAACAGGGAACACCAACCAGGCATGAACAGATAAATACACTACCGTCTCACAGAGACAAGCCAACATCTGGGTACAGTTTGTATGAGAGCATATTTGAAAATGTTATTTGCCTATAAGGCTACATTCGCATTACCAGGCTTGTAACCCAACACACACTTAACAAAATAGTGCATTGAATTTACTTGCTACAAATATGTGCATCATTTCCACACTCACTTTTGGCAATAATGATGATGATGTATTTTATACATGTGGAAATGATGTAAACACTGGATCATGTAAATCCAATGCATTACTGTTTTTCAGTTTGTAAATGCATGAATGCATGTTATAGCAGAGGAAAGACATTCGCTCATATATTTAAAACGTATAGCAGTGCTGGTTAATACAGTTGTTGCTCTGTGAGTCTGACCTTATTAAACACTTAAATGAAGCCTGACCACAATATTTTACTGTCCCCCATGAATGCTGTGTAAAAACTGGATGGATTCCATCACATTCCCCAAGGTTAGAAAGGCATGAATGGGAATATCATCATAAACTGATGTCTTTTTCTGTATGTTTAACATGACTAAAAAAAACAAACTGTAATTTCACCCTGGTGGTTCTGGAACCTTAAGGTCATTCTACAGCCAGAGACGTGGGCCAAAGCAATGTCACCACAAGCTTCAGGATGACACATATAGTAGAGAAAGCTAAAAATATGACAAACATATTGACTTTCCAAGGATTCTAAACATAGACCCCTCTCCTGGTGGCCACACGCAAGCGCAGGCATTGATAAAGAGCAGAAGGATCGGGTCTTATGATATTGGACCAGTGTGACAAAAACAAATCCAAATGTTACAAATGTTAAAGCAATATTTCAACCAAAAAATTCTAATTTACACAAGTTTTCCTTGCCACAAATGTAGTTGATCAGCCAAGACATGCTTGCTCCTCTGGTTTAGTACTGGAGCCAGGGATATAGCCAAGGGGTGGCCATAGGTGGCCAGGGCCACCATAGCATAAAGGCCTTTGGCCACCCCAGTTATGCAAAGTGAGATGGTCAGCCATCATCAATAAAGTAGTCACTAGAGAAAAGATGTCCTACCTACTCTGTGTAAACAGTTTTACGGTGAAAAGCTGGCAGTTACCATCAATCAGCAATAAAGCTGCATTTATACCACAGAGCGTATTTCGCCCAAAATGGCAATATATCCTATGGGAGGACACAGATTCTGCAGTTTCTGCTCATTCCACTGTAGAATGCATTTTCCCCATCGCAGATCGAAGGTTTTCCCGCTGTGGATTAAAGCTGAAAAATGTTGAACTTCAGCAGAAAAGCTCTGCTCAACATGGGTAACTTTTCAAGAGGTAACCAATCAAAAAAGAGGGTAAAACTGAACCAGAGAGTGAATTCAGGGCTGTAGAACAGGACTGTTTTCAATGCATTTGTGGTATAAAAACTATTGGTCACTGGCATATTTACCATCCTCTACATTATCAATGACGCTAAAAACAAAAAAATATAAACTTGATAAACAGATTATGTTCACCCCTCACTACTGCAGCTTGGTGAGTAGTTTACTTTAAAAAGTGCTTTTTCTGTCCTTTTTCTGTAATGCATGATGAATTGTTGAAGTTCCCACCTATAAGACCAAGATTAAAAATTTAATTTGCTTGTTTCTTATGTAGATAATTTCTTAAGGAATGGATAAAATACATCAACTCAGAAAAAATACATCAAATTCTTTCAGCAATAATTGTGTAGAGTAAATTTAAAGCTATTTTATTTTAATAATGTAGCACCAATATATGCACAGAAGAACGATATGAACCACTCTTTATTTCCTTTGCCACTCCAGTAAATTCACTGGGTCTAACCTGGCCACCTCATGGTGAAAGTTCTAGCTACATCCCCGACTGCAGCTAAGAGCTAACAAGAACTACAAGCTACATTGCATTTGCTTAATTGGTTTCTGACAGTGTATGACTTTTTCTAGCCATTTTATAGCTGACAATATGGCATAGAGTGTCAGTGGCGAGGAACTCTCATGATCATTATTCTGGCAACTGAAAAGTACATATCTTTTTTGGTTTACTTTTATTGAATTGAATTTAAAGTTTGCAAACATTGTAACAATTTTGGGTGGAAAACAAATAGGTTAAAATCTTGAAATGCTTAATGAAAAATTGTCCACTCAGAATTTTTTTCATCATGGTATCTAGGTAGATACAGCCAAGCTAGATGTCCCATTGGTTTGGCCTTCAGGAGCTGAACAGAAGGCCTTATACATTAAATTAACTACCAGCATAATTAGGAATGGACAGTGGAATCAACCAATCAAGTGGGACTAATTTCATAAGAACTCACTACAGGGCCCGTGAAGTTTCTCAAAGCAGGAGTGCCATCAAGGATCTGTTCCTGCCAGTATTAAAGTCACAGTAAATAAAAGAGGAATCTGAAACTAGATCAGTCCTACCCTGAGCTCTGTGAATGTGGGCCCAGGCCTTCTGGAAGTCATAGATGCATCTCTGATTGTGAACATGAGCCATAGTCTAATAAGGTTTCAGTCAGTTGTTAGAAGTGGAAACCAGCCAGGGCTCACCATAAAACATTCAGAGCAGAATGTATGTTAATATCTATTACAAGCTTTAAATAAACATGGAATGTCTTTTACAAGTTTCAAATGTCAGTGTTTAGTGTGGAACAGACAAATAATGTTAATGTTAGGCATTCGCTTAGTGCTGATATACTATTAGATATCCCATAGGGGAGCTAGCAGAAACTTGGATTGTCATAAAAGTGTTTCTTTCTTGTTTTTTGAGTTGTTTTTTAACCTTTATGGCCTGAGCCAAATGACTAGCCCTAACAGTTATGGTTTGCAACAGCTAATTCTTTGGTAGCTACACAGCTTTGCAAAACTTTGGGTATTGGCATTATGGCCACTTACATGCAACGTGACCTTTTCACAGTTTTAATATTTACACTTTTACACTAAAATATACATTTACTTTACGTTCACAGTTACAGTGTACTAAATACTAAACACAGAAGGCACTAAGAAATACTTTACCTAAGGCAGAGATACTGCAGATAACACTTCCCACATACTGGAGAAAGCAGAAGTAAAGAAAAAGGAAGGCCTGTAATTACTCTCAGTAGGTCCAATAACACTGTAAATCATCAATACCCTGTTATTACTTCCAGAAAGTGTTGAGTAAATCTTAACAGTGAGAGAAAGCAGCAGATGAAGGTGGTGTTGCTAATGGGTTTGGAAAACCTCCAGCTCCTTCTGCCATGCCAACTGTCCATCACATGACGCCACGATGTAAGAATGCTATAAGTGCTCTGTGATTAGATTATAACTTGATATACTCTATTCCACACCTGACACACTGCATTACCGGCTGTTTTGGGTGAAAATGAGACGCATGTGACAATGGGAGATGTGACGGGACCTGCTGGTGCATTTTCTTGATGTCTTTGTAGCTTTTGTCTCAGTATTTCATCATGACTTATTGGTCTATTCGACTCTTGCCAGACTGTCTGTATTTGCTAACACTTCAGTTCATCACTTTTCACTCGCTTTCTGAGATACATATGCAACAAATCCCGCAGCCAAGCCTCAAGACCACATAAGCAGAGAATTACAGTTTGCTTAAGCACATTTGCACATGAAATAATATCTTCGTGTTAGGGTTTTGGGGCTACGCTGTGTAATTATTATGTATAAAGTCCTCCAAGTATTATCATTTGTCTTTCTTTGTCCTTGGCAGAGTGGTGGAGAGATACTTTACATTGTAAAAATTGATATAACAAATGCTTTTTTCTTAATCATCTATGTGGCATTGAAGTGAGTCCAGTGTAAGAGAATCCAGTTGGTTCTTCATTGGTTCTCCATTGCGCCAGGGGAGAGTGGGGAACACATTTTGGATTTGCTTAGTAAATTTAGAAGTATTTGAGCAAGAGTAATAATTTTAACACAAGCAACCTACACATCTGTGCTACAAATGAAAATGTAAACTTTCAAGCTCATTTTGTAGACAATTCATTCAAAAGTAGAATGAGTGCAAATGTTACAACTTGCCCCATAGGAGGGGTTCATTGTAACAGTTGCTAAAAAGTCTAGTAAAATGTCCAATGGAAAATTATCCAGGTAGATAGATAATCAATCTGCCTCACCCATTGGTTAGGACTTCAGGAGCTGAAGTGAAGGCCTGATGTGTCAGATTCACCTCCAGTGTAATTAGGAAGTGACAGTGGAATCAACAATGTTTGGGTTTCCAATTCCACAATTTCCATGTTTTGATTTCCAGAAAAAATTATCACTCAATGCCTTCTGGAATTTCTACATACTTTCTCCTGATTTCTTCTCTTTTTTGCATATTTGTCACGCTTTAATGTTTCAGATCATCAAACAACATTTAATATTAGACAAAGATAACCCAATTAAACACAAAATGCTGTTTTTTAATTATGATTTCATTTATTGAAGGAAAAATGTTGTTAGCCCTACATGTTCATATGTGAAATAGTAATTGCCCCCTTAGCTACTAAATCAACCAGTTAACCAAATTCAAATTAGTTTCACCAGCGACACCCAGACATGATCACTGCCAGACCTGTTGAATCTAAACATCACTTAAATAGAACCTGTCCGGCGATGTGAAGCAGCTAGAAGGTCTCAAGAAGCAACACAGATTCCACGTTCTAAAGAGATTCAAATACAGATGTGAGACAAAGTCTTTGAAATCTACCAATCTGGATTTTTCAAAGGGTTACAAAGCCGTTGCTGAGGCTCTGGAACTCCAGCGAACCACAGTGAGAGCCGTTATCCACAAATGGCGAAAACTTAGAACAGTGGTGAACCTTCCCAGGAGTGGCTGGCTTACCAAAATTTCATCAAGACTGCATCAATGACTCATCCGGGAGGACACAAAAGAACCCAGATGGACATGGAATTGCAGACCTCACTTGCCTGTTAAGGTCAATGTACACGATTCCACAATAAGAAAGACACTGCTCTCTTATCAGAAAATCCTGAAGGAGAATATCTGCCCGTCAGTTTGTGACCTAAAGCTCAAGTGCAGTGGGGTTATACAGCAGGACAATGATCCAAACCACACAAGTAAGTCCACCTCTGAATGGCTCAAATGAAACAAAATGAAGGTTTTAGAGTGGCTGAGTCAAAGTCCTGACTTAAAATCCCATTGAGATGCTGTGACAAGACCTTCAATGGGCAGTTTCGCTCGAAAACCCTCTGATGTAGCCAAATTAAAACAATTCTGCAAAGAAGAGCGAGCCAAAATTCTTCCACAACGACATAAAAGACTCAAGTTACTGCAAATATTTGATTGCAGTTGTTACTGCCAATGGTGGCGCAACCAGTTATAAGGTTTAAGGTGGCAATTACTTTTTCACATGGGTGATATAGGTTTTGAATAAATCCTTATTGTCAATAGATGAATTGATCATTTAAAAACTATATTTTTGTTTACTCGTGTGGGATGGAAGGATGATTTGAAACATTTAAATGTGACAAATTAGCAAAAATACTTGTTTACAGCACTGTATAAGCTGCAAATGTCTATGTTTTATCTAGAATGGCCAATAAATGTTCATATGAATCACTGTTAGCTAACAACTAACATACTACTAGAATCCTGTAGGGGTGCTAGTAGAAATTACCATTACCCAGAGCAGGGAGCCCAATCTTGGTCCTAGAGATTTACAACCCTGAGTTTAGCTCCAACCCTAACCTAACACACCTGATCCAGGTATTGAAGGCTGCCAGGGGTGTCTGACTATTCGAGGCAGGTTTGTTGGATTTGGATTCTTCAGGGAGGTAGATCTCCAGGATCCTCTTACAGGCCTCTTACAGTTCATGAATCAATACAATACAGTTCTATGTTGATTAAACCAGGCAAGCATTCCAACCTAAACACATCAAAAGTATGTGCATGAGAATGAATTCGATTAGCAAAAAAAGGCTGTGACAAATTGACATATAGACAAATTTATTTTTAACCACAAAGTAGAAGAGCAAACATGAATATAATAAAACTGAAAAGATAACTGAATTTTAACTTAGTTTCTTTATGTTCTTGGAAATACTTTACTTAAAATTCCTAGTACATTTTTGATAAATCTGTGCATTAAAAATACAAAACATGATCTGTTTTGAATTTATTTGGGTGTATATGGACTTCCCTCATTGTTTACTTTGGGATGCTTTGTTATAACAGCATGTTAAAACTGACCCTGTCGTGTGGAAGCAGGACTTTAGCCTGGCTATCTCTTAGTATGAGTTATTTACATGCTTTGTAATGTGGCTATGTTACTGTCACCAAGAGGGTGGTCAAAATAATACAGCTGTGAATTCTGTAACTTATGTAAAAAAACATTCAGGAATTAAAAACTTGATAGAGAAACGTTTTCAGAGAGAGAGAGAGAGAGAGAGAGAGAGAGAGAGAGAGAGAGAGAGAGAGAGATGCGTCTTAGTCACCAAAAAACTTGAAACAGCCTTATAATGTTTAAGGTATCCATGTTTTATCACCAATGGATACGACCACAGCTCAACACACTGTGAAACCCAATGTTTAGGAAACAGAATGATTTAAGCACTGTAAAACTATAAAACCCAGAAATATAAATGATTTTGAAAATTGAGTGGAAAGGTCACATACGGTAACTGTACAGATGATGGAATTAGCAAGCTGGAGATCAGATGAACCTCAGAGTAAAAAACGTGCAAAACTGGCTGTTCAGTTTGATCGTGTAAGCGACTATTATGATAGTCTGAATGAATGCACAAATGTACGAGTGAGAGAGAGAGAGGGAGAGAGAGAGAGAGAGAGAGAGAGAGAGAGAGAGAGTCCTGCGAGAGGCACATGAGGTTAGACGTTTGTGTTTCTCTTGGACTTGGGTATGGAATTCACTTATTTGTGGAAATGTCAAGAATTCAAGCAATGGGCCCCACAAAACTGAACGTAAAAGTAAAAATAAACGCAGCGCTCAGCGGCAGAGTAAACTGATGAACACGGCTGAGCAGGAGTCACAGCAACCAGGCCTACAAATAGTGCTACTGACTCAGGACTTCAGCTTCTGTTTCTGCTCGACAGAGACTCCATCGCTCTTCTCTTCTACTGTATTCTCCTCTTCTCTTCTCTTCTGTTCTCTTCTTCTACATTCTTCTCTTCACTTCTCTTCTCTTCTTCTACATTCTTCTCTTCTCTTTTCTTCTATTCTCTTCTATTCTTCTACATTCTTCTCTTCTCTTCCCTTCTCTTCTCTTCTCTTCTACTACATTCTCCTTTTCTCTTTGCTTCTCTTCTCTTCTACTGCATTCTTCTCTTCTCTTCTACTACATTCTCCTCTTCTCTTTACTTCTCTTCTCTTCTACTGCATTCTTCTCTTCTCTTCTACTACATTCTCCTCTTCTCTTTGCTTCTCTTCTCTTCTCTTCTCTTCTACTGCATTCTTCTCTTCTCTTCTACTATATTCACCTCTTCTCTTTGTTTCTCTTCTTTTCTCTTCTCTTCTACTGCATTCTTCTCTTCTCTTCTACTACATTCTCCTCTTCTCTTCTCTTCTACTACATTCTTCTCTTCTCTTCTCTTCTACTACATTCTCCTCTTCTCTTTACTTCTCTTCTCTTCTACTGCATTCTTCTCTTCTCTTCTCTTCTATACATTCTTCTCTTCTCTTCTCTTCTACTGTATTCTTCTCTTCTCTTCTCTTCTACTACATTCTCCTCTTCTTTTCTCTTCTCTTCTACTTCTGTTCTTCTACATTCTCTTCTCTTCTCTTCTCTTCTCTTCTCTTCTCTTCTCTTCTCTTCTCTTCTCTCCCCACTACTACTCACATTTTTCTTGTGTTCTCTCCCCAGACTTCTCTTCTCTAGTTTTTTCCCTTCTCTTCTTGTCTTCTAAATTCTCCTTTTCCGTCCTCTTCTTGCCCACTTCCTCTCGTTTTCTCCTTTTTTCCTCTTCTCTGTTATCCTCTTTACTCATCTCCTCTCCTCTCTCAGTGCTGCAGACTGTGCTGATCTCCAGCCTGCAGTTAAGTAAAGCTTCTCTAAGCCCTTTAGTCACGTCTGAACACTTGCCTTTGACGTGACCTCTCATCTAAGGTAACACGGAGAGTAATTTGGGGAAACTATGGTGTTAATCTGCATGTGTCCTGAGCAGAGGGTTATTCAAAGCCCAGCTGATATTGAGGAATCCTTGTGTGACCCACCACAGGCCCTTTGGTATGACCATTAGCACGTCCAGCACATAGAGATGCAACCAAACACAACCACAAACACTGACATGCACCACATATTAACACATAAACACTCCGAGGTATATGTTCCCTCAGATTTTCTTCAATGGTTAACTGTAACTGCACAGCACTGAGACCTCAGTGTCACTGCTGGACTGAGAACAGTCCACCAACCAAAAATATCCAGCTAGCAGCGTCCTGTGGGCAGCGTCCTGTGACCACTGATGAAGGACTAGAGGATGACCAACACAAACTGTGCAGCAGCAGATGAGCTATCGTCTCTGACTTTACATCTACAAGGTAGGAGTGTCTAATAGAGTGGACAGTGAGTGGACACAGTGTTCAAAAACTCCAGCAGCACTGCTGTGTCTGATCCACTCAGACCAGCACAACACACACTAACACACCACCACCACGTCAGTGTTACTGCAGTGCTGAGAATGACCCACCACCCAAATAGTACCTGCTCTGTGAGGGTCCATGGGGTCCTGACCACTGAAGAACAGGGTAAAAGGGGGCTAACAAAGTATGCAGAGAAATAGATGGACTACAGTCTGTAACTGTAGAACTACAAAGTGCACCTATGTAGTAAGTGGAGCTGATAAAATGGACAATGAGCGTAGAAACAAGGAGGTGGTCATAATGTTATGCCTGATCAGCGTAGATGTTTAGGCTATAACAGCCTCCACTCTTCTGAGAAGGCTTTCCACAATATTTTGGAGTATTTCTGTAGGAATTTGTGCCCATTCAGTCAAAAGAGTCATTTGTGAGGTCAGGCACTGATGTTGGCTGAGAAGGTCTGGCTCACAATCAGTGTTTCAGTTCATCCCAAAGGTGTTGAAGGGGGTTGAGGTCAGAGCTTTGTACAGACCACTGGAGTTCCTCCACTCCAAACCCATCAAACTTTGTGCACAGGGGGCTCAGTCATGCTGGAACAGGAAAGGCTCTTCCCCAAACTGTTGCTACAACGTTGGAAGCATAATTGTCTAAGATGTCCTTGTATCCTGTAGCTTTAAGATTACCCTTCACTGGAACTGAGGGGCTCAAATCCCCCCTCTACCAAACCTTACTGTTGGCACTAGGCATTCCGTCAGGAGCGTTCTCCTGGCATCCGCCAAACTCAGATTCATCCATCAGACTGACAGAAGCGTGATTCATCACTCCAGAGAACACATTTCCACTGCTCCAAAGTCCAGTGGATGAGAGTGGATTTTTAATAAATGTAGCAACAACTTTCTCAACTTTTAGACTTTCTGACTTTTAGTCAACTTTATATTCATTTTACTCAATCATAACCTTAGAACTCTTCAAAACTGTGTTGTGATTTATTAATGTTGATGTACATCAATGCTAAATGATCTTATGCATGTCCTTCGGAGTTGATAAGGGTGTGGTATGGGCCCCTGAATGCCTTAACACAGCCCTGAGTGCAAGCCTGGAAATGCTGTGATACAAACACATGTTGAAAGCATGTGCAGATATGTATAACTACAAAGACGATCCAAAAGAGGAGTCTGGCTGTAAGGATCGCTGGGTGATAACATCCTGAAGATGCCCGAGCAAGATTTTTTAGTGCTGCACCGCTCTTTGAAGTGGAACCAGATCGTGTCACTCCTAAAAACACTCCTAAATTACTCTCAGCGTTGCTTTGATCTTTCAACCAACTGCCATCACTTAGAGGTAATAGTGTGTGTGTGTAAATGAGAAGTGTCCAGAGTTTTGGTGCACATGTCAGTGGATGTTTTACTTTTTTACTACCATAAATTTGTGTGTTTGGTTAATACATTTTTAAAACAAAATAAACCTGACATTGTGCAAAAAACTGAGAAAATAGGGCTAAAATAAATGGCCCTTACTTTGTGAAATGCTTTTTAAAAAGCTTTTTCTTTTGTTCTTAGAAAACTGAAAGAGGAAACATTTCTTTTTGATTGAAACTGCTGAAAAAATTCAGGTCATAGACGAAATTAATTTACTTAATCTTCCCTAAATGTCAGGCATGTGCACAGATAGACCCTGTGGGACTGTGCCCCTTTGCCCTCAGACTGTACAAGGGCCCTCTTGATTGGTGTGTATCATAATTGTATTTAATACTGCCTCCGCCATGCTTCAAGATCCGTTTCCGTTTTCAGCCTTGGGATTGGAGCTTGTGGGTTGGCTTGGATTCATTGCTCATGGGCACCCCCTCTGGTGCAGTACTGACTGCCTGGGGTTCTGCTTAGTAACTCCTACCTTTAATGCATCACTGCAGCCCTTCATATCCAAACGCTGATAAATTAGAAAGTGTCACATTTCATAATGTAGTTATTTTAAACAACAAACAAATATAGTAGTGACAAAAACCTGCTACTCTGAGTTTTCATTATTATAAAGAACAGATTAATATAAGACTCTGAGGGCTTTATAAATAGAGTTGTAACTAAATGCTATGTTGTGATGAAATTATAAAGTGTATAGTGTATAAATTAGTGAATAGTGCATAGTGTATAGATTAAGTAGTGTAGTGTATAACACCACAGCATTGCACGCTGGGGGTCAAATTCCTGCATAAGTAACAACGTAAAACTTTTAAAGCACAAAGGAATCTAAAACCATATTTTCTTTCTAATTAGTTTAGACTTGTGGGCAAGTAATATACAAGTACAATGCATGTCCATAGAATAACTTTCAAGTGTTCAATGTATTTGACCAGAATTCTCCTCTTTCAATGTAAACTAGGTGGTCCTAATGTTGGGTAGTGCTCACTTAAGAAAGTGCCCTCATTGGTCACAAGGTTTGTGTGGCTTGTCCCACCCACACAGCTTTATAAGACTGAATTAAATCACGTTTGTTGCCCTTTTCGCCCCTTGAGCCCCTACCCCCAAAATGTGTGTGCATGGGCCTGCCAAATATCCAAATTCCCTGCCTTTGTTTACAGTGTTTATACTTGAATCCCTTTTTTAATGTTTTACTTCTGTGACACCACAGAAATCACATGGCTCTAAAAGTTTCTGATAGGTCAGCGATGACTGATTATATGGAATACATGTATGACCCCACATCCTGACAGTAGAAAATGTTTAAAAACAAGCCAGAGTTTCATTGGAAGCCTTTTTCTTTTTCGTTTGAGAGCTTCGAAGGAAGGCCTGAACTGCCCGTATCATCTCCTTCTCTCTCTCTCTCCCACACACACACTCACACGTCTGGAAAAAACATGTTCGGAGACATCGTGGTGGGAGTTTAGCTGTCGTCACGTCAGCCGCAGATGTCTCCCTGGTTGTGTATTCTCCTTACCGCCCTGAGCCTCTAAGACTGAGGCTTAGGTTTCCATTAGAGCTGCTTCTCTAAGTGCTGACTCTGGTGTGAACCCCAAACTCCTGCTGTCCTTCATATACTCACAAAGATCTCTCACAGGAACTAACACACTGCAGGGCCATTCACCACTATTAACATTTCATTAACATTATCAACATTAACATTTACCGCTATTAACAGTTCATTAACAATATTAACATTAACATTTACCACTATTAACATTTCATTAACATTATCAACATTAACATTTACCGCTATTAACATTTCATTAACAATATTAACATTAACATTTACCACTATTAACATTTCATTAACATTATCAACATTAACATTCACCGCTATTAACATTTCATTAACATTATCAACATTAACATTTACCGCTATTAACATTTCATTAACATTATTAACATTAACATTCACCGCTATTAACATTTCATTAACATTATTAACATTCACCACTAATAACATTTCATTAACATTATTAACATTCACCACTATTAACATTTCATTAACATTATCAACATTAACATTTACCGCTATTAACATTTCATTAACAATATTAACATTAACATTCACCGCTATTAACATTTCATTAACATTATCAACATTAACATTTACCGCTATTAACATTTCATTAACATTATTAACATTCACCACTAATAACATTTTATTAACATTATTAACATTCACCACTATTAACATTTCATTAACATTATCAACATTAACATTTACCGCTATTAACATTTCATTAACAATATTAACATTAACATTTACCACTATTAACATTTCATTAACATTATCAACATTAACATTTACCGCTATTAACATTTCATTAACAATATTAACATTAACATTTACCACTATTAACATTTCATTAACATTATCAACATTAACATTTACCGCTATTAACATTTCATTAACAATATTAACATTAACATTCACCACTAATAACATTTCATTAACATTATCAACATTAACATTCACCGCTATTAACATTCCATTAACATTATCAACATTAACATTTACCACTATTAACATTTCATTAACATTATCAACATTAACATTCACCGCTATTAACATTTCATTAACATTATTAACATTAACATTCACCACTAATAACATTTCATTAACATTATTAACATTAACATTCACCGCTATTAACATTTCATTAACATTATTAACATTAACATTCACCACTAATAACATTTCATTAACATTATTAACATTAACATTCACCATTATTAACATTCCATTAACATTATTAACATTCACTACTATTAACATGGGACATATTAACACATAGAGATACATATGTATAATGTACATCACACTATTATTATATAACAAAAACTTACCCAGAAGCTTCAGCAACCAAATATATATCAGTATATATCAGGTTGTTCAGCATTTACTGTTTTCAGTTCTTCAAAGAAACCTGCAGGGATAGTTTTCCACATCTCCAAAGTTCAGTCTTACAAGTTGGTTTGCACGTTGTGCTTCTAATGATTCTAAACAATCATAAGACGCATTTTCAATTTTCTTCTTTCTGTCTATTCCTTCATCTCAGTGACGGCTTCTTGGCAGCTGCACATCCTTTCAGACCCATAGCGCTGAGTTGTGTGGAGTCCTAGTTTTTCTATGTCTTAATTTTTTGAACTTCCTGTTTTTTTTTTTACTTTTTTTTCTTCAACTTATTTTGCTCTTTCTTATGCAATCTCTAATTTAATATCCTCTGAAATGTCTTCTAAAATGTAATAAGCTATACTTGGCGGTTTTTACTGGAAATTAAATAAATGAATGGTGGTTTCTGACTTGTGCACAATACTGAAAAAAACTTGTGTATCAGGCCTGTCAAACGATTTAAATAATTAATTAAAATGAATTGCATCAGTTTGTGTAGCTGATTGTGTTCTTCTTTGTTCTAATTTGACCCAATAGAGAGTGAGTTCCATTTAAAAGCAGTGCATTTGTTATAGCTGTATGAATGGAAAAAACAAGCTTCACTAGAATGCATGAACTTGAAATAAGGTGAACCCAGTTTCCAGCTTTCATTACCGACTTCCAGTGAGAGCAACACTGGTTGCACGTTCCAGCTAGAGCTACCGTCCCTGTAGCTGCTGTACTGTGCCGTTAAAGAGGAATTCTTCTATATTGAATTTTTCTATATTGTTCCCAAATTCATTTGTTGAAATATAAACAAATTCATCCAGAGTGGATGTAAAATGGTTCATTTGGGAGAAACTTACAGGCTCTGATTTGCTTACAGTGGTGGTGAGGGAACCAGGAGTCATGATGCAAATATAACCATTTTATTTACTGCACAAAACCACCAGTGAACCTACGTGTGTTTTATATGTAATATAAAAATTAGTGGTAAATCTGAAAAAACAAGAGTATTTTGCATTTCAACACCCTGCATGTACGAATCCCTGTCATGAATGAATTGTAAAAATGTTTTAGGCCAAAATCTTTATATCTTTACTATTGTAAAACAATCTGTCAGGCATCAAGTAGCAGATTCTTTATTTTAGAGGCCTCAAACCTTTTAGAGGTATGGCCCCTATCACTACCACTGTGAATGAGTCCGACTTGGTCCGACTTAATCATTTCATTATACAGAAAATTTGGAATTTCCCTGTAAGTCTTGTTTTGGGGGAACTGTAGCTTTAATAAACTTTAATAAAAGTTTTTTGTTAGTTTACAGCTTTCAATATCTTCCACAAGCACTGTCCAGTGCTGAAGGCGTCTGATGGCGCTAACATTACGTATATTACTGATACTGCCAGCTTCTGCAATGTGTTTTGTTGGTAAGTGATACTTTAGACACATCATACTTTGGTGATAAACAAACTGATGACACAGCAGCAGCTGGAAATAACTTTTATGTAGAGAGCCATCAAAGGAACTCACCATTTAAATGCTGTATTGTTATGAGAGGACTACAATGAGGGAGTCTTCAACAGTCTTCAGCCTGGAGCTACGGTTCAAATGGTGAAACTAGGAAAATGTGTTAATGGGTTAAATAATAATAGTATTATTCATTTATTAAAACATTAACTTTAACAGCACTGTTATATACACCGGTCAGGCATCACATTATGACCACCTCCTTGTTTCTACGCTCATTGTCCATTTTATCAGCTCCACTTACTATATAGGTGCATTTTGTAGTTCTACAGTTACAGACTGTAGTCCATCTGTTTCTCTGCATACTTTGTTAGCCCCCTTTTACCCTGTTCCTCAGTGGTCAGGACCCCATGGACCCTCACAGAGCAGGTACTATTTGGCTGGTGGATCATTCTCAGCACTGCAGTAACACTGACGTGGTGGTGGTGTGTTAGTGTGTGTTGTGCTGATATGAGTGGATCAGACACAGCAGTGCTGCTGGAGTTTTTAAACACCTCAGTGTCACTGCTGGACTGAGAATAGTCCACCAACCAAAAATATCCAGCCAACAGCGTCCTGTGGGCAGTGTCCTGTGACCACTGATGAAGGACTAGAGGATGACCAACACAAACTGTGCAGCAGCAGATGAGCTATCATCTCTGACTTTACATCTACAAGGTGGACTGACAAGGTAGGAGTGTCTAATAGAGTGGACAGTGAGTGGACACAGTGTTTAAAAACTCCAGCAGCACTGCTGTGTCTGATCCACTCATACCAGCACAACACACACTAACACACCACCACCGCGTCATTGTTACTGCAGTGCTGAGAATGATCCACCACCCAAATAGTAACAAGGAATGTTACGCCTGATCAGTGTATATGTATATATTTAACAAATATGAGACATATTATTGTTACATACAGGTACTTAAGGGTAATAAGGGTACAGTCATATCTATAATACATGACCTCATGTCCTCTGATTATGTTAAAACAAACCTGAATGACTTTGCTATTGTAGGTGCCTCTCAAAGGACTTTGTACATTGCTTTATCATTTAACTTGGTCAAAAAACTTGTGTGTGTGTTCGTCCTGCTCGTTATACGCGCCTCTCTGAGGACATGCTGCTAAACGCTTATCCTAATCATCCAAAAACAGCACTGAGGGCTCAGGGCTGAGTGAGTAGATCCACATCTGTTTGTGTTTTAAGGATCCTGCCTTTATATACTATCATTTTAAAACACTGTGAATGATCAGGCCTTTCTGAGCATCTGTGCGTCTACATGTGCTCACCTAATTATATTAACTCCACTGAAACCCTATAAAAGCGTTAGCGGCGTGCTAAAGTGTGAGGCAGGCTGTCGGTGGTGGAGGGTTTCGTGTTAGGCCCGTGTTAGCAGCCACATGGCAGCTTGTTAAATGAGATTACAGGACACCGGCCGTGTGGCTGAGACGAAACCTAAGCCTGAAATTGCGGTGAGTCCAGATTGCGGTTTGGGTTGCACGGGGCTAAATATCCACCACCTAAACACTTACACAGAAGGAATCGGCCCAAAAAAAGCACCATCCGAAAAACGTGTCATGTTGCCCAAATATGTCCATTGTATTCAAATAGCAGAGCTGTGCCAAAAGATACACAACATTGTTTTAGCCTCCCTGTTTCGTGAGGGTTGAAACTGCCATGATCATTTTCAAGAGGAGCTGACACCACAATAAAATCCCTCAGACTAGCAACATGTGTCAATAATCCACAAGGCCTTTACCTTGAGGGCTTTAAATGAGGGAAGGACTCTCCTTTCTCCTCTGTTTCCAAAACAAGAGACTCTTATTCCTTCCCAAAACCAAGTATCACTGATTTGCAACAGCAGAACATGCTGTCCTCTTTAAAGAACCAACACGTATGTGAATGCAGGTGCTTCAGGCCTCACAAACATGCGTTTGCACATCATTGTATTATGAGTCGTGTCATAATACAATTTATAATGCAGCATAAGTGTAACCTGCATTCTGAACATTGCAGCAAAAAGGTGCTGTAGCAAAAGCAAAGCTGAGTACCTTCAGAATGTTTCAGAACAAATGATGAGTTTCTAATGGTTTTCAGGTAGTTGTTTATTAAATATATGAAAGTGAAAGTAAAAGGTAACTGTGGGGAACTGTGTTGCAGTGCATTCTGTGTAAAGAAGCAGGTTTAGCTTAATTGCTAACAGAAGTTTGAGACTTAATTAAAGTTCACGTCAAAAGACTCAAAACTTGACTCGGACTGAGACCTCAGAGACTTGAGATTTGACTCAGACTCGCACCTCAAAGAGATTTGACTCCAGCCTGCACCTAAAAGACTCAAGATCTGACTCCAACCTGCACCGCAGAGACTCAAGAACTGACTCCAACCTGCACCTCAAAGACTTGAGATTTGACTCCAACTTACACTTTAAAGACTCGAGATTTGACTCCAACCTGCACCTCAGAGACTCGAGATCTGACTCCAGTCTGCATCTCAGAGACTTGAAACCTGACTTGGATTTGTCCCTTAGAGATTCAACTTGGACTTACACTTTAGAGACCCAGACATGTACCTCAGAGACTCAAACTCATTACCTCAGAGACTCGAGATCTGACTCCAGCCTACACCTCAGAGACTCAAGATTTGACTCTAGTCTGCATCTCACAGACTCGAGATCTGACTCCAACCTGCACCTCTGAGACTTGAGATCTGACTCCAGTCTGCACCTCAAAGACTTGAGATTTGACTCCAACTTACACCTCAGAGACTCAAGATCTGACTCCAGTCTGCACCTCAAACACTTGAGATTTGACTCCAACCTGCACCTCAGAGACTGAAGATCTGACTCCAGTCTGCATCTCAGAGACTCGAGATCTGACTCCAGTCCACACCTCAGAGACTCGAGATCTGACTCCAGTCCGCACCTCAGAGACTCAACTTGGACTTACACCTTAAAGACCCAGACTTGTACCTCAGAGACTTAAACTCACGACCTCAGACTCGAGATTGACTACGGATGTGTCCTAAAACCATGTACTCAACACACTATACCAGTGAATGCACTTCTAATGGTGGTGTTTAACATACTATTTAATATGGTAGCATTAAAATAACTCTACTACGGTAACTTTATGCACATCTGAGACTTCAAAACTATATACTACCAAACTACCAATGTGCACAGTTTACAGTCCAAAGAATACTGTTTCAAACCCCGTCTACTATTTGAAAAATAACATGGTTTCCGGTACACTAATCTTTTTGGAGTGGCTACTATTTCGGCATCCAATTCAGAGTAGAAGTGTTGCATTTCTGACGTTGCCCTGGTCTCTTACTTTCTAATAGTCAGAGAAGACGAACATGAATTTGCCCATCACCTGTGGAAATTTGTATGTATCATTTTAAGCTATTTCCAAAAACATGCTGAAGTGAGGGCCGCACATGAAGGCCACTATATCTGAAGTCAGTGTGGTCCAGGCTCTCCTTTAGTACATCTAAATGAAAGTCAGAATTCAACACATTCCATTACAGGAGAAGCAATGGGGGGTGCTGAAAAAAAAATCATAAAAATATTCACCCTCGTCCTCCTAACGCAAACAGACAAGCCTTATTTTCCTAATAAACCACAAAGCTATTTCGGTTCTTGCCCTCATGGCCAAGAACACGAAATAGAAGGACAAATATCAGCTTCTTTTCCAAAACCGCAGGTTTCTCTCTCCTTTTCCCTCCTCCTGGCTCCTTCTTTCACAAAGGGGTCTTGCTTTGTTACACTAGCAAGACTTCTTTAAAACTTGAGTTATTTAAGGCACTTGGAAAACCTGAGGTGAACTTAAGGCGTTTCAAATCAAACAGCGCCCTCTGCTGGCCAAACACAGGTTCATCCCTAAAGAGGAATTCCATTTAATTTTCGGAATTTCTGCATAATTCAACGCTTAAGATGCAAACAAAGGTATTCGGAGTGGTTTGCTGTGAAATGGTTCATTGTAGAGAAACCTGCCCTCTCTGGTTTCTTTACAGTGGTGGTGACAGGAATCAGAGGACAAAATATGTTTTTATATGTAATGTTTACTGACAAAAAAAAAAAGAAAAAAAACAAACATTTCTCATCACTGCAAAGTAGTGTAAAATGTCCCGATCAATTCCTGTTCCTTTGGGGGAAAAAAGGTCAAATGCATGCAAATAAACCATACATATACTGTATTTTAACACTGTAGTTGGTGATTTACAGAAATGTAATGTATATTCACTAAAACAAATTATCGCCTTTATTTCACCAGCATTTGCATATATTTTAGTGGTTGTTATTGTTATTCTAATGGTAAAATACTGTATGTCAGAATAACTAGTTCACATCATGAAACAGTTTTCTTTACAGTTAAAGGCAGTACTTTCTAGTGCACACACACACACACACAAACACACACGCACACACACACACACACACACGCACACGCACACACACACACACACACACACACACACACACACACACACATTATCTAAGCCACTTATCCTTCTGGGTCGGGGGGTTGCTGGAGCCCATCACAGCAGGCATTGGGTAGAAAGCTGGAAACACCCTGGATAGGTCGCCAGTCCATCACAGGGCGAGTAATTCTAGCAATCTGTAATTTTACAGATTTTTACCATTGACACACTTTTACTGTTTAATTAACAGCAAGTCTTTTCTGGCTCCCCTGTTGCTGGACTTTTTGCCTTTTTTGGGATGTGTGATGATAGTAAAATTGTATTAAATGAAAACTTAATACAAATGCCCTTACAATGTCCTACATGTACCTCTCCACCATATATGGTCTGTGGGGGAGCTTTCAGATGCATTAAACTCTTCAGACGTCTGGTTCCTATCAAAACCACTGTGAACATATCTGACTCTGTAAGTTTCTCTAGAACGGAGCGTTTCACGCCAAACCACTCTGAACCACTCTGTTTACATCTTAGTCATTTAATTATGCAGCAGTTTTAAAAAATCAGTGGAACTCTCCTCTAAAACGTACAAATGTAGGGAACATTTGTGCTTTTAAACCTCTGGGCTGTGCTTTTGGACACACTGGTGCTTTTAAAAAGTAAAAAATTCCAGGGCTTTAAGCAAAAGCCGTGACTGCCAGTTTATGACAGCAGGGAGTTTGTGACCGTCAGCTCGGTCATTAACACAGGCGTAAAATATATAACTACTGTTTTTGTTTGTTTTTGACTGCCAAAATGTTTCGCACTGCATAGTGTTTTTCTGGCCTCTACAAAAAGTCCCTGACAAGATTTTTTTCTATCATTTTTTTGTCCTCTTTTAAGAACTAACTGAAGATGTGAAGCTGATCAGATCAGTTTAAACACATTACTAATACTGTAGAAAAAGAAACATTGGGTAGCTGGATGGAGGGAAGAATCATTTCTGTTGTTAGAAAGATATAAAAGATGGAACTGCTAATTAAAGGTTACTTGTTAGAGGGAAGAAGCCACTTTAAACACAATACCCACTTACTGCAAAGCTTAAATCATATCTGTACATGTACAGGATCATGATGCGTAACATTACATACAGTTAGGAGAAATAAACTGGAGCAGCAGACAGATTTTTTTCTATAGCACGAAAATCTAGTAAAGGGGCATGTATGCCCCCTGATTCAGCGTAAACATTTGAAATATTATTGGTATTATTATTATTATTACTACAGAGAAAAGAGACTTCATATTAGTGAACATCTTGATTCCAGGGCTCCAAAAACCATAAACCAAGTTCAAAATCTTGGCGATCTAATAGACTCAGATCTCACTCTGAGTCCAATTCAAAGCATCACCTAAACAGGCTTCTACCGTCTTAAACACAGAGCAAGAATCACAGGTTTGGAGTCCCAGCAACTCTGTGCACTTTGTACTTCTTTTAATTATCTGTTTAAGTTAATGCGCTTTGTATCATTTTAGCACTTAATTTTATTGTTTTTCACTTTTAAGCTGATTGTCTTTATTTTTCTTTATTGATATTCCTTTCTGATTTCATGTAAAGCATATTAAATTGCCTTGTATATGAAATGTGCTATATAATAAACTTGCTTTGACTATTTTTACTGCAGTAAATCTGAACAGTAACATTTTAAAGCACAGTTACACAGTTTTTTTAGGTTAATTCAGAGTGGTTTGGTGTGAGCATGTGTTCACAGTGGTGGTGATAGGAACCAGACATCTGAAAACTCCAAAAGCTCCTTTACAGAAAGTTAATACATGAAATGGTGGTGAACTGGTGAATGTGCTGCGTGGTGTCTGAAATGCTGTTTTACGATGGTTTTGAGATAAAGTTTTGGTCTAAACCTTATTATGTTTTAAAGCTATACATGGCAGAGAGATGATTTCAGGGTGTTGTGAGGCAAACAGGCAGATTTAAAGGCAAATTTTTCTTTTTTACCAGAATCGACAAAACCAGTAAGACTCATGTACATTCACTGGTTGTTTTGTACAGTAAATAAAATAGCTATATTTACACTGTAGTCATCGTGATCTCTGGTTCTTATTACTGTAGTAAAGATACTTTAGTCGACAAGTTTCTCTACAATGAATTTGACTAACTTTTCTTTACATTTTGAAACTTAATATGGTTTTTAAAAATTGGTGGAATTCATGATGGGATAAGAGGGAATCTAAGCCATCTATGCTTAGTTGTTACAAAACTGTAGAAGGATTCAAATGGCAGATTAAAGGCTACAGGTTCAGTATTTTAAGCTTGAATGAAAATCTAAAATATACACTGAATCAAATGATCTTAAGTCTAAAAATTCAAGGTTCAAATATTAGTGACAATCAATAACTGCAATGTGTGATAATAATATGAAAGTCATTTGGCTGCAGTAAATCAGGAAAAACTGAAATGTGGCATTTTCGCTCAAAAACTTCAGGGCCCCTCTTCAGACAACCCCTCAGTGTGTACAGCCTCAGCTCGTGAAAGGCTGAATGAGCAACTGAGAACTGGATTCGATGGTGAAAGACCATCTGGGTGAGTATTGACTGACACTGTCTGGCAGATTAGGGGTACTACAGGTCACGGCACTTAGGCTTGTGTGCAAGTACCTACCGTTTATTTGGGACTACACTAAGTAAACAGAGTCAAAACTCGATCTCAGTCACAGCTGAATCAGTATTCAACCAAGAGCTCTACAAAATTTGTTAGATTTAAAGGTGCAGTGTGTGAGATTAAGTGGGATCCCTTAGCAGAAATGAAATACAGTATACAAAACCACTGTTTTCATTAGTGTATAACCACCTGTAGCAATGAAGCATTGTGTTTTAGTAAGCTTAGAACAGGAGGGCTCAATCCTGGTCCTGGAGATCTACCACCTTGGAGAGTTCAGATCCAACACACATTTTTTTTCAGTTTTTGACATAATTTGAAAGTTGTTGTCCTTCACATTGTGTGTAACTTTCATGATGAATGGACCAAAAGAAACAGCCCCAAATTACTTGGATAAATGTCTGGTTCCATTGACTTACATTAAAAGTAAAGTATTTTTTTCCTTCTCCTATAAAGTTACCATTTTGGAAATACAAGGTTTTCTTCCGACAACAGCGACATATTCAGGTGCCCCTGAAGGCCTTGATTACCTGGATCATGTGTGATAGATTAGGGTTGGAGCTGAACTTTGCAGGGTGGTAGATCTCGTGGACCAGGATTGGGCACCCCTGGCTTAGAATGAGCCTTTCACCTGTATGTAGGAGCGGGTTCTCTTCTAACAGAGGCTGCCATGTTTCTATAGCAGCCTGGAATGGGCAAACCAAACGCCAGCACCTTGGCACTATAGCACCAGTTGGAAGACGTAAAAAGAAGAATCAGTGGTGGCTGCTGGTGCTGGCTAACCATTTTATGTTGTGAGACGTTTGAGAACCCAAATTTTGACAATTGGAGGATCATACTAATTATTTAGCACAAGAAAAAGCAAGGGAGGGTGAATCCTCGCCATCAAGGAAGCGAAAACATGAAGAAGCAAAATGAAATGGGGACAGGTTATGGCAGAAAACCTGATGGCTGCTGTACGTTCTACTACGCGTTAGGAAAGGGAGGGGTGAGGGAGGGGTATTCAGATGGTTGCAATCTGTAGCCTCAGCACTAGATGCCACTTAGACTTACACACTGCACCTTTAACCTTAAAAAGAATAATAAAAATATAGATCATGTCAAATTAAAATTAAAAAAAGCTATTTGATGGAAAACAAGTGTTCTTAGCCTTTTTCACAGCGTGACCCTTTTTTGGTGTTGGAAATATTACACGACCCCCTCGGTTGGTGTAACCAACGCAACAAACGTTGCTTCACTGACTAATTCCTTTCACACTGTACAGTGCAACCCATGCTTTTTTGAGGAGGTGGCAGGTAAGCCTGAAGCAGAGCTCTCTGCCTGCTTTTTCTCATGAACAGACTCTTTCAAAGAAGAGTGCAAGACTTTGATGGCTTCTTCTCCTTAAGTCCCCGACTTGACTCTTTCCTGTTTGGGTCATTAAGCTCGTCAAAGAGTCCGCTGTCAATCATCTCCTGTTGCCATGGAATTGGCACTGCGCCAGTGCTGAACTCTTTGAAAAACTTTTCATCATCGCCATCAAACTCGACCCCTTTGACCTCAGAGAAATCCCGGATGTCCCCCATGTCTTTGGCATAGACGACGTTGGGCTTGGGTACCCAGGGAGGCTCGATAAGCCCCGCCTCCAGACGAGGAAAGCTGATGGATTTGAAGAACGCATGCTTTCGAGGGTCGTCCCTACTGTATGCAAAAAAGGTAAATTAGGAGCTTCGTTAGGTTATTACAGACGTAGGTACTCAAGGTCAGAGCAGTTCAGCAGCTGATTCAAAGAAAAAGAGAATACTAGAAAAGTAGTAGTAGCGCCAAATCAGCTCACTTTAAGGTCAAACTGACTACAGGGAACTAATCACATCGTATAACAGTATAGACCAATCACGCTTCTGCATATCTATTCCTACTAAGGCATTTTAGATGATTTAGATGAACGGAGCTGCGGATGATTCTAAAGGGACTGAGGAAACTGTATAACATTGATAGCAACATTAATAATAAAATTAGCATTCATTCATTTATCAATCCATTCATCAATCAATCAATCAATCAATCAACCAACCTCTATTTAAACTCGGAGAACATTGAGGGTGACCATCATTTACAATGTTGCCGAGTTGATACAGGAAAAAGGATTGATAATGTGTAAGAACATAGCAAATAATAAAAGTACATTTAATAAAAAAATGACTCAAATCAGGTAAGTATAAAAAAATTAAACATTAACGATAAAAAATACATGAAAATACAGTAAAAATATAAAACAATAATTAAAACATAGCTAAAATGTAAAAGTGAATAAAATCAAATCAAAATAAAATAAAACAAAAGGAGGATTAGATCAAAAAGTAAACTAAAAATTAATTAAAATGACTAAAATAATAAAATAATCATAAAATAAGAATAAGAATATTAATAATAACAAATAAACTAACAAATAAATAATAAAAGAATGAAATTAATAGTAAAACATCATCTAATCCCAGGTGTGCTTGAGCCCATTGGGCAAAAATAAAGTTAACATTTATGATATATTTAATATTCAGAATTCTTCAGATTCTAAAAAATGACACCACAAAAAAATACTGTTCAAAGATTTAATAACTCATTGTTTACAAGATATTTTAAAATATTGAATGAAACATCTAAATAACACTTTGGTGTCTGGTTCATAATATTTACTGTGCAAAACTCATAGAACACCTTTCATTTACATAATTTCCAGTCAAAACAGTTATTATTCAGTAAGTTATTCATTTTTCAGAGTCAGGAAAAAAGACTGAAAAGGTATGTTTAACAGATGATCACCCATCAGCCTCAGCAACTAAATATAATATCAATTTAGTGTGTCCACTTTTTGCCGTTATTACAGCTTCATTCCTTTTCAGGAGACTTTCCTTCAGTTTCTCAGAGAAATCTGCAGGCAGGCAGGTTTTTCCACACCTCCAAAGTTCAGTCGTAGAAGCTGGTTGTATTTTCTGCTTCTCACAATCCAAATAATACCAAACATATTCAGTGATGCTGAGGTCTGGACTCTGGGGTGGTCAGTCCATTGTTCCTTTTTGTCTATTTCCTACACATCCTTTCAGACCCATAGCGCTGAGTTGTCTTCTCACAGGACAGAACAACTTCAGGTCCAGTGCAGGAGTGGAACTTGATTTTCTCTCAAAGATGAAAGCTTTAAATACTGTTTATCTGATGGGGGCAGTGTTGGTGTCTATCAGGTCTTTTACTGTTGTTGGGAGTCCCATTTTCTCTGTATCTCTGAATCACTGAGCTCCTGTTTGTGTTTTATTGATTTTCTTGACTTTCCCATCTGTATGCAAGTGCACTATTTTATATCTAATCTCCTGAGAAAAATCTCCTGAAAAAAGGAATAACTTCATAGCACTGTATACTGTACAAGTTATTGTTGTAAAAATAACTGATTTCAAACTTTAGTGTATGTCTAACCATACTTACACTGCATAAAGCTGAACAGGGTGTTTATATGTATCTGAATATTAGAGAAAGATGTTCTAGATTGTATTTATTTTTTTATCGTCATGTTATATATACACCAAGCCTCTCTCCAGATGTCAGAATTCTCTAATGTTAGTGAAAAAAGTACAAAATCTAAGTTCATCATAAGCAAAGCACTGAGATCTTGCTGGCTTTTACCTTTTTTTCCCATCTTAAATAAATAAGAGACTGATAAAGCTTACATCGTCACTATCGTCTCGCAGATGCTGTTAGTGTGGCAACATTTACACAGCTGCATACTGACATAGGCTGCGCAAAAAAAGGCACAGCAAGACGCTTTTTTCATGGAAAGATGCTTTTAACTTTAAAGTTTCTTCAAGGCTTCTTTAGTAAAAGGAACCATGAGTTCTATATAGAACCATTTCATGCTTAAATGGTTCTTTGCGTAGTGACAACATTCTTCAGATTGATGAAGAATGTATCGTGTGTGGTTCAGAATAGTGCCATTTCTGGAAATACTTCTTTATAACGCCAAAAAGATTACAGGCCTGACATCATAACAATAGCAGAACCCTTTTTGGTGCTATATAGAACCATTATTTATCTCCTATCTAGTCAAGCTCTCCCCTAAACCTGAACACCTCCGCCCCAGAAACGAAATTCTACACCATTGCCACAGCTGTGTAATCAAATCCAAGAAAATCTTATTGAATCAGACGGTATCTACCAGAACTGACTCAATCCAATAAACTGAATGTTTCGTTTTGAGTCTTATTCTTATTCATAACAGGACAGCATGATGTTCTCCAGATGTTACCAAGCCCCAACAGTATTAGTCATCCACTTTGCATAACATGGCCGTGACTGATGAACATGCGTATGTTCCCCACATTTCAATGAATCAGACTGTTATCAGATTATAAGGAGTAATTTACCATAACAGCAAATCTCCTGCCCAGTGAGAGCCGCAACTGAGATCATTCATCAGGTCCATTTTGCAGAAAAGTGACCTATGTTACACAGTGGCTAGGCTAACAGCCAAGTATGTATATTACCCCACCTGTCAAATCACTGCTCCTGTTTTACCCGTCCATAATTATGTACTTTTTGCTTTCATTTAATTCTTTTCCCATCCATCCAGTCTCCCATACGCTGCTATTACTGTTCCATAAACTTCATTTACCCTAATTTTATTTAATTGATCATTTAATTATTTATTTATCCACATATTCTTAGTTAAAAATACATGCTGAAACTTATATACCTTATATATATGTTCATAACAAATTATAAGAGCTCATAAGTTGTATTTGTCCGCTCTAAGTAAAGTGAAACGTACTGTACTAAAGCCTCCTCCAGTGTTAAGAGTGAGGCTTCAAGTTGAAGTATTTACTGAAGGATTTACTGAAACAGTAAAACATACACAATAAAGCACATTACAGGCTTCAAATGTCAGAGTTTAAACTAGTGCTGCCATCAGTGTTTTACCCAATGTGGGAAAGTCAATGTACACCACCGTTAGCTTGGTGCTAACTTAACACTGCATATCCAATAGAATGCTAGCAGAAATTAGCTTTACTGTAGTGTATGTAGTGATGATACACAGTGAAGGGTTCTAGTGTTTGACGTTAGAACCAGTGAGAGAACAAATTACAATGACAGCACTGTACTATCTCACCTCTCCCTCTCCAGGCCTTCACAGTGACTTCATGCTCAGTGTGATGTCAGAGGGGGTTCAGGAGAGGGGCTGATGGGTACTTGGTTTGCTGTGATGTAATGTAGTGTTTAAAGTGGGAGCTCTGGTTAAGAAAAGCACATTGTAGCAGTAATTCTAGCCTGGACAGCCTGTTTGGAGCATCTGAATATTCAGGACTGAAGATGCAGCCCTAATAGCACCAGCACTGAGAAATAAAATACTGGAAATCACAGGGTATAAATAAACTCTCCAAGCTGGGACTGACTTCTTTGGCACTGACAGTTAACACTAGTTATAATGCATTATATTAACAATTCATAATGTATAATAACCATGGCTATAAAGTGTATTTCAGTGCAACTCATTTTTATAAATATATTATAACCACGTTTATAATGCCTTATGAATGCATTATAACATGTTATAAATGTGTTTATAGATGCTTACAAACGTCACATTCATAGAAATTGTTACCAGAAAATCTTTATAAAAGTCTGTCTCGTCCAAACCCCAGCTAACAGGAAAGAAGATTCTCATACAATTTACCAAACAATACAGCCAAATGTACCTGCTGATTGCAGAATTACATTATCTGATACTGTGCCATAAATATGCGGGCTACAATATGTTAGGAGTAGGTAACAAAATACAGCTTTGAACTACCATTAATTTCTCACCTAATCACTAATATAGCCAAATATGGAGCCTAGAGCCTAAACTGAGCGGCTACTGGAACAAGGCCAAAGCATGCCAAGTTATACAGGATGCATTTTCCAATCATAATCTGTTAATTACTCTCATAAACTCTTGTGTCTTGTACAGAGCGAGAAGTCTATGGCCAATCACAGCTGTTCTGAGGTCAGCTGAGAACCAGTCACTGTTGATTGTGTAGACACAAATTTCTAAGGACCTCTGTCATTGATGGCTGCTGGCAACAAACCGAAGGCTTGAGGCAATTTTGGATAGCAATTGTAAGAAGATAAGGTGGAGCTTGGCTTAGAGCGCAATGATTTGATTACACAAATAACACAGCAACAACTCTCACAGAAAACAAATCTAATGTCACTATCTTAAAATATGCGACTTATTAAATATTATTTTCCCATTTGATTGAATAGGCCTGTGGGGGCTACGTCCCTGAGTGGGCTACCGCATTATCAGAAAAGCATTGTTTCCACATTAAATATCATGGTTGGAGATACTTGAAATACTTGAGGTTTTACTGAGGTCCTCATAGCTGGTTACCACATGCTAAGTTAACTAGACAACCTCACATTTCTGTCTGCTGAGTGGTTCACTGTTGCTGGAAATTACTGATAACAGACTCAATATTCAAATTTAGATATTGAGAGAAATGATGGAAAGTGAATTCCATCTTTTCCTCCTCAACAGTATGAAATGCTGCCACTTACTTGCAGCCTAGTCGTTCTTCAGGTTTCTTCTTCAGGAAGAGGCTGATTATGTCCTTAGTCGCAGCATCAAAGCCCTTATGATTGAACTTACATTCGTCCTCCAGGGCCCTCCGTGCTACCTCTTCCTTCTGGACCTTCTCCTTGTAGTCCTTGAAGGGCAGTCGGCCTGCAACCATCTCGTAGATGCTGCATCCCAGAGCCCACCAGTCCACTGACATACGATACGGCTCCTCCTTCAAAATCTCAGGAGCCATGTACCCACTGGTGCCAGCCTGGAGTGGATGCAGGGTTGAGGGAGTGAGTTGGAGTAAAACGAAAGTCGTGAAAAGAGTGTCTGATCAGTATCAACTATCTGATCAGCTAAATTGAAATGCCACCCTGACTGAAATGCTCCACTCTTCTAGGAAAAGATGAACACAACACAAACTGTGCCCCCTAAATTGCCCTGCTTTCAGATGGATGGATGGATGGATAGATAGATAGATAGATAGATAGATAGACAGACAGACAGACAGACAGACAGATAGATAGATAGATAGATAGATAGATAGATAGATACTTCATTTCCTGAAGGAAATTTAGCATGGATGGATGGATGGATGGATGGATAGATAGATAGATAGATAGATAGATAGATAGATAGATAGACAGACAGACAGACAGATAGATAGATAGATAGATAGATAGATAGATAGATAGATAGATACTTCATTTCCTGAAGGAAATTTAGCAAAATATTAGTGGCTATTTGCAGTCCAGGCCAAAAAGTTCCTCATAACTCCAGCATGAACGGGCAGAGCTGTAGGCCAGATCGGTGGATAAATGCAAATATGTTGGTTTTCTTGACATCACAGAATCAATGAATTCAAAACAGGCTGTCTTTCAGCTGTTTCCCCATATTGATGGTATGAACCGTGGAGGGAACAGTACTTTTTGAAACATCAACAATGTTCTATATCAAACTTTTATTTTAAAGAAGCAATGAAATTTTGGTTTTCCATGCTATTGGCCTTTTAATTTCTTTTTAATGTCATGGTGGTACACAAACATCACTGTGCTAAAAATCTGCCACAAGACCTCTGCACATCTGCACATCTGCAAAAGACCTGATATCAATATATTAACATCAAATAACATGTAGTCAACTGCAGAATTCTTGGAACTCCTCAATAAACTGCACAAAACAGTCTAACTGAAAACAGTGTAAAATAAAGTATACATATAATTATTCAAATGTTCCTCAAAATATGTGGAGAAATTTCATACCATTTATCTAATAGAAATCTTTTCTACATGAGCATTTTATTTTAAGAATAGTGCATTCTTTCAAAAACATCTAGGGCAAAATTATGGGCACCCCTAAATAATATTTTAAATGTAACCAAAGAAATTTTCATCTTTGGGAAAAAAAAAATATTCTTTTTATCGCTCCTATTCTCCAGGAGTTTGTTTGTCTTTGTTGTCTGTGACCATTTCCAGCTTTCCTGGGGTACAAATATGAGGTTATACACATGCAAAATCATTTTGTCATCCATCAACATGGGTAAAAAGGAACAGCTGTCAGTGCAAATGAGACTGATTAGGAAATGAGTATGAAAAAATAGTAATTAGTTGAAAATACAGGTAAGCACCACCAGGATGAAAAGCATGGAACAACTGAAAACAGGACAGTTCTCTTGTATGTCGTTATTAACAGTGGTTCAGGCTGCAAGAGCAACAAGAGCCTCTGTCAAGGGTCAAACTATTAAAACTGGCAGATTGACTGCACTGAGAAAAGCAGGCTCTGCTGCTGAATTCACTTGTTTGAAGTGGATCATCATAAAACTTTGTTCCCACCAGCAACAAACTGAACCAGGCATTGGAGGCAGACCGAGATCGACATCCGAATTTTTGGTGGACTGGACCACGCATCAGCTGATACCCGAGTACGAGTGGAGTGTTTACATTTATCAAAAATGGACTGGACTAAGGAAAAGGCTCTATGTATATTCATATCAAACAAGGTAGGTGAAAGCAGTCTGAGTCTCAGCTCTAATAGTCTCAACTACCACACTATTGTGAAGTCCTCTTTGAGTGGTCTGGCCCCCCGGGGTTGGGAGCCCACAATTTCGATTAAATAGTGAAGGTCAATCCAGACTCCTCTGCATCCCTCTGTGTGTATGTGCGAGTGTTTGTGTGCATTTCTTGGAAGCAGAAGGTAATATCTAATCAGCTGATGATCGATTTTAGCCACTTGAGATTACGGACGTTCAGAGATCCTAGGACTTATGTCAGGGCTCCAATCAGATTTCTGTCAAAACCATCTCCGAGTTGCCTTGACAGACTAAATCCGCTCAGTGTATGACATCAGGAACCAGTTTTGCAGAAGATAACCAATCGGGTTTTGGCTTCTGAGTTGGATTAAGTCCTGTTTCATTGGCTGATTGAGGGTTTTAATTCAATCCACATGGCAGAATCTGATCAGATAGCTTTTTGAGGCCCTGTGTGTATCAAGCATGTCAGTATAGTGCTGATAGAGGCATCTTCATAATTAAGCAACATGAGAGGGAATGCATTATCACAAATAACATCACGGAGGTGATTTAGTCGCAGGCACAAGCCAAAGCTCTGCAAAATAAAGAGTAAAGTAAAGCAAGGAAGCACCAAACATTGTGTTTTAAAAAAGTGCTTTAGTATTAGTTATTCCTGCCTGAAGACACAGGAGCCTTTGACATTACAGATATAGCAAATATCAGGTTCAGCACAGTTTTTTCAATATTTGCCAGATTAACTTTAATGGTGTTTTTTTTTCAGTCAATGGCTCGCATTTCACAGTCCATCTGTCAAAGCTGCTGACCGAAAAGCTTGTTTAGTGGCAAGGACAGGTCCAGAATTTGATGTAGATCTGCTATCACACTGACTAAACAAGCTGCAGATACAAATTTCATCTTATAGATGTTATCTAATGTTGCCATTACCATGTCATGCTCATTTTGGTAGAAAAATTTAATTGTGTTTCCATGACGTAGACTACCATGATTAGGGGCTGCATCCAAATGAGCAAGATGGAAAGATTTAACTTGGGTTTTGCTTTAAGTAGAGATATCTTTACTGTCATTTTTAAACCAGCTTTAGATTAGGCATTTCAGAATGTTGAAAGCAACCTTCAGAAAACTATACACCAAGCCATGGTGCCAATCGTTTATCACTGATGACTTGATACATCATTGTTTATTCGAAAAACCCTTGGCCCCCATTTTCGCAATATCAGCTTTAGCGATACGCTAACTTTTCCCATCTCATCCTATCTTAAAAACCCTTTGTGATATTTGGGTGTTTTTTCAAATTATGGGCTTTTCTTTGGTTTGTTTTTTTGCACATTTTCAAAATTCGCAAAAACCTGCTGTTTTCTGCTTTTGTATGTGCGAAAGCAGAAGCTTAGTTACTGTTAACTGAAGCATTAAGAATGCTAGCTATTGTGAAATAATTTTGCACAGATAACAGACAGGTAAAACACTTCTCAACCAATCAAATTGTGTGGAACTATGCAAATTGTGTGGAACCTGATGCAAAGTCAATATAGCCTTAATGTCTTTGCATATATTTCCAATTTTATATACTAAATCAATATGATTTCAAATTCGAAAATGAAGCTGTATGTGTTGTTTAAGGTGGGCGAGAGGCAGATGGTTGGTGGTGGACTCTTGTGTACAGTGACCACCGTTTTCCTACAATCCTAATATCACACAGGCTCATCTTTGAGTCGAGATGTAAACATTCACCTACATCCAAACATGCACTTATAAACTATTGTGTAATTGAAGTCCAGGGTAAAGCTTGTAAATTCTGTATGTTATTTCTATTATTTTTCCTTAATATGTATACATTACGTGTCCAAAAGTTTCCAGACACCTATTCTAATGAGTGAATTCAGCTACTTGCAGTTCCGTTGCTGACACAGGTGATCATTTGCATATACACAGTTTGTACAGTCTCTGTAGAAAAGCACTGCTAATAAAAGGGATGCCCTGGAGCAGCCGCGGACACACCTGGGGTCACCATGACCAATGCCAAACATCAGCTGAAGGGGTCTGAAGCCTCCCATTACTGGGCTGTGACCCCCAAATTTCCCCCTTTAGATAAACACTTCTTAAAGCTTTCATCGTTAAGAGACAGAAGGAAATAAAGCTTCACTCTTGCTTCAGTTTTGAAATTCTGAAAAAATTCTCCAAATATTTCTGCCCATCCTGTGAGAAGACAACTCACTGCTCTGGGCCTGAAAGGATGTGTAGTTGTCAACTAGCTATTATTATTATTATTATTATTATTATTGCGAAAAGGAAGCAGAAAAAAGAGGAACATTTGTTGTTCTCAGAACAATCGACTGGCCACCCCAGGTTCAACAGCATTTAATGTGTCTGAACTTTAAAAATGACAAAATGCAAGCAATGTCTAAGACTGAACTTTATAGGTGTGGAAAAACCTGCCTGCCTGCCCACACACCTGGACCCACCCACCTGGACCAACCCACCTGGACCAACCTGTGTCTAAGCATCCCAAACCTCATCCCTCTCCCCATTCCTCACCTTCTGGCAGATAGTTTTCCCACCGGGCAGCTCTACGGCGAGCCCAAGGTCCGACAGCCTGCACTGGCCCTGACTGTCCAGCAGCACATTCTCTGGCTTCATGTCCCGGTAGGCGATGTCCATGGCATGGAGGTGCAGGAGGCCGGCAGTGATCTGAGCCGTGTAGTAGATGACGCGGTTCAGCTCGATTCCTCGCTCGCCCAAGTTATAGATGTGATACTTTAGGTCTCCTCCGTTCATCAAACTCATGACCAGGCACAGGTGGGTCTTGGTGTCATACGCGTATGCCAGGTTGACCAGAAAACGGCTGTTCACCTTCTCCAGGATGCGCTTCTCCAGCATGGCCATCGCCCCCCCACCTTTCTTTTTCAGACGCTTTTTGTCCAGCTTCTTGCAGGCGTACATCTGGCCTGTGTTCTTAACCTGCACTGCGCAAACCTTAAGAGGAGATAATGTCATTATTGTGGAATCATTTCACTTTCAACTATGTGGCTTACATTACATCATGCAACCAGCATCATATGAACCCACAGTACACTCCACACAAAACAACGGCCTGCTGACAAAACAACGGCCCGCTGACGGATCCTAGAATTATGAAAACCACAGCAGGGGGTCGAGCTTTTTCCTACGTAGCCCCAAAATTGTGGAATCATCTCCTGACCTCTGTTCGGGACTCAGACACACTCTCTACATTTAAAACTAGACTCAAAACTTTTTGTTTGCACAATCATTTTGCTAATATCAGTTGTTGCACTATTAACTGACTAATATCTCTCCATAAACGGACCTGTCCTGTTAATCTCTCTCTCTCTCTCTCTCGCGCGCTCTCTTTCCTTTATTTGAGTCCCTGAGCGACATCTGCCTGTGTCACCACATGGGAGCCAGCAGAGCTGCTAGAGTCACCAGAGCTCATTCTCCGTTGGTTGGTCTGCACCGTTTTGACCACCATGGAGCTTCATGCTGTACAAAGCTGTGCAAACCTCACCTGCATGATCTGACCCTCCTGCTGCTGCTGCTGCATAAACTCAAACTACCTTTTTAACCATTGCTTCACCTGTTTTTCCCGTTTTGTATTCTAATATTTTATTCTAACGCTGTTTGCTGTCCGGTGTCGACCAGAGGAGGATGGGTTCCCCTTCTGAGTCTTGGTTCCTCTCAGTGTTTCTTCCTTTTGCTCTTAGGTAGTTTTTCCTTGCCACTGTCGCCATTGGCAACACTTATGGGGGCTCAGACCCGGATTTTTCTGTAAAGCTGCTTTGTGACAACACCTGTTGTAAAAAGTGCTATAAATAAACTTGACTTGACTTGACAAGCCATTGTCCAGTTCAAATTCAAACCATTGGTTCAGAATGAAAAGGTGATTGTTGACTTCCTCACCAAGATGGGATCTTCATTGTTCCCATTGTTTCAGAGGAGTCAGATGCTCTAAAATAGTATATTCACAGCAGGGCCTGGCTGGCAGGCCATGATCAATAGAGATTAATCCTCATTAAAACGAGGAAGACATTCTTCTATTATTCTGTCAGATTAAGATACTCCTTTGTGTTTCATCCATGGCTTCAGTCAGTGACCTTGTAACAGCATATCCTAATGCTGTTTGAATATGCTGTCACATACTCACAGATGAAAGCTGTGGTTGAAATGTGAAGGACTGTATTATGTTCATATAACTAAGAGATTAAAAATGGAACAGTAGCTCAGTTGTGTTGTAGAGATATAGAGTATCGTGCAAAATTCAGAGACCACCCTTCATTTATTTAATTTCTAGTTGAAACAGCCATTACTTACTCACAACTTATAAAACAATAAGTTATTGTAACGATTACACCTTCTTGAGCCATCAATTTAGCAATACTGGTTTTTGGGTAGCACTGTCGCCTCACAGCAAGAAGGGCCTGGGTTCGATTCCCGGCCAGGTGACCAGGGTTCTTTCTGTGTGGAGTTTGCATGTTCTCCCCAGGACTGCGTGGGTTTCCTCCCACAGTCCAGAGACATGCAGTCAGGCCAATTGGACATGCTGAATTGCCCCTGTGTGTGTATGTCTGTCTGTCTGCCCTGCGATGGACTGGCGACCTGTCCAGGGTGTATCCTGCCTTCTGCCCAATGACAGCTGGGATAGGCTCCAGCACCCCACCGTGACCCAGAAGGATAAGCAGTTTAGATGGTGTGTGTGTGGTTTTTAAATCAATCATATAGAATTCCAAGCACCACAGAAGAACTTGTCTCCACAGTCATGTGTAAAGGCTGAGGCCATATCTTGAGGTAAAAAAACACATTTTTCTGCAATTTTAACTGTAATAATCTATACATGACTATGGAATATATGATTTAAATGACATAAAGAAAACAAATGCCAAATAAATATTATACAATATATAATGCAGTTGTCCCCAGGAGTCGTGTCACTGGTGTTACTGCATATCAAAAAATCTCTTATTTTGAAATAAAAGCCACACTGATGCCATCACCTCGACTTATTTTCACCTGTTTTCTGAGGATCTATGAAGAAAAGCACATGGTGAGTCCACTGTGTCTTTCACTTATCAGAGATTTTCCCATTTAGCTCATGATTTCATATGAAGCTTTTAGCTGAAGTCACTGGTGTGACCGACTTTATTCTGAGGTAACAGTGAAAAAATAGAATACAAATGGATTAAATTCCATATTTTAGTGGATATTCCATGATTGACAACATGTGGTTTGATGCTCTGTAGCTGTTTTTTTGTGCTTCGTTCATTAAAAATGTCTCTGGTGTATTATGTGTAACACCAATGAGGATCAGTAACACCAGTGACTCCTATGGACAGATAGAAAAGTGGACGTTTCTGTAGAATGTACATTTCAACAACTAAACATAATAAAAGTTTTTTCAGTATTTAGTGTGTTCACTCTCTGCCTTTATTACAGCTTCAAGAAGACTTGACTTCAGTTTTTCAAAGAAATCTGCAGGGATATTTTTCCACACCCCCAAAGTTCAGTCTTAGAAGCTGGTTGCTCCTCATGATCCAGTCCATTGTTCTTAGAACACCAGCAGCTTCTTTGTTTTATTTTCTTCTTTTCTATTTATTTCCCTTTTTCTTCACAGCTACTAACTTCTCACAGTGGAATGATTGACAGAAATGCCTTTGGATTTTTTCCCTCTAGATTAAATATAGAAACTTTTTTTCTGAAGGTGACAGTTTTGGTGGTCTTGCACGGTTGTTAAGAGTCCCACTTTCAATATATCATTTTAAATGTTGAACTCCAGTTTTGGAGTCTGTTTTTCTTTTCACTTTCCGCTTCAAGTGAATTTTTAATTGGATTATTTTGTGTAATCTCCTCAGGAATACTTTCTAAAAAAATCAATAATTTGTACTTCATGGCCATTTTGACTAAAAATCAACGAAGGGTGGTCTCTGGCTTTTGTATAGTACTTTATATAATACCCCTCAGGGTATTAGTTAATCTTATTACAGTAGAATAAACCGATATTAAAGGAATTAACCGACTGCATGGTTGAGCCAAAACATGCTGGCGTCTTTACTAAACTTATTTTAGCAAAATAAGTAAAACAAGTGAAAAGTAACATTGATCTGAATATTTCTGTGCAATTTTATTAGATTTGAAGTCTTTTACAGAAACCGGCACTTTGATATAAAGACATTTTCAGATCTGTGAACGCCAATGAGGATTTCAGAGTCTGCTAGACCGAAAAATGTATGTGACAAGAAAAACTGGAGAAAGCCAAAAGCAGACACTAAAACAGAGGCGTCAAAGAAGGAGAAAGAAAACTCACCTCGCCAAACCCGCCTTTTCCCAGAGTCCTGAACTCGTAGAAGTACTTCTCTGAAATTGGCTGCTTCTCATACGCCTTCCACTGGACAAACCTGTCAAAGAACAAGCTGGTGTGGAACTCGGTGAAAGGTTTACCCTTCAGAAACTCCTTAGTGGCATCCTTCACTTTCCCCATCATGACCTCCTCAAAGTCCTTCTCCGAAACTGCCTTGCATTTATCCGCCACATCTCCGCTCAAGTAGGAGAGGAAGCTGCTGGATTCGGCTTTACAGAACTTGTTCGTAATGTTTTGCCTGGCTTTGTCCTTCGATCCCGACTCTGCCAGGTCCCACTCGTTCAGCTCATCCAGGAATTCAGCCGCAGCTGCATACTCCGGCTTGGAGGCCAGGAGGAACTGTCTGAAGAGCTTCTTCCCGATGGGCTGCCTTTCGCAAACCTGCTCAAAGTCAAGGGGAATGGATGAACGAATTGCTGCACACTGCTCAGGTCTGGGCAGGAGGAGGCTCCGCCGGCGTCTCCTCAATTCCTTGTCATCTCCGCCTTGGGCATTCAGGTAGGCCGTGTTGGCCACCAGGTTCTCAAGTCCCCCCATGTCACACATGGCTGCAGGTCAGTTTGGAGCTCCTTATGTGGAGCTACAGTGAAAATGATCGAGAACTAAAGGTACACACCGCAATGCACCAGAAAGGGTCAAGAGATTCTAAATCAAGTAGAAAAACTACTAAAGAAACCTTTAAATGAAAGAATTTTTTAAAAGATGAACCTTTTTAATGTTTAAACAACCCACATCACTCTAGACCAGTTAAAACTTTCTCCACAAACCGCATCACCAAGCCAAGAACCTTAATTTAACAGTGTACCTTTTATGTGCGCCTGTCCTGGAGTTTGAGAACAGCTTTGAGTTCCACCCAAGACTAATAGTCTGAAGCTACTCTGCATAAGAGGCAAGTCCTCTCAGTGCCACTCACGTAATTGCTCATGTAGAATTAAGACCTTGGCGAGGGATTTTCTCCTAGGTAAGTGTCTTTGTGAGCTTATTTGTTGGTTGTGGGTTTCTTTAAGAGGATTTGGGCTAAGTAAGTTTAGCCACTATTCCAAGTGCAAGTGCTGGCCAAGGTGGACACTGGAGATGTGTGCTGTCAAAATATAGTGGTGGAATATTATGGTTAAGCACAGATATGTGAAGTAAACATGTATAATGTGGTAACATTGAAATATTTAGGTTTAGTTAAAGGGGTGTAATTTAAAGACATTTTAATTACTTAATTGAGCCCCTGCAAGGAGAAAACAGTATATATATATATTATATATATATATATATATATATGTATGTATAAGCATGGCTGAGATGGACTGGCGGCCTGTCCAGGGTGTTTCCTGCCTTTTGCCCAATGACGGCTCCAGCACCCCCTGCGACAAAGCAGGATAAGCAGCTTAGAAGATGGATGAATGTATAAGCATGGTATGGCATTGTTTGATCCCCTGTATTTAAAATGAGGGCGGCACTAAAATGTAAATGAAGCATAGCTTTTATTTTTTCACGTAAAATGTTGTACAAAATAAAAAACAAGATAGCTGATAATCTACAACCCCATTTCCAAAAAAGTTGGGATGCTGTGCAAAATGTAAATAAAAACAAAATGCAATGATGTTCAAATCATATATTTCATTGAAAATAGTACAAAAACAAAATATTAACTGTTGAAACTGAGAAATTTTATTGTTTTTTGAAAAATATTTGCCCATTTTGAATTTGAGCCAACACCATGTTTCAAAAAAGTTGGGACGAGGGCAACAAAAGGCTGGTAAAGTTATGTAATGCTAAAAAGCACCTGCTGGTTGACTGGCAACAGGTCAGTAACATGATTGGATAGGTTCACCACTCTGTGAAAGACTGCACCATCAAATAGTGCAACAATTCAAGAATAACGTTTCTCAATATAAAGTAGCAAAGGACTTCTGCTTCTCATCATCTACAGTACATAATAGAAATCTCTGTATGTAAGGGACAAGACCAAAAACCAGTATTTGCTGGCTGTGATCTTTTGGTCTTTGGGTCCTGCACAGCATCCCAACTTTTCTGGAAATGGGGTTGTAAAAGAATGTACTTACTAACTAACTATTAATGTTGTTTTTTTTTGTGGGTGTATTACATAGGTGATGAATGAGAAACGATGTGGTCTTAAGGTCTGATTTCATCAAAGAAAACAAAATGTCAGTAGTTATAGAACTAGCCTACAGATAAATGGGAAAATTTATAATATATAGCTCTTAAAAACTGGTTGTTAATATATTTTTTGTTTAACATTTGTAAACCTTTTAATATTTTCTGAATACATGGCTGTACTTTGAATAACTTTCTTGTGACATGGTCAGAAATTTGGACATGGTCTCCTGAATACCCCCCAAGTCAAGGGTATTAATAGCTGCCCACCCTTTTGCTGCAATAACAGCCTCTACTCCTCTGGGAAGGCTTTAGACTAGATGTTGGAACATTGCTGTGAGAATGTGATTGTACAAAGGTATTGGATGGAGCTCCATCACTCCAGAGAACGCCGTTCCAGTGCTGGGTGGCTTTATACTCTCATTAGCTTTGCTCATGGCGACCTTAGACGCATGCAGCTGCTCCAGAGCATAACATTCTACTGGCAGTGCTTTCCTAAGGAGATTAAGCAAGCTGGGTGTGCGCAATTGAACACCTGTGTCAGCAATGAGTGCAGCCTGAAATAACCCAATTCACTAATTACAAGGGGTGTCTGGACACTTTCGGACATACAGTGTATTTCGGTGCGTACAGTTCTTTAGAAAGTAAAGGCTGTATGATTGATTGTAATAAGACTAGCCCATCCTTCATAGCTCAAGTGTTCACTAAATGCCAGTCAGGGTCAAAATGACCTCTTTATTCCCATATTATTTATCATTGTACTTGATATTAGATGATATTAGAAGTTTTATGTAAATTGTTGTTGATTTAGTACACAGCAACCAAGAGGGATGTTTTTATTTCAAGCTGAACCACCAGACCATCTTATTTATTGTTAAGAAAAACACAGCATACCAAGCATAATATAGCTGCAAAAACTTTATTAGCGTCCACAGTAAAGAAAAAGCAGATTTAAGACAATTAAAGATTAAGATAAGCAGGTCTGATCTACTGTGATTTCTTTCACTTAGTTATTTCAAACATTCCTGCTAAATTATTTGTTGATCACTAGCTTCTCCGTCTGTCTTACAAAAATGTGTATTCCTATTCAGATTTGTTGTTGGTGCAAAATTACCCTTTCAATTGTGGACTGCTGTTTAAAAGGCAGTATTTTTTCAACATGTTAATTGACAAATGAATAGTGATATATATATATATATATATATACCATAACATCACGGTTTTTTCACAAACACTGTATCACTCTGCTGAGACACTTTGACAGCTGTAGGAGACGCTGAAGCCATTTGAACGTTTTTACTTCTTACTTTGCCACAAACAGAAAATGGACACTTTTAAGATCACATTTGACCGACAGCCGATTTGGTCAGACTCTGAAGATGAGACGACACTAAATTCCCAAACTGTCAGTTGGTCTGTGTGGAGCTGGAGAACGAACTGCCGGCTGTGCAGCGAGTGGGCGGAGTTCATTACTCTGACGTAGCAACAAGCTGCTTGTTAAGGAACTATAATAGGTGAAGGAACTGCAAACATTAAAACATATTAAACGCCGCGTTCACAGTTTATTCATGTATTACTTTATTTATTTAACTGTTGTATAAAAGCAATAGAACACTCGAGGAGTGTGTTATCGCCAATAACATACATACATATAATAATCCCTGCTGTCGGAAGAACACCTTGTATCTCCATTTTTGTCATTTTTCAGTTTTTCACATAATCTGAACATGTCTGTTGGCCTTTACATTGCGTGTAAATTTCATGATGAAGGGACCAATAGAAACGGCCCAAAATGACTTGGAAGTCTGGTTCCATTGACTTCCATTAAAAGTAAAGTAGGTTTTTTTCCTTCTCCTGTAAAGTTACCATTCTGGAGACACAAGGTTTTCTTCCGACAACAGCGAAATGAAATAAATCATGAGAAGTCTTCAGGACAGTGATGTACAATTAAATGAAATGCTCCATTATACAGAAACCTGCCACATCAGAACTGTTTGCAGTGGTGCTGATAGGAACCAGACATCCAAAGAGTTTAATGCCTCTTAAAGCACCCCCCCCCCAAAAGAAAGCTTTTACACGAAATGTTATGAATACAGTGCCTACTGACTGAGCTGTTTTTATATTTAATTTTAAAAATACATTCATAGTAAAGAGGCGTGTGCACACGCCCCCCAGATTTACCATTACTGCAGCACATTAATCATTTTGGATAGAACATAAAATCACTGATTTGCATTGGAGACACTGAGACCTTCTCTAAGTTTCATATTAAACCACTCTGAATGCCTGCTGATGTATCTCAGTCACTGAATTATACTAAAACTTTGAAAAATTTGGTGGAAGGAAAATTCTACGGGACTACTGGGTGTGTCAGACATGAGCAGGGCCAAAATAATGAGATTTTCCATGTCCTCTGATATCAAACCCAGCACTAGTCCTGGGACAGTCATCAGGGTGTGTTGCAAATTCCTGAAGCTTCAGGAACCAATAAAGAAATAATCTACAAAACAGTGAACCAACAGAACGACAGAAAAGACGGACCTAACCTATTTTAATGTTTATTTGTTTAGATTATAACATACTTTAAAGACACATTCACAGCACCATCCATGCTCCCATCCACACTCCCAAGGACACCGTAGTGTTGCTCCACAGTGCTTCTTAGTCTCGTGCTTTTTACTGGCAGACAGGGAGACAGGCAGCCAGCATCACCTGGAGTCCTGGTGAAGTCCATGGGTTCTGTTTGACAGTCACAAACATGCACACAGCTGTCACATCGGGCAGCTAACAAGTGTTCTCTGTCCAGTGTCCCGAAGCCAGGTGGGGCCCAGAGCGGACAAAGAATTCAGTGTATAGTCATCGGTGACCTCACTTCCCAATCCTCTGAACAACCCAGTCTTGTTGGCATAGTGGGCATCGGTTGTTCTGCTTCACCCACAGAGACATGCAGCAGTTATGGAAAGAATGGTTGCACTCTCCCCACACGACTGAAAAAACAGGAAGACATTATTACCCTACATATACAACACCGCACACAAGTTAGAGACCACCTTTATTTATTTAATCTCCAGTCAAAACGGCCATTAAGTACAAGTTATTCACTTTCCAAGAGATACTTCTGAGGAGATTAGACATAAAACAGCCCACTTGCATATCATCGCTGTCCAATGAAAAGCAAGTATCTCCATTTTTTGTGATTTTACTTTGCTGCATCGTTTGAGCTCAGCTGTCCTGTACAATGGATGTGTCCCAATTCAGGGGCTGTGTTCTTCGGAGGCCGCATTATATATATATATATATATATATATATATATATATATATATATATATATATATATATATATATATATATATATATATATATAATAAAAATTTTATTATCTCATGCAGTTACTGAATAATCTGCCTTACGGATTTAGGCATGTAAATTCAGATGGAAAAATGAGGGGTGGTTTCTGGCTCTTGCACAGTACCACATTTCTGAGTTAGCTGTGTGACTGAAAGACACAAATTGGTGCTGCTTACAGCTCAAACAGTTCCAAGTCAGTGTAAACACAGTTAGCCACACCAGCTGAGTCATAAAGACATCATCATGTTAGTTACAACCACACCGCAGCTGATAATCAGTCAATCTGTGTCTCACTGTAGCTGTTCTGCTGCATGCTAGATTAACTGTGGTACTTACCAACACAGTCCTCTTGCTTATTCTCCGCCTGACATCTCAGACATGCATCTGAAAGATAGAGAGAGTTAATGTAACTACACAAATATTAATGCCAGAGGTTATGGAGCCAAGCCAGCAATACATATTCACATGAAATTGGCTTTGAATATGCTGCCCAATGTCTCATACACTGTTTTACAATATTTTGCCATATTTTTTAAAACTATTGATGACAAAGGTACATTAAAAGGTGTCATGAAGACAAAATAGAACCCCCACTTGCTTCACTCACCCTTTTGGGTAATAAATAAAATGGCTACATTTGCATGACAGACACTGCTACCCCTGGTTCCTATCATCGCCACTGTGAGGAAATGAGTCAGTACATTTCTCTACAATGCACCATTTTACCTGAAATGACTGAAATATGGAGAAATTTAGGAATATCAGTGGAGTTCCCCTTCATACACAGCACACATCTACTATGCATTTGTGTCACGTATATTAAGTTGTTGTTTTCAGTTACTTCTGTACAATGACAGGCAATGAAATAGTGTTGAATTGGCAAAGACAAGCTTCCTGAAAGGCAAATGGCTGAAATTATACACTTATAAAAGATGGTTCTTTAAGGGTTCTTTAGTAAAGGAAATAAGTCTATTTAGAGCCATGACTTCTATATAGGACAATTTCATGCTTAAATTTCATGGAGAAATGTTTCTTCGGAGCTTGACATTGTAACAGTAGTGACGACATCAAGCTTGTAACAACCAGTGGTGGATAGTAACAAAGTAACAGTAATTCATTACTGTACTTAAGTAGTTTTTCGTGTATCTGTACTTTACTGAAGTATTTCCATTTTGGGCGACTTTTTACTTTCACTCCACTACATTACAAAGCCAAATATCTCACTTTTTACTCCACCACATTATGAGAAATCTGTCGTTCCTTTTTGGTTTATGTGTGTATAAAAACGTAACGTCAAAACGAAAGAAGCATGAAGGAAGAACACCAATCAGGGCACAGAGTGCACTTTGTTTTGAGCTTGTTTTGACCTGTTGGTCATACCGACCCAGTGCAGCACACAGTTCAACATCAGTGCAGCAGTGTAAAATTTTGGGAGAGTCTATTCAACATAAATGATGAACTAACCTAACTTTGTGTAAATAGACCACAATATAGAAAGATATACACATATGCAGTTGTGACTGACGTGTCTTTTTTCTGAATTTATACAAACACTTTCATTTTACCTTGGGTATCTCTACTTTAACTGAAGTACATGGTTTGTGTAGAAGAACCCTTTTTGGTGCTATATAGAACCGTTTTCAAAAAGGGTCTAACGTTATATAGAACCATATGGCTACCACACATTCTCCATCAATCTGAAGAACCGGTTCACCATGCAAAAACAATGCATTTATGCACAAAATTGTTCTATGTAGAACAATTACCTTTATAAAGAACCCTTGAAGAATGGAGCCCCTAAGGGGCTGTGGTTTAATAAATAAATAAATAAATAAATAAATAAATTAAAAAAAAAAAGTTAATGACATTGCATTCCCTCGCAAATGTTTTGCGTTCCCTTGCAAATAAAATACATTCCCTCGCAAATGTTTTGCGTTCCCTTGCAAATAAAATACATTCCCTCGCAAATGTTTTGCGTTCCCCTGCAAATAAAATACATTCCCTCGCAAATGTTTTGTGTCTGTTATCCGGTGTCGACCAGAGGAGGATGGGTTCCCCTTTTGAGTCTGGTTCCTCTCAAGGTTTCTTCCTCCTGTTGAGGGAGTTTTTTCCTTGCCACTGTCGCCAAGGCTTGCTCACTGGGGACCGGACCCGGATTCTCTGTAAAGCTGCTTTGTGACAACATCTGTTGTAAAAGGCGCTAAAGAAATAAACTTGACTTTTGCGCTCCCTCGCAAATGTTTTGCATTCGCTTGCAAAAGCTGTGCTTTGCTTAAGCTCAGACATGAAGCAGCTCGTTGAATTTTACGTTGATCTTGGATTGAAATATAAAAACACAGTGTAGCTTCTCAGAATCAAACATGATTCTGCTATCAGTGAGCGTAAAGACTGAGGTCGAGGGTCCTCATACAGTAAAAGCTACATTTACAGACACTGCAGAGAACAACAGCTGAATAAACTCAGCACAGACTGGCCAAACTGGGAAACCAGCGTTTAACGTTAAATATACTAAAAACAAAGCTCTGATGTAGGTGATGTCGTTGGGCACCTCTGGTCCCACGTTTGCTTGCTGTCCGACAAGCATATATTTGGCGAGGCAACGCAATGTCATTAACTTTTTGTTTTGTTTTTATCCACGGCCCCTGAGGGGCTCCGTATTTAGGGGCTCCGTGTTGAAGACCCATCTTTTTCGCTATGTGTGTAGGAGACGTAGGTTAGCTAACAGGCTCTCACGGCTGCACTAGCTCTACTAACTTCAGAGCTGCAGTAATAGCCAGTACTGTGGTCAGCTCGGTCAGTCATTTCGGTAAGACAATATCTTCTCTGAAACACAGTCCTGCCAGAAATAGCAGCCAGCTCGTCAGCTATGCGAACAGCTACGCTGGCCAGCTAGACGGGAGCCAGCCGGCCTCCGCGGCTAACGCTCCCTAAGTAAGCGGCTGTGTGGTCAGCAGGCTAACTAGTGGTATTAGGCGCGTTAGCTGGTTAGCCACGCAGCTAACCGGCTAAAGAGCGGTACCTACCCATTACTTGGACCCTGCAAATGGCGCAAGTGTCACATTCGACGTCCCAGCTCCACATGGCCACAGCGTTCCACTTCTTCAGAGAGAACATCTTGTCTGCCCCCGACTTGGACCCCGACGAGCCGCCCTGCGTATGGACCGAGCCCGGCTCGTCTCCGTCATCCATCTCCGCCATGGCGTAAAAGGGCATGCACAAAATGGCCGACTTCTGTAGCGCGGCCACCTCCCCCGCAGCTGATCCGGGATCAGCGGCCCCGAACCAAACCGGACCATTAAACGCCGAAGGAGGAGCGCCGGACTGATCGCAGGTCAGCGTCAAAAGGCGGCATCCGCCCAAATCTCCGGCTGCGGAAAGAGACGAAGAGGCACAGTGAACGACACGGGCTTTTTTTCTTACAGATCAGCAGATTCGTCGATTTTCTACGGTACTGAAAATACGGAGCCCCGCTGGTGACATCCTGTGTAAATAAAAAATAATGCGTGGCCAGAACTTAGTAAGGCATGGGAATGAGATGATTAAGTCGTGGCCATGACTTAGTAATGCGTGGGAACGAGGCCACGCATTAGGATCTCATTCGCACGCCTTACTAAGTCGTGGCCACGCATTATTTTTATTTATACAGGTGTCACCAGCGGTGCTCCGTACAGAAATATGCGTTCCTTCGCAAAATATATGCTCGTCAGACAGCAAGCAAACGTAGGACCAGAGGTGCCCAACGACACTGCCTACATCAGAGCTTTGTTTTTAGTATATTTAAGGTTAAAAGCTGTTTTCCCAGTTTGGCCAGTCTGTGCTGAGTTTATTCAGCTGTTGTTCTCTGTAGCTTTTACTGTACGAGGACCCTCGACTTCAGTCTCAGTTTGAGTCACTAATAACAGAATCATGGTTGATTCTGAGAAGCTACATTATGTTCTTATATTTCAATCCAAGATCAACGTAAAATTCAACAAGCTGCTTCATGTCTGAACTTAAGCAAAGCACAGGTTTTGCAAGCGAATGCAAACCGCTGCATCATAATGCAAAACATTTGCAAGGGAACGAATTTTATTTGCAAGGGAACGCAAAACATTTGCGAGGGAACTCATTAACTACCACGGCCCCTTAGGGGCTCCGTAATTTTCCAGTTTATTATTAAATTACTGCTGCATGATGTGTGTGTGACACGATCAGCGAGTAGAGAGCTGGACAGCCTTTATTCTGAATTAGGCCGTAAAAGGATTTGATTAATGAGCCCAGACTGGATTAGTGTGTATTTTTCTTTCTTTTTTTCTGTTTATGTATTTATTTTATATCCCGACACTTACGTTGATGTGCTTATTTAGTTAGCATACTGTTTTGATATATTTATTTTACATGTAATGTATACTGTACTCTGCCAAGTTTTAGGCATCTTTTTTAAAAACTAATTTCTCAGATAAAAATAATGTTATTAGAATTAATACAAACAACATTAATATACTAGTGATTTATCTTTTATCAGTGAGCTTCTTTAACCATTTCCAAACACATATATACATATATATATATATATATATATATATATATATATATATATATATATATATATATATATATACACATATATATGTATGTATATATATATGTATATATATAGGCATTTTATTTACTATCCAAAACCACCAGTGAATCTCCTGAGTTTTTATGTGATGATAATGGTAAAATGAACAAAAAATCTTATCACAAAAACAATATCTCAGGCATCAGGCAGTGTATTTGTCATGCTATGACTTTGTAAGGTAGCTTTTAGCATCATTAAATGCTCCGGATGTTCGGTTCCTGTCAACACCACTGACTCTGATGTAGCCAGTTGCCCTTTGAAAATGTATACACTGAGTTCTGAATGAAAGAACATGTAGCAATGTACAATATGAGTATTATTGGACAAATATATTAGATAAACGCATTCATAATCACTGATAAGCCATAATATTAAAACCACTTCCTTGTTTACCTACACTCATTGTCCATTTCATCAGCTCCACTGACCATATAGTTTACTTTGTAGTTCTACAATTACAGACTGTAGTCCATCTGTTTCTCTGCATACTTTGTTAGCCCCCTTTTACCATGTTCTTCAGTGGTCAGGACCCCCATGGACACTCACAGAGCAGTTACTATTTGGGTGATGGATCATTCTCAGCACTGCAGTGACACTGACATGGTGGTGATGTGTTAGTGTGTGTTGCGCTGGTCTGAGTGGATCAGACACAGCAGTGCTGCTGGAGTTTTTAAACACCTCAGTGTCACTGCTGGACTGAGAATAGTCCACCAACAAAAATATCCAGCCAACAGCGTCCTGTGGGCAGCGTCCTGTGACCACTGATGAAGGACTAGAGGATGACCAACACAAACTGTGCAGCAGCAGATGAGCTATCGTCTCTGACTTTACATCTACAAGGTGGACCAACAAAGTAGGAGTGTCTAATAGAGTGGACAGTGAGTGGACACAGTGTTTAAAAACTCCAGCAGCACTGCTGTGTTTGATCCACTCAGACCAGAGCAACACACACTAAAACTGCTGAGAATGATCCACCACTCAAATAATACCTGCTCTGTGAGGGTCCTGTGGGGGTCCTGACCACTGAAGAACAGGGTAAAAGGGGGCTAACAAAGTATGCAGAGAAACAGATGGACTACAGTCTGTAACTGTAGAACTACAAAGTGCACCTATATAGTAAGTGAAGCTGATAAAATAGACAGTGAGTGTAGAAACAAGGAGATGGTTTTAATATATAAACGTTCTCAAACATTTATATCTAATACTCTAGGTTTGTGGCACAGGGAGTGTTTATGAGAACTGCTCATAATTCTCTTATTCACTGTTTGTTTGCAAGGACATTCTCAAACACTAGTCCAATATCTGTGCTCGTATTGTCTGATCCTCTCCTGGAAGTGGCTGGAGCTTGTATGGCACACAAAATATGAATGAAAGGTACCCAGCAGGTGTGCTCAGATTCAGGCCACTTGAAGGAATCTGCTCATCCACTTGGGTCCATAAACTTAACCTTCACATCCTCCTGCTGCTGAGACTTCTCCAATGTGTAGCCAACCCACCAGCTGCTATCATACACACAAGCAATGTACTGCCCTAAATGGACATCCTGCTATTGGGCTTGGGCTTGATCTGTATACACTGTGAAGCATGTGTCATCACCCACCACCCTGCTTTGCCTCACAGTGTTGTCAATGCAAAGTGGTTGTTGTCCCTAGTGCCATGGATGGTCTTGGCTGCCTCGTAGAATGACTGTAGCTGCTTTCTCGTGGCCTTTACACAGAAGAATTTTGTGTTCTACATGTTGGTGTCACACCAGTTGAAAAGCTGGACAGCCAACAAAAGTTGAGGACCCTCTGGGCTCTGTACGCTTTCCCTAGCAGCTACACGCTTGACACCAATGCCATCACTGGTGCTCTTGCCAAGAGTAATGTCAAAATAATTTACCAGCAGTATTTGTTAGTGTTGGAGAACATTTCCAGTATGTATAGCCTATACATAAGATCTTATCGCTGTTGTCGGAAGAAAACCTTGTTTTTCAGTTTTTGACATAATTTGAAAATGCCTGTTGTCCTTTACATTGTATGTAAATTTCATGATGATTGGACCAACAGAAATGGCCAAAGGTTACTTGGAAAAAACTCTGGTTCCACTTACTTACATTAAAAGTAAGGTAGGTTTTTTTCTTCTCCTGTAAAGTTACCCTTTTGGAGATACAATGTTTTCTTCTGACAACAGCGATATACTTAGCTTATACTGATAGCTTGGAGCTTATACATAACATGTTTATTTTTTTTATTTGAATGAATGTAGCAGCTTACACCGATCAGCCATAACATTAAAACCATCTCCTTGCATCTACACCCATTACCCATTAGTTTCACTCACCATATAGGAGAAGATTGTGTGTAACCCCTCTAAATATCCACAGGATGCACATTTCTCTTTTACATAACAATTAGAGTTAAACATTTATCATGCATAGTTCTTGCAACAGTAGTACAGGTTATTTGGCCACAAATCTGACCCTCAACAAACCCAGACATTAACAGATATACACTATATGGTCAAAAGTATGTGGACGCCTGATCATAACACCTGTATGAGGTTGCTGGATATTCCATTCCAAAACCATGGGCATTAATATGGAGTTGGTCCCCCCTTTGTGGCTATAACAGCTTCTACTCTTCTATGAAGGCTTTCCACAAGATTTTGGAGTGTGTCTGTGGGATTTTGTGTCCATGCAGTCAAAAGAGCATTTGTGAGGTCAGCAGTCAGGATTCCCTGAATAGCTCTGTCCAATTCATAGTATTCAATGACATCGCCATGTTGGTAGGCAAGCAGTCTGACTGACAGAGATCTTGTCACCGTTACTGCAGTTACAACCATGCAGGCTTGCAATCAGCGTTCCAATCAATATTCCAATTAATCTCAGAGGTGATCAGTGGGGTTGCGTTCAGGGTTCAGTGCTGGCCACTAGAGTTCCTCCACACCAAAAAGTGAGGCCATTAACATTACCCTTCAGGGGAACCAAGGGGCCTATAGCTCTACATGCTTCAGGACTTGGCATAGTCTACATCTTCATGGCTGAGCTGTTGTTACTCCTAGATGCTTCCACTTCACAATATTAGCACTTACATTTAATCAGGGCAGATCTAGCAGGGCAAAGGTGGCATCCTGTGACAGTGCCATCACAGATTTGTGGCAAAGGTGGATTGATTTTTAGATAACCCCAGATAATCAGAACCAAATGCTTGCATAAAAAAAATACATGTCTATCCATTTATAGTGGTGACTGCGGTTAGTATGCTGCCATTGTGGTGCTGCCTCCTGTAACTTACTGTGATATCATAAATTGCCTGACCACCAAAAACAAGAGCCAGGTAGGGTCCCCCAAACATTTGTGCTCAGTGGCCCATAAATTCATGATCTGAGCCTGTTGGTTCTGATTGCAGGTTGAGCTTCTACCTGCAAAATCATGCAGTTACAACAGGTGGAACATGACCAGTAATACAGAAACCAGGCTGACATGGATGTCCAGACGTCCACACAGAGTCCGTGCTGGATAAGTCTGGCAGTCATTCCGAACTCACAGAACCGCAGTTAAATTCATAACTAGCATTGGCGCAGTGGAGGATGAATACCAATCAAATCCAAAGCCAAGTCAGTTCCATGGAAGCCGATTTAACACACTTTACTTTTTGTAAACACAATGTACTTATTGAGGGGATAAACTCTTAGGAAGAAATGCCATAGCCACTGGGTCACTGTGTGATGCCAGAGCCAGAGACTCCACTGCAGGCATAGTGGGTTCCAGTAAGACTGCATGATATGGACATAAAATGCAATATCCGATAAAGCTGTTGGATATCATGATGACTAGATGACTAGCGGTAAATTATTATTAAAACACTGTGCCTCTGAGTGGATGTGCCACAAGTACAGGCTTTTTTTTTTGCTGTGTAAACAGAAATCTACCTAACCTGTGCTTTAAGCTAATTGCAAAAATACATTTATATGCCAAATTACAAAGTCGCCTTTTACTATTGTGCAAAATAAAAATATTAAAATGCTAATAGCTAGAAATGCAAGGATATTTTTTTATTTGACTGCACCTGAAAAAAAAAAAGAATTCCTTGCAATTCATGGTTTATGCTGGTCTGGTGCTGGTTTAGCTGGTCACCCAGCACGGTCAAACCAGCATCCAAAACACAACATATGCTGGTTTTGCTGGTGATCAGTTTTTATTGCTGCTGACCAACATACCAGCATCCAAAACACAACAGGGAATGGTGCCTCCTTGTGGAGAATTTGTAGTCTGCTGAATGTGAGTGAGTTCCATGAGGCACTTTGGTCTAAAAACAGTCAGGATTCCCCAAACAGTTTTTTCTATTTCATAGTATTTGATTAAATCACTTGGACACGTGTAGTTAAAGCTCAGTGCTACCTTTATGTTAATCCTTTAAATGTAACTATTTTTGCATGTATAGTGCAGTGTCTGTGTTTCCTAACTACTCTGTAACGTCTCTGAAAATATTAATTAAAAAATAAAAACCTTATTCGGCCTGAACAGTCACTACAAATGTCACAAAGCTCCACATGATTGAAGACCGTTTCGTTTCTGTTACTGTTTGTGTAAAATCAGTGTTAAAATGTAATGTAAAATGCAGGCAGGTGAGGTATGTGTACATGTGTGTGGTTGGAAGAGACCTGCAAAAGTTCATGCTGAAAGTACTTGGATTTTTTATTGGGAATTCCACAAATTCTTAAATTTCCTGCAGAATTCATTCACTGAGGGTGGTTTGATGTGAAGTGTGGTGTAGAGAATTCAGATTTTTTTTACAATAGTGGCAAACGAACCAGGAGTCATATTGTTTACAACGCAGACATTGCCATTTTATTTGCTATCTAAAATAACCAGTGAACATACTGTGGCGTCCACCACAGGCCCCGCTGCTGCTAGTGTTAATGCCTTTACGTGCTATGGTTTTTGGGTCTTCTTCTATGCTGACACCACAGTGGTGTTGGAAGTGGGACATCGAGAAGTGGAGTGGCGCATCAACAAACTCAAAAGCAGATGGCGAAGAAGCCTGGTGGAAGGGGTTACCGAGCGCTATGCCTGCCACCTCCGAATGGGTTCAGCCAGCCGAGAGCAAGACAGCTGGCTCAGGAAGACGGTGAAGGAAACAGCACAGCAAGCTGGAGCCTGGGGAGGGGGAGCTGGATCCGCTTAGTATGCTTTGCTGACAAAGGTGCCTGGGAGCCATACTCTGCACAGCTGCAAGTGGTCACCCAGCATACACTGAGTGATTAGGCAATTATCATGCATCATGGCTGGATCACCGCAGCGCAGCTGTATTTGCCACTGGAGGGGAAAGCACTACAGGTGCCTGTGGATCTGCCACCGGAATGAGCGGCGCTGACCGTGACCCTCCAGCAACACTTTGCTCCTGGAGAGGCAGACGCCAAAGGGAGAACGAATAAGTGTGCTAGCAGTGGAGCTGAGCACAACAGTTCAACAGGCATACCCGGCATTCGAAAAGGCAGTGCAGGAGGAGTTGGCACTTCCTGAATGCGCTACTGCCAGAGGAGCTAGGATGGCACATGCAGCTCACTGCACCGGTGAGCCTTCAAGCCACCACCGAGGTAGAGAGGACTGAATTTATTCTTGGGGTACAAATGCCACGGTGAGCAACACAGCACTGCGCAGCAGAGGAGGTCAAGGGAGAGACAGAATGCCGAGTGGCCTCCAAGCAAGTGGCGTTGGAGCAACTGGTATGCTTCTGATGCAGGAAGAGGGGTCAGTCAATGCCACAAACCTAAGCTGGCAGGGAAACAGAAGCCAGTCGGGAAGATCAGCTGCTGCCGCAGACTTTGGGTTGAGTGCGGCATAGATGGGAAACAGCTCACCTTATACAGGACAAGTGAAGCTGGTCATGGCGGCTAGCGGCGGAGCCGAAGCAGAGTGTTGACGCACCGTGGCAGTGTGGTATTTGTTCCCTACGTGGGGAGCCGCCGGCTCGGAATGAGCTGACCATGCCATGTCAGAGCCGGGTGGTGGATCACTGTGGGCAGGGCATGTTGTTAGGTCAGGGGCACCATGGTTTTCATGGGTGAAGCTGCCAATGCTGGAGGAACTGAACATGCAGCACTAGCACTGGTGGATAGATCCCCAAGGAGATAGGCGGCACACATGAGTAGGACCTTTGCTGGCATTGACGACGCAGTGGACGATGGAGAGCACCCTGGTAGCACTGGACTTGATGCTGCGAGCTGGGAAGTGTTCCACTGCATCCAAGAGGAGGGTGCGGAGCTCGGTCTCTCTGCTCTGGTGCACCGATGAAGAGGACAATTGCAAAGCTGGTGTTCGACTGCCCGACAGGACCAGAGCAGGACGGCATACCTGGAGCAGGGTACGCCATGGAGCCGCTGTGTCATAGACACGGCCCCGAGAGAGGACTGGGGGCACCCGCTGCCAACAGTGAAACAGTGGTAAACTAGAAAAAATAAACTTTCTTGAGAGATATTTTACACTACAACTCCATGCATTATTTTAAAAATACCTTATGTTTTAGGCCACAGCCTTATCTTAAAATTACCATAAATAACATGTCAGGCATCAGGCAGCATATCGCTGCTGTCGGAACAAAACCTTGTATATCCATTTTTGTTGTTTTTCAGTTTTTGACATAATTTGAAAATACCTGTTGCTCTTTACACTGTGTGTGAATTTCATGATGAATGGACCAAAAGAAACGGCCCAAAAGGACTTGGAAAAAAAATCTGGTTCCATTGACTTACATTAAAAACAAAGTATGTTTTTTGCTTCTCCTGTAAAGTTACCATTTTGGAAATACGAGGTTTTGCTCCGACAGCAGCGAATATATAAAACCATTTTATTGAACTTTGTGTCAAGTAGCTTTCAGAGGCATTGAACACTTAAGACGTCTGGTTCCTCTCATCAACACTGTGAGCAATTCTGACTCAAATTTCACTAGCTGATTGGGTATTGCAGAAATTTTGAAAAATCCCCTGTAATCTGTCCCTGTCAAAAGCTTTTACACATGATTGTTTCCCAGTCCTTCCTCATCAAAACAATTAGGGATGAGTTCACTGCAGTTTGGTCTGTCAGCCGCCCAGAGCCAGTAACCAGAGTAAACCAGAGTAAATTTGATCAGCAAGCAAAGAAATTGTTCTTATTTGCTGCGAGTCTTCATATAAAAATGAGAAAGAAAGGGAAAAATCTTTCAATCGCTTACACGTGCGCACCTGGACGGCTGTATTCGTATTTACGCTGTGCGTTAATTTTCCCACCCGTTTTCCGGAAAATCCCGCCTCCTGTGCTATGATTGGCCGGCATGTCAGGCTCACGATTGGTGGACAGCGTGTCAATATGAACTCCCAGCCAGTCCTGACACAGGAGCTGCCGGTCCTCGCGCAGGAGGCGGGATTTGTCCGAATGCGGGTGGAGGAAACAGTAACGCGGCTGGATGAGCTCTAACTGAAGGTGATCTCCAAGTCATGAGGAGACAGGTCTGCACTGACCACGTCCCCTCAGAAACTTCTGCCCGAACAAGCAGCGTGAATGAAGACCACCAACCAATGAACACCGAATGTGAGGAGGGAAACTCAGTTTACCAAGGGTACTACCTGAGGTAAGTTATTTTCCCTCACTGAGTATTATTTCCTCAGTCTAGTCTAGTTAGATATGGGAGGATTCATAATAACGGCTATTTTTGGCCACAATTAATGATATCATTAAAACCGTGTCCTGTATTTGATGTCACACGTCTGTCCATACGAATCTGTAGAAGTCAGCTCCGTACTCCCCAGCTTCTTGTTCGAATTGTCCCGTTCCACCTTAAATGGTGCGGCAGTTACATTGGAACTGAGGCGCCAGAATGTAACTGCTGCACCATTTAAGGTAGAACGGGGAAATTCGGAAAACAAAGCTGGCGAATAGGAAGCCAACTTCAGCCTCATTGTGTCCATCCATCGTGGCTGTTGTGGAGAGCTCAGCCCCTCACCCCCCTCACCCCCCTCACACTAATAGACATGAGTCTGTTTTTCTGAGAGCAATAAACTACATTTAAGGAACACAGCGGCTCCCAACTGTCAGAGAACCGACTGTAACTTGTTAAAATAATCAGTACATACAGTCCATAGTGGGTCAAAGCATTCAGGAATGCTAGTCCCTTCAACAGTGCCTGGTCATCTTAATAAGGATGAATTTAATCGAGAATACGCACAAGGCTTTCGTCTTCTGAATCAATGCTTTTTAAAACCGAAGAGTATGATGAGGCCAATCTGTTGCCATATTGGGCTTATATTTGTTTATTGTGGCTCTTTCTGTACTCATTGTAGAGATTTACACTAATGAAGAATGGTCATTAGTGAAAAGGCCAGATGGAGATGTTGCTGCTCATTTACACGGCTGTCTTGTGTAAACCCAGTTGTCTGGCCTATGTGTGGGCCACATCCTTGGGTTTGTTCTGGCTATATATGGCTATAAATGGCTGGGTCCTCGGCCCAGATCTGGCCCACGCACTGTTAATGAATAGACCTAATGGATGTGGTCCAGATCTGGCCCAAATACTGTGAAGTGAGTAGACCAAACAGATGTGGTCCAGATCTGGCCCATATACTGTGAAGTGAGTAGACCTAATGGATGTGGTCCAGATCTGGCCCATATACTGTGAAGTGAGTAGACCAAACAGATGTGGTCCAGATCTGGCCCATATACTGTGAAGTGAGTAGACTTAATGGATGGTCAACTGGCCCATATACTGTGAAGTGAGTAGACCTAATGGATGTGGTCCAGATCTGGCCCATATACTGTGAAGTGAGTAGACCGAACAGATGTGGTCCAGATCTGGCCCATATACTGTGAAGTGAGTTGACCTAATGGATGTGGTCCAGATCTGGCCCATATACTGTGAAGTGAGTAGACCTAACGGATGTGGTCCAGATCTGGCCCATATACTGTGAAGTGGGTAGACCTAATGGATGTGGTCCAGATCTGGCCCATATACTGTGAAGTGAGTAGACCTAATGGATGTGGTCCAGATCTGGCCCATATACTGTGAAGTAAGTAGACCTAACAGATGTGGTCCAGATCTGGCCCTTATACTGTGAAGTGAGTAGACCTAATGGATGTGTAAATACAACTAACGGATGTGGCCTAGCTCTGGCCTATATACTGTAAAGTGAGTAGGACTAGCTGCTGTGGTCTAGATCTGCCCCATATATGTAAAATGAGTAGGATTAACGGTTGTGGTCCAGATTTGGCCCAAACGCTGTAAAGTGGGCATATTTAAAAGGTGTGGGTCAGATCTGGCTTATATATGGCACGCAGTTACAGCTGAGTGCTCACCTTGGTCCCCACCCCAGATGTGGCCCTGAGGATGACACACTCATTTACTGAACATGGAAAATATTACTAATACTAATATTTCTTCTTTACAGTCAATATGTGTCAAAAGCTAGTTCAGAATAAAAACTCCATTTTGATTCTGGTTAAATAAATAATAGATAGATCATTGTCTGCAATCTTTGTGTACATCTTCACGCAGTGGGCCAGACCACACCTGCCTTTTCCACAATCATATATGCACTTTTTACAATTACCTTCTTGAATTATATCTTTGTTTAATCAGAGATGTAGATTATTCTATGTCCAGACTAAATTTAACATATAAAATTAGTCGTTTTATGTAATAAACTATGGGCCAGTTTCATGGACATGGATTAAGCCTAGTTTTGAACTAAAGTGTAATGTGTTTTACAGTGGTTTTTTATTTTTATTTATTTATTTTTATTTTATTTATTTTATTTACTAGGCTGCTAAGATCCAGTAGGGGCTTAATTAGTGTCTGAAAAAACTGGCCCTTAATCAATTAAATGTGCTAAGTCTCTTCTAATGATTTAGAATTCTTAATAATTGCATCAAGAATACTGAGCAAAAGTCAAAAATCGAAAAAAATGTAGCATCTTTACAGAATGTATTATTTACTCCGCTTACATAAGACGCTGCACAGCAGATATTCAGCATGAATTGTTCAATTTTAGGGTTGGAAAAGTCACACATCTAAGTAACAGTGGCAACACGAAATAAAGCTGACATTTATTGCCACAGAAATGAAAACCAATTTGTAGACGTGGACCTAAACCTTATTGCTTCGTTAGCTGTCCGCGAGGGAATCAATAGCATGAAATGTAGCATCTTTAGCAGGGAAGTGCGTGTGTATGTGTGTGTGAATAGACCACCAGTGACCTTTCCTTTTTTTACGAGGATGTGGTAGATTTTTTATGATGTGCTTTCATGCACTGCCTGGATTTGTTATGTTAAGACAGGGGTGTCAAACTCAACCGCTAAACAGGCCATATTAAAATCTCTCAAGAAATCTGTGGGCCAGAGAAAAGAAATGGTCTTATTTCATTTTTATTTAATGTTGTTATAACCTAAACTGGCCATTGTTCATGCAAAATACGCTCAAACTTCAATAGTAAAACACAGACACTTATAATAGACCTTGAAATATTACATGAATATTTGAAATATTCAATATTTAAACATCCACAGGAGCTCAGTCTTTTAAACCTACCTATCTGCTTGAATTAGACACCTGACATCTTTTCTTTGCTGCAAGTTTATAAATACTTGGGCTCAATTTCTGAGCAGCTGAGCTGACGTTAGGTGTTTATCGCCTTTGTCGGAAGAAAACCTTGTATCTCCAAAATGGTAACTTTACAGGAGAAGTAAAAAACCTACTTTACTTTTAATGTAAGTCAGTGGAACCAGAATTTTTGCCAAGTCAGTTTGATCCATTTCTTTTGGTCCATTCATCATGAAATTTTATTTTATTTTGAAATTACATCAAAAACTGAAAAACGGCAAAAATGGAGATACGAGGTTTTGTTCCAACAGCAGTGATATGCTGGTCGAACTGCAGCTGAAATGCAGTGCATTTAGTGATGTGACTGGTGTAGAACTGTGTAGGACTGAGGTGTAACCACTGTCCCATAGACTGTTGTTGGGGTAGGAGAGTCAGAGCGCACATTACGTTGCAGTGCATGCTGGGGACTGTAGTGCAGCTTATTGTAAAACGTGCTAATAATAATAGAAAATTAAAATACTTTTGCGGGGGCCAGATAGGTTTGTGTCGTGGGCCTGATCTGGCCAGCGGGCCTTGTGTTTGACACATGGGTGTTCAGAGTGCAAACGTATATGGGATTTCCAAGGACCGTAAAAGGGAAATAGAGGGAAACAAATGCACCACAGGCCTCGTCATCTGTAGGGATAGCATCTCTTTTCCTACCCATCCCAAACTATGTTAAGGTTTGTGAACTATGTTCTCAAAAGGCAGCATGATGACAAGGAGGTATGTTGTTTTTTTGTTTTTCTGTTCTCTCATTTCTTCGTCTCAGAGCTGACTGAGCTTCCCAAGCTCTGTTTTTCCCAATTAGGCGCTCACTTCAGCCAGGCCTGCCCAGTATGTGCCAACTGTCATTATATAGCCATGGTTTCTGTCTTCTGCAGTTCTGGTGAAAAGCACTCTCACCATCGCTTAGCTTGTTTATTTGCTTCATGCTCAGTGAGATGTGGTAGCCATCAACCTCACCTCATTCAGCACCCCATGTCATTTTCTGTTTGTTGTAGTGCCGCTACACTGACTTGTTTTAAAGTTTCAGTCTGTAGACGTGAGAGGCCGTGTTTCTGTAGTCGCCATCATGCCTGTGTTAAGAACTCGCGATCTGAGCCGATCTTTTATGAGGAAAATGACTGCTGCTGTTGTGGCTCGTGGAAAACAAACGTTCCAAACCCCACACGGTTTGCCTTAGTGAACTTTTTCCTCCGAATGTTGCTCGATCCTGTGAATTGTGAAATTCCTAAAACTACTGCACTCTGAACTGACATCAGATGACTGGCAGCTTCACCAAAATACCCCACAGAAACCAGCAAGCTTTGCCAAATGTGGTAAGTTGCTTTGGCAGTAGTAGCCTACAGTTTGAGTGGGTGGAGTTATATGATAGTCTTTAATAGTAGACCTACTTTTGTCCAGCTTTATTTCAGTGTGCAGGAGTGGTAGCTTGCTTGTAGCATGTATGTAGCATTATTTGTACTGTAATTGCTAAACAACCTCCTAATTCAGATGATCCAGGCACATTCTAGGGAAAAAATCATATGTATGACAAAATGCATCTGATTTTCTAAAAGGTAATTCATCTTTCCCACTGACAAATTTATACCGCAAAAAAATGGCATCTTGTCAAGTAAAATGATCTTCAATCTAGTCAGTAAATCTAATATTTCTCGTGTTAAGACTGTTGTAGGCTTAGTTAAAGATTATTTTAACTTTATTAAATTTTTTTTACTTGTTTTAAGTGATTTTAATTAGATTTAAATCTATCTCTCTATATTGGCAGATTATTTTGCTTGCTTTAAGAAATGTGCCTGAAATTATCTGCCAGTATAGTGAGATCGTTTTACTTGATAAAATTACTTAAAACAGGTAAAAAATGTCTAGAAATGAGCTAGAGAATCTTATAATAAGTGCACAACCAACTCAGAATAAGAAGTATTAGATCAACTAGAATTAAGATGATTTCATTTGACAAGATACTATTTTTTGCAGTGTACTTAAATTCTCAGTTCCTATTTATAGGCATGAATACAGAATGACGCATGACATCAGAGGGTCTGTTGTATCTATTCCATTTCATTTTACCGCTGAAGCTGATATCTCACTTCTGCAGTCAATACACTGTAACCAAGACATTTGGGAAAAATATATTTAAATGCTTTTCCCCTCACCCAGCCAAAACAGGTTTGGAGCTTTAAGTTTGCTTTAACTTGCTTATGTGGTTTCTGGCACTGAGTGACATTTAAAAATGGCAAAATAGCTACTTGGTTAAAGCATAAGCCTGAATTATGTCCATACTTTTGTACCTTTTTATAGATAACATTATTATTCTACTGGAGTCAGACAGTAATCCGATTTTTGCTTTGCAACCAGCCAATAAACTCACAGAAGAAGGCGCGATGTAAATGTAACGTAAAACTCAAACTTCACACCTTGGCTTTTTTTAAACATCACGCCACTTTACCTGAAAATATGAACATACTAAATATTAAAGAATATTTAAATCCTTCGTTTTATGTTTGGGTTCAGTGCCGCTCCATCAGTTTCTCGCGACATGCACCGTCTGTTCTCGCGCATGCGCGGACTGAGAAATCCGAGTAAGAGTTTACATGCACTGAGAAATCTGATTACTGAGCTAAAATCCAGCTCTCTTTATCGGATTTCTTAATCGGATCTCTAGATCGAAGTATGGTGTTTACATGACTATTTGAATAATTGGATAACTGCAGAAATCCGATTATGATCAGATTATTGAGTGCATGTATACGCACTCGAAGTCAGAAACCACATAAGCACATCTGTTTAAGATTACGTAACACCTCGATGCAGTGTGAAGCATGTGTGATGATTGGGGCAAGCAGTTTGCACAATGCTAATGGTAGCACTGAGCGTCTAGCCAAGCCAGTCAGTTCATAAAGGAACGGGTGAAAAGTAAACAGAACTCGAGCTCAAACAACATATGTGTTGATATGCTTTTATGGTAGAAAATAAAATAGGAAAATCTGGTCACAGCAAGGATGCATTTTAGAGAAAAATGTAAATGGAAGTTATAATACAGAAGTGAAACGTATGACAATGTAATGTATAAATGTAAACAACCTCATAATGTGCCTTAACTGTGGTTGGTGTTTGGAGCAGTTGTCAGGAATGCTTTTCATCAACAAGGACAGCATTTGAGTAGGAGGACCAATCAATCAGCTTCATGACTGCAGGACTGACAGAAGCAGTAGTAACACCTCCTTCTGTCAATCTAAATAAGGTCATTCCAGTGTTTGGCCACATGTCCTTCAGCTATTCTGTTTTTGACGCAAGCATGTACTGTATTTTTTTAGTGGCTTAAACGATTCACAGAATCATTTTTCCATTCATAAATGATTCAGTCTCACAGGCACTTCGATTCAGCGTCCTTTGGTGTAAATAACACGTACGAATATTTTTATTTTTATGGTTTCTAGATTATTTCTTTTTATGTTTGTGTTCTGTGCTTTTATGCCTGCCTCAACATGTCCTTCAGGCATAGTTAAAGTTGAATGAAAATTATATCTTGCATCAGATTTGAATTGAATAGATCCTTCATTCTATCGAGGAATAAAAGCATTCAGCGAACAGTGTTGTTGCCAGTTGGAGGTGGGTGTGTGAGCTTCTCATATACATGCTGCATATGGAAGGTTTTGGGAAATCAAACCCCCCGCTGGGAATACTACAGAAAAGAGATGCAGCACTTCTGACACAGTGATGGAAGGATGAACATTTGTGGCATCATTTGGACCCAGAATGCTCGTGGATAATTGGACACAGGGCAGGTTATTAGCAGTGACTCAACCAGCAGGAGCGTTTCCCTTCTGCGCCAACAGCCTCTGAAATCTGTGGACACTGAGTCACTGTCCTTCACCATGCTGTCTCTTCTGTGTGCATGACATGAACCAAGAAGGAACCAGTTCTGAGAAAAGATCCATACCTCCCGGCAACATACTTCAGTTTTTTGTTTTCGTTTCATAAGAACGGTCTGTAATGATAAACTACTGCAGATGCGCCAGATTCAGCTAAAAGATGAATTCTCGTCCATTAGTGCTGTTGCCTTAAAAGCATCAGGTAGTTCTGATATTAAAGCCAACCTGAAATCAAAATGGACCTTTTTTCCTTGTTTATGTTCATATCCTTGGTCATATTAAGCACAATTCATCATATTATTTAAAATACTAAATTTCTTGGTTTCTCTGTAATCTTCCAACAAAATATAATGACTTTTTTGACTGGCTAAAAATGTTGACTGATGTTTGGCTATGTCATTGTGCCTCAGTGGGCGGGTAAAATAATGTAGTGTTTCACCTCCCCCTCCAACCAGCTTATCACCTATCATCGAGCAAAAACATTCAGCGAGCTCAAAAACCCCCTCTTTTACCACGTTTCACTCAGAAATCAAGTACTCTACCACCCTTAATTTGTTTAATTCATAATCAAAGCGGCCATTAGGTACATTATTGATATTATTGTGGAGGTAATATACATTAGATATACATTAAATAATCCTTGCATATCGCTGCTGTCAGAAGAAACCCTTGTATCTCCATTTTTGTCGTTTTTCAGTTTTTGACAGTCTGAAAAGGCCTGTTTTTTACATTGTGTGTAAATTTCATGAAGAATGGACCAAAAGAAACGACCCAAAATTATTTGGAAAAAGTCTGGTTCCATTGACTTACATTAAAAAAAAAGTAGGTTTTTTCCTTCTCCTGTAAAGTTACCATTTTGGAGATATGAGGTTTTGTTCTGACAACAGCGATAAGGAAGGTGAAAGTAAGTGAAGAATAATAAAAAAAAAAAAAAACAAATGCTGAAGGTCTCTGATACAGAGAAAATCTGGAGTCCTGACAACTGTAAATATTTAAATCCTTCATTTTGTGTTTGGTTTCAGCTCCTCTCCATCAGTGTCTCGCGACATCCACCGTCTGTTCTTGCGCATACACAGACTGAGAAATCTGAAAGAAATCAGAGTAAGAATTTACATGCACTGAGAAATCTGATTACTGAGCTAAAATCCAGCCTCTTTCCAGACTCCTGACAACTGTGCAAGACCTGGTGGACCAGCAAAACTGTCACCATCAGATAAACAGTGCTTCATCTTTGAGAGACTGGAGAAAATCAAAAGCCACTCTTTTTTCAGATCTCACAAAATCCACAGGTGTTTCTGTCCATCCTTCCACTGTGAGAAAACAACTCGACTCTATGGGTCTGAAAGGACACACAGCTGTCAAGAAGCTGTAACTGAGAAAAGGAAATGGACAAAAAAGTAGAAGCTACAAAGAAGCTGCTGGTGTTTTTAGAATAATAGACTGGCCACCCCTGAGTCCAGCCTTTAACATCATGGACTGGATCATGTGAAACAGAAAATGTAACCAATTGTATTAATAAACTTTAGAGGTGTAGGGAAATATCCCAGCAGATTTCTTAGAAAAATTGCAAGCAAGTCTCTTGAAAAGAATGGAAGCTGTAATAAGGGAAGAGGGAAGACACACTAAATAATAATACAGAAAGAACTGTGTTTAGTTGTTTATGCTTATTATGAATGTAAAACTCTACTTTTAAATATAAGGGTTCCTAATTGTTTGGATTGTTCATGAGATTTTTTAGTGAAAACATTTATACATTTACAAAATTTTACAATATGCCTTTAACAAACTTTTCTAATCTACAGAAAAGATTCATCAGGGACCCACAGAATGTCCATACATTTGCTTGAACCCAACTGGCGGCCAGCTTGAGAATCATTGCTTTAAAATACCATCCATTTAACAGTTTGTTTGGGAACCAAAGTAGTTATTCTGTGGCATCGTTCCAAAGAACGCTTTATGGGCATTTTTATATGAGTAGAAGCAAAAGTAGCTTGTACCTTAGACATGAAACATGAATGGCCGATTAACTACGTTTGGAATAAAGGAGAAATTGTGTAAATTTGATTTTCGGCCATTGCATTTAAGTCAGTACTATCTGAACAGTTATCACAAGTAAATTGAGACATCTTGGAGGCAGTTGAACTTTAGCAGCCCAGACAGTTATTGCAGTCATTAATTTACTCTGTCAAAGTGACGACTGCCCTGACTTAAATAATGGGACTGATTTGAACTGTGACCTTTGTTACAATTGATCCACTGGCTTTTTTTCTCTGTCCTAACAGGAGGAGCAATGTTGACAGACGGGTCTTCCAGAGGCAGGCGTTGGCTAAAAGCCGTCGCCTGGCCATGCGGGGACCAGCTTATATGTTCAGCGCTCGTTGCAACAGCCTGTCCCTTACCGAAGAGCGCTTTCTTGAGGCAGCCGAGTATGGGAACATCCCTGTTGTCCGTAGGATGCTGGAGGAGCTGCCTGAGCTTAATGTCAACTGTGTGGACTACATGGGCCAGAATGCGTTGCAGCTGGCAGTCGCCAGTGAGCACTTGGAGGTCACAGAGCTTTTGCTGAAGAAGGAGAACCTGGCCCGGATAGGGGATGCTCTGCTTCTGGCCATCAGCAAAGGCTACATCCGAATAGTGGAAGCCATATTGGCGCACCAGGCCTTTGCTGATGCCTCTAAACTAACCAACAGCCCCCTCCAAACAGAAACAAGCGATGACTTCTTTGCCTACGACGAGGATGGCACACGTTTTTCCCATGACATTACACCCATCATCCTGGCCTCTCACTGCCACGAGTATGAGATTGTACACATCCTGCTACGGAAGGGAGCTCGCATTGAGCGGCCCCACGACTACTTCTGCAAATGCAACACCTGCGTCTACCACCAGAGACACGACTCCTTCAGCCACTCCCGTTCCCGCATCAATGCCTATAAAGGGCTGGCTAGCCCGGCCTACCTGTCACTGTCCAGTGAAGATCCTGTATTGACTGCCCTGGAGCTAAGCAATGAGCTGGCTGTGCTGGCCAATATAGAGAAAGAATTTAAGGTAAGGACCTAAAAGAAGTCATTTGAGGACTATACAATCTTGGGTACTGAGTCGACTCAGGAAAGTGGTACAGATTTAAAGAAGAAGCTGTAACGGGAGAAATAATGTGACATCCATAAATAAAATTAAAACTGCTGGTTATTTAGCTCATGTTAGGTAGATAAGCCAGTGAACTCTGTGAAAACCAGAACATTCATATTAGATAACTTTTATGAGATAATATTTGACCTGCAGCCAATTTGGTCAAATTCTGAAGAAGTGTGGGACAGCAAATATCCAATTCTGAACCTATCATTGACCCTAAGCAAACTTTTCAGTCAGCAGCTGTGACAACAGAACTGAATACAATTCAGCAAACAAGATGGGCAACATCTTTAGCTTTACAGACTGGCTGGAACAAAATGGCATTGAGGTTAATCTGGCAAATATGGAAAAAAAAGAGCTAATCTGATACTGTGACACTTTTATGGCCCCATCTGTAATGCAAAATACTGTTACTTCTTTGGCAGAAGGAATCGCAAACATTAAAGCACACTTGATGCAGCGTTTGGTGCTTCTATGCTTTGTTTTTCAAAGCTGTTGTATAAAAAGTAATAGAACATGCGAGTAACATTGACTGTGATGATCTGCAGCACTTGACCCAGTCACAGCTGTGATGTTATTAGCAGTAGCACAAGTCCTCTCGTGTTCTGATGCTTACATACCATCTGGTTTCAGTACTAAAAGAATTTGGTGAAATTAAGGGGTGAGTTAAAAATAAGGAATTTGGCTGAAGCAAAATCCCTGAGTTATTATTTATACCTATATCTTGTACCTACACTCATTTACTGTTTTACCAGGTGCATCTTTGTAGGTATACAATTACTGAGTGTAGCTGAGTCACGCTTCCCTCTGTTTATCACACGCACCACGGGGGTGGATCATGGTGGACTATCCTCATAGCAGGGAAAACATTGCAGTAGTGGCAGTATTTATGAATAAGAATGTGGAAAAAGTCCTTTTTTATAATGTCTGATGTTAAAATGATGTGCATGTGCTGAAGTAGATATAGTTTACATAGAAGTAGTAGAAATAGTAATGGTTAGCTGCAGCATAAAGCAAATATTTACTTAGCAGCCCATTGCTTAGTGGAATAATATGAATCAGATTGAGCTTACTGTTATAATAAACTATTTTGGACTTGGACACCACAGCAGTCCCTATAAAATAACTTAAAGAATGACACAGTAGCCACGTTTACATGCAGCCTACTAATCCGTTAATAATCCGACTAATAGTTCAATCAGAATAGAACACGTCCATGTAAACACCTCGATCGGAATAGTCTAGTCTGATTGAGGCCATTCGGAATACAGTTTCTATCTGATTGATCGAGGTGGGTAATCCTGTAAATAATCCGTTAAATAGAAGAATAATATCCATGTAAACTCCTGAATCTGATTACATTCCCTATCGGAAAGTTTAAGTCCGTTCTGATCATGTGTGTCACGTCATAGTGAAAGTTTATACTGTTCAACATGGCGGAGCAGAAACTGGTCTGCAGAGGAGACGAAGTTTATGCTCTGATCTTTAAAAGACGGCGGTGGGACGGACGTCCAGCTTATGTGTCTCAGAACACGACGTCTTCCTCTCGGCCTTCTTTAATAAGGACATGTGACGGACGTTTTCCTGAGTCTGACTTCATTTTAAAGCGATTAAAAACACAAGCACTGCTCACTGCTGCCCATCTCACTCTGACTGGACTCACGTGACGCTGGTTGTCGTGGTCGCATCTACAATAAGTGGTTCTCTATGCATGTGCGTTATTTTGGATCTGGTTACTTGTAGTGAGCATGTAAATGGAGCTTTTCATCAGATTGTTGAGTAGAGCGAGCATAAACAGTCGGAATGTGTTCAATCAAATTGGCAAAAATCTCTGCATGTAAACACAGACAATGGTACCTATTCTATCCTCAGATTAGGGGAATTTCAGGAATGCTATGAACCATCTACAGATAGCTACTAGAAGTTTGGACCAGTGGTGTTCTTGATAATGTGCATAGAACCAGGTTTGTTACCTGTTGTTACTGTTGCTATGGTGGAGATAACAGTCAACAGTTAAGCCCTTGAAACTGTGCAGGTAAGTTTGGAAGTTGTTGCAGCGGGAAGAGCATGAAGTGGTGTGGGTGTATGCAACCTTGCCCAGTATTTAGCTAGTCTGTAGCCTTTGACCAAATGTGGGTGGTGCAGCTTTCAATTCTGAATGCACAGCAGAATTTTAGTGCAGTTTGTTTCATAAACAGATGGTAGGAGGCTTTTTGCCATGCTGAATTCTCTAAGGTTATTAATTTGAAGTGCCATGCTGATTATCACATGAAATCGCAGTGTATTCGCATCCCATGCTGTGGAATTATAATGGGTGAAAATCTTTGTTATAAATACAGTTCTGCTTCCATACTGTTAAGTGCTAAAACTCTTTATTCAGATGCTCAATGTGATCTGATGCAAACAGCTAGCCTACCCATTTTCATCAGTCGCAAATCCTTGGCAATAAAAGTTGCAATAGAGCTTGTAGTTCACTTGGCCCTTTACGAGTTGAGTGGAAGCTTTGACATCGCTTGCTCAATGGTCCTCTGGTTGGCAGCAACTATAATCGGGCGGAAAACGGTTGAAAACGTAATATGGTTTCTCATATTTGGCGTTTCCAAAATATTTTAGTTTAGTGTGACACAACTTGCATATAGTGTGACTCTTGTCCAGGTTCTTTTTCCCTTCAAAGTGCTTCCATACGCTTCCTCAGGGGTCGGCAACATATGGCTGTTTTACTGCCCTGTTACGGCTCCACTGCAGAATTAGATTAGTAGGTAAAAATAAAATAATCCTCCTTTGCAGTAAAATAAAGCTCTGCTGATCGTTCAACACAGTTTAACAGTAAATGGTCTTAAACTCTGCTAATTCACCACCCTAAAACCCTGAAGGTTGGCGCAGAGACTGCAGGTCACTCAGCAACATGGACAACAATCTCGCCTAGCTAGTAGCTAACGACAAGACAAAGAGATTTAAGACAAATATCGGTGATTTAAAATGGGTATAAAATGTTGTGGTGCTTAAGGTAGTTTGATTTTTGTTGAAAGGACAAAATGACTCTTGGGTTGTGACCCCTGCTCTAGCTTTTAATGCAGAGGGATTTCTCTCTCACCCATTTGTGTTTTTGTTGTGTGGTGCCGCAGTCTGTCTGGGCGCTGCACGTCCGCACTCCCAAGTTCTGCATTTAGCGTTGCGTCAACATTACATTATCAGTTAAAATGTAGAAAATCGATTTTTAACATTTGTGAATCGTGCACGTCTGCATCATGATGCATCTAAGAATCGATTTCCGTCCCCACCCCTAGTTCCTAACTTCATAATTTTATCCTCACTCCAGCAAATAGTATTACAGAAGTGTCTTAACTAGACAAAATGAATACTGTCCAAACTTTAGCACAAACCCAGTGGTGTCCCAGCTTCTGTTTTAACTTTCCGTTTCAGCACAGCACTTTAACTGGCACAGTAAAGTTGCATTTATTCAGATTGCAAAGCGCCGGTTTCACATATGAGAGTGATGCTTTTTTCCCCCCTAAATCTGCATCCCAAAAAATCCTGGACCTGGAGACATTCCCTCCATTCCCTCTTCTTACCTGCGTGTGTGAATGTCGGTGAATACACTGTAAAACACTGCAACGTGGGGGTCAATAATGAGGACACAGTCCAATATTTTGTTGTTTAGTAGAAAAACTCGCAGCCCAGCTAAACCTTTTGGGAATAGCTGTTTAGCTACTTAACTTGCATTTTTACATTACTTTGATTATGTGTTTCAGTTGTGAGCGTATCGCCAGTTGCTTGGTATGAGACGTACAGATTATCGACTTGACTGAGTTTAGGATTTCCTAACTTCAGATAAGATGCTGTAAGATGAGATATTAATCCTAAATTAAGATTTGTTTCTTATCTTGACCGTGTCGGATCTTAAATTAGGACGTTTCTGTAACAGCCTCTGGTATAGAGTTGCTGACGGTTTTCCATTTCTAAAACTGACTGAAACCTGGCTAGACTACCTTTTGTATTTGCAGTCAGTGACATATCTAGAAGACCTAGGGTGACTTTTCGTCACAAGAAATTGGTCATCGATCGTAAGTTAAGTTATAAATGGTAGATTCCAATTACTTTCTGATTATGGCAGAAATTTGCTGCCTTTAGGTGCATATTGGGTGGTAGTTTTCTCTGGAAGGAACTTCACCTAACACGCATGTTCATGTGGTTTATGTGGGTAGTGAACAAAACTTACAAAGTGGTTGCTGTGGTTTATTACTGAGCCAGCATCTACAGTTTTTGGCCTCTTTTAGAGGTGTTCTTGAACTCAAATGTATTAGCATTAATATATTGGATTTATTTATTAATATGTTTAAAATTTATTTTACTCTTACAGTTTTCTACACTTGTACAGTGTTATCTCATTGCTTTTCGTAGGTGAACTGTTTGCTTCTTTTCTTGGCAGTTGCGAAACATCATCATTTGGCCTGTACATTCCACATAAAAATTTCTGATGTTCCCAACTTTATTACTTTTAAGGGTGTTCATGTGAGGCCTCCTGTTTGTTTGACAAAAGCGAGACAACTTGAAGGCAGCAATAATCTATTACAGGGGTATTTAATTAAAATTCAATAAGGTCCAGTTAGAGAAAATATTCTCAAGCGAAGGTCCGGAACATCATAATGTCTAACTTGCATCATGATTCAGTGCCATATACTGTTTACTGAAGTAGCCTAGTAGGTATATCAACATCTTATACAGTCAACAACTGAATGTCAAATCAAATAAAGTACAATTCAGTCATATTTCAACAATATTTATTTTCAGTTTTCTCTTTTTAGAGAACGACGTGTGAAATAACTTCCCTCTGACTCACTTTCTTCTCCGACTGCTGTTTCTCGCCTCGTCCCTCCCCTGTGTGTGCGTCACTCACTCGAGTCTCAGTGCTTAACGTAATGCACAGATCTGATACAAGTAGCCTCACGTGTGATATTTACAATGCATGTGATTGGTCTGCGAGTCTCTCGGGCCACTAAAGCTACCATAAAGGCTAGAAAAGTTACTGCAATTAAAATAGAACCGAATTAAATAATTCTCCATAGTTTATCGGTTACAGGTCCAGGTCTGCATAGGACAGTGTCTGGGTCTGGACTCGGACCGTGGTCTGCCTATTAGTGACCTCTGATCTAATGCATAAGGCCTTCTGTTCAGCTCCTGAGGTCCTAAACAATGGGGGAGCTTGCTTGGCTGTATCTGCCCAGATACCACGGCAAAGAAATCTTGATTGGCAGATTCAAGATTTTAACCCTTTGGTTTCCAAACAGAACTTAACTTTTGTAGTAATACTCTTTTTTCAGAGTTTAAATATAATAGGAGTGATAATTTTGTTTAAAAAATAAACTAAAAATTAGACGTTTTTTTTGTTCCTAGAATTGATTAGGCCTTCTTTGAAGGCCTAGAAGGCCCTAAGCATTTCCCACTGTTATCAAGATTAACAAAAGGGTATGACTAAATGTATGCAGCCCCATTGTACAATTAACTGATTTTTAATTTGTTTTTCTCCTGCTAGTTCAGCTTTATTGCAGCTCTTGGACATATTCACCTGATTCTTCAGTTGCTCCTCAAGGCCTGATTAACTGAACTAAATTATGAGTTTATAAATGGGCCAGCGTAAGGGCCTGTAATCAACAATGAGGGTGAAGGGTTTTTTTACATAAAATACATGAGTAAGATTACACACTCATTGTTGATTACAGTCCCCAATGAGGGTGAAGGGTTTTCACATATAATACATTAGAGTAAGAGTGCACACTATATCCCCAACATAATCCCTTTTTTTTTTTTTTAATTGATTAAACTGGATGCCAGTAAACATGCATTGGCTTTTGACAAATTGACTTTATTGTGAAACATTTTTAAAATGAAAAAAGTTTGACTGCTTGCTTATGTTCAGTTGGTCTAAATGCCGTCTAAACGTTTTAATGTTATGCTCTTTGTTTTCATTCACAGAATGATTATAAGAAGCTCTCTATGCAATGCAAGGACTTCGTGGTTGGGCTTTTGGACTTGTGTCGGAACACAGAAGAGGTGGAAGCCATTCTGAATGGAGACACAGAATCAAACGACAACTTTGACTCGACAGGCAGGCCGAGTCTTATTCGCTTAAAGCTGGCCATCAAATACGAGCTTAAAAAGGTGAGGCAAATATATGGCGGAGCAATCATGTTAATGGATGCTGTGCTTAGGTACCTTCGGGCTGAAAGCTGTTTTATGAATGCATTCATTTGGTTTAACTAGACAAATAAAAACCAAACAATGGTGTAGCCATTTTTCCATGGATTGTACTGAACTCTTTCTCTGATGGCGGTCTGTCTGTTCCAATGCTTCCCACACAGTTTGTAGCCCATCCAAACTGTCAGCAGCAGCTCCTCTCCATTTGGTATGAAAATCTGTCAGGGCTCCGGCAACAGACTACAGCCGTGAAGTTGTTAGTGGTGTTCGGCGTGGCCGTTGGACTGCCCATCCTGGCCCTGCTGTACTGGATAGCACCCTCAAGCAAGGTCAGTCTGTGGTAGCGTAGACCAGCCGTTTTCCAGCTGTGAGTGTACAAGGGTCGAGTCAGTCACGAGGAAGAAAACCTCATATTTCCAAAATTCTAACTTTTCAGGAGATGGAAAAAAACCTCCTTTACTTTCAATGTAAGTCAATGGAACCAGACTTTTTTCCAAGCCATTTTGGGTCATTTCTGTTGGTCCATTCGTCATGAAATTTACACATACTGTATAGGACCACAGGTATTTTATAGAGGACCACAGGTATTTTCAAATAATTTCAAAAACTGAAAAAGTCCAAAATGGAGATACTAGGTTTTCTTCCGACAATAGCGATATACAGTATTGTGCAAAAGTCTTAAGCACCTAAGTCAGGGGTGTCCAAAGTCCGGCCCCAGGGCCAAATGCGGCCCACGGACAGAGTTTAACTGGCCTCCGGCTTCTGTTTTACAGTGTATTGTAAGTGGCCCGCCAGCCAGTTCGTTGCAGTTCTTCCTTTCACCTGATGGTGGCGGCTGACCAGACCTGCAGCTTCATTTACTGAATGACATTTAGTCAAAGCTACAGACATAAAGCTCAAACTAAACACTGAAAACTGACTATTTTGGCAAGATGGAAAACTTCTTATCAGAGCTATGCTGCATTTATTTGATATGTAAAGAACATTACCTAACAAAACCAAACATTTATAGATTTTTGGTGAGTTTATCTCACAAAGTATATTTTTTCAACAAGTAAAAGCATGAATAGGAATATGATTAATACATTAGACACGTTGTATTGTTACTCTTAAACAGTTTAATTATTGATTATAAGCACTTATCGATCCAAACTGTTCTGAATGAACAATCGAACAATAAAAGAAGCCTCGTGCATCTTTAATACAGTGATAGGAAACACAGGTTCTTACAGAAAGCTCAGATTCTGTGCGCTGATATTTTAAAAACTTAATATTTTGAATCATTTGTGAATAATAGTTCGGCCCTCAGGTATTTTGACACAGTACGATCTGGCCCTCTTTGAAAAAAGTTTGGACACTCCTGACCTAAGAACATTATTTAAAATGATTTCTCTTGGCTGTAAGTGCGTTTGTTTGTCGAAACATGCTATACCATTAGAACAGATGCAAAAAACATAAATAGTATAAGACAATAATAAAGTATAAAAAACAAGAAATTTATTATTTTATTTTTTTGGGGAAAATTACAGCTGATTTCATGAGCTAGTTTTATAGATCACCTTGCGTGTTTAAGGTGGTGACTAATTTTTTGTCCAGGGAGCTTGTGAATTAAAATTGCTTCACTTCTCGGCAAAAATTGCTTCTAGAAGTGAACACAGGTCCTTCACAACCAACTTCTAAATGAACACTTTACAGGGAAGCGATTTTTATTTACAAGTCGTGAAACACGCTGTCTGTCAGTTTCGTCTTTCAGCCACAATTCTGACAAGAATTTCCTGTACTGGGATTTTGGCCACTGCTGTTCGACCCGTATGACCGCACACACACACACAGTGTGGTCCAAAAGTCTGAGAGCACTACTGAAAGTGCTTCTATTTCTATTTTGCACTTTTGTAATTTATAATTTATTAAATTTTTAATGGCAAATTATATTATCAGCATAACAATTTGAGTGAAACATCCATTTTAAACATTTTTTAATAAAAAAAAAATTTAAGCTGGCATGGACTTCATAAGTTTGGCACTTAAGCTGGCATGGACTCCATAAGTTCATGCCAAAGCCTCCAATGAGAACATCTAATTTACCTGAGGGTCGTCTGAACACGAATAGAATAGAATAAAAAAATCTGACCTTATTGTACAAAGGCCTTATCATGGTCAATGTCACAAATTTGCTGAAATTTGAATACTGAACTAGAAAAAGTGCAGAATCTTGCATAGTTCTTGAATATTTGGAGTATTTTCTTCATTTTACTTGTAACTTTGTTTTAAATGGCTTGAAATTAGAAAATGTTGATGTTTGTTTTTCAGGTTTACATGAAAAAAATCTCAGATTGTCAACCTGGGTTCAGATTGACGCCCCTGTATTTCACTCTGAACTCTCAGCCAGTTATGCTGATTTAAAATTATGATGTTTGAAAATTCAGAAATGGCCTAAAGCAGCTGCCTTGAAATATAATCTTTAAGAATAAACTGTAAATCTTACGGAACTTTTCCTGAATGAAAATCAAGTCTAGCCTGTATAGATAGATTTGGTGCTCTCTCCTTTAGAGATCTTTATCATATTCACTTGGTTTTATATTCAGCAATTTCATATCAGTGTGATTAACTAGTGAGCATTTGCATAATTCATAACAGATTATACAGAAATGTTCAATTTATTAATATGTTCAGGATTAGGAGTAGATTTAGGTTTAGGGTTAAGGTTAGGTTTAGGAGTAGGGTTAGGTTTAGAATTGGGGTTAATGTTAAGGGTGTGGTGAGTGATTATAGGGGTAGTGAAAGGTTAAGGTGAATTTAATAGATACTTCTGAATACTGAGTAATTCAGTATTTCAGTCATCCAGGGGTGGAAGATAATTTAAGAACTGTCACTTGTTACCATACTCAGGTGTTGTTTTGGAAGATTTTTACTTCACTTTTTTGAAATACTTGTACTTTTACTTAATTACTTTTACTGGAAAAAATATTTTTGACTCACTTATGTACATTTTTGGATCCGTACTTCCACATTTAATTGAGTACGATTTTAACACAGTGCCCATACTTTTACTAAAAGGGGAATTCCACTGATTTTTGAAAACTGTGTAGTTCAATCAATGAAATATAAAAAGAATTTTTTGATGTGAAGTGGTTTGTTGTAGAGGAATTTATGGACTTCTTTACAGTGATGGTGATTGGAGCATACACCCATTTTATTTAACATCCAGACTGACCAGTGAACCTATGTCTACCTTTTGAGTTGATAATAAAATAGTGATACATCTGGAAAAACTAACTTTAATGGCCTGCATGTATCTCTCCTCCACGAAGACATTATAGAATATACGTTTTATGCCAAAAGCTTCTCATCAAACAATGTCTCAATGTCTCAGGCAGCATTTTCATAACCATTTCATGTAAAAACTTTCTGTGAGGGAGCTTTAAGAGGCAATAAATGTTGTCTGGTATCACCTTCACTGCACAATTCTGATTCTGCAGTTTTCTGTAGAGCGGAGCCTCTGTGAATGACTTTGTTTGCGTCTTAACTATTTAAATATGCTGAAATTTTTTTAATTCCCTATGTCCTTTTTCCACCACTGCAGTCATCAGTAAACATGTGATTCTATGTGAATGATTTTTATCTCTGTATGTGTGCTTTGCAGTTAGGGAAGATCATTCGTGGCCCGTTCCTAAAGTTTGTGGCCCATGCAGCTTCGTTTACCATCTTTCTGGGTCTCCTGGTCATGAATGCAGCTGACCGCTTTGAGGGGACGACTCTCCTTCCAAACATGACTGTCCACGACCACCCCGCCCAGCTGTTCCGGATGAAGACCACTCCATTCACCTGGATGGAGATGCTGATCATTTCGTGGGTCATAGGTCAGAAATAATTTCTAAATTGCCCAATCTAAATCTCCAGACACCAGCCTCGTGACCTCACCGTATTTGAGCCTATGTTCTGTGACGTCCGCTGAAGTGCTCGACATAATCACGTCTAATCTGCGAGACTTCATGGCTGCAAGCATATAAAAAGCAATAAGTCTCCTTGAACTCCTCTATGATTGATACTGACACTTTTGCCCATGTATTACTTTGTCTATAATTTTTTATTTTTATATATTATTTTTTGTAACATATCTAAAACACATTATTTGCATTTTGCTATTTAGCTAAAACATGCAATTCCATCAAATTTCTTGCCTGCAAAGTTCAGGTAGAATGAAAATAGTTGACACTGTCAAAAAGTCGACGCATTAAGCTTAAACTCACATTTCAGACGTTTGCAAATGCGCAGTGTACATATAAACAGTGTTTACATTCTGAATGCTGTTAAGAATCGTTTTAGTCTGAGTAATTACGTTGTCAGTGATCTATCCAACAGGCTGTACACACAGAGGAATAACTTACATTTATAAACCTTTTATTTTTATTAAACAAACTGCCTCGGTCGTGTGAAAGAGAAGAGAAATCGGTTAGTTCTGTGGGGTTAACTCAGTCAGAGGCAGTCATCATCTTCTATGCGAGGTAATATTATTTTCTTCTCACTAAATGATGTGGAAAAATATTGGCTTGTCAAGGTAACACTGATAACAGACAACTACCTTCGCTAACTTCAGAGAGCCTTGGCAGACTCATTCAGACTTCTCAGTCATGTCTGTGACATGTTAAGACACTCGTGTTTCATAGTGCACTTAGCAGAGTAAAGTAATATACAGACCTCCTATTGATTGGTCTTTTGAGCTACTAAATGCATCTACTAAATGCTTTAAATAATATATTGCTAGGCTAATCATTGAGATGTAACTGTTATACTGTGGAACAAATGCTTGTACAAATTAAATGGCCATCGGCCAGTGGGAAAAAATGAGCATTTTATGCTCTTGAGCTGTCTAGGAATGAATGAAACTCTGGTGGACTTTTTGGGTTTATGTGGATACCATAGCAATGGTCAAGCAACATCTTAGCAACCACCTGGGACACAATAACAAAGGCTTGGTAATGTCTTTGCAACCACCTGAGATACCATATCAGTGGCTTAGCAACTATAGTGTGTCTTAAAAATGAAAATAATTGAAAAAATTTTAGCCACAGTATACAAGCACATATTCAACTTAAGAGATACAGATTTCTGTCTTTTTCATAAAAGTTGTGAGATGAAACGGTTTTCTTCATTTAAATTCAAATGAAGCATTAAAATGTAAGAGACAGAAGACAGCTGACGCCAGCCTGTCTTGATCATCCAACGGGTCACCCCTCCGTAACCTTTCTGTCTGCCGCCACAGCCTGCTTTCCTAGAGGACAGTTCCCACACTGTTGGACTTAAATAACTTTTGACTGTCTCAAGGTCAAGGACAGTGCAAATCATAGAGGAGCCATAACTCTTCAAACCTTCTAACATCTGTTATACCAGCAGGCTCCATGAAAAGCCTTGCCTAAAAGCACAGAGGGCAGCAGAGGCTCTTAGATTTTAGAAATTCATTACATCATAAATGTTTCAATTCCCTTAATGGTGCAAGCAATTTGCAAAGATGGGAGAAGGTCAGGAATCTAATAGGTAATATTTCATGTATTGCTTTTCTTGGAATTGTGCGCTTTGTGTGATTTGTACAATTGCAATAAATTGCAGTTACATTTCATTATAGCCGTATAAGAAGCATAGACATTTTTGAATGAGGGTAAATTAGATTTACCAGCCCTCCACTGTCTTGAGAATCTCAAACTCCATTTATTGCATTTCATCCCAATGTCTAAATTGACATTTCTCTTTGATGAGCAGCTGTTTGTGTGTGTGTGTTTTTTTTCTAAACCTCTTTGCACAGTGACCTTGGATATGTTCAAAGGCTGTAATCATTGTTGTCATTCTTCTTCTGTGCCATGTTTATCCACCTCACAGGAATGATCTGGGCTGAATGCAAGGAAATCTGGTCTCAAGGCCCTCGAGAATATCTGCTGGAACCTTGGAACCTGCTGGACTTCGGAATGCTGGCCATATTTGTGACCTCATTCATAGCGCGATTCATGGCCTTCTGGCATGCGTACGCCGCTCAAAGCTACGTGGACGAGCGATACACGGACCTCTCGAACATAACATTGCCCTTCGAGATTGAGTATTACCGCCTGGGTAAGTTTGACCACACTGAGGAACAGTGCACAAAAACATTTGACACCCGCTGCACTCCTGCTGTGACACACCTGTTTCAGTTCATTAGAGGCAATGAATTAGCTGAGAAATTGAATCTGGGCCCTGAAAGTGGATTTGAGAGCCATTGCACAAGAGCAGGAGGAAGAAAACTGCAGTGTTGTGGCCCAATGGGACTGGAGATTAAAGGTCATAATCAAGCAGAGTTACACAAGAGCAACCATGAAAAGGAAAAATAATAGGTGTACTTTAAAAAAAAAATGTGTGTATATATAGGCAAAAACAGGTAAGTCAAAATACAGAACATCAGTCAAAAACGGAAAACACAATACAGGAAAACCGGAAAACACAATACAGGAAATAAACACTCAGTAGCCCGGGCTTTATACTAAAGCTAATGAGAGGTCAACAGGTGTTACAGATCAGTATTCAGGAGAGAGAGAGATCCGTGATTGGAGGTTGCTGGAGGGTCTCTAGAAGATTCTGGGAGTCCCAGGAAACCTCTGAGCCATAGGGATGCATTAGGCTATATATATATATATATATATAAAAGATAGATAGAGCCCTGCGATGGACTGCCGACCTGTATCCTGCCTTCCGCCCAATGACAGCTGGGATAGGCTCCAGCACCCCACCGCGACCCAGAAGGATAAGCGGTTTAGATGATGGATGGATGGATAGATAGATAGATTGATGGATGAAGGTCATTTTTTGCCCCCTTTCACCCTGTTCTTCAACGGTCGGGAACCTCACGGGACCACACAGCAGGTATTATTCTCACCACTGCAGTGACACTGACGTGGTGGAGGCGTGTTAGTGTGTGTTGTCCAAAAGGTGTTCAGTGGGGTTGAGGTCAGGGCTCTGTGCAGACCACTGGAAAAAAGCTCACTCATCAAAGCTCACTTTGTCCACTGGGGCTCAGTCATGCTGGAACAGGAAAGAGCCTTTTCTAACCTGTTGCCACAAAGTTGGAAGCATGTAATTGTGTAAAATGACTTTGTGTGCTGTAACATTAACATCACCCTTTACTAAAACTAAGGGGTTTTAGTAAAATCCTGAAAAACAGCCCCAGTCCATTATCCCTCCTCCACCAAACTTTGCTGCTGGCACTGTGCTTTCCGGTAAGTAGCATTCTCCTGGCACCTGCCAAACCCAGATTTATCCATTAAATCACTAGATAGTGATATTGATATCTCGGCCATGGAAACCCATTTCCTGAAGCTCCGGACGCACAGTTCTTGTACTGATCATGCTTGTAGTTGGGAACTCTGTAGTGAGTGATAAAACAGAGAATAAGAGATTTTTTAGAGATTTGGCAGCCCAGCTCTGTGAGTTTTGTGGTCTACCGCTTCGTGGCTTATCTGTTGTTGCTCCTGAACCTTCACATTTCACAATTATCACACTTATAGTTGACTGGGGCAGCTCTAACAGGGCATAAATTTCACAAACCGACTTGTGGCGCATCATGGAGCTCTTCAGTACGACCCATTCTACTGCCAGTGTTTGTCTATGGAGATAGCAAAGATATGTGTGTTGATTTTATATACCTGCAACCAATGGGTGTGGCTGATGCGCCTCAATTCAGTGATTAGGAGGAGTGTATATACTTTTGGTCATGTAATGTATATGTCAGTATATTCCCCATACTACGTTACAACATTTAATCATAAATTATGAGAAATAATATATGAGAAATCAATGTAATGGCTTCAGCTGAACTTCATATATATATATATATATATATTATATGTATCCTCTCTTGCTTCACTTGATCCTCTGCACTGATCACATTTGACTTACCAGAGTCTTGTTTGTCATTTAGCACGTGTCTACTGGGTGCCTTCTGACCCCCAGCTGATTTCAGAGGGTCTCTATGCCATTGCTGTGGTGCTGAGCTTCTCCCGGATTGCATACATCCTGCCAGCCAATGAAAGTTTTGGCCCATTGCAGATTTCCCTGGGCAGGACTGTTAAAGACATATTCAAGTTCATGGTGATCTTCATCATGGTGTTCGTGGCCTTCATGATCGGCATGTTCAACCTCTATTCCTACTATCTTGGAGCGAAGCAGAACAATGCCTTCACAACGTAAGTAGGCAGAGGAATTTTCTTTATTTAGCAGTCAGATTATCCTATTTATCATCACTGAAATGTTCATGTATTTAACTAATCATTAAAATAACTGATATGACAGTCATAAGTTTACATACCCTTGTATCATGGGTCTTCAGTTGTCCATGTTTAATCTACAACCGCCAAATAATGTTCATGTGTACCAGCTTTAGCTTAGTGCTAACGTACAGGTGCTGTGGGATTAATATCACTGTTAGTCAGAGATTAACATCATCATAAAGGTAATCTTTGCGTTTTGTTTCTCAATTTTTTTATAAACACACAAAAAAGTTGGGACAATAGGTGAAATGTAAATACACACACACACACACACATTTTCTAAACCGCTTATCCTTCTGGGTCACATGGGGGGGGGGCGGGGGTTGCTGGAGCCTATCCCAGCTGTTAGGATAGAAATAATTGAGTTCTCTGGGCCAAAAAAGACAAGGAACATCCATATTGTTACTAGCATAAAAGCCAGTGTCTGTCAAAATGATGTCAAGCAGTGGAAAACATGCTCCTGTCCCCAAGATTTTTGGAACGTGTTGCACACATGAAATTTGGAATAAGCTTCTTTTTACATCAAACAATAAAGTTCACAAGGTAAAACATCAACTATTGTGTTTGTAATACAGGTTAAACAGAGTTTACTACTCCTTTCTGTTATTATTAGCATTTACATACTTTTTTGTAAGTCTGTTTGTCATATTTACATTTTAAACTAAAGGCCTGGCACTAATAGTCATGATTCAGCACTGATATACGGGTGCCAACTGGAGGCTCCTTTACATCTAAACTGAACTATAACCAGTTTCTATGGATAAACATGATAATCTACCTGGGTCATTCTACACAAACGTCCATTTATGTAGCATTTACCAATATATTACACGTAAAAAACGTTAGGGTTACAATTTATTTAGATTTTAAAATAAAACAAGTTATTTTAACAATTACACCTTCTTCAGCCTCAATTTAGCAATATTGTTTTTTAAATCAATTATCTAGAATTCCAGTCACCACAGAAGAGCTCGTCCTCACAGTCATGTGTAAAGGCTGAGGTCATGTTTTTCTGCAATTTTAACTACAATAATCTATACATGACTATGAAATATATGATTTAAATGACAAAGAAAACAAATACCAAATAAATATTATAAAATATATAATGAAAGTTAGCTCATGATTTCATATGAAGCTTTTAGCTGAAGTCACTGGTGTGACCGACTTTATTCTGAGGTAACTGTGAAAAAATGGAACACAAATGGATTAAATTCCATATTTTAGTGGATATTCCATGATTGACAACATGTGGTTTGATGCTCTGTAGCAGCCGTTTAGTAAAATGCATTCTTCATTAAAAATGTCTCTGGTGTTTCCTTTATTATGTGTAACACCAATGAGGATCAGTAACACCAGTGACTCCTATGGAGAGACAGAAAAGTGGACATTTCTGTAGAATGACACCTATATATATATATATATATATATATATATATATATATATACATATATATATATATGTATATATATATATGTGTGTGTGTGTGTGTGTGTGTGTGTGTGTGTGTGTTTGTTTACGTATGCATAGAAATAGTGAAAAAGTTGACATCGAATAAAATTGCCCAAACAAAAAGCATGTACTGAAAATCGTTTGGTCTAAAGGTGGTTTGGACAAATGAAGGGTTTGAGCGCTGATACAAGGAGATAAATGTGTGGGATTTCTTGTTATTCTCGAGACAGTACTTTTGTCAGTTGTTCCTTAGGTTTTGCCAAAAAATAGTAAGACATGTTAAGCTATTGCAAACTAACAATTAAAACATGCTCAATTATTAAACACATTTTGAAAAGGTAGTTGTCCCCAAACCTTTGACAGGTAATGTACATGTTTGTTTCAACCCCTTAAACACCTATCAAATGATGACTGAAGGCTGAGGAAGACACTCAGCCAGTTGCTGGTATTTTCAAGTACCAAGACTTTGATGAATGTTTTCAGACATTTCCCTGGTGATTTCCTAGCATGGTCATGCCTTAGTTTGTCACACAGACGCACACATCAGAAAGTCATTGGCAGTGAGACACAAAGACATACTGCCAGTGGGCGTCTGGCAAATTGAATGACTCACAATGAGTGGACTGGAGACACGAGACTGGATATGTAATGGCACAGTAGACAGAAGTTTACAAAAGTTTTACAGATACATTTTTGGCATTTTAACGTCCTGCAAATCCTCATTAACCATTTCAGATAATCGAGTGACTCTGCTGTTGTAAAATCCCTGATAGTGACTTTAAAACACAGGCTGTGGTACGTCTGCATGCAGCTTTAATGATGGATAAAGGTCCCACATTCCAAGGTGTTTTATTAATAACTAGAATCTTATTCCTTGAGAGAGATAAGCAGCAGAATCCTGTTTAGGTGTCCTGTGAAGTGACCTGTTTACTTTTGTTTGACCTTCTTCAAGCTAGCAAGCACAGTTAATGACCCAAGTGTTTGGTTTTATAGGGTTTACTCTTTTGAAGGCACACGCAATATATGACTCTTGGTTTTCTCTCGCCAGTGTCGAAGAGAGCTTTAAAACGTTATTCTGGGCTATTTTTGGACTTTCTGAGGTCAAATCTGTGGTCATTAACAACGGGCACAAGTTCATCGAAAACATTGGCTACGTCCTGTATGGAGTGTACAACGTTACCATGGTGATTGTCCTCCTCAACATGCTCATTGCTATGATCAACAGCTCGTTTCAGGAAATTGAGGTAATCAGGACTGTGCACACACACACACACACACACACACACACACACTTACACACTATCCAACTCATTAAATCCTTAAAACCCAGCAAGACTGAAGGTTCCTGGTAAACATCAGTCAGTAACTTATGATCCCTCTCAAGCAGTTCCACTACATTCCTAAAAATAAAGGTTCCTAATTCGTCACTGTCTTAAAGAAAGAAAAAAGTAAAAACATCTCTTCTCCATCTCCATCTTTTTGGCAATTTTTAGTTTTCTGCAAAATTTGAGCTCAGTAGCTGTCCTTTATATTGGCTGAGCAAAAAATTCATGATGATTGGACCAATAGAAATTGTCCAAAATTGCATTTAATAAAATCTCCTTACTTTCAATGTAAGTTAATGTAAAATAAAGAAAGTTTTGCCCTTCCTGTAAAGTCATCATTTAAGAGAGGGCTGTTTTTCTTTGGACAGTGACAAAATGTTTTTTGGCTACTTAATTTATGTATAATTCTTGAAAACACTGGTAAACGTTTATTATTAAAACAAAAATGTAAACATTTTAAACCATGTTGGCCTTTAAAAAGGTTTGGTCAGAGAACTTGTAGAGAGTAGAATTACCAGTCTGCAATGTCTTCCGGTTTTCTCAGACGCTAGAGGGCGCTCCCGAGCGAGTCCAAAATGAATGGGTTGATAGGGAGCATTTGAGCAAAATTCTAGTTTAGAAATGCTGAAACATTTTTAATATTAAAGAATACATTCATTTCCTGAACACAGAGCAGCATAAAACATTTTAACACCGCTGTTATATTTTTAAGAGCTTTTAAACTCGAGTTATAGGAGTTTAAAATGGCGCCTCATGTACGTTCATGACGTCTGTGAGCGCAAACAGCCAATGAGCTGCTCCGCTTACCAACCAATCAGCAGTCAATAGCAGTAATGCCAACGTTCTGCTGCCCAAAACCCGTTTAGAAAAAAGGAAACATACAGGTGAGATTTCTTTGCTTTTGTAGTGAAATCCATCCTTCTACTTTCTAAAGTTAAAGGAAAGTTCTGGGCGAGTGATTAGAGGCTATTTTAGGTTGAGCTCCATTCACTCCCATTCATTGAGGTCTCCCTCGCGGGCACCCTCTGCTGTTCAGCAGTCCTGTTTTTGATATAACGGGAGAAATAGGAAGTGGCCAGACTCCTCATAAACCGGCTCGGGTTTGGTAACACATTCTATGAAGCCTGCACTTATAAACCACTATAAATGCGCTTGTAACTCTTTGCAACTTGGTAGCAATGCATTGTGAGCATATTTATAAACTCCAAAAATGCTTCAGAAAGCTGTACTTATGATCTACAGCTAGGTTTTTTGTTACTTATCAGCATACCGTAGTACCACTAATGTCACCATTCATTACGATGCCTTTTAAATAAATAGATAATGAGCTGTGCATAATTATAATGCACTTACACCAATCAGGCATAACATTATGACCCCCTCCTTGTTTCTACGCTCATTGTCCATTTTATCAGCTCCACTTACTATATAGGTGCACTTTGTAGTTCTACAGTTACAGACTGTAGTCCATCTGTTTCTCTGCATACTTTGTTAGCCCCTTTTACCCTGTTATTCAGTGGTCATGACCCCCATGGACCCTCACAGAGCAGGTACTATTTGGGTGGTGGATCATTCTCAGCACTGCACACATTGCAGACCACATCTCTAACCTAGTCCTCCGTTTTGGCTGGCAGGATGATGCAGATGTGGAGTGGAAGTTTGCCAGAGCAAAGCTATGGTTCTCATACTTCGAGGAAGGTGGGACTTTGCCTGTGCCTTTTAACCTCGTTCCCAGCCCCAAGTCTGTGGTCAGCCTGGCCGTGAAGATCAAGCAGGCCCTTCTGATGCCTCTGCACGGACACAAGGATGGAGGAAAGGAGGACACCGAGCTCAATGAAGTGAGACAGAGGCAAACCAGACTGAGCCTGGGCTTTAAAACCAGAAGAATTGTTTGAATATTTCTCTGTTATAGAGAAATTATCAAGTCAGAATAATTCACAGCAGGGGTAACAGGAACCTGCAGAGCCCCGGAGGGGACGGAGATTAAAAAAACAAAATTGTTAATTTAAGTGAACGTTTTGCACGTTTTCTTTTATTCATGGTCACAATTTCTTAAATCATTCCCCCGTTTTCTTTTAATAGTGTGCATGTTTTCTTTACTTCGTGTGTATGTTTTTTTTTAATTCACAATCACGATTTTCCAATTCGATCTCGTTTTCTTTTAATCAAGATCTTGTTTTATTTTTAATTGAACGCACATTGTTTTTTTTGTTTTTTTTATTCGTGCGCAAAATAAATGTAGTAGCTACAGGCTCTGTTATTTGTCCTGTGCAGAAGTAACTAACAGCTCTCTGAGACTGTCTGACGGGTTTTGATATGTTAGATTGATAAGATAATGGACAGAGATGCTCATCAGGTCTGGGGGGTTATGAGGAAACTGCAGCTCCTTTTCACAGCAAACGGCCCACAGACTCATCAGTGCAGCTGCAGTTTGGTGGAGAAATGAAGAAAGACAATAAACTACAACCACAATCTTCACTAAACTGCACTTTCTAATGATTATTTAGCGGAGATATAGATGCAGCGCAGCCGCTTAGCCCTGTTTCTGCTCCTAGGGTTAGGGTTAGCTACGGTGTTAGAGATCATCACACAATTACAGGAAGAAACGATCAGTGTCAACGTTTCAACAAACTCAAATTAAACACACACAGGTTAGATGTAGATATACACTGACCAGACATAACATTATGACCACCTCCTTGTTTCGACGCTCAGTGAGTCATAATGTTATGCATGATCGGTGTATTAATGTGAGGATGTTGAAATGCTGATCATTTCTTCCTGTGATTGTGTGATGGTCTCTAACACTGACGCAGGAGCAGAAACATTGAGGGCCGTTCGCTGTGAAGAGGAACTGCAGTTTCCTCATAACCCCCCAAATCAAAATCAGACCTAATGAGCGTCTCTGTCCATTATCTCATCAATCTAACACATCAAAACAGTGTCAGGGAGCTGTTAGCAGCCTGTATCTACTACATTTATGTTGTTTGTGCACAAATCAAAAAAACTAACAATGTGCGTTTAGTTAAAAATAAAACATGACCATGATTAAAAGAAAAGGAGAGAACGATTTAAGAAATTGTGACCATATATAAAAGAAAACATGCATATGAACTGCAAAATGTGCACTTGAATTAATGATTTTTTTTTACCCACATCCCCTCTGGGGCTCCGTGGGAACCAGACGTCTGAAACACTCATACATTTCCACACATCTTTTGTTTTTGACCTAATACATTTTTTAAAATACATTCTTCCTAGAACCTTTACATTACTTTAAAAAGGTTCAACACACTCACACTTATTACTTATACAAATGTCTCTCTAAAGCACAAACCATCCACTGAAACGTTCTTTAGGGAACCAAAAGTGGTCTGTCTATGGCAGCAGCCCTTTCTGGCGCCTCCATTTCCCCAAAGAAAATGTATTTTTTCAGTTTTACCACAATTTTACTGTTATCAGCAATATCAATTTGGATAGTAAATGAATGCCTATATTTGCATTTAGACACCATGACCCCTGGTTCTCATCACCACTGTGGGCCGAGAAAAAAACACAACAACATTGAACCACTCTGGACTGGGTTTCCCAGTGAGCATCACAGTGAACACTCTCTCTACCAGTTAAGATCATCTTAGCACTAAATTGCTTCTGAGAAACTGTGCTCTGAATAACTTTGATTACATCTTAATGATTCAGTTGTGCAGAAATATTGAACTTGAACCAGCCTTGTGACCAGAAGGTCTCCGGTTCAATCCCCTGATCTGGCAGTATGTGACTGAAGTGCCCTTGAGCAAGACACCTAACCCCCAACCGCTCCCTTGGCGCTGAGGATAGGGCTGCCCACTGCTCTGGGCAAGTGTGCTCACTGCCCCCTAGTGTGTGTGTTCACTAGTGTGTATGTGGTGTTTCACTGCACGGATGGGTTTAAATGCAGAAGTGAAATTTACCCGTTGTGGGACTAATAAGGGTCACTTAATCTTAATCTTAATAGAGGTTTATGTAATACGAGTCAACTGTATTAAACTCCCATGCACAAGCTAACTGGATGAGACTAAAGATGACTTCCTATAAGTTTTCCATTCTGCCTTTAATCCTTAATTTGTCTCATTACAAAGAAAAAAACGACAGCAAATACACTCAGGGCTATTCTCGAGCAGCAGATCAGCATAAACTGAATGCCAAGTGTTTATAGGCTTGTAACTTCACTATTCCGCCAGACAAACGAGACATAGGAGTTTACCGTTCGCTCTGGCCAAATCCGGAGGTGAATTTCCCATTGTGGGACTAATAAGGGTCACTTAACTTTTTCTCCCTGCTTTTATTTTTCTACATCATTTGAACAGATGAATGACCCAATAGAAATGCTCAAAAATGACTTGGAATGAAATCACTTTACATTAACAACCACTAAAATTTAAGAACACCTCATTCACCCGTATATTCCTAATTTTTTTCTTAAAATGGTTCTTGAAAAAGGTCCGAAGGAAAAGTCTACGTCAGATTCATGATGCAGTCTTAAAGCGCAGGACTGTTCACACCTTCGTGCTCTTGAGTGTGTAGATTCTGTTCTTATCTAAGAACAAATCTCAGATAAGAGAACATTGCTGAGTCAGAATCTTAGTCAAAACTGTGTAAGTGGGTTTTAGGAAGAAATTTCTTCTTAAGAACGGTTTGAGGGTCATTTTAACCTTCTACTGTAAAGTTACAGTTTTGGAGATACTTGGTATTTTTTTTGGACAGTGACGATATGTCAGACGTTTTAGCAGATGCTGCTGTAAGGTTGATATTCTAAAATCCAAAAATTAGTCCACCAGTCGCCGTGGCTCCTAAAGGGTACATAAGACTATACAATTGCTTTTAGACCTTGTTTGAGAATTTGTTCCACCCTCAAATCAGAAGCTGTGTACACTGTGACTCATCAGTGTAAGAAAGGACTCATATAATCACTTCTACCACTTAAACAAACAGAGCACTGGTCTGTGATCTCACATTGCCACTGACTGTGGGTAAATGGCGCCCCATAGTGGCTTGTTAATGTTATAACAAGGAAAGTCGCTGACAGCGGATTCATATTGATATACCTACAACATGTGTTGCTTTAATTTCAGATGGGCAAACAAAAAGGTTCAAATTACAGAGGATCACCCCGATCAAGTCGTTATCGGGTAAATATTCTTGATGAAAATATCCCTATTTAAACCAGGCCTTGTAAAATGCAGTCATTATTGCATAATGTAAACCTTTGACATTATTTGCGTCTGTTTCCTCAACAGAGGATCATGAAACGACTCATCAAAAGATACATCATCAAAGCACAGATGGACAAAGAGAGTGATGAAGTCAATGAAGGTATGGTGTGTTTTATGTTGTATTGGAATACATCCATAATGCTCTTTATGCTATACTTCTCTCCTTTCACCCAGTTTCAAGCCGAATTTCAAAAATAGCTGCCCATAAAATGTATATAATCAGTGGAACAGAGTCGCAGCTTTTTTTGTTTTATTTTTGTGTAACTTTTGCAGATGTAACCAGGCCTAGACTTATATATTCAGTTGATTTTAAAGGAGCTACATGTAAGATAAAAAAGTCTTTCCTTTAGATTCTTCTTGTAAGACCTGGGTTTCTAACAGTTTCTTTAAAGAGGTGGTTTGGCAAAAATCGAATGTAATGTTTTCCACGTACCGCAGATGTAATTTGAGTAATTTGAGTTCAAACTTTGCTTATTTGTAGCTGGAGTTAAGAGACTGACATTGCTAGTAAACACTAGTAGTCACCCAAATCTTTTCTTTAAATACATCCCCAAAAGTCCCCTTGACTCCACTCAAACCATGTCCAGGTCTTCACTGATGTCGCACAGACTTGATGTGTTTTAGGACACACAACGTCTCCATGTAGCTGAACGCTGTGGGCGCTCACTTTGCACAGCCAAATTCCGAATTTCCCTCACAGAATCCGACTCCCTATATACATTAAACTGTAATGTAATGGAAATGTAAATGGACACTAGATTAGATTCGTAATTTCTGTTGTTTCAAAAATTCAAGGTTAACAGTGTTTTATAGACAGAAACTACAAACACTGCAGATGTAATGTGTAGCATCCATAAGCCTACGTGACATGCATGCACACAAAGGGAAGAGGGAATCTGGCACAACACCCGTGTAGTTTAAAGCCCCGTCCCAAATGGCACATTAAGCCCTGTAGTCCTCTTCACAGTCCACAGTTTAAAGACCTAAACAACATGCACATCTGTAGAGCCGGAAAATTTTGAGGGTTAAGTTTAAACCTTTGCATTTGGGACAGTGTCTGTGATGTGCAAGCTCTTTATGTGTATCGTCATTGGTGTATCAGTCAATTTTAATAAAGTTTAATAGCACTAAAAGCTCACAGAAGGCTATTAAATTAAGTGGTTATGAAAACCCTGCCTGATATATCACAGTTTTCAGGTTAGATTTTGACATAAAATGTATTTAAAATGTATTTAATGTATTTAAAGTAGTACTTAAAGAATTTATTTTTTGGAATTGATCACCGACAACTATCTACATTGTATATCGCTGTTGTCGGAAGAAAACCTCATCCAACAAAAATCTCCATTTTTGTTGTTTTTGAGTTTTTGACATATTTTGAAAATACTTGTTGCTCTTTGCATTGTGTGTGAATTTGGTTCCATTGACTTACATTAAAAGGAAAGTAGGTTTTTCTCTCTCCTGTAAAGTTACCATTTTGGAGATACAAGGTTTTCTTCCGACAACAGGGATATAAAAAGTCAGAAGATACATGTGGGTGGTCAAATCTTTGAGCAAATAAAATTACTTTACTTGTGTTGTAGTGATCACAATTCCTGGATCCTATTTTCTCCAGCTTTAAAATTCTCCACTTTGAGTGGGTTGAGATGTTTTGAGGATGTATTTACAGAATAGATGTGGGTGACCTTTGACTATCTTTGACTATTAGTATATGTTAGCAATGTTAACCTCATAGTTTCGGTTTGAATCAAACAGGGTAAGAGGAAAACAATGTGTTTTTGATTTTTTGTGTATAGAGTTTTATTTGCCAAAACATTCCTCTAAGCCATTGGTCATCCTTTGGGCCACAGCCCCCCAGTGTACTGCAGTGGGACTGCTAGTGGTACCCTTTTTTAACCAGAAATATTATTTAAATATGACAAACTTTTTGTCCAAAATATGTAGGTCGACCTCATTCATGATAAAATGCTAGCTGTGTTTACATTATTAGTGCAAGACAAAGTACAATGTTTCTCTTTTTGTTCATCTGGAATTCATCAGTCATGGATAAATGGTTACAAACAGGGTAATTCCAAAAGAAATATCCTGAGGCTGGAGCACTTACAGGCATAACAGCCACCGTATACTGAGTACCAAGCCTTATCTCACCACCGCAAAAACAAACAAATGGGCAGAATATGTTCGTGACAAAGGCCTCGTTTGCTCCTCGTGAAATGGGTACATAATGACAGTGAATGGACTTTTCCAGAATGGAAATGAGAGGAGCAGAGTGTTTCACCACCTCATTACAGAGCTGGAACTTTGAGAGCTTTCGAAAACATTTCAGATGTTTGATACTTTTTACTTTTACTTTTTTGCTTTTGTACTTTTATTTCTTTACTTTTTATCAGTGTTTTTATTCTTTTATTAGTATTCTTTTTATTTATTTTATTATTGTCAGTTTATTGTTTTACATCCATTTCTTTTATTTCATTAATTTGTTTTTATTTATTTTATCCTTATCTGCTGTTACTTGATAAATTACTGTATTGTAATTTTAATAATTTATTGATTTAACAGTTTATTGGTACCTTCTTATTAAATTTTACTTTTTTTAAATTATTTAATCATAGTATTTGATTTATTTTTTTTCCTGTACAATTCTCAATCCCTGATTCCTGTATTACTCGGCTACATTGTAAATGAGGGTCTCCCTCAATGTGTTCCGAGTTTAAATAAAGGTTGATTGATTGATTGACTCAGTTTGGGCTCCGTTTGAGCTGATTTTGGAGATCCTAACACAGTCAGTGAGAAAGCAGAAGGCAAATGTCATCAGCGGAAGTTCACATATATCAGAGGGTGTGAATAAAATTGTCGCATTTCGGCCATTCGAAAAATCATGTTGTGCAAAATATCATTAGTAATATATGTGATCGAATGAAGTCAATGACATCCAAATATGCCACATAAATAGACTCTCACTCTGTGAATGAATGAGAACAGAAAACGAGTCACTACCACTCTGTGCTGTATGCTCAGGTCTTTATTTATATAAAGCTTTGATGCCAAATAAATTATGCCATAAATTGGAGGCTAAACAAATATGAACCTGAACTGAGCTAGACATTGGGGGAACTTAAATTTCCTCAGCATGTCATCTGGCAGCTGCCAAACATCAGCTAACTCATAAGGTGGCATAGAAAATGTTTTTTGCATTTATTACATTGTGTTAAATTATAAAATCAAGCAAAACTGACAGGCTGCAATGATTTTTGTATTATTTGTTTGCACGTTAAATGGTCTGATTGGATAAATCTTGTGGGCCCAAGAAGCTTTTATGGTCAGGTTTGTGGGCCACAAGTTAGAAAAGGTTGGGAAACTCAGTTCTAAGCTATCTAGGGATTCTTTTAAACCATGACATGACATTGAGAATGTGTGGAATGTGTGTTACACAGAATCTCTATAACAGTCACCAACAGTTTGCTTCTCTTCACAGGGGAACTGAAGGAAATAAAGCAGGACATCTCAAGTTTACGTTACGAGCTCTTGGAGGAGAAGTCTCATGAGACCGAGCAGTTTGCGGAGCTGATGAAGAGACTGGGGGAAGCACTGAGCAGGCAACAGAACCATTAGTCAGGCCCAGTCAGGGGGTCATGGCTGAATGCTGCAACTGGCAGGCCAGTTTGTGGGACTGAAACAGCAGAGGGTTTAGGAGTTGCACAGATTAGATAATCGGAAATGCTAAATCTTTGATAACAGGGACATGAGCTATTTTTATAGCTGTAAATAACTGCAGAGAATCATTTACAGAGTCACAGAAAGAAACCTCTATAACCTCAGTGTTTACGCTCTGTGGCTGTTCGAACCACTGAATTCATGAGTTTAAATTCAGGTTGATTGATTTCATTGAGTTGGGGTGAATAATTTTAGGTTTAATCACTTACAGGGGTGGAAAGAGTACTGAAAATTCCTACTTAAAGGGGAACTCCACTTTGTTCTAAAGAAACTTAGCCACAGAGTCAGAATTGTTCACAGTGGTGGTGATAGGAACCAGACGTCCACCTCTAAAAGCTCCCTCACAGAAAGTACGTGAGACATGTTTTACATACAAGTCTGAGACACTGTTTTACTTCAGACTCGAGGTAAAGGTTTGGCCTAAAAAGTATCATTTTAAAAACCATTCATGGCGTAACTGTACATATAAGGCATTGTGGGGCAAAATAAATCCCGTAACCTTTTCAGCTCCTTGGGACCACCGGTGGTTCCAAAACGCACTTCGTCATATTCTTCATAACTTTCATATTTCATAAGCTACATTCAAAAGGTGGGGGTCGTATGAGAGCTGTAACTGTCTTCTTTACAGTCAAATAGATGGGTTATGTCATTTTAAACCCTTATAATAAAAGAAGCTGAACTCACAATTTTTTTTTCTACTGAAAGTCGACCCATTTTTTCACAAATCTGGGCTATAATCTATAAACTGTTCAGTGATCTGCTCTGTAAAAATTATTTTTATAAAAAAATACAGAGCGTCTAAGATTTTTGGCTTTCAGCAGTAAATTGTGAGCATATAGCAATATGTGTAGGATCATAAAACACGTCCTGTTAATCTGAGGTGAGCTTTTACAAAAAATAAATAAATAAAATAAAAATGTACATTTATTTCATGCAGTTACTGAATAATTTGCCTTACAATTTGGTCATGTAAATTCAGATGGACAAACCAAAATATACCCTGTAGAATAAGAGGTTAAGAAAATATTTTTCCAGATTTATCCCTATTTTACCATCATCAACATTACATTAAAACCTCTGAAGACGAGTAAGTTCACTGGTTATGGCTATATTCATGTTGTAGACAACACAACCACTGGTTCATATCACCACCACTGTAAAGACACCTAATCAGCAAGTTTCTCTTGAATCATTTCCCATCAAATCGCTCTGAATGACAGTTTACATCTTAACGACTTAAATATGTAGAGATTTTAATTCCTCTTTATATAAAAAGACTGTGTTTACTTGAGTACAAGTAAAGTATTAATAAAGGGAATTACTTAAGTAAAAATAAATAAGTAGTTTATTGTAAAACTACTTGAGAATTTAATTACTTTTCTGTATATGTGCAAACAAAAGTCAATGAAACTAGAAAAAAGGGGAAAAAATTGAGAGACTGAATAGTCTGAACTGTGTAAGCAAAAGATTTGCATAAATCTACATGCATTTCCTGATTAGGTGATTATATACCCAAAGTTTATCTGTTTCCAATAAAGTAATAATAAAATAAAAAATAATCCTGAGATAATAGCAGAACCCTTTTTGGTGCTATATAGAACCGTTTTCAGAAATGTTTTGTATAGAACCATATGAAACACATTCTCCATCAGTCTGAAGAACCATGCAAAGAACCCTTTAATCATGCAAATGGTTCTTTAATTGTTCATGGTTCTATATAGAACCAAAAAAGAACCCTTGCAGAACCATCTTTTTTCAAGAGTGTACAGAAACGAGAGTAAGCATAATTTGGTACTTTCTACTTCTGCACTTAACTTACCAGCTATGTACAACACTTCACACTTGAAATACAACTGCTAGAAAAACATACATTTTTTTCAGGTTTATACTGAAAATCATATCTTTGCTGAATCAGGTTCACATTCATTTATTTATTATTTATTATTTATCTTTGATTGTGTTGCCCTTATCATAAACCAGCCCTTAACATGTACCAACAGAGAGGAGCTCTGCACAGTGTGCTGCTGTATTTAAATGAGTATGTTTAGCTGCATCAGTGTATCAAATGTTTATCAGGGTCCACAACAAATGCTGAAATTGACCTTTACTTACGCTTCAGGACATGGAATTATGAAAATAAACTTCTATGCTGCAAACTCTGGACATGTAGTTGTCATCCAAGTGTCTTTCCAGAACAGAAAACATGTATTACCAACAGCTATATAGCTAAAAATTTGGATTTTTTTTCCCCAATTTTCTCCTCAATTTAGTCGTCTCTGATTACACCCACTAGTTAGGACTCCCCCAATTACACGATACTACCAGCGCTAGGAGGGCGAAGGCTAGCACAGGCTTCCTCCGAGACCTACGACGCTCACACAACGTCATTGGAAAGTACCAACCGTCAGTTCTGTTACGTCAACACTGACTAGCATTGCGTTGAGGGATGGGGGAAGAAGGGGGCCATTCTACCCACCCAGAGAGCGAGGCCAACTGTGCTCTCTTGGACTCCTGGCCACAGACAGCTGTAGCCCCAGATCTCTTAATTCTTCAAAATGTCTGCATAATTCAATCACTGAGATCTTTACACGTTTATTGTAGAGAAATTCACAGACTTAGAGGTCTTTAAGGTGGCGGTAATAGGAACCAGAGTCCGCAATGCATATACAGCCATTTTATTTACTATCCAAAATGACCAGGGAACCTAACATGTAGTCTGAGTTTTCATATGTAATGTTTCTAATGTTAAAATAGTGCTAAATCTGGCTATTTTACCTATCCTGTACCACTCTGCCATGAATGCCTGCAGTCAAAGCTGCAGACAGCTGCATTTCAAATACACTCACTGTGCAAGTTCAGCTCGAGTACATTGGGTGAAGTTCTTGTATGCAGGCCTTACAACATCCAAAATTATATCTGTTTTAAGTCTTTACATTAGGTACCTACACTAATTGGCCATCACCCTTTTACACTCTTTTACTGTCCTGTTGTGGCCCTACAGCAGAATTAGATTAGTAGGTAAAAATAAAATAATCCTCCTTTACAGTAAAATAAAGCTCTGCTGATCGTTCAACACAGTTTAACAGTAAATGGTCTTAAACTCTGGAGTTATTGTAGAACTGCTAATTCACCCTTTAACCCTGAAGACCTGCTGCTGCTCACCATAGCAATGCAGACAACAGTCTTGACTAGCAAGTAGCTAACGAAACGGCAAAGAGAGAGATTTAAGACGAGCAATAATTCTGAAAATTTGGAGACGAATGGACTGATTTGCATTTATAAATCACTCCAGCTGGTTTCCTGATACGTTCAATCTGCAATTCAAACACTAAAAAGTTGCGAAGCTGCAGTCAGCTTCTCGTTCAAATATGACCAGGGAACCTAACATGTAGTCTGAGTTTTTATATGTAACGTCGATAATGGTAAGTCCTTGGGTGCTCTTTTGCCTTAAATGCCTATCCTGTACCACTCTGCCATGAATGGATGTAAAAAATACATTATAGGCCATATCAAAACACTCATGAAACAATATTTGAGGTATTAGGCTTGTACATCAGAAACCTATTACTTATGTCAAATCCTAAACCCACTTGAATGTCCATGTACAGTTTGATCTGACCTTCCTGGTTTCTCACAATAAAAAACATGTATACTCGTGGGCTGGGGTCAAAGTTTAATGATTGCTTTCAAAGACACTGACTCATTTCACATCAAAGCTCCATTTCTGATACGCCCACTCAGCTCAAGTGCCTCATAGTTCTCGTACGCCGGCCTTGCAACATTCAAAATGAAATGTTTTATGATTTTACTTCACCAAGCTGACAGTTCATTAGGAACATTGTACCTACACTAGTTAGTCATCACCTACACCTACTATATACGGTGCTGTGCAAAAGTCAGAGACCACCCTTCATTTATTTCATTTTAAGTTAAACGTCTACTAACCAAGTTATTCATTTTTCATGTCAGGAGAAGAAAAACATATTTATCAGAAAATTACACAACAACTAAGCATAATGTGACATTTTTAGTACTAATTAAGTCCACTGTTTGCCTTTATTACAGCTTCCATTATTTTTGGGCGACTTGCTTTCGATTTTACAAAAAATCTTCAGGGTCTTTTTTCCACAGCTCCAAAGTTTAATCTTAGAAGTTGGTTGCATTGGTTGCATTTTATGTGTTTCATGATCCGACTAACTTAAACACATTCAATGATATTGGGGTCTGGACACTGGGGTGGCCAGTCCATTGTTCTGAGAACACCAGCAGCTTCTTTGTCTGGTTTCCACTTTTTTTGTGTGTCTAACATCCTTTCAGACTCAGAGCATCGAGTTGTCTTCTTTCAATGTGAGGATGGACGGAAACACCTGTGCTTTTTTTCCAGATCTGAAACAGGAGTACAGTTTGATTGTCGCCCATCTCTCAAAGATGAAAGCACTGTTTTATCTGTGGTGACAGTTTTGATGGTCTAGCTCTACCAGCTCTTGTATGGTTGTTAGGACTGTCTTATATGTCGTCTCCTCAGGAATATCTCCTTAAAAATAAATAACTTGGCAACTACTTCAACAAGTTCAAATGTGTCAACTATACCTGCTTCATCATGTAAAGCAATGGTTTTCAAACTGGTCCTCAGGGACCCTCAGACAGGCCACATTTTTGCTCCAACCCAACTCACACCACGTAAAGCAAAAATGTGGACCGTCTGGGGGTCCCTGAGAACTGCCACTGCTGCAAAGCACCATAGCACCATGCCTGTACCATTTCCTGTAGACCTATGAAGTTGTGTCGTCAGTGTAGTGGGCACTGAACTGACATCATTAGATTGGCAACTTCATCAAAATACCCCACGCAAACCACCAAGCTTTGTCAAATGTGATTAGAGCTCTGGCAGTAGTAGCCTATATTTGATTTTTGGTAAATAATAGTGTCTAATAGTAGATTTTCAAGTCACGTCATTTCAGTGAACAGGAGTGTTAGCCTGCTGGTAGCACAAATGTAACTTCAAATTTCAACCCCTTATTGACCTCATATTTCAGAAGATCCGGAGGGAAAAATGTGCACAGGAAACATTTATTAGGTTGGAAACATTTTGGTTTCCTACAGGGAATGAGGTGCAATGAGGTCTCGACACTAAAAAAAATAAATAAATAAATAAATAAATAAAATCTCTGGTTATTATGAAAGGGATTCCCATTCCCACATGACACATGATAAGCCTTCCCTACCTCTTAAACAAGGGAACTGAGAATCCCATTCCCATATGACCCCTTCACATCTGTAACCACTATCTTTAAACACAGCTGAGAATGAGTAATACTTCCGGAAATGCTTACTAGACACTTTCACATGCTTATTTATGCCCTCGTGGGGTTTCTTTGGTTCCGAGCACTGATCTCACGGAGTTGACTTTTTTTGTTAAAAGTAGTTTTGAAAATAGATCCTCTGAGTTATCAAACCACAGTACGGTATACTGTACCATCAACACACACATCAGTGGATGATTGCAGTGATGTCAGCTCTTTTCAATACAGCCTGATTTCTTTGCTCAGACACAGTTGATTTACAACTATAACAAGCCTTTAATACTGACCCATCAGACCCCACCGTGCATCAGTCCATTTCAGATGAGCCTGAGTTCAGAGAAGTCGGCGGCGTTTCTGGACGCTCTTGTTATATGACAATGAGGGGATCGAAGGTCACGGGCAATAAGTTGTGGTTTTCTCCGGATATTACTCCAGATTCCCTGATGCTTTTTTGGCAAAGCGGCGAAGCCTCAACCATCCTTGCTCACAAAGGACCAAGCCTTTCCTGGATATTTGTTTTATTCCCGAGGGTGATTGCATCACATGTTAAAGATGATGATTTATTTTTAGCATTTCACAATGCTTATATTGTTAAATTGCATCTGTCTCAATGTTTTTGGAACATGCTGCCGGCATCAGTTTCAGAATGAGCATATATTAAATAAGTTGATATAAATAAAACATTAAATATCTTGTGTTTGTATTGTTTTCATTCAAATACAGATGGAAGTAGATTTACAAATCGCTGCTTTCTGGTAGAATTTAAGCACCAAAGCAACACTGAGTGTGGACAGCAGCAATGGAGCACTGGGTAGATCACTACGAGTACAGAACTTTCTGATAGACATTCAGCTGTAGGAGGCAGATGTACAAAAAATGACAAGTGATAAGACAACAAAAATGTATTAAGTGACAAATGAGGCAGAAAAAATCCAAAAGATATACAGTGGTGTGTAGAAGTGTTTGCCCCCTTCCTGATTTCTTATTCTTTTACATGTTTGTCACGCTTAAATGTTTCAGATCACCAAACAAATTTAAATATTAGACAAAGATAACACAAGTAAACACAAAATGCAGTTTATAAATGAAGGTCTTTATTATTAAGGGAAAAAAGAAATCTACAGGGCCCTGTGTGAAAAAGTGATTGCCTGACAAAGTGAAGTAGACCAAACGATCCTCAAAAGCTAGACATCATGCTGCGATCCAAAGAAATTAAGGAACAAATGAGAAACAAAGTGATTGAGATCTATCAGTCTGGAAAAGGTTATAAAGCCATTTCTAAAGCTTTGGGACTCCAGAGAACCACAGTGAGAGCCATTATCCACAAATGGCAAAAACATGGAACAGTGCTGAACCTTCCCAGGAGTGGCCGGCCGACCAAAATTACCCCAAGAGCACAGCGACGACTCATCCAAGAGGGCACAAAAGACCCACAAGAACATCCAAAGAACTGCAGGCCTCACTTGCCTCAGTTAAGGTCAGTGTTCATGACTCCACCATAAGAAAGAGACTGGGCAAAAATGGTTCCAAGATGAAAACCACTGCTGAGCAAAAATAACATAAAGGCTCATCTCAGTTTTGCCAAGAAAAAATCTTGATGATCCCCAAGACTTTTGGGAGAATACTCTGTGGACTGACGAGACAAAAGTTGAACTTTTTGGAAGGTGCATGTCCCATTACATCTGGCGTAGAAGTAACTCAGCATTTCAGAAAAGGAGCATCATACAAACAGTAAAATATGGTGGTGGTAGTGTGATGGTCTGGGGCTGTTTTGCTGCTTCAGGACCTGGAAGACTTGCTGTGGTAAATGGAACCATGAATTCTGCTGTCTACCAAAAAATCCTGAAGGAGAATGTCCAGTCATCTGTTCGTGACCTCAAGCTGAAGCGCACTTGCATTCTGCAGCAGGACCATGATCCAAAACACACCAGCAAGTCCACCTCTGAATGGCTTAAGAAAAACAAAATGAAGACTTTGGAGTGGCCTAGTCAAAGTCCTGACCTGAATCTGATTGAGATGCTGTGGCATGACATTAAAAAGGTGGTTCATGCTCGGAAACCCTCCAATGTGGCTGAATTACAACAATTCTGCAAAGATGAGTGGCCAAAATTCCTCCACAGTGCTGTAAAAGACGCATTGCCAGTTATTGCAAATGCTTGATTGCAGTTGTTGCTGCTAAGGGTGGCCCAACCAGTTATTGTTTAGGGGGCAATCACTTTTTCACACAGGGACCCTGTAGGTTTGGATTTCTTTTTCCCTTAATAATAAAGATCTTCATTTATAAACTGCTTTTTTGTGTTTAATTTACTTTGTCTAATATGTAAATTTATTTGGTGATCTGAAACATTTAAGTGTGACAAACATGCAAAAGAATAAGAAATCAGGAAGGGGGCAAACACTTTTTCACACCACTATATATATATATATATATATATATATATATATATATATATATATATATATATATCAGTTTAAAATAAACCACTTTAGTTTTCAATTTACATATTTTTTATCATCATTTTTTATCAAAGAATATTTATTTCCTCCCTCCTACATAAACCACGCTGGTGATGAGCATGGTTTGTATTTTGTTAAACACTGTTTTCTATTCAGTTTTCTATTCACACGCATGTTTATTGACTCTATTTTTAATTCATGTGCTAATGCTTTTTAGCCTCAGTGTTCCAGTCTCACTAATCTAATGCAGGTGTTTCCTGTCTTAAAAATCACTTTGATACCGATTTATCACACTTTCGCCTTAAGTCTCTTTTATGTCATCCATCATAAAACAGTGTCCTGCTTTCTCTTCTTTTTCCTCTTTTCACACAATGCACATCGTATTCCACCTCTAGCTGGTGTTTCCTGAGGAATTTGACTTGTTATTTCTGGTGCAGGGTCTCTGTTATAACTCTTGATTTATTCAGGAAAGCTTTTAATCTCGCTGCAGTGATGTAATAGCATTAGTAGTGATGAGATAAAAGGTTAAGACTCATATCCTTTAAGGGAAATGAAGTCATTCGCAGAAAATATAAAAATAAAAAATCCACAAGAAATAAAAATTCTCTTACATTATGCCTGAATAGCACAGACTACTAGAGTGGTCATCAAAAATGATTTAATGAGTGGACACTGATGAGGTAATTAACTAGCCAAAATGTTTTTTGTATGTATAGAATAATATTTGATCAAGATGATGAAAATGCATAAATGCATGTAAAGTTGTAATTATGAACTGATTTAAATCTAAAAATCATTTTCCTTCTGTAAAGGCCCAGCCTGCGCTGCCGGCTGTTAGCAGAGGCAAGATGCCACAAGCACAGGGAACTCCAATTCCCAGAAGCCCTTGGGCTGATTAGGCCCAACATGGCACACCTGTGGACTCCTCTACTTAAGGCTGGGCAAAAAAGCAGCCCTTTGTCACACCTTTGTAGAGGGGTGACCAGTAGGGTTCTTAGCCCAGGTGGGTATTTAAACAAAAAGAAAAGGAAAGAGAGCTGGAAAAACAAGTGTTTGTTCCACAAAGAAAAAACAGGTGAAACATAAAGTCGACCTTCCTCTTGTCACAGAGGAAGGGTTTTTGTTTTCTGATTATCTTTTATTTCACGTTTCTAGTTCAGCCTTTGTTTGAGCACACCGCTTTCAGCGTCCCCTTTGTTTGCCTTTTTCCCGACGTTTTTTATTTCACATTCGTTGAGGTGTTTTTCCCGTTTGTGCCCGTGCTTCCCGGTGGCACAGCGGTAACTCTGTCAATCAGTACATCGGTGATTCGAGTCTGGCTCTGAGCTACCTCAACTCCAACATGTGCAACCACCAAATCATTCTCTACACTTGGGTCCGCCTCCCTGCCATTCCGTAACACCTTCTGAGTAATGTTTAAGTCTTTTTCACGTCTCATTCATTGTTTAACTCAAGCACTTTGTCTTCTGCCTCTCATGGCTAAATGTCAATCGAAAATTTCTGCCCACCTCAGTGGTGCAGTTAGTATGTAGGGCAACTTTACTCAGGGGCGGATTTAGTGATTCTGGGGTTCTAGGCAAAAGACAGGAACGGGACCCCCGGAAACATTTTTAAATGAGTGGGCTCCTGAGTGGAGCAAGTGTAATGCCAACTGACATAAACCTACATAAACATGTATAAAGGCTTATTCCAAAAGCAGTAGCTGTCAAGTTTTTTTTTTTTTTGTTAACTTCAGTGTCGGTTGTTGTAACACTTTCTGGGGTGAAATGACTGAATGTTACGACAGCTGACTTTGCAATGTATTTATGTAAAACATATAATGGTGATTGTTTCAGATCTTGACAAGTGAGGCTGGCGGCAAAACAAAGATGTTTTGGCACCAGTGCTGTAGGCAGAAATAGATTTTTTATGTAGGCCGGTGAAAAAGTGGATGGGCGAGTCAGTTCCCAATTGTGCTAATGGCTCATACTGTCTTCACATTAGGCTATAGCCAGTTCCACAGTCATCACCCTGTCTACTTAAATGCTTCAGCCTTATGATAATACACCCACATCCTTGCAATCAACCAGAATGCCAGATGTACATAAACACAACAAACACTGTAGCTGTGACATCAGATCTGCGCCAGAAGTCTTTGTACATCACCTACATACTGATAAATACTTTAGTACTGCTGAACAATTGAGTAGTGCCTCAATAATCATTAACTAATGATAGTAATGATAAACAGTGTGCTAGTGTTGATCTTATTAAGTAGTTTATTAATGTGACAGTACGTGCTGAGCATTAAAAGACATTTTCTTGCAGTCTATGATAATGTTAGTCTTAATTAATACCTTATATCTCATTCACCAAAGAATAAACGATTAGGACAAACATAAGAATTAAACCATTATACTGAATGTTCTTCAACACTTCATTGTACTGCCTCCATATAAAAAGCATTGACAATAGAACAGGATGGTCTGGAGCAGCCACACATGGCCTAAGGTCACTATGTCCAATGTTAAGCCTAGGCCAGAGGGGTATGAAGCTCCCCAGCACTGAGCTGTGAAGCAGTGGAATCGCATTCTTTAGAATGATGGAGCTCAAACCTTTGGGATGAGTTGGAGGGGTGTTTGTGATCCAGAACTAATTATCCAGCATCAATACCTGATCTCACTAGTGCTCCTGCAGCTGAATGCAATCAAATCCTCACTGCAATATTCCAGCACTAAGTTAAAAGCCTTCCCCAAAGACTAAAGTTGTTGTCCCCAGGAGTTGTGTCACTGGTGTGACTGCAAAACAAAAAATCTCGTTTTGAAAAAAAAAATAAAAAATTACACCGATGACATCACCTGACTTCCTTTTACCTGTTTTCTGAGGATCAGTCAGTGGTGTTAGTCATTGGGCAACAGTATGGCGCAGTGGCCTCATAGCTAGAAGGGTCTGCGTTCGAATCCCCGGCCAGGTGACCAGCGTTCTTTCTGTGGGGGTTGTGCATGTTCTCCCAGTGTCTGTGTGCGTTTCTTCCCACAGTCCAGAGACATGCAGTCAGGCCGATTGGACACACTAAAGTGCCCCTAGATGTGAGTGTGATTGTGTATGTCTGTGTATCTGCCCTGTGATGGACTGGTGACCTGTCCAGGGTATTTCCTGCCTTCTGTCCATTGACTGCTGGGATAGGCTCCAGCTCCCCCCCATGACCCAGAAGGATAAGTGGTTTAGAAAGTGTCTCTGTGTGTTAAAGTAATTGTATTAATATTTCATTAATAGGAGCTACATGCAATCTTTTAGACTTGGTTCCAGTGCTAAACGCAAAAAGGTCAGCTCTGTAATGCTATGAGTGCAGGGAAGAGAATGACGGTGGGTAGTTTTCTCTTGTGACACTTTGACATTGCACTACTCTGTCAGGTTCCACATTTCTGCTGTCTTCCTTTTTACTCTCTCCTAAGATCCGTGTCAGTGGGTGGTGGGTTAATGGGAAGCTGACACATTTGTACATGTTATGTTTTGCTATGAAATGTAAAAATGTACCATTTAGCACCTTTCTAGAGGGTGAATCTAAATGGTATAGAGAACCAAAACTAGGTGTTAACTGTGTTTCTTTGATGTTTATTTAAATTGAGAGGATTTATGTCCATCAGGTTGGATAGTCAGTTTTGTAAGTGTTGTAAATGAATGTGTTTTTGTCTAATGTAGTTGCTCTACACACCCCTGTAATGGTTAATGCTATGCTCCGTTAAGTGAAAAGCTACTGAATGGGTCACAAGGTGGTTTTTTTCTGTTGCATGAGACCACTGGGTGGGGAACCTCTATGAATGTCTTATGAATTTTTGGGCCAAAAAGTAATCGCAAACTTCCTTTCTGACCTCCTTAAAAAGAAACTCATTGAAAATTTTGGCTTCCTGCCTCTTTGCCTCTGCTTAGTCACCTTCACATGCAGTAACAAAATCATTTACAGGACTGAATACAACTATATATTAAAAAGAATTGAGGTATGAATCAGCAAACATGTGAATGTAATGGTGGATGGCTCGCCAGACTGAGGACGTGAACCCAGGCTGTTATATTGCAGGGCCTACCAGGTGAGCCCCCACAGGTTTTAGGGACACAGGACTCAAGTGCCAAGCTTATGTACAGCAGATGGATGAGCTGAACTAAAGAACTTCAGCACCTGATGAGTCCAGGGATCGAACCCGGGCCCTATTGGTGCTGCGCGAGCGCTCTACTGCTAAAGCTGTCCGAATTTGTAAACCCACCCGTTTTTGTTAGGTGGGAAAAAGAACAAAGGACGCCAGGGGACTGGTTTTCTCGGAAGTCGAGAGAAAATGAAGTAACTGAAAAAAGACAAATGACTTCCCCAACAGAAACGGAACCAAAACAGAACAGAAAGAAGTGTTTTTTTTTTTTCTCCAAAGAGCAGAGAAGGAAATCTCGAGAGGAGGCTGGAGAAACTCAAAAAGTGAGGGGAGTGCAAAACTCTCAGCCCTCTTACCCAAATTACTGGCCATTTCTTTTGGCTCATGATGAGACAGAGACACAGCAATGTGTGTCTTCTTCTCTGCGCTTATAAAGCCCTCTGCCCAGGTGTAGGACGTTGGGCTTGATTGGACCTGGGAGGTGTGCGTCGTCTCCCTCTGGTGGCTTAGAGCGCCGCAGCCCTGGAACCAGCCCTTACACTGAAATGGATCTCTGCAGGATCAACTCAGAATTTTCACAAAGTAGTAGCTTATTTCCATTTGAGTGTCAGCACGTTCAGTCCCTCACCTACTGCCCACCTGCTAGAACCGATCCTCCTGCTCTCCAAGAGGATGTTTTGGTGGAAATGGTCCGTGATAAGCACTTTGGGAATTACAAAAAGAAACTGTCTGTGGGAGCCCCACTGTCACGCCAGGTTACAGCTGGCCTTTGAAAAGATATAGTTCTGTGTAAGAGCCAATCATTTTCATATTACAGCAGGATATATAGAGAGCACTTTTCCTATGACACGTAGAGGACTGAACGGTACTGCCCATGTGCTGAAAGGCAAGGCAGTCCTTTATTCACAAATACATTCAAAGTGGCATCTATTTCAAGTGGAACAGATGCTCCTCAGATATTAGGATAGAGAAAAATGAGATCAGGGAAATATTTGCAGATGTTACAGAGGATGTGGAAGAACAGGAACAGGATGAAGGGAACAGGATCCACCTGAAGATGTACAATTCTCTCGAATGGTGCAGTATATCATCAAAAACCAGAAACTTCCTGCAGTTCTCAGGTCCTACCTCTGATCGCTATCAGTTTGTTAATATAAAAGGTGAATCATCTGCCCTCGCAAAAGTAAAGTATGGTGTTCCACAAGGCTCTGTTTTAGGACCTGTATTATTCACATTATATATGCTACCACTGGGCACCATTATCAGTAAACACGGCATAAATTTCCACTGATATGCCGATGACACTCAGTTATATTTAGCAAGCGACCCAGTTGATAAAATTAAAGTTGGCAAGATTGAGGACTGTATAAAAGACATAAAGGACTGGATGTCGAGTAACTTTCTCCTTCTAAACTCAGATAAAACAGAGGTTCTGCTTCCTGGTCCAAAAGCAGCTAGAAACAGATTGTCTAACTGACACTTAAACTTAACAATAATATATATATATATATACACGCACACACACAAATTAATGTTGTCAATGGAAAGATTCGAGATGTTTGAATACACTTTTTATTGGTTAATCACTATGTTTACCTTCAATAATGGGAAGTGTTGATGTGTTGGAGGTCCGACTCCACCTTCCCTCAGGCTGCTGTCAGAGGCTTCTCCCCAGTGCTCTGAAGAGCGCTAGCAGGCCAGCCCCTCCTGTTTCAACTCCTGGTACAGCCTCTCCTGACTCTGGTCATTAGTGTGTTTATACCCCTTTGCCTCCATTGTTCTCTGGCCAGCACTGCTGTTCTCTGTTGCCCAGCTTTTGTGGTTTGTATATTATTCCCTTGTTTTACAGCTCATTTTTTTCTGTATCTTGTGTTTCATGTTTAGTGTTTAGTCTCATGTTTTCTATGGATTCTATTGAAAATAAGTCGGAGCTTGGCGGATTTGATTGGCAATAATACAGCGACAGCGCTCCAAGAAAACAAATCAAATTTCGTTATCATGAATAATGCGGCGTAATAAATACTTGTTACCCACTTAGGTAGGTCTGTGACACTGTGGCTGCGGCATAAGGGCGCTGTTTTTACATTTAATTTATATATTACATGAAAGGAGAAAAATGAAAAAAAAAATCCTTCTGAAACTACCGAGGTCCGGACTTCTGTGTCCTCATAGCTAGTTATGGCCATGCTTGTATCCTGTCTCCTCGTCTGCCTTGCAAGGCCCGTTGTACACTGTTTTAAAGACCCCCTTATCGCTCCCGAGTGGTACAACCGTCTAAGCCTTGGCCCTATCATCAGGAGATCGCGAGTTCGATTCCTGGTGATGCTACAGCCATCCGTAGCCGGGAGTCCGCGAGAGCACAATTGGCCTCACTCTCTCTGGGTGGGTGGGATGGCCCTTCCTTCTCCCCCCATCACTTAACGCGATGCTAGTCAGCGCAGGCGTCTGTTAGCTGACGTAACAGATCTGGCGGTTGGCGCTTTCCTCCGAGCGTGTTCAGCTGTCCGGTGACGTTGCGTGAGTGGCAGTTCGAAAAGAAGTGGTGGTTGGCTTCACAGGTCTCGGAGGAAGCCTGTGTTAGCCTTCGCCCTCCTAGTGTTGATAGTATTGTGTGATTGGGGGAGTCCTAACTAGTGGGTGGAATTGGAGACGACTAAATTGGGGAGATAATTGGGTAAAAATTAAAAAAAAAAAAAATCTCAAAAACATGGCTTTTGAATGGTTAACTCGTCTTGGATGGCTTATTATTATGACTATTTAGATTAGTATTTATGTCAATTATGTTACCACAGTTTTCCATTGACAGCACAGATTTTCTCCAGTTTATCCAAAAAAAGATACTAAAATATGTTAGAGAGGTTTACAACATGTCAATTGGAAATAGCTTAAAAAATAAGGGCTGTCAACTTCAGTAACTAAAGAGAGTTTTTTATATGGAGCTGGAGTGAGATTGCAGTGAGATTGTCACAACCCCCCACACCCCTCACACGCCCCACCTCTCCCGGGCCTGCGCAGTAGTGTACGCTGCCTTTTGTTTGCTTTTATTTCACGCACAGCCCACATCACACACAACTGCAGCCCGTTCTCGGAACTAATTACCTCCCACATATACTGCATATCTATGCTGTTTGTGGGGTCTCTGCTTGTCAGCGGTACTTTGAGCAGCAATCCATGGCGCATGTGGGCAAACGAGATTTAGTTAAGACAGCTCTTAAAGGCTCATCAAAGGACTGGGATAAGATTGTTCAGGAAGATGAGCGAGCAGATACAGCAGCCGCTCCTACTGTTCACTAAGTTTGATCCTCTTCCTGGAGGGAAGGCCTGCTTATCTACTCCTGCCCTGCTGCCTGTGGTCCCGTCTGCTCCTGCCCAGCAGCCTACAGCTGAAGGCCCAGCCACTTAAGTGACAGCTTCATACAGAGCTGCAGTTAAGGCGAATTCACACACACACACACACACACACACACATTGTCTAAGCTGCTTATACTTCTGGGTCACAGAATGCTGTAGGTTGAACTGTACCACCACTCTAGATCCCCTCCTGTGCTTGGCTCCCATTACATCACCGCAGATAACTCCAAAGTGGGCTTGATGGAATGCTCCAGGACAGTCCTGTGCCAAATCTTGGAGTCTAGGCGGTCTCCTGCACCTACGATGGTGGCAGTACTCCAGAGAGCACCACTGAGATGGTGGCAGGTGCCACAGTGCTGCCCAGTGCACTGGAGAGCAGCAGTAAGCCTGGGGCTTCCAATCCTCCTCCTATGCTGGCTTCTAGACCTGTTTCTCTGGTTCTGGGTTCCTGTCCTCTTCCAGTGCTGCTTCCCTGTTCCAGCTTTTCCAGCTCCACTCACTCCATTACACACTTGGGGGGGTTCTTATAGAACTTATAGTTCTATAAGATAAAATGTGTGTTACTACTGTGGTACTATATTTAATATTTCATAAGGAACAAATTGTGGGGCCAGATAAGATTTGACAGGAGGGACATTTGACAGTACTGCTTTTGAAAAAATAGCATACGACTAAAAAGCCAATTATAAATGCTTTGTGATTTTCAGTTATACTTTAATTACTATTATTATTATTATTATTATTATTTTTTAGCAGATATGTTTCTGACGTCATGTGAACATCATGCTTCCTCTTGCTGGTCCTGGATGCTTGTGAAATATCAGAGGATAAGTAGTACTGCTGAACATTACTGAGTGTGTGGGGGAATCGCAGTCATCACAATGTCACAATCAGAATTACAATCAAAACTCTGAGTATGTATCTCCGGGAGGATTAGGAGAGTCAAGACGTTTCCTATCAGTGGAAGAAGTTCAGTTCTGTGAGTCGCACAGTGTGTGGAATTTGTAAATCTGTAATCTTTTATAGAACTTTATACTATAAACTTCAAGTGTTATGTTAAAGTATTGAATATTATGTATTTTAAGTACTATTCACCTGCTTAAAACAAACTAAACAACATCAGTGACTGTTTTAAATCATATTTTCAGTTTTTTTTCTCTGCTGTTTTAAGCTGATACATCTGATGTATCTGCACTCGACTATCCAGGCAGCTTAAATAGGCTTAAAAATGCTGTCAGTGATGTATGCAGTTTGAGTGTTAGCTGGGTAAATTAAGATAAATTAAGCAACTCATTGCAGCTCTGCAGCTCATTCTCTGAATTAATCTCTTCCCACATTTAGACCTGTGTTTGTAGCATCTTTTTAAGGTATTTGTTTTGTTCTTTAGTTCTTTTTTTAGTTTTTTTTTTCCATGGTATTTAGCGTCATGTACCCGCCTACATGTTTATTGAGCTGGCATTCCTACGCTAAGGCTGACTCTCAGCAGCCCTACATTAAAACATTCTCACACATGCATCCTGCCTTACTTCTTACATTACAGAGCTTTTCAAATGAGACTGGAGTGAGATTTTGAATTTTGTGGGTTTAAAGAAGTGAGTCTTAACCTTCCTCTTAAATATGCCAAAATCTTCCACAGCCCTCATGTCATCAGTTCCAAAGATCAGGGCCAGAATGGGAGCAGGCCACCTTACCACTTTTATGCTGAATGCCAAGAACTGCCAGCATGTTCCTGTGGGCTGATCTGTGGGCTTTTGAGGGGACACACCTAATAACCATGTTACTAAGGTATTGTGGAGCGTGAAGACATTTAAAAATCAGTAAAAGAATCTTAAAATCGATTCTAAATGACCAATAACCAATGTAGCTGTTTGAGGACATTTGTGATATGACCCCACCTTTTCGTGCATGTCAGGATTATTGCTGCAGCGCTTTGCACCCTCTGCAGCTGGAAATAGAGCTCTTTGGGGGGTAAAGAGCCCAAGCACTCCAAAACGTAGTAGTTGAAATTTCAGCACCAATGCTTCCTGCTTAAAAAACAGTGCATAATTCCATGCTGGCCTCAGCTGGTCTGATACTGGTTCAGTTGGTCACCCAGCATGGTCCTGCTGGCTGACCAGCGCACCAGTTTAATGTTGATCCAACCCAGCTCTGCTAGAACAGCATAGACCAGTATGACTGGTCACCAGCAAAACCAGCCTATGTTGTGTTTTGGATGCTGGGTGATCAGCTAAACCAGCATCAGACCAGCTGAGACCAGCATGGAATTGTGTGCTGTTTTTTATCAGGAAGCACTGCTGTTGAAATTTCAACCCAAACCAAAATGATTCTGATGAAAAATCAATAATGGATCGATGTCACTCTGCTATCTGGGTTCTCACGTTGGCATATTTCAGTTTCTTTTATCTCATCCATCATTTTTTGCTTGCTGCTCTTTGTTTTCCTTTCTAAACATTACACCCTGTATTTTTTTTTATTATTTCTTACCTCAAACCGTAATTGATAGGCTTCAGGATCACATGGACGTGTCCACCTGTCAAAAAACACCTGTGTGCTCGTGGGATTTCAGCCAGAGTGGCAAAACGTGACAGACGAAGCAGATGAGCCCAGCTGAGCTTTGTGCATTGAACGTCATTGTGTAGAAAATGGTGAAGCGAAAAGTATGAGATTTTTCTCACAAAGTCTACGTCTCGGTCAGTCCGTAAAAGGTCATCTGCTCCAGTCCGAGCCCTGTAATAGCTTTAAGGAGTCTCTCTGAATTCAGACGAATGTCTGAATTATCTGTGACCAGAAAGGGATCTGACTCATGTCTCTCAGGGAGGCAAAGTATTTCACAGGGACAAAAGGCCAGTATTTGGTGGGCACCTTCCGAGCAACCTTTTTTTGGTTGTTCAGAAAAAGCTGCATAGTCTGAGGCTTGTGGTGTCCAAAACCTAAGACATAAACCTGAATGAAATATTTCTCTTAAGTATGAGAGCCAAAATTTTAATTAGGAACTAAAGAAGGAACCGTGTTGACTTATGCTAGCTGCATATAAGCTTAAGCTGAGGTTAGGGTTAGTCCTCTGGCCCTGTTTTGGCCCAGATATGGCCCATGTAAGGTGAGCGTATGGTAAATTTGTTTGGCCCAGGTTTGGTCCACAACACACCTGACATCTGGCCCGTATAAGGTGAATGTGAGGTTAAGTCTTTTGGTCCTGATTTGGTCCAGGCACGGCCCATGTAAGGTGAGCGTATGATAAATTTATTTGGCCCAAATATAACCATTCACTGAAGAGTCTATGGGTTCAAAATACCAGTAAAATAGACCAAAACTTATATATACCAGCAAGCTAATAACCTCTTCAACTCCTTGAGACCACCGGTGGTTCCAAAACATCATTCTTCATAACTTTCATATTTCATAAGCTACATTCTAAAGGTGGGGGTCGTATGAGAGCTGTAACTGTCTTCTTTCCAGTTAAATAGATGGGTGATGTAATTTTAAACCCTTATAATAAAAGAAGCTGAACTCAGTCGACCCATTTTCCCACAAATCTGGGCTATAAACTATAAACAGATGGCGTCTCTTCAGTGATCTGCTCTGTAAAAATTATCTTTATAAAATAATACAAAGAGCATCTAAGATTTTTGGCTTTCAGCAGTAAATTGTAAGCATGTAGCAATATGTGTATCATAAAACACATTTTCTGTTAATTTGAGGGGAGCTTTAAAAAAAAATTATTTCTTGCGGTTACTGAATAATTTGCCTTACAATTTGGTCATGTAAATTCAGATGGACAAACCAAAATATACCCTGGTCAATAAGAGGATAAACAGCCATTTCACAACCTCAGTATCTCTTTATCCTTCACAAAAAACACTTGAATGCACACAATAGGGTAGTGAGTTCCTCCTCGTGCAAAACTATTGCCTCACTTACACTTGAAAGCAGCATTATAATGTACTATATATACTTTGGTGCAAAAAAAAAAAAAGTCACATTTAAATTCTGTTGTAATGGCTGTAAAGTGTGACTGCAATTCTGCAATGAAACACTAGAGGCGTACTTGTAAGGAGCTGATAGTGTTGGTCTGAAAATGAGGGTCTGAAATTGCAGTACTGTGAGTCTGCAGTTGGATACTACTGGGATAACTAGCTGCATTAGCGTTAGCATCGCCCAGCAGGGTGCCCACAGAACTATTTTATTTTTGACGCCCTACTTGTGCGTCGAAGTATCGCTTGTTTTTGTTTGGTATCTGCTGGAAGCGCATGAAGTTTAGTCTTAAACTCCTGTAGAGTGTGGATTTGAGAGCTTTTCCTTTGCTCAAGGCTTAAATTCAGACTTCTTCAAGAGGAAAGTCGTGACAGAGAGCTTGTAGAGAGGAGAATTTCCACTCCGTAATGTCTTCTGGGTTTCTCAAACGCTAGAGGGTCCTGAGCGCTCCCGAGCGAGTCCAAAATGAATGGGTTAATACAGAGCATTTGAGCAAAATTCTAGTTTAAAAAATCTTAATCATTTTTATTGTAATAAAAAAAAATCATATCCTGAACACAGAACAGCATAAAACATTAACACTGCTGTTATATTTTTAAGAGCTTTTAAACTCGAGTTATAGGAGTTTAAAAAGGCGCCTCGTGTATATTCATGAAGTCAGTGAGCGCAAACTGCTAATGAGCTCCTCCGCTCGCCAACCAATCAGCACTCAGTAGCAGTAATGTCAGCGTTCTGCTGCCCAAAACCTGTTTGCTGTAGAAAAAGGAAACATACAGGTGAGTTTTCTTTGCTTTTTTAGTGAAATCTATCCTTCTGCTTTCTAAAGTTAAAGGAAAGTTCTGGGCGAGTGATTAGAAACTATTTTAACTTTTCGATTTTAGCCGTTTAGCTCCATTTACTCCCATTCGGGGAGGACTTGCTCGCCGGCGCCCTCTAGCATTTTGCAGCCATGTTTTTGATGTAATGGGGGAAATAGGAAGTGGCCAGACTCCTCATAAACCGGCTTTGGTTGTGACCCTGGGGCAAGGAGGGTGGAGTTGCGCAGCACTTTGAACTCTTCATATGTCTGAGGATTGAGCAGTGCTTGTGTTCGGTATCTATGTGCTGTGAGGAGTTCTTAGATGAGGTGTGCTGTAGTATATATGGATTAGTAATATGCTGAGCAGCTCTGGAGGTCCAGCATTAAGCTTTAGAATGTGTGGCAGTTACCAGGCGGTGTGAGCTGGACACATAGTGGGAATTCGGCTGTCTAGTGTCAGTTTGGGACTCCAGTATTAAGCCGGCTAACACTGCTGCTGTTACTGTGCTGAGACAACTGTACCTGTCATGACAGGGTAATAGATGATTATTAAGCTGGGTGCCCAATCCTTTAATGTATGTTGCAGCGCTATTAATGATAAAATCCCTAAATTTTGAGAGGTGGTACAGAACACCCATGCCCTTTAACTGCAGGCTGCATAGGCCTTTAGTAGACCTCCCAACTAGGCCATATTTTTGCTGCGACAAAGCTGTTTTCCCAGTTTGGCCAGTCTGTGCTGAGTTTATTCAGCAATTATTCTCTGCAGGTCTCTGTAAACATAGCTTTTACTGTACAAGAACCCTCGATCTCATGTTTGATTCTAAGAAGCGACACTGTCTTTATATTTCAATCCAAGATCAACATAAAATTCAATGAGCTGCTTCGTGTCTGAGCTTAAGCAAAGCACAGCTTTTGCAGTGCAAAATATTTGTGAGGAAATGCATATTTTTTGTGAGGGACCCGCAATGTCATTTGTTATTTTGTGTTTATACATTTATTTATCTTTCTTTTCTGTAGTCTGACTGCATGCAGCCAGTTTATAATGGGGTGTCGTTACTCTAAAGGTTTTTGGTTTATGTTCCCTTGAGCTCAGCATATAGTGAGTGCTTTGTTCTTAGGATGTGGTGTCTGATTTGCTTCTATTTGCTTTGTGCTTTGACAAGAAGCCTTAGCAACTTTAGAAGGTCCATTTTATTGAATGTATTTCATCTTCTAACGGAAGTTATTTTTAAATCAGTAAATATGAATTACCCATCAATGGTCTTGTTTAAGAGACCGGCTGTTTTGGTTGTTTAAGCCTTTGAGTACATAAAATCTTCCTGTTGCATCAGCTTCAATATGTTTCTGTATGAAATAAGAGCACTGAGTAACGACATGATGAGGTCCACAGCTGTTTGGTGTTTCACGCTGGAAACAGCAGAAGTGGCAGAGAAGCTGGGATTGGTGAGTGTGGTTTGTCTAGTGGAGAGTGAGGCTTTACTTTGCTGTGTTATTTATCACTGTTGACTGACTGCCTGTCTGAGATCTGTTGCTCAAGAAGTCTAGACCCCAGTTACCAAGAGATGACTACAACGACACTGTCTGCTCAAAGGTCAATTACTGGTTTGTTGATGATGAGCTAGCTCCTGTAAAGAGTCTGTCTTAGAAACAAAGCCTAATATTAGCTGGTATGCTAAAAGTTTATCTTTGCTGAACCGTCCAAGATGCTGTTCACCTAAAATGGGTATTAATGTAAAATATTGCTGTTTTTCTTGTTTGCTAATGAAAACTGAGATCTGTCCTTTCACAGATGTGATAGACTTTTAACATGCCAGCTAATATTAGGCTTTGTTTGAAACAATTAACAGATCTCACAGAAAAAAAACACAAAACTTCCCTGGATGACTGTAAAGGAAGGGGCTTGTAGACAGGCCACATGTGCAGAGTAGCAGTCCAGACCTCACAGGCAGGGGTCTCATTGTCAATTGTTGTAGTGGAACTTTACTTCCCTGAAAATTCCCCCCCATCCACCAAAACCAGTGAGCATTGACTGTTCACTGTGCTCCCTGATTGAAATTAGCATCACGTCTCCAGCTTGACTTGAGCAAAGCTTTAAAATGAAAGACATAAACTGTTCATAACCTCACCTGGAAAAAAGCATCAAAAGGTACATTTATTTACAAAACTGTATCACAGTTTTTCATTCATGATCAATTTTCCTTGAACTGAAACGTTTATAGCACCTCTGAAGCTACTTAGCTAACCAGTAGCATTGGTCCCTGATTTAACTGATATGCTTTGCAATTAATGTTGACCATTAACCACCTATAAAACACATCTTATTTAGTGTAATACCACAGTAGAGCATGCTGTATTTCAAAATGTTGACCTTCATTTCATGAACGAAATTATATAAAAGTGGGCTTGCTAACAGGATCATAGCTAACAGGCTAATTAGGCCCATTCAGAAATATTCAGTTACAGACAGTAAGTTAACTTTTTTACTGATATAATAACTGAATGTCTATTTAGTCATCCGTTGCATGATTTAGCTACAACTGCTATGAACACAGTTTTAGCTTAAAACTGTGACTGATACTCATGAAATACCTGTAATATTCATCCAAAAAATGACAGTATGCCGAAGGAATGTGGGAGGCGTGCAATGCTGCCATTGAAGAGGCTCTCAGGAAGCGCCGCACTCGTGGTAGGAGAGACATTATTGTAGATACATTGTTAGCCTAACACGTGCAGCAGTGTTGGGTATGTTATGCGTCCTGTGGGAAGCATCCTGTGACCACTGATGAAGGACTAGATGATGACCGACACAAACTGTGCAGCAGCAGATAAGCTATTGTCTCTGACTGTACATCCACAAGGTGGACTGACAAGGTAGGAGTGTCTGATAGAGTGGACAGTGAGTGGACACAGTGTTTAAAGACTCCAGCAGCACTGCTGTGTTTGATCCACTCAGACCAGCACAACACACATTAACACACCACCACGTCAGTGTTACTGCAGTGCTGCGAATGATCCACCACCCAAATAGTACCAGCTCTGTGAGGGTCCATGGGGGTCCTGACCACTGAAGAACAGGGTAAAAGGGGGCTAACAAAGTATGCAGAGAAACAGATGGACTACAGTCTGTAACTGTAGAACTACAAAATGCACCTATATAGTAAGTGGAGCTGACAAAATGGACAATGAGCGTAGAAACAAGGAGGTGGTCTTAATGTTATGCCTGATCGGCGTACATTAATTTGCCAGATTTTTATGCTGAAGTGAGCTAACATTATAAAACACTTCCAAAAAGAAAGCTCAGTATCATAAGCAGCAAACAGAACACAGATGATGCTCAGTCAGAGTTTTTAGAATGGCCTCGATTTATAATTAGCCTATTGCAGGGATTAAAGCAAATAATAATAATAATAATAATAAGGCCAAGTCATATTCCCCATCTACAATTTGTAAAACAAGTAACAGAAGAGGCCCCCACATTAGGGCGTGTACACAATGTCCGGCTTTTAAGATGTATTTGAAAAGCTTTTCTATTGCCAGTTTGTTTTTATGTCATTTCAATGCTGTTTTTAATCTACGAAATAAACCTGATGAGCCACTTATGTCAAAAAAAGACAAAAAAAAAAGGTGGTGGAGGAGGCAGCTGTAGCAGTTGCAGTGGCTCTGACTCCAGGAATCGAGGATGATGATGATGACAACGTGTAGGAGGAGGAGGAAGAGGAGGAGGCAGCTGTAGCAGGTGCAGTGGTTCTGACTCCAGGAGTCGAGGATGAGAATGATGATGATGATGATGATGTGTAGGAGGAGGAGGCAGCTGCAGCAAGTGCAGTGGCTCTGACTCCAGGAGTCGAGGATGAGAATGAGGAGGAAGAGGCAGCTGTAGCAGATGCAATGGCTCGCTTCAGGAGTGGAGGATAATGAGGAAGAGGAGGCTCTAAAAGGTGCAGTGACTCTGACTCCAGCAGTCGAGGATGAGAATGAGGAGGAGGAGGCAGCTCTAGCAGGTGCACAAGCCCTATAATGTCCCATAATGTTCTATAATGTTCCATTATGGTACATAACAGGGCTTGTGATAATAACAAATGCTGCAAAACCCACAGTGCACTAAAGGAATACAACCACAAATTAAATAACCAAAACAGTTCAACAGACATCTGTGAAGAGGCTGCAGTCATAACCGTACCAGAGGATGTCCGGTGATGTAATTGGTATGTGATTTGACTGGCTGATTCATACCGGGTAAAGGATCTGTGTAATCTCCCCAAATTACCTCAAATAGCCCGGATCATAGACAACACAACTTAAACAGTTGTGTTGTCTTTGATCCGGGCTATTTGTCTGGATTACGCAACAGGCACAAACATGATGTGCAGCTAAATGGCATATAGACTAGCATTAGGCTAGTCAAGTGGGTCCATTCAACACCAAATGCTGGCCATCAGGACAGAAATCGCATAACCTTGTGAGAGAAGCTTTTAAGATATTAATTTTTCTTCTTGTAATTCGGCCATCACCAAAGATAAGGTGTATTTCAGTAGTCTTCTCATGGACTTGAGGATTGAGGAATTGGGTCAGATCAAGCTTCATTTTATCAATTAGCCTTTTCTTCAGGTTACAAAAAAAGGGGAGGGGGTGCCGTTTTCGAATTATCCAGTTTTGTTATTACATTATTGTGATGTCGATTTGAATAGGACTACAATTAATGAGGGAGCGCAGAGTTTGGCAAAGTATAAAAGGTAATTTGCTCTGAATTATTACTTAGCGTAATTATGAACTAAAATTACAGATCTCATTTGTAATCACTCAAATTACAGCACCTCCCCAAGATACTACTAATGGTACTGTAATCATGCATTACAAGGCCATTTTCTTTGCATTAATGCTACCATTAAAGTTGGTATAGCTCCAGTGTTGGGGTAATTATTAAAAAAGTATTCCATTCCATTACTTCTCTCAAACTGTAATGGGATTACATTACTTATTACTTCCTGAAAAAAGTAATAAGCGAATCTGTGCCAAATTACCTCGCTACATCGGCAGATAATGTTGCTTGTTTCAAACATTATTTCTTGCAATGGGCAAAATTTGGCCAGCATAGTGAGAAAATTTCACTAATTACAAATACTTCAGTAAAAATGTCTCGAAATAAATTCTTACAATATTTCTACAACAATCTTAAAATGAGAATTATTAGATGTATTGACTAGATTTTGCTTTCTTTTATTTGCACTGTAGACCACTTAGTATTTAGAGCATTAACTAATTTAAAACTGTGCATCCAAGGGGTCCCTTTCCTGTCTTTTGCCTAGAGCCCGCTAAATATGCCCTAGTTGGATCCTTCTTCTATACTCTGTCACGGACAAGCCATGATTGAAGACATGATCTATAACTTTTCCCCGAATTTTGCTGTAAATTTTTAGTTTAGTTATGGTGTGAATGCCAAGGCCGCCTGTTTTAGAACCTCTGAAAGTCTGTCATTAAATAGGCCTGGAGTTTGGTTCATCAGTGCATCATTTGGTGTAACGTTGCACTTTAACGCTCCCAAATTTGTTACAAGTGTATAGAGAAAAGAAACAAGCAGGAAAAATGTTTTTCCTTTGACCACTGGGTGAGCTTTTTTCTTTTGTAGGTATGTGGGGTAAAAATACATTGTGGAAAAGAATAGAATCCATTATGGGATATTCCTGCACTTTAGCACATTCTAAAAGTGTTTACAGTAAAGCATCACCAGATAGCACCTCATAGCCATTTAGCATTAATGTGGGCTAAATAGGCCTAAATTGAAGCCTGTATTTAGTGTTTCTGTGAGTGTTTAGTGAGTGATTTAAAGGAATGAGTGGATGGTTTACGTGATCGGTTGCATATTATTAAGTAGTTTAGAGCTTTTTAAAAATGCATGCAACCGATCACAAACAGGGCTACAGAACCAGCTGAGCAATTAGACAGTCAGACGTTCACAACTGTGAAAAGTGCTCTTAATAACGTATGACAAAGTCATGTCTGACGTATGGCAGTCATTTTCAGTCATGACTAATGCAGATGGAAGCCAGCTATACACATCTGTGGGCAGAAGCCAGACAAAAATGCTTAGGTTGTGGTCGGAAGCAGGACTGATAGTCCACATTTTCTACAGAAGCAGGTGGAAGGGTAAAATTGGCAAATTCTTTCCCATGTAGCACTAGCAAACACTACCCCACACCCCATGAAGTGAAACTTACGAAGATTAGTGGCACAGAGCAACCACAGGGGACCTGTGCAGGAAATGACTTACTTTCTGGCACTGAAAGATTCATAATGACCTGCAATATTCACCACAGGCACTGTAGTCACTAGCAGAGACAATGCAGTCATCCCTCCCTTTCCTCATATGAAAATACCCCTTACAGTGGTGTGAAAAAGTGTTTGCCCCTTCCTGATTTCTTATTCTTTTGCATGTTTGTCACACTTAAATGTTTCAGATCACCAAACAAATTTAAGTATTAGACAAAGATAACACAAGTAAACACAAAACACAGTTTATAAATGAAGGTCTTTATTATCAAGGGAAAAAGAAATCCAAACCTACAGGACCCTGTGTGAAGAAGTGATTGCCCCCTAAACCTGATAACTGGTTGGGCCACCCTTAGCAGCAACAACTGCAATCAAGCATTTGCGATAACTGGCAATGAGTCTTTTACAGCACTGTGGAGGAATTTTGGCCACTCATCTTTGCAGAATTGTTGTAATTCAGCCACATTGGAGGGTTTTCAAGCATGAACTGCCTTTTTAAGGTCGTGCCACAGCATCTCAATCGGATTCAGGTCAGGACTTTGACTAGGCCACTCCAAAGTCTTCATTTTGTTTTTCTTAAGCCATTCAGAGGTGGACTTGCTGGTGTGTTTTGGATCATGGTCCTGCTGCAGAATGCAAGTGCGCTTCAGCTTGAGGTCACTAACAGATGGCCGGACATTCTCCTTCAGGATTTTTTGGTAGACAGCAGAATTCATGGTTCAAGCAGTGGTTTTCATCTTGGAACTCTGCCATGCAGGCCATTTTTGCCCAGTCTCTTTCTTATGGTGGAGTCATGAACACTGACCTTAACTGAGGCAAGTGAGGCCTGCAGTTCTTTGGACGTTGTTGTGGGGTCTTTTGTGACCTCTTGGATGAGTCTTCGCTGCGCTCTTGAGGTAATTTTGGTCGGTCGGCCACTCCTGGGAAGGTTCACCACTGTTCCATGTTTTCGCCATTTGTGGATAATGGCTCTCATTGTGGTTTGCTGGAGTCCCAAAGTGTTAGAAATGGCTTTATAACCTTTTCCAGACTGATAGATCTCAATCACTTTGTTTCTCATTTGTTCCTTAATTTCTTTGGATCACAGCACGATGTCTAGCTTTTGAGGATCTTTTGGTCTACTTCACTTTGTCAGGCAGGTCCTATTTAAGTGATTTCTTGATTGAGAACAGGTGTGGCAGTAATCAGGCCTGGATGTGGCTAGGGAAATTGAACTCAGCTTTCCAAAGATGTGATAAACCACAGTTAATTTATGTTCTATTTGGGGGGGTGGGCAATCACTTTTTCACACAGGGCCCTGTAGGTTTGGATTTCTTTTTCCCTTAATAATAAAGATCTTGATTTATAAACTGCATTTTGTGTTTACTTGTGTTATCTTTGTCTAATATGTAAATTTGTTTGGTGATCTGAAACATTTAAGTGTGACAAACTAGCAAAAGAATAAGAAATCAGGAAGGGGGCAAACACTTTTTCACACCACTGTAGGTCACTTCAGCACTGCCAGCAGCAGCCTTGTTCTTCATTTCCACTGGCAACCCAGAACACAGACTGGTCAGAGAGTGCTACTGATGGCAGCAACTGGACACAAAATACCTCTAGCACTTTGTGATACACTCTATGACACCTACACATCACATCTACAGGAGCTTCTGTGACATCCCATTCTAAATCCATAGGCATTAATATGGAGTAGGTCCTCCCTCTGCAGCTATAAGAGCTTCCACTCTTCTGGGAGGCTTTCTACAAGATTCATCCAGTAGAATGTTTGTTAGATCAGACACTGATGTCAGACAAGAGTGTCTGGCTCACAATCTCCATTCTAGTTCATCCCAAAGGTGTTGGATGGGGTTCAGGTCAGGACTCTGTGAGGGCCAGTCAAGTTCTTACACACGAAACTCATCCAGCCATGACTTTATGGAGCTGCTTTGTGTTTTGGGGCTCAGTCATGCTGGAACAGAAAAGATTCTTCCCCAAACTGTTCACACAAGTTGGAAGTGTACAATTGTCCAAAATGTCTTGGTGCTGAAGCATTAAGATTTCCCTTCACTGGAACTAAGGGTTCTAGACCAACCCCTGAAAAACAGCCCCATATCATCATCCCCAAACTCTACAGCTGGCACAGTGCAGTCAGGCAAGTAATGTTCTCCTGGCATTCGCCAAACCCAGACTCGTTCATCAGACTGACAGATAGAGACGCTGATTCATCCACAGAATACGTTTCCACTGCTCCAGAGTCCAGTGGCAGCGCTTTACTCCACTCCATCTGACGCTCGTCATTGTGCTTGGTGATGTAAGGCTTGCATGCAGCTGCTCAGCCATGGAAACCCTTTCCTGAAGCTCCCGGTGCTCAGTTTTTGTGCTGATGTTGTTGCCAGAGGAGGTTTAAACTCTGCAGTTATTGATCAGCAGAGCGCTGGTGACTATTATGCTCTATGCTCCTCAGCACTCGGCGACCCGCCCTGTAACTTTAGCTGGTCTGACACTTCGTGGCTGAGTTGCTGTGGTTCCTAAACGCTTCCACTTTTCAATACTACACTCACAGCTGATCATGGAATCTAGGAGGGAAGAAATTTCAAACTGACTTGTTTGATGGTGGCATACTATTACAGAACCATGCTCAAATTCAGTGAGCTCTTTAGAACGACCCATTCTTTTACTACTGTGTGCAAAGTGCATGGCTAGCTGCTTGATTTTATACACCTGTGGAAACAGGACTGAATGAAACACCTGGATTCAATGATTAAAAGGGGTGTCCCAAAACTTTTGTCCATTTAGTGTATGGACAAAAAAATACCCTTTGATGACTCTACCCCCATGTCTTCATAAAGGGGGTCAGAATGACCCCTATGCGTTTCCTAAGGAATTGTGACTCACTATAATGGCCAAAAGTATGTGGACACCGCTCCTAATCATTGAATTCAGGTGTATTACTAATAGGTGTATAAAATTAAACACATAGCCTTGCAATCTCCATAGACAAACACTGGCAGAATGGGTTGTACTGAAGAGCTCAGTGACTTTAATTGTGGCACCTTCCCCACAAGTCAGTTTGTGAAATTTCTGATGGAAGAATCTGGGTTTGGCGGGTGCCAGGAGAACATTATCTACCAGAATATCTAGTGCCAACAGTAAAGTTTGATGGGAAAATGGTCTAGGGGTACTTTTCAGGGTTTGGGCTCGGCCCCTTAGTTCCAGTAAAGAGTGATGTTAATGCTACAGCACAGGCCCTTTCCTGTTCCAGCATGACTGTGTCCCTGTGCACAAAGTGAGGTATAGAAAGACATTGTTTGATGAATTTGGTGAGGAACTCAAGTGGCCTGCACAGAGCCCTGACCTCAACCTCACTGAACACCATTGGGATGAACTGGAACATCAGTCTTGAGTCAGACCTTCCTGTCCAACATCAGTGTCTGACCTCAAAAATACTCTTTTGACTGAATGGGCACAGATTTCCACAGATACACTTCAAAATATTGTGGAAAGGCTTCATAGAAGAGTGGAAGCAAAATCCTTATTAATACCCTTGGTTTTGGAATGGGATGTTTAACAAGCTCACATAGGTGTGATGGTCAGATGTCCACATACTTTTGGCCATATAGTATATCTTTTCATTGTTTTGTCATTAATACTGTTTTATTTCTTTACGTTCTACACATTAATGAAAAATCAATAAAAAATGTCAATTTCAGAGGCTTTTTTTACAGCTTTGTAAAATGATCAGTTCATTTAATACAGCATTTGTCTCAAATTGATGTTTTGCAAATAATCATTTTCTATCTTTATCAAAAATCTAATTTCTGAGAATGTTTCACCCCTTACCTCTAACATACACCTCTCATTTTATCCCATATATATAATTGCAGCCCCAAACTAAACAACTGCTGGGCATTTGTTTGTATAACCTGATGAACTACAGTTACCATAAACACTAGTAATGTATCTGAGTATCTGAGTAAGCGCGTTCTGACACTAGGGGTGCAGTAATTGAGTCTGGACGTTTTTTTAACGACTGGGACTTTTTTGAACTCTGTTGGTCATTGGTCTCGCCTACTTTTTTTTCAGGTCTTGACCGAGTCCAAGTGCTGTTTAAAAATTAATTGTTTTTCTTTTAAAGGTCACTGACGCGGCTGGCTCACATTCAGCAGCTCAAACTTGGCCAATCAGACTGGCCTGGGTAAGCACCCTACACTATACCAATAAGAGTCCTTGGGCAAGACTCCTAACACTGCCTTCACCTCCCTGTGTAAAATGATCAAATTGTAAGTCGCTCTGGATAAGAGCATCTGCCAAATGCCATAAATGTAAATGTAAAGCACTGTTTTCCCTGCCTCTGCTGGCAGTGCTGAGGCACTTGATGAATCTCTTCACACATATCCAGCTGCAGATGTTCCCAAAGCTGAGATGGCCATTTTGGCAACAGTTATAATCACAGAACCCACTACATCCAGGATAGAGCCTGACTGATAAATCACTGTGCCGGTATTATCGGCCAATATGAGCTAATTATAGAATAAATCCGTGTCTGCGTTTATAATGGCAGATAAATGACAATTAAAAAAGAAACAGAGAGACGGAAGACAGACCTTAAATAAGTGTCGTCATTGTATTAATCATCCACCAGAGGGCATACATATATATCGTTGTTATCGGAAGAAAACCTCGTATCTCCATTTTTGACATTTTTCAGTTTTTGACATAATGTGAAAATGTCTGTTGTCCTTTACATTGTGTGTGAATGAAACAGCACAAAATGACTTGGAAAAAAGTCTGGTTCCATTGACTTACATTAAAAGTAAAGTTTTTTCCTTCTCCTGTAAAGTTACCATTCTGGAGATACGAAACAAAGTTATCTAGCTTCTTTTTTGAACATGTAGTGTGTGTGTGTGTCATAATTGCACAGACACAGAGCGCATTGATATGTTGTAAGATGTTTTTTCACGTCTCAAAAAGGAGTTCCAGTGTAGTTTTGAGTAACACGCCATGTTCAGATGCTCCCCCAATAATCCGGTAAATCATCAAATTCTTTAAACGATGACGTGACGCTTCTTTATTTGTCTTTGTAACACTGCAGTGTGAATTCCCAAAATTGCACACCCTCATTGCAGACAGTCATATAGTATTACATGCATTCAACAGCAGTGTTTGCTCTAGGCCACTGTATCAGCTTACTGCACAGTTAAGGATGCCATGTTTAAAACGGCTCCAATTTGTGGTTGACAAACGGTTTCTCACAGCTTGATTTGGATAGAATGATGAGTGTTGGTAAAGGGATAAAAAGCCAATGTGGATATGATTCATTGAAAGTAGACATTGTGACAGATTAGGTGTAACAACTATTAAATGACAAAAACCATCTATTAACAAGTTTATTTTGTATATTTCGTTTGTTGTTGTTATCTTGGTGACGACTTAAATAACTACACATAAATTTTAGGGAAAACCTTTATGTATTTCTGAAGAAAAAAATAGAATATCGGCCGATATGTCAGACTGTAAAATCCTCAAATGTCAAAATCGGTATCGGTCTTAAAAATCCTATATCGGCTGGCTTGTAGTCTAGGAGCAGTGAGGTGGTCCAAACCCATTAGGTTGGTCCCCTGGCGGGCAGCATGAAAGCAAAAGCTGGGGTTCTGTAATGAACTGTTGTGTGAAGGGAGCCAACTTAATCAATTCTTGAGTCATAATCACAAATAATCACAAAGAGCAGTAGAGGTCATGGACAGTGGCAGTGGCCTGAAAAACTGTTTGTAGGTGTCATCATTCAGGAGAGACACACTGGTGCCTGTGTTGGGCAGTAAAGGGATGCACACATCTTTGAGACTGTGCCTGATTTGAGTCCACAGTGTGGATAATTGTAGTTGCAGGATGAGGTGTGTGGCCATCTGCTGGAACAGAGCGACACGCATGAGAAAAATTATTCAGCTTACTGCAGCTGTTGTATGTCTGTCCACGAGCTTAACACGCATGGGCTCTTGGCAGTATCTGTGGAGGAGTCAGGCTGCTGTGTTTCACACTGGCTGGGGTGGGCAGGCTGTTTGGCTGGAGGTGGGCCCTTGTTGGTTAGCCAAAGTAACTGCGCATTCAGCTGTGGTCTCTATGTTCATTGCAATGATTAATGCCGTAGACAGTGACTGCTCATTATTTTCCAAAAACAGTGGAGCTCACCAGCTATATTCCATTATTGGTGTGCTCGATTAGCTGGTCGCATATCATCTCATCCTGCAATGCTCCACACTTGCATGGGCTAGTGAGTCCCCGTAAGTTAGCACCAGGCAGCTGGCGGCGTTCTCTAAGCCGTCATAAGAGCGCAGCTTGTGGAGCAGTGAAATATTTGTGTAGAAGGTCAACAGCACTGTCGTATGTGATGTTAGCAGTGTTTATGGGTGTCCCTGGCACACGTTGTGCCTCTGCTCCCAGGCAATGTAGCAGAAGGTCTCTGTTAGCTCCGCAGCCACAAGGTACGTTTTGAAGGACTGTAGTCAGCAGGTGGAGTGTGAGGCTTGCCAGGCAGAGTGAGGAAGAGTTCAGGTGGAGGAGGAGAAATACCAGCCATGTTTTTTGCCAAATACTGTGTTCTTAGCAAACACAACCTGACAGTGTGTTTGTATTACCATTAACACCCAACTTTACTGCTGAACTGCACAGCCACAAAACCCACATCAGGCATCACTAAACATCTGCAGCATAGCTGAACACAGATGCAGCACTAGGACAGAGTCCGGACCCAGACGCTGTTCTATGCGGCCCTGGACCTATAACTAAAAAACTATGAATTATTTAATTTTGATGGGGTGGTCCTATTTTAATCGGTGTAACTTTTCTAGCCTTTACGGTACCCGTTTAGCAGCCCGGGAGACTCACAAACCATTGCTAACATGTGACGCTACTCAGCCAAGCAGATCTGTGCATTACGATGAGCACTGAGACTCGAGTGAGTGAAACACGGCGAGAAACAGCGGTTGGAGAAGAAAGAGAGCCAGATTATTCCACATGGAGTTCTCTAAAAGGACAATAAATATTGTTGAAATATGACTGAATTGTACTTTATTTGATTTGACATTCAGTTGTTGACTGTATAAGATGTTGATATGCCTACTAGGCTACTTCAGTAAACAGTATATGGCACTGAATCATGATGCAAGTTAGACATTATGATGTTCCGGACCTTCGCTTGAGGATATTTTCTCTAACTGGAGTTTTAATTAAAGACCCCTGAACTAGAACTTAACCTGCAACCAAGTTCGCACGACTACCCTGGGGAGGTGTCTTGGGGGAATTGATATCGCAGCCCCCACATATTTAGAACAGCTCAGGAATAACTGGCTACGAATAACTGAATACAACTTTCCTGAGCACTTTCGGCTCAATAAAATATTATTACATGGACATAATGGATAACTTAAGGTCTACTGCATGAGTGTGACTGTAATCCTTTTTTGTTTGAATTTCTCTTAGCATGTGCAACAATATTGTCCCATTGTACAGCCCTGAGTTTATGCATTTGTGTAGACCAGCATATAATTAGTCGCTAATGGCATTACATTACATGATATTACAAACTACTAACTTTTATGTATAGGCCTGGTTCGTGGAAAGCAGTAGTGGTTAGCAATGAGGCAGTCTCATTGTTAACCACTACTGGCCCCTGTATGGCTACCTTGTTTGGGTGGTCAGTGATTTTTTTATGATATCACAGGAAGATAAATTAAGGCATATGCATACAAACCACTGAGTTGGGCGCGTCACCACTATAAGTGCATAGATTTTTCCAGTCGAGACAAAACAACAGCAATATTACACACACATTAACAAGAGCACACATGATCATACACCTAACAATTAATACAACATTTCGCTATAAAACTTACGTCCACTCTTCACAAGTAACACATTTACTCCATTGAAGATGACAGCTCTTCAGAGATGTACATTACAAAGAAGAAGAAAACACCAGCAAACTTAAACACCCAACCCTTTAACCATACTAAGCTAAAGCATACTGACACCAATAAAGTTTCACTTCTGTCTTACTTTTTAAGTAGATAGTTTAGATGTAGATGGAAACTTTTCCACTCGTGCTGGCATTTTTGAGTTCTACGTGCCGACAAGAGCGGTGAGAGGAGGTCCCAAATGTGAATGGGCCCAAAGCCCGTTCACTGACGTCAGCTGTGAGAGGTCATGCACCAGGTGCAGTGCTCTCACTACAAAACAGGAGGTGAGGCTCGAGAGGTGGTGCTAGGGGCTCTGGTACTGTCCTCACACTGACTCTCGCAGCCCTTATTGGTCATCGGTGTACAGCTGTCATCAGTGAGTGGGGCTCCAGCAATTTTCTTCTTTCATGCTCTCAGTTTTCATTGGCTGTTGCAAGAAGCCGTTCAGATTGAGTCACTGATCAGTTTACACTAGATTAGTTATTACACTAGATTAGTTATTAGAATTGAGTTGAAAAACATGTTTGATAAACTCTGACTAGTCTAAAATGTGATTTGGAGGCCAAAAATCTGTCTGCGCCCCTCCCACATGACTCGATTCTCTCTCTGACTGTCGACTCCCACTGATCCAAAAATCCGCAGACTAGAGCTGACCAGCTCAGACTCAGACTGAGAATCAGGGCTAAAATCAGGGTAAAAGTAGTGTAGTGTAACCCCGGCTTTAGGGACCTGGAACAGGTCACCTTGGACATCGCACCCTCGTGTTTGTCAAAGTTTCAGGTCTTGATTTTACACATCCTCCATCGAGCCAACAATTCTGTAAATGTTTGTTTGGTGCAAGAAAAAAAAAATCCTAAGCTGTGATTGGAGGAGAAAAAGAAGAGGGTGAGTAGAAAAATGTGGAGAGCGTTAAAATTACGGTCGGCCATAAAATTGAAAATGTGTAAACCCCCCCCCCGGTGCTAGGACTTTTGGGCATGTGCCCATAAAAACCATGGGATGTTGCGGACCTGGATAAAACACACTAAGCCACTCGCGGTAAAGAGTAGTTTAAGCTTAGTACAAATTTCCAATTTTAAAAACGCCCCTTTCTTCAAACCAAATTATATTATCATTATTTTTATTAAACTAGTCTTTACTGCAAGTGGCTTCGTGTGTTTTGGCCTTGTTTGTAACTAAATCTATGAGAAATTAAAACCATGAGAATTAAACATATAGTTTTCCACTGTTGCACTTTTCAGATGGTCCCTTATTGAATAAAGCACCAGTGACGTGCTTCTGACAGCGAAATGTATTTGGTGTAGGGTTGATCATTTTGGACATGTATTTCATGAGAAATCAAAGAGAGAAAGTTGAATATCCAGACAAAGCCAAGTATAAACCAACTTTACAGAGAAAAACATCCAGCTTTTGTGATTATAGTTACTGAAAGGTGAATGAAATTGAATGTGTAATGACGTGGTCATCCTTTCTAATGACAAAAATGAGTCATATGGTCTATATGTTTTCATAAGTTTCATTCTAACTGTACTGCAGCTCCTGCTTTAACAGCAGTTCCGTCTCCTCTCACGGTTCATTTCCGCAGTGACAGGAAACCGGGGTTAAAAAGCTAAATGCCGTCTTAGCTTGCCGTGCTGATTGGTGAGTCATGGCTTGGTGTCTGCATGCTTCTGAGCAGTTTGGTACACTAAGTTTCCTGGCCTCCACCTACAGTCTTGAAGCTATAAAATGAAAAAAGAAAAATGAGCTGTTTTCTGATTTTTTTATTTTCATATCAATCAAATAATCAATTTTAAGACGAAAACCATCCATTCTTTGCATTTTGAAAAATGGAAAAAAAGTGAACATAAACATACTCAACTAACTTTTTTATTTAATTCAAAGTTATTTTGACACATTACAAACAGGTTTTTCAATACTGAAAATATGGCAGAATACATACATACATCATCTAAACTGCTTATCCTTCTGGGTCGCGGTGGGGTGCTGGAGCCTATCCCAGCTGTCACTGGGCGGAAGGCAGGATAAACCCTGGACAGGTCGCCAGTCTATCGCAGGGCAGACAGACAGACATACACATTCACTCACACACTCACACCTAGGGGCAATTTACCATGTCCAATTGGCCTGACTGCATGTTTTTGGACTGTGGGAGGAAACCGGAGTACCCGGAGGAAACCCACGCAGACACGGGGAGAACATGCAAACTCCACACAGAAATGACCCTGGTCACCCAACTGGGAATCGAACCCAGGCCATTCTCGCTGTGAGGCAACAGCGCTACCCACTGCGCCACCGTGCTGCCCTGGCAGAATACATAGTCTGGTAAAATGTAAATTCAGGTACTAATAGATCTTAATGCTGCATTTGACACTGTAAATCATAAAATACTTTTAGACATGTTGGAAAATTGGTAATGACTTTCTGAAACAGTCCTTAATTGATTGAAGTCATGAATCTGATAGGGTGGCCTTGACATGTGGAAATCTCCAGGGATTAGTTTTAGGGCCCCTTTTATTCAATCTTCTAATGCTACTTTTAGGTCAAATACTACAGAACAACATTGATTCCCATAGTTACGCAGATGATACATGCCTCCTCGCCAAATAATTACAGCCCAGTAGACTCACTGAGTGCATTTACATGCACACAATAACCGATCATAATCGGATTTCTGCAGCTATCTGATTATTCAAATGGTCATGTAAACACCATGCTCCAATTTCACAGATCGGAGTAAGGTCTAGAAATCAGATTAGTAAATCTGATAAAGAGGCTGGATTCAGATTTCTCACTGCATGTGAACTCTTACTCTGATTTCTTTCGGATTTCTCGGTCTGCACATGTGAAAACAGACGGCAGTACCGGAAATAAGTGAGCAGCGTTACTGCGAGACGCAACAAAATACTTTTGGAGCAACGCTGAAACTGAATACATGCTTGATGAAACAAAGGATTTACATTTTCTTCATCTTCAAGATGATGAATGTTCATATTTTCAGGTAAAGTGGCACAATGTTTTAAAAAAAAAAGCCACAGCATGAAGTTTGAGTTTTACATTACGTTTATGTCACGTCTTCTTCTATGAGTCTATTGGCTGGTTTTAAAGCAGAAATCTGATTACTGTCTGACTGCCTGAGTTTCCCCATTATCTCACTTAAAATTAGTGCACATCTTGATTCCAGTGCAATAAAAGACAGAGCCAAGACGTTCTAACAGCCTTAGATCTCACTTTCACCACTGTGGAATGTTTTTTTTATTTTTTCTTAAGGAATTTTATTATATTATTCTTAAGTTGGGGAAGCTTTTTTCCTGTTTCCCCAAATGTCTGACTGACCATGTTACTGGCCTGCATGCCAGCGCTGAGTCTCCATTTCCTTTAATCTTAGTCCACTTAACAAATCTCTAGTGCAAATGCTGACTGTGGTCTAGCTCTACAAAACAGTTATTCACTGCTGTTCTTACAACATAGATTAATCATCAACAACTGAATTGTATAAAACCTGTTTGTCAGAATGGTCAAATTTAGGAAAGGCTAGGCTTGAATGAAGCTGGGACATGAGAGCTCTACAATAATCTTCCAGTACACAGTGGCCTCCTGGCTCCTTTTGGCAAGGACAAAGAGTTCTATAGTTTTTGGCACTGTCTGCAGGATGGTGGATCTCCTTTGTCTGCTGAAAAAACGCATAACTGCCAAAAAGGAAGAGAGTCAGTCAGTGTTTTTGTCTTGTATTAAGCCATTGTAAGTTGCAGCCAATGAATGTGGGTGTATTCCGGAGTTGGCACAGTGGAGTCTGAAAACGTGGGGGGTATGTCATGATTTAATTCTGCAGGCCAGTTTTCCCAGGTTAAACGTGCAGGACGTAATTTCCTGTTTCCCCAAATGTGTGGGTTTGTCCCAGTCAGATTTATCATCAATAGCTAATAAAATAAAATCAGTCCATATAAGCTGACAGAGATGCTTTTGAAAGGAAACAGTGGATGAACTGTGCCTAAAGAAAAAAGAGGAGTATGGTATTCCAGAGGAATCAATATGGAGTCCGTAGCAATGTTTTATGGTTCTGAGTAGGGGTGGGATAAAATATGGATATGGCTACATATTGTATCATAACCAAATTTCGATTTATTCATTGAAACATGCGTGTGCTGTCAATGCTCTAAACGGCTGCCCCACCAATTTGATTTACCAGATTCACTATTCCATAACTCCACATTGTGATGCTAGGGAAATAATCAAAAGATAAACCTGCGGTGAATAAAAAAACTCACAGGGGAGAACTGGCGGACAATGGGGGGAAACAAATCAGACAGGCACCACCCTCTTTCAGGTCGAAGGTCTGGGCCCACTTCGGCTTTTACAGCATTGAAGGGAATAAAATAGACTAAGGCTTTGTTCACACAGTAGGTAAAAGTGGCCCAAATCCGAAAAAATACATTAAATCTGACATTTTTACTTCCGATTTGAGACGCTTTCGTACGTGGTACTGAAATACTGAAATTCGATACGTATCCGATACGCAGTAATGCGACTCAGTCTGAACTGCCAGATCGGAATTCATACAACTTTTACGTCACTCCAACTTGACATACATCATCATTTCGCACGGCTAAGACTTCATAAACATTTAGGCTGATGTTTCTGTGTGAAAAATTAGAAGAGACTTATGTCAACCCCTCCATGAAGAGATTTAGACAGAAATGGTCGAACATAGCCGTAGGAGAACGAGGCTGCAGCGTCAAGGAAAAGTCAAGTGACCGTGGCTGAATACCATTCCCTTTTTACGGCAACCTCTATCACATTCTGGGTGATGAGCCAAGCTGTCAGCCTTTAGAACTTCATGATCACTCCTGTGGTGCTGGCGAAAGATGAAACTGAAACCTACATTTGTTGGCAGTTGTGATTGTTTAACTCTCGATGAGCCGCGTGAAGCATTCTACTGGGCATGTGGGTCAGTTTAGGAGCTGATCTGTTCAGACTGATGTCGCATACAGATCACATTTAAAAGATAATGTGAACAGCCAAACACAAAAATCAGATTTGGTGAGAAAAACAGGTTTGGGCCACTTTTACCTGCTGTGTGAATGTAGCCAAAGACTATGCAATTTGCAAGTACTGTCTTGTTACAATAAAGTACATGGGCAACACAACAAACATGCATAGCCACTGCCTTTGTCATCATCCTGATCTGGTTGTTGAAAACACAGCCAATGTTGCCGCAACTCGAAGTCAGCCTACAATTAATAGTTTTCAAAGCAAAACTTCCTTTTACATCCCTGAGGGCTACCAGTACCAGTACACCAATCAGGCATAACATTATGACCACTTCCTTGTTTCTCCTTGTGGTGGTGGTGTGTTAGTGTGTGTTGTGCTGGTATGAGTGGTTTAGACACAGCAGTGCTTTTAAAAACTGTGTCCACTCACTGTCCACTCTATTAGACACTCCTACCTTGTCAGTCCACCTTGTAGATGTAAAGTCAGAGACGATAGCTCATCTGCTGCTGCACAGTTTGTGTTGGTCATCCTCTAGTCCTTCATCAGTGGTCACAGGACGCTGCCCACAGGACGCTGTTGGCTGGATGTTTTTGGTTGGTGGACTATTCTCAGTCCAGCAGTGACACTGAGGTGTTTAAAAACTCCAGCAGCACTGCTGTGTCTGATCCACTCGTGCCAGCACAACACACACTAACACACCACCACCACATCAGTGTTACCGCAGTGCTGAAAATGATCCACCACCCAAATAGTACCTGCTCTGTGAGGGTCCATGGGGGTAACTGTAGAACTACAAAGTGCACCTATATAGTAAGTGGAGCTGATAAAATGGACAATGAGTGTAGCAATATTGTCTAGCAATATATTGAGTATCACAGAATCACAGTATCCAGTATGATATCATTATTGTGGGCCATGTATCGTGATAATGTTGTATCGGGAGATGACCTGTGATTCCCACCTCTAGTTCTAAGCAAATATGTAAAGAAAAAGGACTTTGATGGGTTTGTTCAGGTGTTTTAAAAGTAGAACTCTTTTGTAATGACAAGCAAGAACAGCACATGGACAGGTTAATGGAGCAATGCTCAAAAAAGTTGCTACTACCAGTGCTAAGGAAACAAGTTAACACATTTAACATTCTAACAGTGCCCTCCAAGCTGAAGGTGAACTGCTGAATTATGCTAAGAGTACTGAAAAAAGTACCCCTCCATTACAGAGTTCAGGGGTAGAACGGATGAGCAGTCTTCTTCTTCAGAGTCTTCTTCCAGTAACAGTGAAGACAGTTCTTATGAAGCTGGGTCTGATCCAACTGTTATAGAAAGAGCTCCAATAACACTTAAAGAAACAAAGTTGAAGACACATACACACGAGTGAACACACACACTAGGTGGCAGTAAGCACACTTGACCAGAGCGGTGGGCAGCCCTATCCGCAGCGCCTGGGGAGCAGTTGGGGGTTAGGTGCATTGCTCAAGGGCACTTCAGTCACATAATGTTGGATCAGGGGATCGAAGGCTGGTTCCCCAACCTCCAGCCCATGACTGCCCCATTGTGTGCAGTTGTTTCAGCCACACTCATTGCTAACAGGTGGATAAAACTAAGCACATAGCCTTGCAGTCTCAACAGATAAACACTGGCAGTAGAACGGGGTCGTACTGATGAGCTCAGTGACTTTAAACTTGGCTCTATCATAGGATGCCACCTCTGCCTGATCCGGCTAGATCTGCCCCTGTCAACTGTAAGTGCTATTATTGTGAAATGGAAGCAACAACAGCTCAGCCATGAAGCAGTAGATCACACAAACTCACAGAGTGGGGCCGCCGAGTGCTGGAGAGCACAGTGTCTGTCCTCTGTTGAATCTCTCACTAAAAAGTTTCAAATGCCTCTGGAAGCGACATCAGCAAAGGAACTGTGCATCAGGAGCTTGGTGAAATGGGGTGGAGTGGGGTTGGTGTAAAGCGCCGCCACTGGACTCGAAACGTATTCTGCGGAGTGACGAATCACACTTCTCTGTCTGTCAGTCTGATGGACAAGTCTGGGTTTGGCGAATGCCAGGAGAACGTTACCTGCCTGACTGCACTGTGCCAGCTGTAAAGTTTGGTGGAGGAGGGATGATGATATGGGGCTGTTTTTCAGGGGTTGGCCTAGAACCCTTAGTTCCAGTGAAGGGAAATCTTAATGACTCAGCACCAAGACATTTTGGTTGTACACTTCCAACTTGTGTAAACAGTTTGGGGAAGAACCTTTTCTGTTCCAGCATGACTGAGCCCCAGTGCACAAAGCAAGGTCCATTAAGGCCTGGATGGCTGAGTTTGGCGTGGAAGACATGTTGTCTACAAACTGTCACACATACCTCCTTGTGTAATTAAACTTACTGCCCAGAGATGGTCCTGCTCTCACAGTTTCTAATATTTGCCTTCAAAGCAATGTGCAAAATACAGGTCATCCTTTGGGTCTAGGATCCCCTAATTAACCTCTTGGACCTCTGAATATCTCTAAATCAAAATTCTGGGCGGTCCCTGAAAATAAACTTATGATGGTATGCAGTCTGTTAGGGCAAAATAGCTGCCCAAATAAAATTCAGGTAAAGGCCATTGTTCAGCTGCTTCACCCACAAATCAGCATGAGCTTCTGTCTTCAGTATTCTTAATTAACTAAAGCTGCAGCGCTGCTCTGCCTCAGGGTAGCTGTAGCACACTGGTTCACCCAGTTTGTCCTTCATAGCCTAAAAACTGTAACTCTGCCAGAGATACCTCTGAAAACCTTTATAATATGCTGTAGCACATTTGTAAATCTGAAAACTTGCTGAATTACCCAAGAGTTTGGTGGAAAGAGTGAATTGTTACTCATTTCTCAAACCGAAGACAAAAGTGGAGACGGAGAAGATCTCAGTTAACGTGTGGAAGATCACATTACCAAACTAGAAAAGAGCATTTCCAAAAAAAAAACTATTGTTAAACTAGACATGTTGTTGCCACTAAAGCCATAATCAGCACCGCTTTGGCAAGTAATTTAGCAGCCACCCAACACTGGAGTATATGGGACCCCCAAATACCAGGGAGTGTTTCGCACACTGCTTCAAAGGCCTCGGATGTCTAATGCCTTATCGTTAATGATGACTGTTAGTGTTAAACAAGTCAGCTGTCTCCCCTGGCTGTTGTGGTCCATGTTCACACATAACTTACATAGTTTTGGTTAACATCAGCTTTCAGTTTAGATCTGACAGGAATGCTAGCCTTACCGTAGGCAGTCTAGATCAGAGCTGTAAAACCGATAAGCATTTCCAAGGACAACCGCTGGCCTGAGATCAGAATAAAAGAGGAAAATAATGTGTAGGAATAGCAGAGAGAAATATGTCTTTTTTTTAATTAAGTCAAAAATGATTTGTGCGTTAACAGCGTCACATACTGCTTGTGTTTCTAAGTTTGCTGTATTTTTGAATGCATGTTCATTTGAACACTGCAAACACGGGAGATGAATTAAATGCACTAATTGGAATATTTGCCTTCAAAGTTTTTGCGCAAGTTGACTTTTAACTACAGAGTTTCGGTGATCTCCATGAAGGTGGAAGATTTTGGTAAAACAGTATGTAATTATGCATCAGGGCAGTCAGGATGCACATGTAAGATTCTTCCATGTAGATATTTCACATACTTCTTGTCAGGGATAACAATAATAATAATAATGAATCAGTAATAATAAAGTGGTGCATGGCACGTTATCCTGTTTTTATACACCACTGAAGGGTTACGTAATGAAAAAATATTTAAAAACCTGCTTAATCCAGGATGCAGATCGGATCAGCTCTTTGGTCAGACCACTAAACCCTAATTATGAAGGCAGTGCATGATTTTTATCATACAAGTAATGGTTTTGTAAAGTTACATACCACACCGCTTTGGGTGTCTGCAGGGTTTGGTTTTGTTTCCCACTATTCAAACCTGCTGATGGTCCTGCTAGTACTGACATTTGTTTTCAGGTCCGGTGGGAGGGGACATGCTATTGTGCTGGGACAGTGTTATGATTTACAATATTGCTGCTCCCAGAGCCAGTCCTAACCTCCCTGGGGCCCTAAGCAAAATTCTGCAAAGGGCCCTCCTCACGATCAATGTAAACCATCTGCAACTGCCACACAGTCACAACTCCCACTACAGTCCTCGCTCCTTTAAACCAGTCTGCTCCATCTGTCGCTCTAAGAATAAGTAGACCCATACGGAACAGAATGAGGAATAAACAAACAATATTTATTGAGTAGATTATTTTCTATAGAATCTTGAAGAAAAGTGAATATTAACATTATCATACATACTGACAAACTTAAGCATAGCACTTCTTGAAACATTTTACATAATAATATTATTACTGTTCTCAGCTACGTATTTAAACTGGCTCCCCCAGATTTCCTGTTATACATTTTCAAACATAAAATACTACTTATATTATGGCTTGGATGAATATTTCATGATTATTATTTACTGAGATGTGTGCACCCATATTGCCCAGTGTGCCCAGCTGATCAACATTTAAATTCATAATTGAATCAATAATCAATGTCACTCAATTTTTATTTTGCATTAGTCCAAAATTGTAACTAAACCTGAACTGTGAGACTAGATGATCATTGTCGTGTTTTAAAATGATGTGCACCTATGAAGAGCGTGCTATCACGTCCATATATTGTCTGGACTGGTCTCAACACTGGCTGCTCTTTTATGACCTGTGGTTTGTGGCCTCCGTTGCCTGGTGGTGTTCAAACATAATAAATAGCTGCATTTCACTGAATTTTGAATTTTTTTATGTATGCATTTTGACTCTAGAGCAGGGCAACATGTGGCTCCACAGCAGAATCGGATTTTTAGGTAAAAATAATCCTCCTTTGCAGTAAAATAAGGCTCTGCTCATGTTTCTAACACGGTTTTAACACTAAATGGTCTTGAATGCTTATTTGCGTTTATAATCACTCCAGCTGGTTTCCTGATACGTTTAATCTGCAACCAGAAACCGTCAAACACTAAAAAGTTGCAAAGCTGAAGTCAGTTTCTCGTTCGAATTCTTCCGTTCCACCTTTTGGTGCAGCAGTTACATTCTGGTGCCTCAGGTGGCATTTAAGGTGGAACAGGAAAATTCGAACAAGCAGCTGGCGAATGCGAGGTGACTTCAGCCTCGCAAAAAGTCAAATGTTGAGAGACATTTTATAATGAACTATTCTACTTTTGGAAAAGTTTCCTGCTGGAGATGTGAGAATAGTATAGCTGAGCTTAAAGCAGAGCAAAGTAAGTCTGTTTTTGTTTATAATATTTTTTATATTTTTTAATATTTTTTTAGCCTTCACTAGGACATCAGCACATACTGAGACATATTTACAGCCAAGTTGACATAAAATTTTGTGGCTCCCAAGGTGGTTTGATTTTTATTGAAAGGACAAAATGGCTCTTCTTCACAGTTGGGTTGCTGACCCCTGCTCTAGCACATCTTTTTTTTTTATACTTTTTTATAACTTTACTGTTATTTGCTGACATCAAACTTGGACAGAACACAAGTTTATCTTATTGCTTTTCCTGCAATCCACAATTCATTTTTTCCCCTTTTTTCATAACTAGATGGATTGTTCTGCTTCATCCTTGCACTGGATGGGGGGGATTGCGTAATTTGCATTGTGCCATAGAGCATAAGGGCTGACTGGCTCTGGCTGCTCCACTGCAGGTTATGTACTTTTAGTAACTGTTGCAGCAGAAGACTTGGATGCTTACTTCAGTGCTGACACTCATGGGGAAAATATGAGTGACCTTAAAAGGAAAAAGGAAAAGGAAAGCTTTGAGAAGAATTGTTGATGTTTAGGTCATGGGGGTCAAACTCGATGTGAAGACACCCTTCAGCCTGTATGCAACAGGCTTTTCTCACTCCTTTTAGCGTACCAGCACCTATGAATTAGGGAAAGATAGTGTCTGAAGTTTATTATTTAAATAATCTGTGTGATGAATATAAGATATTGCTGCTTTTGTGTTTTCTGGAAGTGTCAGAGCTAGTGTGGGAGGAACTTGTGATGCTAAGGTGGATGGAACAAGGGGGGTTGCTGCTGGTGTCTTTGAATATCTGATCTCAAGACATGCCGCTGGACTGACATCCACTATTGCCATCATGAAGACAGACAAAATTAACCCATCAACTGTGTGTAGATTGCAGCATAAGCAGTCAAGGATGGCGGGAGTTTTGGAGAACCTTTTATTCCTCTCATTCTAATTCACATGTTAGAAAAATCTAGTATGAACTGAGGAAACATTCTTGTTCAGACTTTGCTGTGTTGGATGTGCTGAATAACTGCATTCAGTGAATTGCTGAGGTTTAATGGTTGATGTGTATTCATTTATACTTTCAGTCGGGCGGTGATGCTAGCAGGGCATCATGTTAGTAGATGTCCTGATTACTGCTACAGTTTTAGAGCCAGGCCTTACACACACATCATCTAAACCACTTATCCTTCTGGGTGCCAGGCCTTACCTAAAACTCAATTTAAGCTAATGAGACAAAGCACTATGGTAGTGTTACTATTTCACTGGCATGGCCATAACGAGCTACGAGGACAGCGAGGTCCGGACCTCTGTAGTTTCTGAAGGGATTTTATTTCCCACTTTTCTCCATTCATGAGATTAAACGCAGAAACAGCGTCATCATGATGATACAGTACTCGACTCAGAGGCACAGCCACGGTGTCACAGGCCCACTCAAATGGGGACGGAATATTTTTTATGTGTCATTGGTTATGATATGAAATTTGATTCGTTTTCTGTGAGCAGCCTCACTGTATTACGGCCAATCAAAAGCTGCCAAGCTCTGTGTTATTTCCCTTAACCCTCTAATAACTGCTTAGCAACCGTTGCTATCCACAGTTGTTTCAATTGCTGGGACTCCAAGATCCTCTGAGGTTTCTGAAGGGTTTTATGAGATTTGGTGTGAAAAAAGTGACGAATGATTTAGTTTAGGTTTCAACACGTATTCTCAGCTGAAAATACCTAAATAGTTAAATTATTAATCAAATAGACTTAAACAGGGCAACTGTATTCAAATCAGTTTATGGAACAGTAGTAGTAGTTTATTAAAGAATGGAGGGATGGAGAATAAAAAAATGAAAGGAAAAGCTGCATAACAGTTAGGGTTAGGTAAAAAAGAGCAATGATTTGGTAAAAAAATAAATAAATCAAAAAAACTTACAGTTGGTGTGATACTCAAATTCAGTTGTTAGTTTATTCACTATGAGATGTTGGCCACATTTCTGCAAAATGGACCTCACTAAAATTTTCATCCTAGTTACAGCTCTGATCACTGGATGGATCACACTGTTCTCTAGTGAGAACAACTCGAACAGAGACATACTTTGTGTTACTTAGACTGTAGCTGATCCTGAATGTTGAAAACCTAAATTTGTTTATTTTTGCCACAATTTGTGTCGTCAATGTATTAATCTACATGAAGCTATGCATCGCTGTATCTGTGCCTTTAATTACAAGTACAGATCAGGTACATCTAACATATATGGATATAAAAATTGAGTTTTATATCTGACGTATTTACATTAACTCTGATTACAGTACATGTATTATAAAACTTAAAATCTATTTTAAGTTTAAGTCAGAATATGAAAATGGATAATTCAGCGTTTTGTTGATTATTGTTAAACTTTGGTGAGCAATTTCTAGGTGTTGGGGGGGGTGGATGTTCATGACAAATCCTCAGCGCATATGCTGACGTCTTGCTCTGTATCTAAACAGTTATTAATTACTTACCTACGTCTCTCCTGACGTACTACAACACACTCATCATTAACAAGTGCACTGTATAAAGCCTGTTTGACAGAGCTCTACAATAAACAACAGTTTTTGGCGTAGTCAGCAGGGTGGTGGACCTCCCTCTTTAGTGAATGGTGAGCAAGACTTCCTGCAAAAAAGGTCTTAACTGCCAAGCAGGAAGAGAGTCAGTTCGTGTTCTTGACCTGTATTTAGTCATTATCAATCCTAGGCAATGAATAGTGCGTTTCCTGGCTAAGCTGGGATGATGAGCTTCAGAATAAACCATCTTCCAGCATCTTGTGGCCTTCTGAATCTCTCCTTTTCAATACCAAAGCAATCACCAAAACAGCTGTCTATTATCCTAAAATATAGCCAGAATGTTTGATGTGATTACAGCTCATGTCACACGGTAATTTGAAGCAAAGTCTACTCCAATTAGAAATATTTATTTTAGAAATATTTCAGAAAGGGAACACAGGGCCCTGGAAACACAAGCATGACCCCATTAGCTCCTTCAAAGCACAACCTCATGAAGGCTACTATCTCTATTTTTTTTATCTAGTGCTACAACATAATTTTGCTGTCCATAAAGAAAACAAGCATTTCCATTTTTTCCCATTTTTATTTTTTCTGCATCATTTGGGAAGAGCAGCTGTAAACACAAACACATGCAGATGCAGAGATTGTTACAGTCCATTTATTTGATGATAAAAGAACTAAGGCCGGGCTCACACTGCATGATTTATTGCCCAATTTTAAGCCCAGATTTCCCCTCCAGCAACATATTTTCACAATCAGAAGAGACTGTCCAGTTCAGTAGTTTGATCAGAAGTGCCTGACGGTGCGGATCATCTGGTAGTGCTAGAGGAGAAACAAGTGAATCTTTAGCCCTCCGATCAAACTCTGAAGTGACCAGAGATCCTCTGATATTATCAAACATGTTTGATATTTACGACTCAAAACGTTCAAGTCCTGCAGTGTGAGAAGGTCAGAGACTTACTCAACGAGTGATTCAAACAACAGCCAATCAGAGAGCTGGAAAAGCGGAGAAATGAATGTAAAACACAGGCAAATATGAGGCGTTATCATGTTTATAATGTTGGATCCAGACGTCAGATCACTCTCTTAACAATTTCAGCCAAGATGCCAGTTTGTAGTGAAATATTTCTCTACCTATCACTGTATCAGTGTTTCTCAGCCCTATATTAATTCCCAGTTTGCGCTTTTGCTACACATAAAAGCACAAACAGGTTCAGTAAATTTAGCTCTGTTTGTGTCATGTGATCTGAGGAGATCTGGGAGTTTGAGTTCTTATTCGTAGCCCAAACTCATTATGTTATTCTCTCTCTTTGCCTTGTCGTATAGTCTGAGCACCTCATGACAACAAGACAAGCAACTCTGTGACAAACTGACGTTAAGTTTGTGTTTGTTTTAGAAATCTGTTTAGATTTTTAAAATCATGTAGTGACTCCCAGCATAATAGAAACAGAAAAAATTCTCACTACATTGACTTACATTAAAAGTAAGGAATGTTTTTAACCATTTTCTGTACAGTTACCTCTTTAGAGATACTTCTTTTTTATGCTATGCTACTTGAGAGGTCATAGTCATCCTTATCTACTTAGAGTGTTAGCTGCACTGTTTAGAATGAAATGTGCACTGGAAAGTCCTACTGATGTTCACTCATCTTTGCTCTAGTGACGTCATACTCTTCTCTTTTTAATTATCTTTTCTTGCCATGTAAGGCATCATAGGTAATGGCAATTTAGGTGTTATTTTCTCTGTTATTTACTGTCACAATGTTTGTTATCAGAACTCAGGTTTGCTGCTTGTTAAGGGGGAATTCCAACTTTCTGCATAATTCACTCATTGAGATGCTAACAGACATTCAGAGTGGTTTGATGTGAAGCTCAGGACTAGCTTTCTCTCTAACCTATTCGTAACTAGCAATGATACTTTAGTCTATAATGCAAAAAAGAACCCATATATAAACAGGATCAGAAACGCTGCCACCTTCTCTGGGCCTGAGCGCTTTTAAAATGGACTGAGGGGAAGTGGAAAAGTGTCCTGTGGTCTGACAAATCAACATTTGAAATTCTTCTTGGAAATCATGGACACTGTCTTCCGGGCTAAAGACCACTCAGCTTGTTGTCAGTGTACAGTTCAAAATCCAGTATTCATGATGGTATAGGGGAGCATTAGTGCACATGGCATGGGTGACGTGCAAATCTGTGAAGGCACCATTAATGCTGAACGATATATACATGTTTTGGCAACATATGCTGCCATCCAGACAACGTCTTTTTCAGGGAAGACCTTGATTATTTCAGCAAGACAATGTCAAAATACATTCTGCATGTATTACAACAGTATTGCTCTGTATTAAAAGAGTCCAGGTGCAGTCCAGACCGGTCACCACTGATAACATTTGGCACATTATAAAATGAAAATATGACAAAGGAGACCCTGAACTGATGATCAGCTGAAATCCTGTATCAAACTAAGAATGGAAAACATTTTACTTTCAAAACTACAGCAGTGTCTCCTCAGTTCCCAAATGCTTACAGAGTGCTGTTAAAAGAAGAGGTGATGAAACACAGTGGTAAACAGGCCCCCGTCCCAACTTTTTTGGAACGTGTTGTTGGCATCAAAATGGGCAAATATTTTCCAAAAAAAACCAATAAAATTTGTCGGTTTCAACATTTGATATGTTGTCTTTGTACTATTTTCAATTGCATATAGGGTTTAAATGATCTGCACAACATTGCGTTTCGTTTTAATTTACATTTTGCACAGTGTCCCAACTTTTTTGGAAATGGGGTTTTCTGCTTTCTCGACAGTGGTGGCGATGGGAACCAGGGGTCACATTGATTACAATGTAAAAATTTATTTGCTGTATAAACATACATGTGTCTTCAGAATTTTTATATGTTGATATTTGTCAAATAGTGATAAAGCAGTAAAAATGTTTTCTTTGAGGATTATTTGGCATCACCATGCATGTACTTCTCCACTATGAACAAACTAAACAAATATGCATTTTAGTCCAAAAGCCTTTTGTAAATCTATTGTAAAACAATGGCACAGGCATCAAACAGTGTAATCATAAATATTTAATGAAATGACTTTCTGTGAGGGAACTTTTAGAGGCATTAAACTGCTCCGATATCTTGTTCCTATCACCATCATTGTGAACAATTCTCACTGTTAAGTTAGCAGAGAATGAAGTATTTCACATTAAACCTCTTCAAATGACTTTATTTACATTGCAATGACTGAACTATGCAGAAAATCTGTGGAACTCACCTTTAAATAGAAACATGACTGAGAGGCTAGTACATAACATTCCTTGTGCTGCTGGTATTTGGAAGTTGGGTGTTCAAACTGTTTTTTTCTTCCGTTTACAGAGCCTGGGGACGCCACAGAGACTGGATTGAATTTACAGCTGGCAGGATGGGCGGAGAATTTCCAAATATTCCAAATATCCCAACTGCTTTTCAGCTCAAAGTTCAAGAGAAGTTTACCAAACACCAGGTGCTTTCATTTGTGGATTTAAGAGAGAGTAGGTTTTTCCGGACAGGCCTTACAAGTAGTTTATAGTTCCAGAAACCCTGATAATGTCTAAAAATGATTCTCTGAGAGTAGGTTTGGCTCTTGAACTACTTTCACTGTGCCTGAGGGTAAAATCATAACTGCATCATGTTCTAGGGAGGTTCATCACAGATCCAGGCGTTTGAAACTTCTTAATTACACCTACTGCCCTATTACTGGAACTGCATTGTTTGTGTGAAGCTCCTTTTATAGCCAGAGCTGGACTTATGGAGGTCAACAACCTTTTTGTCTCATTTAATGGTGTATTTTCTCATAAGGGTACCTGGCCTCCCCTTGTTTTTATACCCACCGGTGGATTAACTTATTGCTGGCCCCCTGGGCTTCACTTTCTTTTAGGCCTCCCAAACCTACAGCAATGTAATCATATGCAGCTTACAGACAATTGGTAAAAAGAGCAATAGATAAATAAAACATTCAGCAAATCTGAGAATTTAGAACGTCCTAATTTTTAATTTTCTACACCTGTTAATCTGTTTGACAATTTAACACACAAGTACTTCAACAACGTAATGCTGCTTAATAATTACCAAGGGGGTCAGTGACCTCTGTGAATCAACTAGTAGGTCTATTTGACCTAAATAACAAGGCGGTAGGCCTAAATGTATGGACAGGAACAATCACTACAGTGGAAAAATGCTAAATGCAATGCACACATGACATTACTTTTTCACTGTGATCTGCAGAATATATGTCAAAATGAAAAACAAACCCTCTATTACATTGTTTTCACCTAGGTAGATAGGTAGGTAGGTGGGTAGCTAGGTCGGTAGGTCGGTAGGTGGGTCTGGGTTGGTAGGTAGGTGGGTAGTAGGGCTGCAACAAACGACTAATTTGATAGTTGAATAATCAGTCGATTACTGAAACGAATAATCAATTATTCGGGTTATGAATTACTACATAACTAAATAACTCTTATGTAGCTATTAGGTTTTAAATTTAGTTTGATGTTGTTTTATGCATTTGCTAACTATCAATGAAGACAATAAAGATGAAATAACATACAAAAAGTCACTGTTGTAAAGAACTTTCCTGCTACAAAAGATAAAAAAAACTCCCAATATCTTTTTCCCGTCAAAATTTAAAACCAAGGACGTGCAAAGTAGCAACAATAAAATATAACAAAACGAAATCAGTTTTCCTTTAATCAAGTAAATAAAAACATAATCTAAATCTAAATGTGAATTTTAAACAGTGCGGTCTGTGCTCTGTGCGTTCTGCTGTCTGTCTAAACTCTGCTGCAACTAAATTCTACAGTCACAGTCTTTATTGAAAAGTCAGCATCTCTCTGTGCTCCTGTGAGAGTCTCACTCTCCTCTGACAGCAGATACTCCCCGCTGACACAGTCTGATGGAGCGGATGGGAAAGTGATGTTTGTGGTAAACTTCTCTTTGAACTGTAACCCTGTCATCCAGCTGCACTGTGTGTCCGCTGAGATCTACCCTCCTGAAACTGTTTGTCAGGGGAGCCAAACGTTCGCGGAGAACAGAAAACTGTTTGTAAATGCTCTCCTGTATTCGCCAAACTTGAACGCACCGGTGGCCCCGACGTTAAGACAACGATGCAGTGTTTAAAAGTGAAAACAGGGTCGCTGTGAATAATAGTTACTTGCTTCTCTGTTCCAAGGTAGGTGGGTAGGCAGATATATATAGATCACTTAATTAATCCCAGAGGGAAATTCTTCTACTGCAGCAGTACAAAGCACAGTAAAGAGCAAAACAAGAGCAAAATAAACAGGAAAGCAAAGTACTGTCTTACTGTGTTTATAAATACTGATAATAATAGAATAAAAATATACTAAAAACAAAATTATGTGTGGTACAAAAATAAGAAGTAAACTGCATAAATACTATGCAGCTGACAGTGCAGTGGTGCACGTCCTCTCCACTGAATGAACAGTGACTATGTACTGTAAATGATAACCAATGTAACAGTTTCGCAATATGACATTTAGAGATGCATAAAAGTGACAGTGCAGTGCTTGACTTCTTCATGTCTTCATGTCAGAATTAAATACAATCCACCATGAAATGTACTGGCACCGCTGTTGTCACATTGAAAGGCTATTGCTTTTCACTTTGCAGCTCTACAAAAAATGTCGAATCAGTGTAATGGATCTTTTACTTTTCATTTTGGTACATTTTCCACATGTGTTTTTCTCATTTGTGCCATGTATTTCACTGTTTTGGTTGCATTTCTATGAGGAAAATACATTTAAAGTCCAAAACAGAGGCCAAGAGACATGAAACACTGTCGCAGAGGTTCTGCTTTTCATTTTGGCACTTATTCTGCACGTCACCAGTGAAAAAGTAATGTCACGTGCACTGAATTTCATGTTTTTCCACTGTAGTCATCGTTCCTGTCTATACATTTAGGCCTACAGCCTGGTTAGTTAGGCTTTTCAATTTGGTACAAGTTCCTCTACACACTCGTTAATTGATTTATCTTTGTAACTATTACTTCTGGTCTGATCTTTATTGGAGGCTGAATTCTTGTGACACTTGCTAACCCGTGCTAACAAACATAGTGACTCATTTCTCTTCCAGTGATTCTGGAATCCACACTCGAGTCAGTGCTCCTGTGAATACATGAAAACCTTGTGGACTGAGACTGAAAAATGGCTTTTTACCTTTTATTCCAACCTACCTGCAATTCAGTACGAAGACATGAAGTTTTTTTGTTTTCTAATGATCTTAGTATTAATCTTTTTATTAACACTAATATTAACATTACTTTCATGTCCAAATATTATGTCCAGAAACGTGAAAGGTAATGCACACATGACATTACTTTTTCATAGTGACCTGAGGAATATGTGCCAAAATGAAAAACAAACCCTCTATTGTTTTCTCTTTCGCTTGGCCTCTTTCCTGAAAAACAATACATGAGGATTTGAATGTAAAAAATTAAATGCTGAATTTGTGTCAGAATTGAATACAATCCACTTTGAAATGAGGCACGACTATATTGCTGTCCACTGTGCAGTACTTTAAACTGATTTTCCACAGTGAGCGTGTTTACATGCACTTAATAATCTGATAATCACAGAAAATCACATTTTGTTAGTAATCTGATCAACGTGTTTACATGCACTTGAGTAATCAGATAATGGGGAAACTCCGGGTCTACATGAGTCAGACAGTAATCAGATTTCTGCTTTGCAACTAGCCAATAAACTCACAGAAGAAGACATGATGTAACATGAAAACCACAGAAAATCAGATTTTGTCAGTAATCCGATCAACGTGCAACATGCATTTACTAAGATAATGGGGAATCTCCGGGTCTACATGAGTCACACAACAACCAGATTTCTGCTTTGCAACCAGTCAATAAACTCACAGAAGAAGACGCAACGTAAACGTAACGTAAAACTCAAACTTCATGCTGCGTCTTTTTTTAAAAACATTGCGCCACTTTACCTGAAAACATTAATATACATCATCTAGAAGATGAAGAATATTTAAATCCTTCATTTCGTCAAGCATGTATTTGGTTTTAGTGTCGCTCCAAAAGTGTTTTGCTGTGTCTCGCGGCGACGCTGCTTGCTTATTTCCGGTACCACCGTCTGTTTTCACACATGCTCAGACTGAGAAATCTGAAAGAAATCAGAGTAAGAGTTCACATGCACTGAGAAACGTGATTACTGAGATAAAATCCAGCCTCTTTATCGGATTTGCTGTTTACATGACCATTAATGATAAGATAAGGTAAGATAATCCTTTATTAGTCCCACAACGGGGAAATTCTCAGTGTTACAGCAGCGAAGGGAGAGCAAGGCACTCAAGAAAATAAAAGAAGTAACAAGAAGAGAAACTAACAAGCAAATAATTAACCTTGTTAACTACTTAACAAGGATTTCTTTACAGTTTGTTACTTGTTACTATATGAACAAAATATATAAAGCTAAAAATATAAACAAAAAAATTAAAAATATAAAGAATTATAAATAAATAAGTTATTTACACTGTAATCAGATAACTGCAGAAATCTGATGATGATTGGATTATTAACATCAATGAAAACCTGCCAAAGAAAACATTGCAGCAATGATAGTAAGCAATGAGGATTCTGAGGAGAACTAGTAGTGTGAACAACTGCCACTCAGTAATGTATTCCGGGTCTGTGAAACATTAGAGGGCGCTCCTGAGCGAGTCCAAAATGAATGCCTTTCTATGGCGCTGTTGTGCGAAATCATAGTTTGGAAGTGTTTAATCATTTTTTATAGAGAAAAATGCACCAATGTTCTGAAAACAGAGCGCATACAATATTTCAACCCTGCCTTTAACTGCTTTGGTACTCCATTTATGAGACTCCAGTGTTTTCTTATAAATATTTAACAGGCAAGTAACAACACATATAAAGAACAACTCGGGCGCCACGGATACACAACTAATGAAAGAGCCTTCGAGATGTAGTCAACCAGAACAAATACGCCGTCCTCACAGCTCTGGATTTGTCGAGTAACTCAGGCCGTGAAAGTAGATGAAAACACAGAAAAACAAGGTTTCGGTCCTTTAAACTTATGTTTGTGGGTGTGGAACTCAGCAAACAGAAAAACAAGATGTATCCTAAAGTATTTGCCATTACATTCCTTATCTGTGTCAAAAACACCAAACATCTCTGAAGCCAAGCGGGGGAGTCGGTATGTGAGAATGGCAAAAACAGACAAAGTTTTACTGTATGAGGGCATTCCAAAACAAACACAGAACATGTTTACGTGCACTTATTCAGTAAGAGCAGTCACACAGCTTTGGGACTTTCTAACAGCTCCTCACCCAGGTTCATAACGTCATCAAGCACAAACTGCTTCACCCGGCCAATGAGCTGCTCTGCTGACCAACCAATCAGCACTCTGCAGCAAGTAACGTTAGCATACAGCACAGGTTCTCAACTATTTCCACCTAATATTTATCACCAGAACACATGAACCCCACTGATGGTAATAATGATAATAATAACAATAATAATAATACATATCATAATAATGTTTATTATTGATAATGACAATATTGACCTACCAGTTAGTCTTCGAAAGCAAATGAAAGTAAGTTAAGGCTATTTCTCTGTCTCTTCCTGATCTTAAAGTTAATGCGTGTTCATTAACTGAATCCTGAATGAGGAGAGCACAGCAATGACCTGATTTCCCTCATTTTCTAATCTTATTTCAAAGCATTTTTCCTGTTTCAATGCAATGTTGATATCAGGGCTGTCGTCATCGGGACAATTTTCAGCACAGTTATACGCAGCATCTTGTTGTGAACATAAAATATGAGCAGATCAGGCTAAAGTCTGCTTGTTTCACACCAGAAATCAGTGGTTTCTGCAACCTATTTTTATATTAGTAGCTTAAGAGTGGAACTTTAGAGTTGGCAATAAACAGATAAAGCTGCTTCATGTTTTTTTATATTTATTTTAGATTTCTTTTTTATTACTAAGTCAATTCTTTTTCAGATTTTTGAGATAAAGTGCTTTCACCGGCCCACTAAGGACCATTCGCTCCTCCTAAGTCAAGCCCTGAGGAGCACAAGAGGGTACTGCATGGCCCCCTGGTGGTAGACCGCCCAGTGGTTAAGAAACCCTGCCAGAGATTTTGTGTTTTGTCTGTCATGTCTTCTGGGTTTGTCAAATGCTAGAGGGCGCTCCCGAGCGAGGCCAAAGTGCATGATTTAATATGGAGCACTCGAGCAAAATCACAGTTTGTACATGCTGAAACATTTTTAATTTTTTATCTCCTGAACACTGAATTGCATAAAACATTTTAACACCGCTCTTATATCTCTGAGCACTTTTGGACTCCAGTTATAGGATTTTATAACAGCGCCTCATGTTCGTTGATGATGTCAGTGAGAGCAAACCACCTCACTCAGCCAGTGAGCTGATCCGCTTACCAACCACTCAGCTCACATTAGCAGTAATGCTAGCATATAGCAAGGGATCTCAACTTTTCCCACCTCAAGGCCCACCTATTTATCACTCGAACATGGGGCCCACAGGGAATCATAATACTACTACTAATAATAATAATAACGAAAACACTTCTAATAATTAAAATGATATATTACTAATAAACATTAACCTAGAAATCAGTCTTAATTCAACTCTTGATTGAGTTTTAGAAGCAAATGAAAGTAAGGTAAAGCTATTTCTCTGTGTCATCTTGAGCCACGTAAGGTCTCTGACATAATGGGCCAGCTAACGTTAGCTGTTGGTACCAAGCTGATCATATAAGAATTATTTCGTTGACGGGTTATTGCCTCATTAGCTTTTTAAAGAGGAGTAAAAAATTAACTGGTGATGCAGAAAAGCTGCTTTATGTTAGCTGGGTAATCTAGCTTGGGATAATACTTACTGTTAGCAATAGCTTTTAGCCAGCTTAGCTAGCTTAATTTAAACAGAGTCCATCAAATTCATGCTACATATAAAAGTTCTTCTTTCTTTTACATATAATGTATAATAATAATAATACATTATATTTTAATATATACACCGATCAGGCGTAACATTATGACCACCTCCTTGTTTCTACACTCATTGTCCATTTTATCAGCTCCACTTACTATATAGGTGCACTTTGTAGTTCTACAGTTACAGACTGTAGTCCATCTGTTTCTCTGCATACTTTGTTAGCCCCCTTTTACCCTGTTCTTCAGTGGTCAGGACCCCTATTGACCCTCACAGAGCAGGTAGTATTTGGGTGGTGGATCATTCTCAGCACTGCAGTAACACTGACATGGTGGTGGTGTGTTAGTGTGTGTTGTGCTGGTCTTGAACTCTTGATTCTGAGTTTTAGAAGCAAATGAAAGTAAATTAAGGTTATTTCTCTGTCTCTTCTTGATCTTAATGTCAGGCTGTATAAAATACATGTTCATTAACTGAATCCTGAATGAGGAAAGCACAGCAGTGACCTGTTTTCCTCCGTTATCTACTTTTATTTCAAAGCATTTTTCCTGTTTAAATGCATTGTTGATATTTGGGCTGTGGACATTTTCAGCACAGCGATATGCAGAATGTAACTGTGAACATGACGTATGAGCAGACGAGGCTAACATAAGCTTATTTCATACCAGAAATCAGTGGTTTCTGCAACCCATTTTCATCTCATTCGAGAGTCCACGAGTGGAAGGTGGCAATAAACAGACGAAGCTGCTTCACTGTTTTTATTATTTTTACATTATTTTTAAAATTTATTTCTTATATCAAGTAAATTATTTTTTCCACTGATTTTTATGAGATAAAGTGCCTTCACCGCCCCCTAAGGATCAATCACTCCTTCTAAGTAAAAGCCCGAGGACCACAAGAGGGCCATAGAGCACAGCCTAATTCTCCCATTATATCAAAACAATGACTGCGCGATACCAGAGGGTGCCCGTGAGCAACTCTTAAACGAATAGGGGGGGAATGGAATGGCTAAAAATGAAATGTTAAAATAGCTTCTAAGCATTCGTCGAAATTAAAGACCTTCCTTTAATGTAGGAAAGTAGAAGGATGCATTTCACTACAAAAGCAAACTTATCTAAAAACTTATAGCTCAGTTTTTCAACTGAAAGCTGGGTTTGGGCAGTAGGACACCATCACTACTGCTACTGAGTGCTAATCCATTAGCATTAGTACTTCTGAGTGCTGACTGGTTACCGAGTCATGATTAACTTCCACTCCATATAATTACTCCAGAAGCGATGACAAATGTTATAGTAGTGAACTGTAAATCTCAAACACTGAGCTACAGCAGACATATGTTTGTTTCTGTGCACTGTCGTGACAAAAAGTGAGAATGGGAAGAGAATGGAAGCACTGATTTAACTATAAACAGAGCCAAAATGTGTGTATCTGTATTTGGCATAGCCATGTTTACTGCTGCTGCAGCTGCCTTACATCAAGCAGTCTCTCTGTCTTTGTACAACATGCCAGCGATTTCTGTAATATTTCTGTTTTTGAATGAAGTTTTATATGTAGTATGAATTTGGTAGACATTGTTTAGATGTAACTAGCTTAGCTATGCTAGAGGCCTTTGCTAACTGTAGCTGTATTCCCAAACAAGGAAGCTAGTTTTCATTAGCTGCTGGCTGCAGCTGGCTAACGTGGAGCAGGTTCTGTGACACATTTACAGCATAGCAGCAATTTCTCTATTATAAACACAAACTAAAACTTTAAAATGTGAATTCTTCTATTTTACAGACCTCATTTAAACTCTCCTTTAGCTTATGGTACGCTAGCAGGCTACAGGCGCTAATTAGCTAGCCTACCATTAGCAGTTTAAGGAACTCCAGCTTCATATGAGTAGCAGACTTTAAATCTAGCTGGCTAGCTATGTTAGCGATCTGCCAAACAGCATCTTTATTTTAGTTTCATGCCGATTTTTGAAGCAGAGCTACAGAAAACATCCATCTTTCACTGCTCAGTCAAAACCGTGACTCCTAGCTAAATCGTATCATTGTGGTTATGCTGCGGCGTTTTGATTTCCATTGTCTGACACAGCTAGATTAGCTAGTTGTTTGTGATCTTTGACGGTTTATTGCCTCATTAGCTTTTTAAAGATGGGTACAAAACAAAGCTGCTTTATGTGAGCCGGGTAAACTAGTTTGAGATAATAACTACTGTTAGCAATAGCTTTTAGCCAGCTTAATATAAAATGAGTCCATCAAAATCATGCTACATATAAAAGTTCTTCTTTCTTTTGAAATATGAAAGATGAAAGTCAACACACTTTTCCACAATTTGAATTGTGTGTTCTCTGGTCTATCCCATGTTGAAGAATGACTAAAGGAATTTGACCTCTATAAATACCTTATTGAATCAGGAAGTCATGGATTACTGCTTAAAAGTTCTCTAACTTAAGGTGTAAATGGAAAAATGCTTCTATTAAAGGTTCTCTAAATTTGTCAGTGTGAGATTAAACTAATTCAGTAAAAGGTGAATTTCTTATAGCCCTCTTTAATCATCTTTACCATAATTGTGGACTGTGTCACCCCACTGACCGTACACCACTGACTAGTCCACCCAAGAACACCCTGATTATTGTCCTGCCTACAAGGTCTATCCATTTTAATAATCACCTCAAACAGATCATTTATGTGCACAGCCTTTTTATTTTGGAAGATAAATATTATAAGTAAAAGAAAAAAAATAATAAAAGCCTAGATTGGTTACAGCTCTACAACCAGGTTTATTAATGGTATAGCTGTTAAAATTATTTACTAAACTAGTTTATAAAGCATAGTAAAAGAAAGCAATGAAGGAAAAATAAGTAAACTGGACTGTGTGTGGAAAATGAGTGATTACAAGTGTTATTTTGTGTAAAACTCTGCTTATCCACCAGTGGGCCACCTGGAAAACACTGAGCAAAAAGCCTGTGTGCTGTAAGATTTGCATCTGTGGGCCAACAGCGGCCCGCTATCCTCCCGTTACTAAGGTACGTAATTATGGATGGGTAAAAAAGCAGCAATGAGTTTGTTAAGGAAAAACGCTGAAGACGGAAGTAGCAGTTAGTTCAATACCCTTATTCGGCTCTTTGTTTAGTCACTGCGCTGTAGGTCGCTTTTCTGCCAAATGAACCTCATAGTGTGATCCTAATTACAGCCCTGCAAATCTGATTCTGGCTTTCAAATGTGAGTGCTGGTTGACTACTGGGCAGATGTGAGGCATGCAGGCCAGAACAGGGGCAGATACTATACAGCTTTGTGTGGTTTTGCCTTGTTTATAGCTGTGGGCAAATTCTGACGTAAATGTTGATCGCCAACAATGCAGACTGGGATAATAAACTGGGATAATTATTCTATCAGTGACATACAAGTCACACCCGCCAACCTATGATGCACATTCCACAGCCTTATCTTTGTAAAAGCAACCAGTCATTCTGAAAGATTCCATAATAAGCATTAACTTCTCATTTCCCATGCCTCATAATCCACTCTGAAGGCCTGTTCGCACAGTATTAGTTTCCCCTGGAGAGGTGGGGTAATGCCAGTTTACTTCAGGACGTCTGTAGTGCGGGAAAGAAATCTTGGTCTAGATGACAGAGATGGGAGTGGTTACGCGATTTATGCTCTGCTTTCACTCCAGCAAAAAGTAGAAAACATGCTAAAACATTTAATTTAGCCATTAGTTTGTTTATCCTAACTATTTACCATTCTTTCTCAATGCAGTGAGTCATTAGCATCTCCATTAGCTTCGAAGTTCACAACAAAAACATGACTTCACCGCATAACATCAAACTTTCTTCAGTACTTTTTGCCTGTTCTGAGTTGTACATGTAAAACAGGACAGTGACATTACGTAATGGCTTGATTTTAGCCACAGAGAACAACGACGCTAAAGTTACTTATTCTTCAGCTTCTTGTTCAAATGTTCTCGTTCCACCTTAAATAGTGCAGCAGTTACAGTCTAGCACCTCAACCGTTATAATGTAACTCCAGTGCCATTTAAGGTGGAGTATGAATCGTCAGAGAACACATACGCTTCTTCAAGTGGCTCCATACTTAAGAAACTCCCATTCCACAGCATATGATACTAGTTTTACTGACATGGCGATTCAGATTAATATAACCTGGGGTTACTTTGACGGCTCGTTTTACGGGAGGTAAAAGGTGACGTAATCTTTACTGATGCAGGAATGCACAGTTGGTAAAAATGATGGATATGGTGCCTTTGGATGGGACATAAATCAATGAGAAATGGCAGTAATAATTACATTACCCCACCTCCTCACAGGAAATGTCTGAATAGGGCTTAAGGCTGTGTCTCGATTCGATCACTAGTTCTGTATGTAGTGAACCAGTAGTAATTACAAATCTGGGCTTGGTCCCTGGAGGGAGGAACACTGGGCCAGTTATGACTCAATTACATGTGACACGAATTACATGTGAAACATTACGCAATGACAAGGTACCAACAAGATCGACTGGGAAGCTCATTTACTATGCTGTGCTCAGCCATACTCTGTTTCTGCCATTCTTAGGATATTTCAGTCATTGCATGAACACTCGTTTTGTTTACCTTGAGACCCTGATACAGCCGTGTCCGTGTTTAATGCAATTAAGTTTTTCTTCACGCAACTAACAACACTAGCATAAATACCAGTTCTGTTGGCATCACTAGCGTCAAGCTAACCATGGTTTACCTAAGCAATTCAGCTGTAGCTAAAACACAGTCAGCTGGCGACTCAATAGACTTTCACTTAACATTTCAGTAAAGATTTAAACTAAATTCTGTAACTCGAATTACTTCTGAATGGGCCTAATTAGCCTGTTAGCAGGTTAGCCTACAATAATGTCATAGTTTGTTCATAAAATGAACAAATAAAGTGCAGTACTTGTGAAATATTACATGTTCTATTGTGTCACTATGCTAAATATATAATGTGATATTATTTTGTAGGTAGTCACTGGGCATTATTAAAATTCGAGTGTATAAGTAACGTTAAATAATGGACAAACACAACTGGTTAGCTAAAGAGGCTGCTATCTACATTAGTAGAAAACTGAAAATGAAGGATGAGCTGTGATAAGGTGTCTTGCTAAAACAAAACGCTTATCACTGGTAGGCTTTGCTATTCACAAGTGTGAAAAATACACATTTTTTCTCCATTATAAAACTTTCTGAAAATCAAGCAGGTGTGACGCTATTTCTGGTCAGGCAGTATAGTAAACAGTCTGCTCACTGTTTTTTACGTTGCATTGTGGGAACTTTCAGAGAATGACGGTTCCAGTGCGTTGGAAAGGTTCTTATTATGAGACAACCTAGAAAATGTCTGATTCTCCAGGTGGTACCCGGACTCCTGAACTAGGGAGCTCTAGGGAGATACACCCAAAGACCTCCCTGCTAGAATAAACCATAAACATACACACCTAGATGCCGTGTTGGGTCCAGCCAGGCACCGCTGGACTGCATTCAGTACCATTACAGAGTAGCAGTTTAAGATACTGTCCAAAATTACACTATTTCAAGAATATTACACTCAGAAAGTGGGATAGGATTATATAACAGAGGGAACGCAGTGAGCCACACTCACGTTTGTGTAATATTTATTGTCTGTGTGATGTTTGTGTAGATATGGTCGTGTGGTTGGTGATGCTCAGAGAACATGTTGATGTAATTGTTTTTCCTCTGGTTTTATATTAAGCTTATTTCATTTAATAGTCTATTTGGGGGATCTTAACTTTATGTAGTAGTTATTTATTTACAATGATGGTTTTGTTTTGTAGCTCGGTAAGTTATAGTTGCCTTAATCCCTGTAGATATTCATAACAGATTAACGTTAGCACCTTCTTACATGACCCTGAAGTCAGCTTCTTATTTGCCAGCTTCTTGTTCGGATTTTCCCGTTCCACCTTAAATGGTGCATCAGCCAGCATCTTATTCAAATTTTCCCATTCCACAGCCAGCTTCAGCTTCGTCCTTCTTACTGTGTTTTTTGGGGGGTTATTTTATTTTTACGTGTATTAAGATTAGAAGTGATTCACTCATTGATGGATTTGCTGATGTGTCTGATTATGTTTCTCGCGCTAAACTCGGTTTTTAACGTCAGGTGCAGACTAAATACTTTCCTGCTGGTCCGGACGGCTAATTATCACCATCAGTTATTAAAGTAATTAAAGCTACTGAGAGCAGATCCGTGCAGACTAGATTAGGATTATAACTAAACAGATTTGGTGAAAATCGGTTGAGTAATAAGGAGGTTGTGGCTGATTTAATCCTGAGACTCATCGTCTCTCAATACAAGTGAATTTGTTTACAAGCGGATCTTGACCGCTCCAGCATCGTGGACGCGCAGACGTATCTCCTCAGATAGAGAACAACAGACAACGCGGCATCTAGGTATGGATATATATGAAAAAAAGAAAATAGCACAGAAAACCAGCATATGTTGTGTTTTGGATGCTAGCGCGCTTAACCAGCATAGAGCAGCATAATACGGAATGCATGCTGGTCTGTGCTGCTTTTTGCGCAGCTGGGCGTTGCGCATTTGGAACTGCATGCGATTCCTCTGTTTCCCACCTGAGCACGCGGCCAAATTCCTTACATTTTTTCCGTCGACTGTAACGTTAATCTTAATCTTTCCCACGTCGCTTGCAGGACTTTCCCCCTTTCGCTCGTGTTTCAACCCGACTTTTCCCCTCACCGCTGCAGTGTTCGTTGGGAACGCCTAAAAGCTGTATCAGTAATCGATGACAGAACAGCTTCAAAAATAGCTCCTCTCGGTTTCCTCATCAGATCTGCCTGCGCCTGTTTAGGATTGCGCCGAGTTTCATCAGATTCATTGAGGGCAATACGTCATCCCGTATTTCGACTCAGCACATTGGACGCACACGCAGGATCCGCTCTTTCCTTTCTTGTGTGTTCAGGCTTGACGCAATGAAGGTCGGTCACGTGTCAGTTAGCAGTTGTTCACGCCGTTTCCCTCGCAGCCGTGACGAACTGCGTTACACAGGGAAATCCCAACACGTGGGGTTTTCCTCACAGCAGTCCAGTGACATCAGTGGTCTTGGTTTGTTTACACTAACTGGAAAGGCAAGATGTCTTAAAATATATTCATTTTCCTAACGTTTAAACTTTATGAATACACAAGCTGTATGGATACGCAAGTGACAGCTTAATGAGTTTTTTTTTACCTTTTTGGTGTTTATTTAAATATTGCGTGCACCGTCGTTTTGTTACAGGTGTTCCTCCTTCGGCAATATTAAAGGTTTTTATGAAACATTATTTCTCCGTCTCTTCAGCCCTTGTAGTCAGCTTTACAGACGAATAACGATAATGCAACAAATCAGGAGATTATTCTTTTATTTATTTGAATCAGGTTTGTTAAAAGTGTGATCATATGATGTTTGTTTAGTTGCACAGCCATGTGTCTGCTATAATAATGAATATGTTTGAAAAAACAGTAATGATGCAGTCCCTTAAAGGCCCAGCACAATATTCTTCCTCCTTACTCCAAATGTTATGCATGTGATTATCTTCATACTTCTGCCAGAGAACTTGTAGAGAGGAGAATTTGCACTCTGTAATGTCTTCCGGGTTTCTCAAACGCTAGAGGGCGCTCCTGAGCGAGTCCAAAATGAGTGGGTTAATACAGAGCAAATTGAGTAAAATCATAGTTTATAAATGCTTTAACATTTTTAAGATAAAAGAATGCATTCATATCCTGAACACAGCACAGCGTAAGACGTTATAACACCACTGTTGTGTTTTTAAACGCTGAATTTGAGTTATAGGAGTTTAAAACGGCGCCTCATGAACTTTCATGACATCAGTGAGCGGAACAGCCAATGTGGCAGCTCGGGTTGGCAACCAATCAGTGCTCACTAGCAGTGATGCCATCATCCTGCTGCCCAAAACCCGAAAAAAGGAAACATACAGGTGAGTTTTCTTTGCTTTTTTAAGTGAAATAAATCTTTCTGCCTTCTAAAATTGAAGGAAAGTCCTGGGCGAGTGATTAAAAACTTTTTTAAGTTGTTGTTTTTAGCTGTTTAGATCCATTTACTCCCGTTCATTAAAGACTTGCTCGTAGGCGCCCTCAGCAGTCATGGTTTTGACATAACGGGGGAAATAGTAAGTGGCCAGGCTCCTCATAAACCGACTCTGCTTCTGTTTCAGTCCAACAGTCGGCGCTGTAGAGTACATAGAATTACCTGCTTTTATACTGCACCACTGTTTAGGAATTATACTTCAATTGGCGTGATCTTAGACGTCATAGGTAACACTAATTGATTAAATCAAATAATAAACTACCTTACATTACATATTCATGAACTGTAAAATCAAATAACCCTCCCACACTTCACACACTCCCTCTCGTGTTCTATTGCTTAAATATAAATTTAGCATTTTTTATGTCATTTCTATCATATATTTGCATTTAAATAGTAGAAAAACATGTCTTTCACCTCAAAACACTCACCCTCTATACGTGACAGTGGGGATGAGCACTTCTGTGGTGCATGGATTTCTGTGCAATTGATTTAAAAAATATTGCTAAATTGACAGCTCAACAAGGTGGAATTGTTCAAATAACATGCTGTTTTCTTTTAAAATATAAATAATTAGTAACCCTAAGATGTTTTTCAAGTGTAATATTTCTATAAAGTCTGTGGATGTTTCCATAGAATGACTCTCATGACGTTGCAACCATGCACCCTGATTTATCTTTGTCTGGTTTTATGGAGAGGTCTTTGTGCCAAATTAAAAAGCAGTAACTACAGTAAAAAATAGTCATGTCACGTGTGCATTGCATTTCACATATTTCCACTGCAGTAATTGACTTTCAGTTTGGCTTGAATTCCTCTCTTAACTCCTTAATCAATTAACCTGTGTAATTGTCATCTCTGGGTTGATCTTTGCAGCTGCAGTTGCTAAGCTAACCTAATAAACATAGTGACTCATGTCTCTTTCTAACAGCCCCACACACCCCTCACAAGAACTGGTCTGTCTTCTGTCAACTGGAAAAAGGTATCACAGCATTCGGGCTCACACAGCCAGACTGAGCAACAGTTTCTTTACACGAGACCTCAGATGCCTCAACTCCCACGGACCAACACACCCAAATACACAACACCCACATGGACCCACGCACACGTGCACAACACCCACGCACAAATATACATATCACCCACACGGACCCACACACACATATACATAACACCAACATGGACCCACACACACACATACGTAACACCCAAAAGAGCCACACACACACACACATACATAACACTGACATGGACCCACACACACACACGTATGCATAACACCCACACAGACCCACACACACACATACATAACACTGACATGGACCCACACACACACACGTATGCATAACACCCACACAGACCCCCACACACACATACATAACACCCAAACAGACCCACACACACACAAATACATAACACTAACATGGACCCACACACAGACATACATAACACCTACACGGACCCACACTCACACACATACATAACACCCACACGGACTCACACACACATACATAACACCCACACGGACCCCCACACACATAGATAACACCCACACGGACCCACACATACATGCACATAACACTTACACGGACCCACACACACACATACAGAACACCCACACGGACCCACACATAGATACATATAACCCACACGGACTCACACACACATACATAACACCCACACGGACCCCCACACACATAGATAACACCCACAAGGACCCACACATACATGCACATAACACTTACACGGACCCACACACACACATACAGAACACCCACAAGGACCCACACATAGATACATATGACCCACACGGGCCCACACACATAAATAACACGCACACGGACCCAGACACACACATATACAAAACACCTACACGGACCCAAACACACACATACAGAACAACAACACACACATGTACATAACACCAATCTGGACCCACACACACATATATAACACCCACACGGACCCCCCCCCACACACACACATACACATAACACCCACACAGACCCACACACACATATACACAACATCCACAACACCCACACACACATATACACAACACCCACATGGACCCACACACACATACACAACATCCACACACACACATACATAACCCCCCTACGGACTCACACACACACAAACATACATAACACCCACACGGACCCACACACACACATAACACCCACACGGACCCACACACACATACACAACATCCACACACACACATACATAACACCCACACGGACCCACACACACACATAACACCCACACGGACCCACACACACATAACACCCACACAGACCCACACACACATATACACAACATCCACAACACCCACACACACATATACACAACACCCACATGGACCCACACACACATACACAACATCCACACACACACATACATAACCCCCCTACGGACTCACACACACACAAACATACATAACACCCACACGGACCCACACACACACATAACACCCACACGGACCCACACACACATACATAACACCCACACAGACCCACACACACACACATACAGAACACCAACACGGACCCACACATAGATACATAACACCTACACGGAGCCACAATCACACACATACATAACACCCACACGGACCCACACACACATACGTAACACCCACACCGACGCACATACACATACAGAACACCAACACGGACCCACACACACACATATATAACACCCACACGGACCCCCCCCCACACACACACATACACATAACACCCACACAGACCCACACACACATATACACAACATCCACAACACCCACACACACATATACACAACACCCACATGGACCCACACACACATACACAACATCCACACACACACATACATAACCCCCCTACGGACTCACACACACACAAACATACATAACACCCACACGGACCCACACACACACATAACACCCACACGAACCCACACACACACACACACACACACATAAATAACACACACACGGACCCCCCCACACACATACATAACACCCACACAGAGCCACACACACACATACAGAACATCCATACGGACCCACACACACACATACAGAACACCCAGACGGACCCACACACACACACATATATAACAGCAACATGGACCCACACACACACATATACATAACACCCACACGGAACCACACACACACATATACATAACACCCACACGGACCCACACACACACATGAATAACACCTAAACGGACCCACACATACATAATACCCACACGGATCCACATACACATACACAACACCCACACACACATATACATATCACCCACACGGACCCGCATACAGATATACATAACACCAACATGGACCCACACACACACATACGTAACACCCACACCGACCCACATACACATACATGACACCCACACGGACCCACACACACATACATAACACCCACACAGACCCACACACACACACATACAGAACACCAACACGGACCCACACATAGATACATAACACCTACACGGAGCCACAATCACACACATACATAACACCCACACGGACCCACACACACATACGTAACACCCACACCGACGCACATACACATACAGAACACCAACACGGACCCACACACACACATACATAACACCTACACGGAGCCACAATCACACACATACATAACACCCACACGGACCCACACATAGATACATAACACCTACATGGACCCCCACACACACATAAATAACACACACACGGACCCCCACACACATGTGCATAACACCAATCTGTACCCACACACACATATATAACACCCACACGGACCCACAACCACACACATATACATAAGACCCACACAGACCCAAACACACACATACATAACACCCAAACAGACCCACACACACATATACACAACACCCACATGGACCCACACACACATACACAACACCCACACACACATATACACAACACCCACATGGACCCACACACACCTATACAACATTCACACACATACATAACCCCCCTATGGACCCACACACACATACACATACATAACACCCACACGGACCCGCACACACGCATAAATAACACCCACACAGACCCCCACACACACATACATAACACCCACACGAAGCCACACACACACATACAGAACACCCACACGGACCCACACACATATACATACATAACACCTACACGGACCCACACTCACACACATACATAAGACCCACACGGACCCACACATACATAACACCCACACGGACCCACACTCACACACATACATAACACCCACACGGACACACACATACATAACACCCACACAGACCCACATACACAACACCCACACACACATATACATATCACCCACACAGACCCACATACAGATATACATAACACCAACATGGACCCACACACACACATACATAACACCTACATGGACCCACCACACACACACATACATAACACCCACACGGACCCCCACAAACACACATACATAACACCCACATGGACCCACACACACATACACAACACCTACATGGACCCACACACACACATACATAACACCTACATGGACCCATACATAGATACATAACACCTACACGGACCCCCACACACACATAAATAACATGCACACGAACCCCAACACGCACATTTACATAACACCTACACGGACACATACACACACATACAGAACACCCAGACACACGTAACGCACACACGGACTCACACACACATGTACATAACACCCACACAGACCCACACACACACATACATAAATAACACCCAAACAGACCCAAACACACACACATACATAACGCCTACATGGACCCACGCACACACATACAGAAAACCCACATACACATAACACACACACGGACCCCCACACACATGTACATAACACCAATCTGGACCCACACACATACATAACAACCACACAGACCCACACCCACACACATATACATAACACCCACACAGACCCACACACACACATACATAACACCCAAACACACACACATACACAACACCCACATGGACCCACACACACATACACAACACCCACACACACATGTACACAACACCCACATGGACCCACACACACATACACAACACCCAAACACACATATACACAACACACACATGGACCCACACACACATACACAACATCCACACACACACATACATAACCCCGCTATGGACCCACACACACACAAACATACATAACACCCACACGGACCCACACACACACATAAATAACACCCAGACACACGTAACGCACACACTGACCCACACACACATGTACATAACACCAATCTGGACCCACACACACATATATAACACGCACACGGACCCACACACCCACACACATATACATAACACCCACACAGACCCACACACACACATACATAAATAACACCCAAACAGACCCAAACACACACACATACATAACACTAACATGGACCCACACACACACATACAGAAAACCCACACACACATAACACACACACGGACCCCCACACACATGTACATAACACCAATCTGGACCCACACACACATGTATAACAACCACATGGACCCACACCCACACACATATACTTAAGACCCACACAGACCCACACACACACATACATAACACCCAAACAGACCCAAACACACGCACATACACAACACCCACATGGACCCACACACACATACACAACACCCACATGGACGCACACACACATACACAACACCCACACACACATATACACAACACACACATGGACCCACACACACATACACAACATCCACACACACACATACATAACCCCGCTATAGACCCACACACACACAAACATACATAACACCCACACGGACCTACACACACACATAAATAACACCCACACGTACCCACACACACACACACATACATACCACCCACACAGACCCACACACACACATACATAGCACCCAAACAGACCTACACACAAACACACATACATAACACTAACATGGACCCACACACACATACATAACACCCATACGTACCCACACACACACACATACATAACACCCAAACAGAGCCACACACACATATACATAACACTAACATGGACCCATACACACACATACAGAACACCCACACGGACCCACACACGCATAAATAATACCCACATGGACCCCCACAAACACATATACAGAACACCTACACGGACCCACACTCACACATACAGAACACCCACACGGACCCACACACACATACATACCAATAACATGGGCTCACACACACAAATACATAATACCAATCTGGACCCACACACACATATACACAACACCCACACGGACCCCCACAGACACACACACACACATACATAATAGCCAAATAGAGCCACACACACACAAATACATAACACCCACACGGACCCACATTCACACACATACATAACACCCACATGTACCCACACACGCACATACATATATAACACCCACACGTACCCACACACACACACACACACACACATACATAACACCCAAAAGACCCACACACACACACATACATACCACTAACATGGGCCCACACACACAAATACATAATACCAATCTGGACCCACACACACATATACACAACACCCACACGGACCCCCACAGACACACACACACACATACATAATAGCCAAATAGAGCCACACACACACACAAATGCATAACACCCACACGGACCCACACTCACACATATACATAACACCCACATGTACCCACAAACACACATACATATATAACACCCACACGTACCCACACACACACACACACACATACATAACACCCAAAAGACCCACACACACACACATACATAACACTGACATGGACCCACACACACACATACATAACACCCACACGGACCCACACATAAATAAATGACACCCACACGGACCCCCCCACACACATAAATAACAAGCACACGGACCCCCACAAACACATATACATAACACCTACACAGACCTACACACACACATACCAAACACCCACACGTACCCACACACACACACACACACACACACACACACACACACATACACAACACCCAGACACACATATACATATCACCCACATGGACCCACATACAGATATACATAACACCTACATGGACCCACCACACACACACATACATAACACCCACACGGACCCACACAAACGTACACATAACACCCACATGGACCCCCACAAACACACATACATAACACCCACATGGACCCACACACACATACATCACACCTACATGGAACCACACACACACATACATAACACCCACACGGACCCACACTCACACACATACATAACACCCACAAGGACCCACACATAGATACATAACACCTACACGGACCCCCACACATACATAAATAACATGCACACGGACCCCCACAGCCACATTTACATAACACCTACACGAACCCCCACACACAAACATAAATAACACACACACGGACCCACACACACACACATAAAATAACACCCACACGAACCCCCACACACACACATAAATAACACCCACACGTACCCACACACACACACACATACATACCACCCACACAGACCCACACACACACATACATACCACCCACACAGACCCACACACACACACATACATAACACTAACATGGACCCACACACACATACATAACACCCATACGTACCCACACACACACACATACATAACACCCAAACAGAGCCACACACACATATACATAACACTAACATGGACCCATACACACACATACAGAACACCCACACGGACCCACACACGCATAAATAATACCCACATGGACCCCCACAAACACATATACAGAACACCTACACGGACCCACACTCACACATACAGAACACCCACACGGACCCACACACACATACATACCAATAACATGGGCTCACACACACAAATACATAATACCAATCTGGACCCACACACACATATACACAACACCCACACGGACCCCCACAGACACACACACACACATACATAATAGCCAAATAGAGCCACACACACACAAATACATAACACCCACACGGACCCACACTCACACACATACATAACACCCACATGTACCCACACACGCACATACATATATAACACCCACACGTACCCACACACACACACACACACACATACATAACACCCAAAAGACCCACACACACACACATACATACCACTAACATGGGCCCACACACACAAATACATAATACCAATCTGGACCCACACACACATATACACAACACCCACACGGACCCCCACAGACACACACACACACATACATAATAGCCAAATAGAGCCACACACACACACAAATGCATAACACCCACACGGACCCACACTCACACATATACATAACACCCACATGTACCCACACACACACATACATATATAACACCCACACGTACCCACACACACACACACACACATACATAACACCCAAAAGACCCACACACACACATACATAACACTGACATGGAGCCACACACACACATACATAACACCCACACGGACCCACACATAAATAAATGACACCCACACGGACCCCCCCACACACATAAATAACAAGCACACGGACCCCCACACACACACATACATAACACCTACACGGACCCACACACACACATACATAACACCCAGACACACGTAACGCACAAACGGACCCCCACACACATGTACATAACACCAATCTGGACCCACACACACATATATAACACCCACACGGACCCACACACACACACATATACATAACACCCACACAGACCCACACACACACATACATAAATAACACCCAAACAGACCCAAACACACACACATACATAACACTAACATGGACCCACACACACACACACACATACATAACACTAACACGGACCCACACACACACATACGTAACACCTACACGGACCCACACTCACACACAAACATAACACCAACACGGACCCACACACACACACATACATAACACTAACATGGACCCACACACACACACACACATACATAACGGCAACACAGACCCACACACACACACACATAACACCTACACGGACCCTCACAAGCACATACATAACACCCACACGGAGACCCAAACATACAAACACATACAGAACACCCACACGGACCCACACACACACACATACATAACACTAACATGGACCCACACACACACATCATACGAAACAGACCCACACACACACACACACACTACACACACACACCCACACACTACACACGGACCCACACACCAGACACCCACACGGACCCACACACACACATAAATAACACCTACACGGACCCCCCCACTCACATACATAACACCCACACGGAGCCGCACACACACATACAGAACACCCATACGGACCCGCACACACACATAAAGAACACCCACACGGACCCCCACACACACATATACATAACAGCAACATGGACCCACACACTCACATATACATAACACCCACACGGACCCACATACACACATATACATAACAGCAACATGGACCCACACACTCACATATACATAACACCCACACGGACCCACATACACATACATAACACCCACACAGACCCACACACACACACACACATGTACAGAACACCAACACGGACCCACACACACACATACATAACACCTACACGGAGCCACAATCACACACATACATAACACCCACACGGACCCACACATAGATACATAACACCTACACAGACCCCCACACACACATAAATAACACGCACATGAACCCCCACACACACATACAGAACACCCACACACACATAACACACACACGGACCCCCACACACATGTACATAACACCAATCTGGACCCACACACACATATATAACACCCACACGGACCCACACACACACACACATATACATAACACCCACACAGACCCACACACACACATACATAACACCCAAACAGACCCACACACACGTAGACACAACACCCACATGGACCCACACACACATACACAACACCCACACACACATATACACAACACCCACATGGACCCACACACACATACACACAACACCCACATGGACCCACACACACATACACACAACACCCACACGGACCCACACACACACATAAATAACACCCACACGAACCCACACACACACACATAAATAACACCCACGCGGACCCCCACACAAACATACATAACACGCACACGGACCCACACACACACATACAGAACAGCTACACGGACACACACTCACATACATATATAACACCAACACGGACCCACACATACACATACATAACACCCACACGGACCCACACATACATAAAACCCACACAGACCCACACACACATACACAACACCCACACACACATATACATATCACCCACACGGACCCATATACAGATATACATAACACCAACATGGACCCACACACACACATACATAACACCTACATGGACCCACCACACACACACATACATAACACCCACACGGACCCACACACACATATACATAACACCCACACGGACCCCCACAAACACACATACATAACACCCACATGGCCCCACACACACATACATAACACCTACATGGAACGACACACACACATACATAACACCTACACGGACCCACACTCACACACATACATAACACCCACACAGACCCACACATACACATACATAGCACCCAAACGGACCCACACATAGATACATAACACCTACACGGACCCCCACACACACATAAATAACATGCACACGGACCCCCACACACACACATACATAACACCTACACGGACCCACACACACACATACAGAACACCCAGACACACATAACACACACACGGACCCCCACCCACATGTACGTAACACCAATCTGGACCCACACACACATATATAACACCCACACGGACCCACACACACACATACATAAATAACACCCAAACACACACACATAAATAACAGCAACACAGACCCACAGACGCACACATAGATAACACCCACACGGACCCACACATACATACATAAGACCCACACGGACCCCCACACACACATGTACATAACACCAATCTGGACCCACACACACATAAATAACACCCAAACAGACCCACGCACACACACACACATACATAACACTAACATGGACCCACACACACACACACACATACATAACGGCAACACGGACCCACACACACACACACATAACACCAACACGGACCCACACAAGCATATACATAACACCAACACGGACCCACACATACATAACACCCACATGGAGACCCAAACACACACACACATACATAACACCCACACGGACCCCCACACACACACATACATAACACCCACACGGAGACCCAAACACACACACACATACATAACACCCACACGGACCCACACACACACAAACATACATAACACAAATATGGACCCACACACACACATACATAACACCCACATGGAGACACACACATACATAACACTGACATGGACCGACACACATACACATATACATAACACCCACACAGACCCACACACACATACATAACACCCAAACAGACCCACACACACACATACATAACACTAACATGGACCCACACACACACATACTATAACACCCACACGTGACCCACACACACACATACATAACACCCAAACAGACCCACACACACACATACATAACACTAACATGGACCCACACACACACACACACACATACATAACGGCAACACGGACCCACACACATGGACCCCCTCATACACATAACACCAACACGGACCCACACACACACATACATAACACCCACACGGACCCACACACACACATACATAACACCCACACGGACCCCACACACATACATAACACCCACATGGAGACCCACACACACACACATACATAACACCCAAACAGACCCACACACACACACACATATACATAACACCCACACGGACCCCCACACACACATACATAACACCCACACGGACCCCCACACACACATACATAACACCTACATGGAACGACACACACACATACATAACACCTACACGGACCCACACTCACACACATACATAACACCCACACGGACCCACACATACACATACATAGCACCCAAACGGACCCACACATAGATACATAACACCTACACGGACCCCCACACACACATAAATAACATGCACACGGACCCCCACACACACACATACATAACACCTACACGGACCCACACACACACATACAGAACACCCAGACACACATAACACACACACGGACCCCCACCCACATGTACGTAACACCAATCTGGACCCACACACACATATATAACACCCACACGGACCCACGCACACACATATACATAACACCCACACAGACCCACACACACACATACATAACACCCACACGGACCCACACACACACATACATAACACCTACACGGACCCACACTCACACACATACATAACACCCACACGGACCCACACACACATACATAAGACCCACACGGACCCCCACACACACATACATAACACCAACTGGACCCACACACACATAAATAACACCCAAACAGACCCACGCACACACACACACATACATAACACTAACATGGACCCATACACACACACACACATACATAACGGCAACACGGACCCACACACACACACACATAACACCAACACGGACCCACACAAGCATATACATAACACCAACACGGACCCACACATACATAACACCCACATGGAGACCCACACACACACACATACATAACACCCACACGGAGACCCAAACACACACACACATACATAACACCCACACGGAGACCCAAACACACACACACATACATAACACCCACACGGACCCACACACAAACAAACATACATAACACAAATATGGACCCACACACACACATACATAACACCCACATGGAGACACACACATACATAACACTGACATGGACCGACACACATACACATATACATAACACCCACACGTACCCCCACACACACATACATAACACCCAAACAGACCCACACACACACATACATAACATTAACATGGACCCACACACACACATACATACATAACGGCAACACGGACCCACACACACGACCCACACACACACATAACACCAACACGGACCCACACACAAGCACATACATAACACCCACACGGACCCACACACACACATACATAACACCCACACGGACCCACACATACATAACACCCACATGGAGACCCACACACACACACATACATAACACCCAAACAGACCCACACACACACACACAAATACATAACACCCACACGGACCCACACACACACACACACATACATAACACCCACGCGGACCCACACACACATACATAACACCCACACGGACCCACACACACATACATAACACCAACACGGACCCACACACACACATACATAACACCCGCATGGAGACACACACACACACATACATAACACCCAAACAGACCCACACACACACACATATATAACACTAACATGGACCCACACACACATACATAACACCCACACGTACCCACACACACACACATACATAACACCCAAACAGACCCACACACACACACATATATAACACTAACATGGACCCACACACACACATACGGAACACCCACACGGACCCACACACACACATACATAACACTAACATGGACCCACACACACACACATACATAATGGCAACACGGACCCACACACACACACACACATAACACCAACACGGACCCACACAAGCACATACATAACACCCATACGGACCCACACATACACAAACATACATAACACAAATATGGACCCAAACACACACACATACATAACACCCACACGAACCCACACATACATAACACCCACATGGAGACCCACACACACACACATACATAACAGCAACACAGACCCACAGACGCACACATAGATAACACCAACACGGACCCACACACACACATACATAACACCCACATGGAGACACACACACACACACACATACAGAACACTGACATGGACCCACACACACACACACATATACATAACACTCACACAGACCCACACACATACATAACACCCAAACAGACCCACACACACACACACACACATAACACCCACACGGAGACCCAAACACACACACACATACATAACACCCACACGGAGACCCAAACACACACACACATACATAACACCCACACAGACCCACACACACACAAACATACATAACACAAATATGGACCCACACACACACATACATAACACCCACATGGAGACACACACATACATAACACTGACATGGACCGACACACATACACATATACATAACACCCACACAGACCCACACACACATACATAACACCCAAACAGACCCACACACACACATACATAACACTAACATGGACCCACACACACATATATAACACCCACACGTACCCACACACACACATACATAACACCCAAACAGACCCACACACACACATACATAACATTAACATGGACCCACACACACACACACATACATAACGGCAACACGGACCCACACACACGACCCACACACACACATAACACCAACACGGACCCACACAAGCACATACATAACACCCACACGGACCCACACACACACATACATAACACCCACACGGACCCACACATACATAACACCCACATGGAGACCCACACACACACACATACATAACACCCAAACAGACCCACACACACACACACATATACATAACACCCACACGGACCCACAAATACATAACACCCACACGGACCCACACACACACACACACATACATAACACCCACGCGGACCCACATACACATACATAACACCCACACGGACCCACACACACATACATAACACCAACACGGACCCACACACACACATACATAACACCCGCATGGAGACACACACACACACATACATAACACCCAAACAGACCCACACACACACACACACATACATAACACTAACATGGACCCACACACACATATATAACACCCACACGTACCCACACACACACACATACATAACACCCAAACAGACCCACACACACACACATATATAACACTAACATGGACCCACACACACACATACGGAACACCCACACGGACCCACACACACACATACATAACACTAACATGGACCCACACATACACACATACATAATGGCAACACGGACCCACACACACACACACACATAACACCAACACGGACCCACACAAGCACATACATAACACCCATACGGACCCACACATACACAAACATACATAACACAAATATGGACCCAAACACACACACATACATAACACCCACACGAACCCACACATACATAACACCCACATGGAGACCCACACACACACACATACATAACAGCAACACAGACCCACAGACGCACACATAGATAACACCAACACGGACCCACACACACACATACATAACACCCACATGGAGACACACACACACACACATACAGAACACTGACATGGACCCACACACACACACACATATACATAACACCCACACAGACCCACACACATACATAACACCCAAACAGACCCACACACACACACACATACATAACACTAACATGGACCCACACACACATATATAACACCCACACGTACCCACACACACACACATACATAACACCCAAACAGACCCACACACACACACACATATATAACACTAACATGGACCCACACACACACATACGGAACACCCACACGGACCCACACACACACATACATAACACTAACATGGACCCACACACACAGACATACATAATGGCAACACGGACCCACACACACACACACACATAACACCAACACGGACCCACACAAGCACATACATAACACCCATACGGACCCACACATACACAAACATACATAACACAAATATGGACCCAAACACACACACATACATAACACCCACACGAACCCACACATACATAACACCCACATGGAGACCCACACACACACACATACATAACAGCAACACAGACCCACAGACGCACACATAGATAACACCAACACGGACCCACACACACACATACATAACACCCACATGGAGACACACACACACACACATACAGAACACTGACATGGACCCACACACACACACACATACAGAACACTGACATGGACCCACACACACACACACATATACATAACACCCACACAGACCCACACACATACATAACACCCAAACAGACCCACACACACACACACATACATAACACTAACATGGACCCACACACACATATATAACACCAACACGTACCCACACACACACACACACACATACAGAACACCCACACGGACCCACACACACATACATACCACTAACATGGACCCACACACACACATACATAATACCAATCTGGACCCACACACACATATATGACACCCACACTGACCCCCACAAACACACACACACATACATAATACCCAAATAGAGCCACACACACACACAAATACATAACACCCACACGGACCCACACTCACACACATACATAACACCCACATGTACCCACACACACATACATATATAACACCCACATGTACCCACACACACACATATACATAACACCAATCTGGACCCACACACACATATATAACACCCACACGGACCCACACACACACACATATAAATAACACCCACACAGACCCACGCACACACACACGCGCGCACACACACACACAGACACACATAACACCGACACGGACCCACACACACACATACATAACACCCACACAGACCCACACATACATAACACCCACATGGAGACCCACACACATACATAACAGCAACACAGACCCACACACACACACATACATAACACCAACACGGACCAACACACACACACATACATGACACCCGCACGGACCCACACACACACATACATAACACCCACACGGACCCACACATACATAACACCCACATGGAGACCCACACACATACATAACAGCAACACAGACCCACACACACACACATACATAACACCAACACGGACCAACACACACACACATACATAACACCCGCACGGACCCACACACACACACATACATAACACCCACACGGACCCACACATACATAACACCCACATGGAGACCCACACACACACACACATACATAACAGCAACACAGACCCACACACACACACACATACATAACAGCAACACAGACCCACACACACACACACACACATAACACCAACACGGACCCACACACACACATACATAACACCCACACGGACCCACACACACACATACAGAACACTGACATGGACCCACACACACACACATACATAACACCCACATGGAGACCCACACACACACACACACATATATAACAGCAACACAGACCCACACACACACACACATACATAACAGCAACACAGACCCACACACACACACACATACATAACACCAACACGGACCAACACACACACACATACATAACATCCACACAGACCCACACATACATAACACCCACATGGAGACCCACACACACACACACACACATACATAACACCAAAACGGACCCACACACACATACATAACACCCACACACACACACATACATAACACCAACACGGACCCACACACACACACACGTACATAACATCCACACGGACCCACACATACACAACACCCACACACATATACATAGCACACACACGGACACACACACACACACACATATATACACAACACCCACATGGACCCCCTCACACACATGTTCATAACACCAATTTGGACCCACACACAAACACACGTATACATAACACCCACACAGACCCACACACACACACATAACACCAACACGGACCCACACCCACACATACATAACACCCACAGGAACCCACACACACACACATACATAACACCCACATGGACCCACACACACACATACATAACACCCACACGGACCCACACACACACATACATAACACCCACATGGACCCACACACACACACATACATAACACAAATATGGACCCACACACACACACATATATAACACCTGCATGGACCCACAAATACATAACACCCACATGGAGACCCACACACACACATACAGAACACCCACACGGACCTACACACATACACATATATAACACCCACACGGACCCACACACACACATAAATAATATCCCCACGGACCCCCTCACACACATGTACAAAACACCAATCTGGACCCACACACACATATATAACACCCACATGGAGACACACACACACATACATAACATCCAAACAGACCCACACACACACACATACATAACACTAACATGGACCCACACACACATACAGAACACCCACACGGACCCCCACACACACATAAATAATACCCACACGGACCCACACACACACATACAGAACACCCACACGGACCCACACACACACATAAATAATATCCCCACGGACCCCCACACACACACATACATAACACCTACACGGACCCACACTCACACATACAGAACACCCACACGCACCCACACACACATACAGAACACTCGCGTGGACCCACACACACACACATGCATAACACCAATCTGGACCCACACACACATATATAACACCCACACGGACACACACACACACACACACACACACACACACATACATAACACCCAAACAGACCCACACACACACTCATACATAACACCAACATGGACCCACACACACACACACACATACATAACACCAACACGGACCCACACACACACAGACCCACACACACATACAGAACAATGTGGGACTGACTCACTCTCCACTTCTTGCAGTTCCAAATTATGGAACACTGTACAAATATAGTTACTGCATTTCACCGAAAACGCTTCGCTTGACATGATTTGACATGTAGATCTGACTACTTTGCATTTTTGCACATTTTACTTCACTGTAACAATATTAGCTGCTAGAATTACTGTATGAACCGAACACTTTATACTGTATATTGCTGCTCTGGTTGCTCATACTCTCAGTGCCGTGTACTGCCTGTGTTCTGTTTTGTATTTATCGTCAGTTTTTCGTATTTATTTATTGTACTGTACTGTCTGCACTGTGTTCATTGTATTGTCTCTCACTTGTGTTCCTGTTTTGTTTCACCGTGTACTTGTATATACCTGAAATGACAATAAAGCCTGACTTGACTCTTTCAGTGACTCTGAAATCCAGTCTGTGCATGGTTTCTGTGAATGTGATAGTCTTATCGAATGACACTGAAAAATGGCCTTCCACCTTTCATTTCAACCTACCTTCATTTCAGTACAAAGACATTAAACGTTTATTTTTTAATCATTCTTGTGGCCTTAGTATTAATCTCTTCAGTAACTGTTCTTATGTCCAAATTTTTCCCCACACATGTAAATGGAGTGATGAACAACCAGTCTTTGTGTCCTCCTTCTGTGCTGAATTTCATCATTATATGGTTGCTTTGCATTCTTCATGTAATAAATTAGCACTTAAATCGCTGAACGTGTGCAATTCGATTGTTAGGTGATATTTTTGTACTTTTTATTTAACCCCCTGGTATATATGCTATTTCAAAAGGTTACTGCCCCTCACTTGTTTGTATAGCATGATGTATATTAAAAAAAGAGTTTAGTAGCAGTGTGCTTGGCCCACTGATATGATATTGTAGCGTTCACTGATATGAAGAGAGAAACAGCTTACATACAAGTCATGGTGCTTTATTATCCAGCTGTTGTTGGCCACAGCTACACAGTACCTAAGCAGAGTTTTCTCTTTACTAACAACTCGTTCGCTACTCAGCTCATGCCTGCCTCTCAGCTCAAGCTAGTGCATCTTCAGTCCGACAAAGTGTCAGCTGAGGGTTTCCGTTCATCAGATCACTCACATGACTTGCCTAATAGTTCAAACTGAGCGTGAAAAGCCTCCTAGTCTGCTTTATTGGATTATTTTGGAGTCTTACTGCTAAACACAGCTCCAGGGCACCGTCATCTTTGTTTACATTTGCACCTGCATTTCAAGCTGATGTCATGGAAGCTGGAGATAGTGAACAATGACCTAGATGGGTCATTGTGACCCAGCTTCTCTTTCACCACCACTGCTCTCTCAATGCACTCACGGGCAGTACAACTCATCCCCATGGTTGCGATGCTCTTGAAGATGCAAAATTACCAACATCATCTTCCATTTTCACACAAATAGAGAGCTCCACAACAGGGAAATTTCACCTCTGCATTTAACCCATCTGTGCAGTGAAACACCACATACACACTAGTGAAGGCACACACTAGGGGCCACACTTGCCCGGAGCAGTGGGCAGCCCTATCCACAGCTCCTGGGGAGCAGTTGGGGGTTAGGTGCCTTACTCAAGGGCACTTCAGTCACAAACTGTTGGCTCAGGGGATCGAACCGGCGGCCTTCTGGTCACAAGACTGGTTCCCTAACCTCCAGCCCATGACTGCCCCAAAAAGAAAACACACCTCTACAGCTGAGAGGGTACAGGGTAAAGACCAATGAGCCTCTACAGCTGAGAGGGTACAGGGTAAAGACCAATGAGCCTATGGTAAAGACCAATGAGCATGTTGGTCTGCCTATTATGAGATTTCAGCAGCACGACACACATAATAATTGCTGCTGTTCCTCATAAACATAGTAAGTCACTCCTGCCTGCGTGTGCACGATGTGAGGAGAGAGTAAGACAGTGCTGCCAGAGCAGCATGCATGGGAATGAATTACAACAGTTCTATAAAAGATTTATATTTCTTGTCTCCCCCTTCTGAGATTTGTCACGCTTTGCCTTTTTAGAAATAAAAATAAAATTCATTAAGTGGCTTAGGCAAGGAATCAGACAGGGATACGCTTACCACAAAAAAATCACTGGTTGTATGAGCCTTTAATTCAGAGCCATAAATTAAATATTTTTACAGTAAAAAGAGACCTGTGCCTACAGCCCAGTAACCAGACCCTGAAAACACCCCCGGGCTGAAAAGACATTTGTCTCTAAAACTAGGTGAGCCAGCAGTAGAAGCGGTAAATACACTACAGCAGCCAGCCCCCTCTGTTTGCCAAAACAAGCACAACATGAGATGTCTCCCCATGAACTCTGCAGCAGGACTTTCTTAGGACTTTCCAGTGTGTTTTGATAAACAGATAAAATTGTGGACATTTTCAGGGAGAGCTCCAGCTGGGGGCAGCCCCCGAAAAACTGTGAACGTCTCTCAAAAACAGGAACGTCAAAGTTTTCTGTATAGTACTACAATATGATATGATATGATGAATGACTATCATCACAGCCAGATCTCTGGCTTCACTTCCACAGCCTGTTCTGCTCTGGGTTTAACCCTGTTTTGTTCACAGTTCTTTTCAGAGTTTTTATTTCTTCCCACTTACATATCAACACATTCTGCTAATCATCTTTAGTCCAGCAGAGCCGACTACAATACAGTATGAAAAGTGCATTGTTTTTCAATGACTAAACGCTTTCAAACTTCCTTCCACGCTGTCCATGACTCAGACGCATAAGAGCAGCAGCTCTGCGTTTTTCCTGAGGGCTGAGGTCTTTTTTTTCTCTCTCAGTGCTTTTGGAGCGCTCCTTCTAGCTGCACGTCACCCTGTTGCGAAACAACAACAGTGCTGTAAACGGCCCCAGACAGCATTTCAACGTGTACAGGCAGAAAGTTCAAAAACAACTTAAAACTAACTTTTTTGTGCTCATGATTTTAATCCATGAGCACTGCATGTTTCAGTTTCTCCAGTTTTTAGTGTTTTCCCTGATTATTGAATCTGATTTAAAGGGGAATAAAATCAGTTTTTTCAAAAATGTCTGTATAATTCAGTGGTTAGGATACAAGCAAAGTTATTCAGAGTGGTTTGATGTGATATGGTTCATTTGTGGATAAACTTATGGACTTTACTATCCAAAACCACCAGTGAACCTTCAAGTGTCTTCTGAGATTTAAATGTAATGTTGATGATGGTAAAATAGTTGTAAATAGTTTTCTTTGGGGACTATTATTATAAAATAAATGAAATAAAATATGTTTTAGGCCAAAACCTTATTACAAAACTATGGTAAAACAATGTCTCAGGCACCAGGCTGAATATTCATAACCACTTCATGTAACAGATTTCTGTGAGGGCACTTAGAGACATTAAAACATCTGGTTCCTATCACCACCACTGTGAATAATTCAGGCTCTGCAAGTTTCTCTAGAATTAAGAGACCCTTATTAGTCCCACCATGGGGAAATTTCACCTCCGCATTTAACCCATCCGTGCAGTGAAACACCACATACACACCAGTGAGCACACTTGCCTAGAGCAGTGGGTGGGTCTATCCACAGCAGCCAGGGAGAAGTTGGGGGTTAGGTGTCTTGCTCAAGGCACTTCAGTCACGTACTATCAGGTCAGGGAATCGAGCCAGCAACCTTCCAGTCACACTGACATGCAAACCACTTCTTAAACACAGTACACAGCCCCCATTCCCCTTAGCAAAACTCCTCGAGGAAAGTCTTTGAACTGTACTGACCCATTTCCCTTTCTCGGGGACTCAGGACCTTCCCATACACAACAATGTACTGTTATCGACTCCCATGTGGGTCCAGGAATAGCAGGCAAGCTAATGTATCTTCAGTCCAACAGTGTCAGCTGAGGGTTTCCGTTCATCAGATCACTCATATGACTTGCCTGATAGTTCAAACTGAGCGTGACAAGCCTCCTAGTCTGCTTTACCCATGCCCATGACTGCCCCAAAAAGAAAACACACCTCTACAGCTGAGGCATGGAATGCATAGACTCATCCAGGATTTTAACCTGGGATCTGAACCTGGGATCTCTTGCACCCTAAGTGAGAATCATACCCCTAGACCAATGAACCTATGGGTATAGACCAACGAGCCTATGGGTAAAGACCAACGAGCCTATGGTAAAGACCAATGAGCATGTTGGTCTGCCTATTATGAGATTTCCTCGGCCCTACCACTTAGCTCTTAGCCCTCTGTTTTGCGTGTTCACGTCTACGGGTAGGGTGTCCTGATTCTTATTGAGATAGAAGGGCGAAGTTTTAGAGCTATATAGCCCTCCAAACGGAGGTTTTTCAGAGACTCCAAACAGAGTGTTATGAGAAAGAAAGAAAAACCGGCAAGTTGGCTGAACAAGAGACCAAAGAAACCCACAATCTTAGTTTAATGTTGTTTCGGTGTATTATGGTCGTTTTCTTCATAACAAGCATAAAAAATCACTGATAGTATGCTGATGTCTCGGTAGCTAGCTAGCTAACTTTCCCATTCCACCTTAAATAGTCCAGCAGTTCTGATGCCTGAAGTGCCAGAATGTAACTGCTGCTGTATTTAAGGTGGAACAGGAAAATTCGAACAAGAATCTGGTGAATATCTGACTTCAGCTTCATATCACTGAAGAATTAGGGGGGGTGATAATAAATAATTGCCCCCCTCTTTGAAGGCATATGATGTCCTAAATGTAACTAAAGCCCAGCAGTGAGGAGCTGAACTTTACCCTCCTCTTCTGTCACTGCAGACGGGCAGGGTTGCCTATGGAGCAGCGCTAGCAGCTGTTAATGAAGTGATGCGTAAAGCGTATATGGAAAGTGTACACCTGAGGAAAGATAGCCTGGGTGGAATGAAAACATGATGGTGACTAAACAAATGGAAAGAAACCCAATATCCAAATAGACGGAGTCAACACAGCTCACTTAGTTTCACTCAGTTATACACGTTTATTGAGTAACGTTAATGAGAGAGAAATGATTAAAACCAACAGCAGTGCAGCTTCATTTTGTGAAAGCTGTCATGTTAACAGACTAAATTGTAATAAGTTGATTCAACAAAAAAATGCAATGTCAGTGTATGAAATCATCAAAAACACTTAAAATAGTAAAGTAATAAGTGAAATATATTCAGTTTTATGAACAACATAATTTATTTGAGTTAAAACAAAATGTGGGATTACAGTGTACAGTAATGACAGTTTGTCGCTGTTTTAGTCAGTGGTACACTGTCAGAAATAAAGGTTCTGTGCAGGTACATTTTTCATTCATCAAAGGTACAACAGTGGTTTTAAGGTCTGATTGTGAACCTTAAAAAAGTGTTTCCAGGTGAAAAGTTCGTATTTGTACCTTTTCATAACCGAATGTTTTCAAACAGAACAGTAAAATAAAAGTCCTGGAGACGAGACGGGGTGTGTGGAGTCAGTACAGCTTAGACAATATCATTTCAGTGGATTATGGTTCAGTTATGTTCCCTGACTAAAGGTACTGAGATGTACCCTTGTGGGTTCCACCCCAGTGACAAGAGGGGCACTGACCCAGTGACAGTTTAGTAAAAATGGCTCATCAGATCAACCTAAAATTACTTCATGTAGTAACAAGCAATTAAACTAGTTTCATTCAACTCAAAAAATAACATTTATTGAAATAATCATTTATTTAAAGTGTGAAGTAATTTTTTTATAAAGTAGATCTGATGAGCCACTTTTTCCTGCATATAGCTGCTTTGACCAAGGATATGTTAGACTGGGGAACACATCTGCATGTGCTCTCACCCTCACCATTTTCTCTCTCTTTCTCTCTCTCTCCCTCTCAAATTTTAGAGTATAAACCTGCTGATTTCTTTCTTTAGTTAAGCCTCTAAGCATGTGAGATGTCAACTTGTTGAGATTATTGTTCTCTATTTTTTCCCCTTTCTTTTAATTATGTTTCCTTTTTTTGTTCCAACAATTCAGAAATTCATAAAAAATCAGAAATTGTGAACGGGCGTTTTTCCTAAATTTCTCAGTTTTAATCTTCATCATGCTGTGATAAATTATCCAATAGCTTTTGGTGTTTCCGCCTGGTTTCAAAACCTGTGTTTTCATAACCAACTGGCCCTTTACTGTCTGAGGTAGGTTTGATTTCATTTTAGATTGGGTATAAAGTGAACTGGCACTGGAAGGTCAAGAGAGAAGGAGCAATGTTGGCTGAGCATACGGCTCATTTTGGTTTGCAGCTTCAGCAGGAGCATAAAGTTCATGTTGGTCTGCTGTTTAGGGTTAGCTTGCCCTTTTTGCCATGAGCATAAGGCTTGTTTTGGTTTGCAACTTCGACGGCAGCACAAAGCTCATGTCGATCTGCTGTTTAGGCCATTTTGTTGTGAGTATAAGGCTTGTTTTGCCATTAGTGGTCTGAGCATAGGGCTTGTTTTGTTGCAATGTTTAGATTAAGTTGCAAATTTACTCTCACAGTGTTCTGTAGTGGTGCTCAGTTGCGGTCTTTACCACATTGTAAATGCGTGTGCCAGCCATGTCTGCGCCATGCCGGCCATGCCTGTGCCGACCACAAGCATTTGTGATTTTTTTTCTTCTATTTGAATTTTTTTTTGAGGTGGCAGACGTACACAAGTCCCTTACTTAAGTAAAGGTACTAGCAATCTAAAAAAAAAAAATACTTGAGAATAAATTGTACTTCAAGCCTTTTTATTTAAGTAGAAGTGTAAAAGTACATGCTCATAAATGTACTGAAAACTTGATAATTATTGAAGTTAAAAACACAGGTCACTGCCACAGCGGGCAGACCCAAATGAAGATGAAATTAAAGTTACATCAAACACCTGATGTGCGAAGATGAGGCTAAAGCATATTCCCACGACGGACATGAAACATGTTGATGTTCTATTTATGTCTTACCTTTAATGTCTCAATGCACTGAAGTAATGTCTGTACAGGCATCTGACCACAACGTAGAATGGGAAATGGAGCTAAATCTAGCTTCATCTAGCCTCTATCCACTGTTAGGGTCTCAATTACAGTCAGTAAATCAGGGTTGCATCACTGAGACATGGGCACTGGTTTAACCCCTAAAATACAAGATGATTCAAAAAGATTCATCCGATTTCAAAGCACAATATTTTCTAACCATGAGGCGTCTAGGAACCAATCACAATCCAATTGAAAGAGGGGGTCATATAGATTCTGTCAGTGAACCTCCAACAGCTCAGAGCATTCATTGTTGGTACCAACAATTCCAAGAAAAAGGTCACCAGCATCACCAGATCTCACGCCATGGGACTTTTTTTGTGGGGTACGTTAGGGATTCTGTTTATGTGCCACTCCAACAACACTGGATGATCTCCGAAATCACACTGAAAGAGCCGTGAGTGCAGCGACACCCGACATGCTCAGTCGAGTACGGGATGAATTTGACTATGGTGTTGATGTTGTCTGTACAGCTGGAGGAGGTTCATACTGAGACCTTGTACAACTACATAATAAACTTTATGCTCATTTAAACCATTTACAGTTTACTGTATTGATCTGTAATGATTTACAAGTGAAATTAATCATTTTGAAATCGGGTGAATCTTTTTGAATCACCCTGTACTACAGATATACACTTGGATGTAACATTTACAGTTTAAGCTTTCTTGTGCTGTGAGTTCATTCATTAGCTGTTTATTAGCTGTTTATTCATTAGTTGTCTCATCTGCTTGGGCCTGTAAGCAGCGAAAGTAGCCAATCATGGGTTCACTCTGCCCCCCCCCCACCCCTGCCACTTCACATCCAGTAGGATTTTGGTTTGTGCTTAATTATGTGACCTAACACAATTGCCTGATTAAAAAAAAACAAAAAACATATATATATATATATGTATATATAGATAGATAGGTAGACAGAGAGATAAATAAATAGATAACTAGTTATAACTAAAGTAATGAGTCTGTTTTTGAAATGTTGTGAGTAAAAGTACTGATTTTTCTTTTGAAATGTAGAATGAAAAGATGACAGAAATACTTAAATAAAGTACAAGTATCTACAAAAGTACTTAAGTACAGTAACCACCACATCTGGAAATGTTATACTCTGCACATAATGTGAAGAAGGCAGTTCCAGAGGACACACTGGAGGAGTCGTGTAAGAAACTGGAGCAGACACTGGGTAAAACTGACAGCCAAAGCCAAGATTTGGTACCGGAAGTGAGGGCAGCTGTCAGTTTTTTTTTTCAGATCACATCTCGTCTCCTGCACATTGGCCAGATTACATTTGCAAGGAGAACATTGCCCATTACTGTTGCTCCTGGAGAAGAAAGCTTCTCTTCTTTAAAGTTGATTCAAAAGCAGAAGGCCTAACAGATCATCAAATATGGACGGCGCAATCACGGCTTTTGCTAAAACCAAAACCAGGACAGCTTTGTTTTGACTGCAGTTATAAGAGAGGTAAAGGTTGAACAAGCTGGGTAAAGATCATATTTTGCTGTAAAAATAAAACTAAATAAAAATATTTAAAAAAAAAACTTTGATTAGGGCCTCTAGACAGAACTTCGCTTGGGGTCCCAGAAATGTCAAACCCACCGCAGCTGGTTAGCAATGGGTTAATAACTGTAAACAAGACAACAGAACAAGAGCAAAACAAAAAGTAGGAAAAGTGTAATATAACTGAACATGTTTATATTCCTAAGAGAATGTGTGTGTATGTGTGTGTGTGCGTGTGTATGTGTGCTTGTGACACACACACAGACATACACACATACAAGTATAGCAACACACACGCACACACACATTCTCTTAGGAATGTAAACATGTTCAGTTATATTACACTTTTCCTACTTTTTGTTTTGCTCTTGTTCTGTTGTCTTGCTGTACTTGTGAGGACCCCATGTCCTCGCTATGATAGGACTATATGAAATTTTTGCTCCAGTGAAAACATTTTGCTGGTCCTCACTTGAGCATGTGTTGCTTTCACCGCAATTACTTTTTTTATTTGAAAACTAAAAGAGCAGGAAAATTGCTTTTTGGATACTGAGGTTAAGGTTAGGTTTAGGTTTAGGTGTAGTATTATTTAGCTACAGTAACACAAAAATCAATAGAAAACTATCGACGTCCTCATATGTATAGCAAGACAAACGTGTGTGTGTGTGTGTGTGTGTGTGTGTTACAGAGGCAGCAATAGGACAGCTTGTGAGGCCTGGAGCCCGAGCATTATCTCAAGTCTCTTACTGGAACGTTACTTTGATCTCTGTGTGTGTGTGTGTGTGTGTTCATGTGTGTGTTTCTATGTTTTGTTTTCTGTGTTTTGTATTTTCTAATTCTTACTGTTCAGAGTGTGTTTTAAGGCCACAGTGACGGAGATACTATTATCATATATCTTTCATATTAACATATATTGTATCATATTATTATCATATATTTTTAAGAGCTTGTTTATCTGCTCATGACTGCATTTTAAGTCCCCATTAGACTAACATTACAAACAGTTGTGGAGCACTTGGTTTGTTTGGCTAGAGACAGAAAACCTCTTTTATCATACTAAATATTTATGGACTGAACTATATTTGTTTTTCGCCGTTTTGGATCAATTACTGGATTTTTGTGCTGCATTGTCTGCATAATCAGGACCCTCAGAAAAGGAGGTCTCTGAGTGAGTTTGGATCTGTTTTCATGACCCTCATAACGGAGGGTTTCCACTATAGGAGTGGAAAACACAGCTCCTCCTTCCTGGGGCCTGCAGCCTGCTGTCGCTGTGCACTTCACCGACTGAACTGGACCCCGATTCATCTGCTGCACCTGAATAGGACCTTTCTCCAGCTGTGCCTCATCTTCAATGTGGAAATATGGACTTTATGTTCTGTGACTGAGATTACAGGGCAAGCCTATTATACTGGTTCTGGATCTGGAGGAGCGGAGCAGAGCGGTAAAAGAGGCTGTTAGATCTGGAAATATGAGATGAATTATCTTGTTTTAAAAGTTATTCACTAGTTGCTATCTTTGAATTCATTGTATGTTCTTAAATTGGGCATGTGTGGGTCTTTAAGGCCTCAGTTAGTCAGGAAATCATAAACTGGCATGGTTTACTGGTAAAACAAGCAACGTTTGATAGGGCACTAATTTCTACTGTTCTCTTTCACTAAAAAACTGTTTCAAGATTCAGTGACACAAACTCAAATTCAATTGCTTGATAGAAGAATTACACATAAGGCATTTTTTTAAAATACATTTTTATTCAAAGGCAATGACCCAACATGCTTTAATGAAAGGACACTTTGATTTCCCCTGCTCAAACTTAGGTGACCCCTGCTTCTTAGAATTTGGTAGACTAGTCTATTCCGATTAGGATGTATAGATGGATGTATTGTATTCTGATTGAGCTATTAGTCGGATTATTAAGGGATTATTAGGCTGCATGTAAACGTGGCTGTTGATTATGATCCAGTTTACTCAGAAATGATCTTGAGTGAAGCCACATTTGGTACACAGAGGTGACAATTCCCATCATTTCTACTTAATGACAAGGAATTTAAAAAAGATGGAAGCAGAAATGTATTTTTTGCTTTGAATGACAACAGTAAACAAATCTTGAATTTCTTTGGGAATCTGCAAAGGCTTATTTTAGACAATTCCCTATTTCATACATGTCATACTGAAGCAAAATAAACTGGAAATAGATGTAAAAAAGGCAGATTTAGCTCATTAATCGGTACTTTATTTGGATAGTCCACTATAGTCCTCTATAGATTATCTATATATATTCAAATTGTTAACAAACTATCTGTTGATTCTAAACAGTGGTTGGGTTAGGGTTAGGATTTGGACCAGGGTTAGGGCTAGGAGCAGGGTGAGGGTTGGGTTTAGGTTCTGGATTGAGGTTAAGGTTAGGGTTAGGATTAGAGCAGGTTTGGAGTTCAAGAAAATTATGGTCAGTTTAGTAGATATTTAGCTGAATGTAACTTAAGAGTAAATTAAGTATCTATGAAGCATCTAAAGTGGACTATCCAAATAAAGTGTTACCGAAAGCTTCTAGGTAAATGTTTTATCAAAGGCATTGACTGTATGAATGTAAATGTAAATGTCACGCATGCTTAACTAGAAAGAAAATCATAATACAACCCCATTTCCAAAAAAATTGCAGTGCAGAATGTACAGAATGTAAATAAAGATAGAATGCAATAATATACAAATCATGTAAACATATTTTTAAAGGAAAATACTACAAAGACAACATATCAAACTTTTCCACTTCCTCTCAGTCTATTTAAATGAGCTCAGGCCCAGAGAAGGTGGCAGCATTTCTGGATCCTGTTTATATATGATTTCTTCTTTGCGTTTTAGAGTTTTAACTTGCATTTGTGGATGCAGTGATGAACTGTTTTTATAGACAGTGGTTTTCAGAAGTGTTTCTGAGACCCTGCAGTGATTTCCACTACAGAATCATGTCTGTTTTTAATGCAGTGCCGCCTGAGGGCCCAAAGATCACGGCCAGCAAATACTGGTTTTCAGCCTTGTCCCTTACATACAGAGATTTCTCCAGACTCTCTGAATCTTTAATGATATTATGTACCGTAGATGATGAGAAGCAAAGGTTCTTTGCTGTTTTATGTTGAGAAACGTTATTCTTGAATTGTTGCACTGTTTGATCGTGCAGTCTTTCATAGAGTGGTGAACCGCTCCTCATCTTTACTCCTGAAAGACTCAGCCTCTCTGAGATACTCTTTTATACCCAATCATGTTACTGACCTGTTGCCAATTAACCACCAGGTGTTTTTTTAGCATTACATAACTTAAGCAGCCTTTTGTTGCCCCCGTCCCAACTTTTTTAAAAACGCTGTTGGCAACAAATTCAAAATGGGCAAATATTTTTCAAAAAACAATAACATTTCTCAGTCTCAACCTTTCATATGTATTTGTTGTCTTTGTACTCTTTTCAATGAAATATAGGGTTTAAATGATTTGCACATCATTGCATTTTGATTTTGTTACATTTTGCACAGGCTCTCAACTTTTTAGGAAATAGGGTTTATTATTATGATTAGACATTCAGGAGGGAAGAGATGTTTTTACAGGAAAACTATTAGTCCTGTGTTTGTAACAAGTCATTATATAAATAATAAATTAAGTCATTAAATAAGTCATTATATAAATAATAGCACCAAAGCAGAACTCTTTTTTTTAATTAAAATGCCAAAACTAACAGATGAACAACAACAATAACTGGGGAAGCTGATCCGGGGGAAGTAAATATTAGAGGCAATTGCTCTAATGCTCAGTGGAAAATCCCCGGGGTGGGATTCCGGTAGAATGATTTCAAAATAAGCTCACTCCCTATCTGGTTAGAACAGATAACCTCAGTTTCAACGCTGCCCACTATCTATGGGAGAAAATGTCATTAGTCATCTGTTAGATTCCGGAAAAAATAGGGATCCTGAAGACCCAGTGTCTTATAGATATATATCACTCATTAATATAGATACGAAGATTTTGGCTCTTGACTTTGAGGCTTGAACCACTTATAATCAATATTAGTTAAGGCTGGTCAAACAGGCTGTATTAAGGGAAGGAAATTATTCCTTCAATAATATCAGGAGGCTTCTGAACATATTACAGCTAGCCAGTGCTAATGGTGCACAGGGTTTGGTAATATCTCTGGGCTCATTTAAAGTGTTTGATAGGGTTGAAAGGCCTGTAAAATACACTGTTTGGGTGAAATTGCTGTATTTGTCCCCTAAAGCAGCTGTTGTTACTAATTCTTACTGCTCAGATCTCTAATTTCCATTAGAGCATGGAACACCCCTTCTGTTGGCACTGGCTATTGAACCCTTAGCAAAGGTCATTAGAAGTACCAAGATGATTAGGGGCTTTGATGTTAAAGGCACAGTACAGGAAATTTCTCTTTATTGCTTTACTTTAATATCCTGCCTTCTGCCTAGTGACTGTTGGGATAGGCTCCTTTACTGTTTGTTTGTCATTAGCACCACTATAATGAGCCAGTGTGTCAGCTAACATCTGTGTCACATCTATTTAAATTAGCATAACATCTTTTTTTGAAGATTTTATCTCATGTGTTGTTTAACTCGTTATTTACAGATTGCAAAATTAGGTCATTGCTGTGCTGTGAGGGAAAGACATGGGAAAGAGGTTGACCTGGTGCCCTTTATCACATTGTTCAGAATAAGGTCATCTATGGGGCAGGGCCATTTGATTTCTGCCCTGGATGGAGCCTAGACGTAGACTATCAAATGACAGCCTTTGAAGCTGAATACCCTACAGTACAGCATCATTTGCAGTCTTATTCCACAATAATTGGTGCAATGAGGAACTTTGGATTCCATTCCGCTGAGGTCTACAGGGGTGAAACTCGAGATCTTTAAACCTTTTTCCCATCGACTCCTGATGTCATCAACCTCATAGCCTCGTAGCCTCGTCATTGTTGACTGGAAGAGTGAGTTTCTATGGCAGGTGTCAAGTATAGTGACAACTAAATAATGTAGATCTTAACTAAATGATGTAAACTTAAACCTATCCACTTGCGTGACTTTAGTCCAGTTCATTAGAATTTAAATAAATCACTTTTGTTTGGTTTATGTGAATTTACTGAGTACATATTACTCAGTCAAGTGTCTTCCCAGGTAGAATTCAGTCATGGAATTGAGGTTACAGCATCAGCGTAACTTTATTGAATTACCCTTCAATTCTGATGTTGATTCTTCATCACTTTTGCATCCTGAATTGACACTGAAACAACAATGGAAGTTCATCAGAGCTCCTCAGTCATTACCAGCCCTTCAAAATTCCCATTACTGAAGTAAAGCCTGCATAAAATCCTACTTGATTTATCAATGCAATTCTGGCCTAAAACAAGCAATAAAAATCCATTAGTTTCAGACAAAATGTTGTCTTTTGTTCTTTTTTGGGGTAACAAGATAACAACAAAATGCTTTATAAAGAACTTTTCAATAGTGCAAAAAAACAGTTTCGCTCAAATTATCATTATTTCATAACCAAACAGCATCTTTCTTCCTGAGATCTCTGTTCTCTCTGGGTGCTCTGAAAAATAAAAGCGAGAAATCAAGCTGCATTCTTAGCCAGTTGTTGTAAAACATGCATATAAAACGAGTAAGAACATTGATCTCTTTCTATATTATTTCAAAAGCAGTCACATTTCTCAGCTCAGCAAATGACTGTTAAATAGTTCATTTCCGCCAGTTAGCACAGCTAATGTTGATATGAACGGCTATAAGCAGGCCGTAAGGCCGTCATAAATCAGTAACACTTTAAACTAATAGGTATTCAGTATTTATATTCACTCAAACATCGAACATTTTAAAATTGTTTTTCTATTATTTTTAGCTAGACAGCAGGGATGCATCTTAATCAACTCTGTAGAGAAACTAAATAACAATATAGTGATAACATTAGCCTTACTGACAGTGTGGATCCATACAAACTCCCAAATAAAGAGTGGGAGAACTTTATGACCACTTTCATTCCCAGAAGTTCCCTAATTGGTGTATCTGAGGGCCTCTGGAGTGTCTGAGTCATTCAAATTCTGTTTACAAGTGGATTATTGAGTCAACATGCTGACAATGCACCCAACCACTGGCATGTACCCCTCAGTTCTTAGCATGTTTCACTCAGCTCTTAGCACATTTAACCAGAACAGATAATCTTTGATGTAACCCCCAAAAGACCAGTGGTAGACAAAGAAGTCCTCCCTTTAGACCTCCACTTGAGTAAAAGTACAAAAGTATTTACCTTCAAATGTACTTAAGTATCAAAAGTAAAAGTACTAAAAGATTAATTATGATTTTAATGTCCTATTATCATTTTTGTAACAAGACTCGCTTCATTAACTCATTTTAGGTGAAAATACTCCAGTGTCACTCTTGGTAAACCAAGTTTAAGTTTAATAAAACTTGCTTTAATCTCAGATTCACAAATGAGTTTCCTTTACTAAACTGCATCTGTAGGTCTCTGTTCATAAACATAAACTAGCCACAACTAATTTACTATAAAATGAAAGTGTTTGTATAAATTCAGAAAAAAGACACGTCAGTCACAACTGCATATGTGTACATATTTCTATATTGTGGTCTATTTACACAAAGTTAGGTTAGTTCCATCATTTTGAACCATACGTTGAACTGTATGCTTGCACTGGGTCGGTATGTCCAACTGGTCAAAACAAGCTCAAAACAAAGTGTGCGCTGGGCCCTGATTGGTGTTCTCGCTTTGCACTTCTTTTGTTTTGACATGTTACGTTTTTATGCACACATAAACCAAAAGGAGCTACAGATTTCTCATAATGTAGTAGAGTAAAAAGTGAGATATTTGACTTTGAAATGTAGTGGAGTGAAAGTAAAAAGTCGCCCAAAATGGAAATTAATTACATAATTACATTTACTTCATTACTGTCCACCACTGCAAAAGACTCAGAGCAGCATGCCTGGTCAGCAGCAAAATCCAGCATTTGTTGGGTTTTGGTGCTGGTATGGGTCAGCAGCAGTGGAAGTTAATATGCTGATCACCAGGGGAACAAGCATCTTTGGCTTTCGAAGGAAAAACATGTATTTAAAAATATTAACCAGTTTCCTAGAGGACGTTCTTAACTTAAAGAGGTTTTATTCCAAGTGATTTTGGAGAACTTCTGTTGGTCCATTCATCATGAAATTCTCATAACACAATGGACAGCCAGTGTGTTTAAATCATGTAGAAAAATAAAAATCGGCAAAACTGGTGATGCATGTTTTTCTTTGGACATTGATGATATGTTGTATTTTGGATGCTTGTATCTTTGTAAACCAGCATGACCATCCTGGATGACCAGCTCAACCAGCAGTAAACCAGGATATACCAGTTTAGACCAGCATGGAACTCATGCATGGAATTCTGCAATTGGTAGCTTTATAGTAAACACTGCCAGCCTGACTAGTTAGCAAACTAATGACACTATTACTGTATTACACTACACTATATGGCCAAAAGTATGTGGATGCCTGTACATCACACCTATATGAGCTTCTTGGAAATCCCATTCCAAAATCAAGGGCAATAACATGGAGCTTGCCCACCTCTTGCAGCAATAACAGCCTCCACTGTTCAGACAAGGCTTTCCACAAAATTTTGGAGTGTGTCTTTGGCAATCCGTGCCCATTTTCAAGCTCCATTTGCGAGGTCAGATACTGATGGTGGGCGAGAAGGCCTGGCTCACAGTCAATGTTCCTATTCATCCCAGAGGTGTTCAGGGGGTTGAGGTCAGGGCTCTGAAGATCCTCCACACCAAACTCATCAAACCATGTCTTTATGGCACTCACTTTGAGCACTGGGGCTCAGTCATGCTGGAACAGGAAAGGCTCTGTTGCCACAGAGTTGGAAGTATGAAAGTGTCTAAAATGTCTTTGTGCTGTAGCATCAACATCACCTTTCACTGGAACTGAGGGGCCCAAACCCTGAAAAACAGCCCAGCCCATTATCCCTCCTCCACCAAACTTTACTGCTGGTACTGTGCTTTCCAGTAGGTAGCATTCTCCTGGCATCCACCAAACCCAGATTCATCCATCAGACTGACAGATAGTGAACAGCAATTCTTGTCCAGTGGCGGTGTACCTTACACCACTCCAGCTGACACTTGGTATTGCGCCTAGTGATCTTAGACTTGTGTGCAGCTGCTCAGCTGTGGAAACCCACTTCATGAAGCTCCTGACGCTCAGTTCTTGTGCTGATGTTGCTTCCAGAAGCGGTTTGGAGCTCTGTATTGAGTAGTGCTACAGAGGATAGTCGTTTTAAGCGCTGCACAGCTGTCCCACTCTGTGAGTCTGTGTGGTCTCCTGCTTCATGGCTGAACAATTGATGCTACTAGTTGTTTCCATTTCACAGTAATTACAGTTGTCCGGAGCAATTCTAGCAGGGCAGAAATTTCAGGAACTGACTTGTGGCAAAGGTGGCGTCCTACTACCAGTGTTTGTCTATGGAGATTGTATGGCTATGCGCTTGATTTTATACACCTGTTAGCAAAGGGTGTGGCTGAAACACCTGAAGTCAATAATTAGGAGGTACTTTTGGCCATATAGTGTATATTAAACACCACAACAATCCATATTAGATCACACGTGGCTTGAAGTTTGCACTGTATAGGCAGTCAGTCTGAAGTCTTCAAGCAAAACAGACAAATGCTCGTCTGACAACTCAGCTAACTTTACTTGCAGAGTCAGAGCAAAACTTCGCTGTTTACCTTTTAGTTTTTAGCTTAAACAGTGTGACTTAGTGACTTAGTGGAGACTTAGTTGATTCCAAATGTGATAAATCCACTAAGTTATGTTAAAACTTTTAGTTTATGAAATCTATACTACACACACACATACACACACACACACACACACACACACACCATCTAAACCGCTTATCCTTCTGGGTCGCATGGGGATGCTGGTGCCTATCCCAGCTGTCATTGGGTGAAGGTCAGGATACACCCTGGACAGGTCGCCGGTCCATCGCAGGGCAGACAGACAGACATACAAATACATCCACACACACAATGAACTATACTATTCGATCTATAAAATGAGCTTGAGTTTAATGTTTATCTTGACTCTCACTGTGATGCTTCATGTGCTGTTTAACTAGCAGCATCTGAACAGTTGAATGAAACTCCCTTTCCTATCAACTTTCCTTGATTTTGCTCTGATCTTAAATCTGGTGGTGATGTGGATCTACATGCTATTGAGCCTTGCAAATGTATTTAGTAAGTCCATCAGCCTAAATCAATGAAAGCAGATAAGAAAGGAAGGTTTATATACTAGCCTAGACCAACAAACCCTGCCACAATGGCAGATCGCTTATAAGATACTGAGTGTGTTTACATGCGTTTAATAATCCAGTAACTGCAGAAATTAGATTTTGTCAATAATCCATTCGATGCATGTATATGGTTGGGCAATTTATCACAGTATGAACGCATTAAATTCCATAAATTAAATAGATTATGAAATAAGAAATAAATAGTAGTACTTTATTTTACAGCATGGTAAAGTGACAGGTATTTAGTAGGTAAATATGGTATGTGGTACTTAGCAGTAATTTTATGGTACATACTTTGTAATTCACATAAAAAACTACTAGGTATGTACAGCTGCGCTTACTCAGAGTTTAAGAGGTAAATATGAAGTACTTACACGCAATTATTAGATACATACTTTGCAAACTATATGAAAAGTATCAAGTATGTATAACAGTACTTACTTAATAGTAAATACATAGTACTTACTAGTAATATTAGATGCACAATTTGCAAGTTCAGTCTGTTAATACTGATTAACAAATGTGAGAAACATGGTATATTTTAGCTTTTAGTGGTTCAGCATTGCAGTAATGCATGTGTATGTGACAGTGAAGTACACGGGAATAAGTACTTTTAGTCCAGTAAAGCAATTCATTCCATATTACATGGTCTTTTACTGGTAAGTTCTGTGAAATACTGTGGTGATACTACGGTAAAAGGACTCTAAAATAAAGTGTAACTTTGTACATAGAAATTGCACAGAAACTACATATTCCCTTATCATCATATCGCTGTTGTCGGAACCAAATCTTGTATCTCCAAAATGGTAACTTTACAGGAGAAGAAAAAAACCTAGTTTACTTTTGATGTAAGTCAAAGGAACCAGATTTGTTTCCAAGTCGTCTCGAGCTGCTTCTTTTTGTCCATTTTTCATGAAATTTACACAGAAGGTAAAAGTCAACAGGCATTTTCAAATTATGTCAAAAACTGAAAATCGACAAACTAAAACTTTAGCTCTAAACTAGAGCTAAACAGGTTTGACCAACAGAATGACAAGCAACATTCCCAATTCCCTGGAAAAGTAACAGCAGCTAACTTACTTACACAGAACAACAAGAAACCTCCCTCTGTGCCTGACTACCAAACAAACAACAACAATAAGACACAGAAACATCTTAGTGCCTGACTACTAAACAAACAAACAAACACACACACACACACACACACACCTACAGCAGCAGTCACACCTAGAAAGACAGACTTGCTTTTGCCAAATATCTGTAAGACCCTGAAGAACCCTAAAGAAACAAAAGGAGTGCAGATGCATAAGCTAACACGCCAGTGACGCATCTTAAATAATCCCACACGCAGCAACAAAATGCAGAAAAACCAGAAAGAGGTGGACCGGAGTAGTGGATTGCACTAGATCGGCTGAATTACTCAGCACAGTCTGATACGGCTTAAGCCACTCCACGCCTTCAAATGATGAACTATGTTAACTATATCATATCAACTGAGCACAAATATGCAGTCCTGAGCATATCACTGCTGTTGGAAGAAAACCTCGTATCTCCAAAATGGTAACTTTACAGGAGAAGGAAAAAACATACTTTACTGTTAATGTAAGTCAATGGAACCAAACTTTTTTCCAAGTCATTTTGACCTGTTTCCTTTGGTCCATTCATCATGAAATTGAAAAAGGCATTTTCAAATTATGTCAAAAACTGAAAAACAACAAGAATGGAGATACGAGGTTTTCTTCCAACAACGGTGATATACTAGTACATCTTGTACTGTAGACCACGAGTGGTTGGACATTCCTATCCCTCATTAAATTTAAATCATACATAATACAAAATCTTACATAATACAAAGTAATAAGCACCTTTCCTTTGCATCACTGGTGACAAAGGGCAGTGAAACCACATGAGACATTTGTGTTGTCTTTTATCAGACCCGAAGGTTTGGAGGGGACACTGAAACCAAAGAGGGGGCAAGGACAACACAATGAATACAGAAGCACCAGGTTGTAGTGAAAAAAACAAAAAACAAACAAAAAAAAGCAAAAAACAAAAGCAACCATGTCTTCTCACGGTAGACTTGACCCAGCATTTATTTACAGTGCAACCTGGTTTTTCATTTCATTTATAATCTTGGTGTAAGTTTACTGTGGCCCAGCATGAGAAAGACCCGTTGGATGAACTGGAATGTGTTCTTCATAGACTTGGGATAGTTGAGATGCTGTGCATATGTAGGCCTAAACAGAATCTTGGCTTTTGGCAGGCCTTGAATGTTCTCCATCACGACTTCTCCCTCAGCGTTGACCTTGAGTGAGGCTAGACCAAGATGGAGGGATGATGAGGGCACAGCAGCTTCACGCTAAACGAGGAGGCTCCCAATGTCAAGATGGAGACATTAGTCATCGGAATCCTAAGAACATAACCGCACCATCATAACATTCCGCATTAATTAATCATCAATAATGTTAAGCAATATAGTCCAGTCACAAGACAGTGAGACACATGAGGGAAGGTGTGCAATGGATGTGACTGTAGAGTAGATTAAACAGGCACATCACCCAAAAGGGGTTGGAAAAAGAGCTTGGAAAGAGGTGCTGCTCTAAAGTTTTCCTAGTGTACTTTGGTTTGAGCTCCATGCACTACATTTATAGAATTTGGCAGACGCTTTTATCCAGAGCGACTTACAATTTGATCATTTTACACAGGCAGGTGAAGGTAGTGTTAGGAGTCTTGCCCAAGGACTCTTATTGGTTTAATGTAGGCATTGAACCCCAGTCCACAGTGTGGAGGGCAGCAGTGTTACCCACTACACTATACCAACAACCACCATACACTCAAAAAACCTGCATGATTAAAGGGTTCTTTGCACCATGAAAGGGTCCCTCAGATTGATGGAGAATTTGTTGTGTGTGGCAGGGGTTCTCACCCCGCTAAGACCCACTACGAAGCATAGCGGCCCACAGTAAAACTAAAACCAACTTTTTAAATACAAATTTCTTTTTCCTTTCCGAAGTGCTGACGCTAAAATCCTGAGAATTAGTGTTAACAATAATTCCCTGGTTTCATCATAGCATGTGTTCCCATTAGCAGTGAACTGAACCAGGGTTCGTTTGGAAGCGGACCAATACTGGACTGGTTCAGCTGTTTGCAGACCTGAATAAGGGTGGAGTGTTCACATATGTCAAAACTAAGTGAACCCTATGGGTTAAGAAACCCTGGTATATGGTCTTATGTAGAACCATTTCCTTTACTAAAGAACCCATGAAGAACCATCTTTTACGAGTGTGCACAAAAGAACACCTATCCAGCACGTAGATAGGAGAGATTGCGGCAGACTGGAAACCTCACAAAGTATCACATAAACTAACTGGATGGACAGACTGTACTAGTGATAAGGGTCTATATAACCATTTCTTATTATTCAACTGTATAAAACTATGCTCACAGGGTTTATCAAAGACAGGAACTATCAAATAATGGTGAAAATTCAAGATTACGGTCCTTATTATGGTCCTTTTTGATACTTTTGAGAAAGTAAGAGGTCACTTACAAAGCCTGTTTTGTAAAAGCCTGTAGAGATTTCACCAAGTCTTCACCAACTTGGAGATATAATCCCTCCAGCAGGTCCTAGGACGACCCCGGGGTCTTATTCCGGTAGGCCGTGCCTGGTACACCCCCACCGGGAGGCGTCCCGGGGGCATCCAGATCAGATGCCCGAACCACCTCAGCTGGCTCCTATCAATGCGGAGGAGTAGCGGCTCTACTCCGAGCTCCTCCCGGATGGCCGAGCTCCTCACCCTATCAAATAGAGTGTAGCCCGCCACCCTGCGAAGAAAGCTCATTTCTGCCGCTTGTATTCGCGATCTCATTTTTTCGGTCATTACCCACAGCTCATGACCATAGGTGAGGGTCGGGATGTAGACCGATCGGTAAACCGATCTCTTCACCACTACAGTCCGGTACAGCGACCGCATTACTGCTGCCGCTTGTCCCAGCCTGCGGTCGATCTCACGATCCTTCTTCCCATCACTCGTGAACAAGACCCCGAGATACTTAAACTCCTCCATCTGGGGCAAGTCCTTTCCCCCTACCTGGAGTGGGCATACCATCCTTTTCCGGGCTAAGACCATGGACTCAGACTTGGAGGTGCTGATCCGCATACCAACCGCTTCACACTCAGCTGCAAACCGCTCCAGTGTGCGCTTGAGGCATCCATGTGATCCAGCCAAAAGAACAACATCATCTGCAAATAGCAGAGACGCCACCCTCCGGCCTCCACACATAATGCCCTCCTGACCCCGGCTACGCCTTGACACCCTGTCCATGAATATCACAAACAGGAGTGGAGACAGGGCACACCCCTGGCGGAGCCCAATGCTAACACTGAAAGAGTCCGACTTAATGCCGAGTATACGAACACAGCTCTCACTCCGGGCGTACAGAGATTGAATGGCCCGGAGTAGTAACCCCGGCACCCCATACTCCCGGAGGACCTCCCACAAGATATCTCAGGGGAACACGGTCGTAAGCCTTCTCCAAATCCACAAAACACATGTAGACTGGGTTGGCAAACTCCCATGCCCCCTCAACAATCCGTGAGAGGGTGAAAAGCTGGTCCATTGTTCCACGGCCAGGACGGAATCCACATTGTTCCTCCTCAATCTGAGGTTCAACTATCGGTCGAACTCTCCTTTCCAGCACCTTGGCATAGACTTTCCCAGGGAGGCTGAGCAGTGTGATACCCCGATAGTTGGCACACACCCTCCGGTCCCCTTTCTTGAAAATAGGGACCACCACCCCGGTCTGCCAGTCCAAGGGTACTGTTCCCGAGGTCCATGCACTATTGCAGAGGCATGTCAGCCACGACAGCCCCACAATATCCAGAGCCTTAAGCATCTCTGGACGAATCTCATCCACCCCCGGTGCCTTGCCACTGAAGAGCTTGCCAACTACCTCAGTGACCTCCACCAGGGAAATGGAGCTTGACACGCCAGAGGCCTCTGGCCCTGACTCCCGCGAGGGAGGCATGTCACCCGGATTAAGGAGTTCCTCAAAGTGCTCTTTCCACCGACCGACAATATCCTCATTTGAAGTCAGAGTTTCTCCACCCCTGCTGAATACAGCCTGGGCACAGCCCCCCGACCACTCCTGAGTCGCCGGACAGTTGTCCAGAACCTCCTCGAGGCCGACTGAAAGTCTTTTTCCATGGCCTCACCAAACTCCTCCCACGCCCTGGATTTTGCTTCTGCCACCGTTGCAGCTGCCACCTTTTTTGCATGTCGGTACCTATCTGCTGAATCGGGAGTCCTTCGGGCCATCCAGTCCCTAAAGGCCTCTTTCTTCAGCTTGACGGCCTCCCTCACCACCGGTGTCCACCAGGTGGTTCTTGGGTTACCGCCCTGACAGGCACCCACAAGCTTTTGGCCACAGCCATGCCTGGCAGCTTCCACAATGGAGGTTTTGAACAGGGTCCATTCAGACTCCATGTCTCCTACCTCCTGCCGGACATGAGAGAGCTCTCCCGGAGGTGGGAGTTTAAATCATTCCGAACAGGGGCCTCCGGCAGTCATTCCCAGCACACCCTCGCTATTCGCTTGGGCCTACCGGGTCTGACCCATTAGTCTTCCCTGCCATCTGATCCAACTCACCACCAGGTGGTGATCAGTCGACAGCTCAGCACCCCTCTTCACCCGAGTGTCCAGAACATACGGTCCCGAGTAGATGAAACGACAACAAAGTCGATCATTGACCTTTCAGCCAAGGAGCTCTGGTACCACGTACACTTATGAACATCCTTGGGTTGGAACTTGGTGTTCGTTATGGACCATCCATGCCTAGCACACAAGTCCAATAACAACTCACCATTCGGGTTTAGATCGGGGCAGGCCGTTCTTCCCAATCACGCCTCTCCAGGTCTCCCAGTCATTGCCAACATGAGCATTGAAGTCTCCCAGTAAGACTATGGAGTCTGTAGTTGGGACCCTTTACAGAACCCTGCCCACTTGCTCCAAGAAGGCCGAATACTCCGACCTGTTGTTTGGTGCATAAGCACACACAACAGTCAGAGTTTTCCTCTCTGCGATTTTAATACGCATTGAGGCGACCCTCTCGTCCACCGGGACAAACTCCAACTGCACTGCCGCCAGCCGGGGACTCGTGAGTATCCCCACACCCGCCCGGCGCCTCTCACCTTGTGCAACCCTGGAGTAGGAGAGGGACCAACCCCTATCCAGGAGTTTGGTTCCAGAGCCAATACTGTGGGTGGAGGTGAGCCCAACTATATCTAGTTGGTACCTCTCAACCTCCCGCACAAGCTCCGGCTCCTTCCCCCCCAGTGAGGTTACATTCCACGTACCAAGAGCCAGTTTCTGCCGCAGGGGCCTAGGCCACCAAGGGCCCCCCTGCAATCTCCCACTGCCTGTACGGCACTGCACCACTCCCCCATGCTGGACCTTGCGGGTGGTGGGCCCACATGGTCCCCCCATGTTGCCTCTTCAGGCTGAGCCCGGCCGGGTTACGTGGGCTGCCCGGCCACCAGACGCTCGCCGAGGGACGCTACCCCCAGGCCTGGCTCCAGGGGTAGGTCCCGGTGACCCTCTCCCGGGCAGGGTACACGATGCTCTGTGTCCGTTTTTCATGGAGGTTCAGTCCCTTTAGTCTTCTGGAAAGTAAAACGACAACACAATTACACAGCTAGGATGACAAGAAATGAATGGTCTATAAGAAAGCTGAATTAATCACGCACACTTTTGATTGTATTGCATAACCAATATAGTAGCACTGTGACATGTTGTTATTACATAAGCAGTGAAAAACAATGAAATGCCAGTGTATCTCTGCTTAACGATTATTACACAGCATATTTTAGCTGAATATTGCTGACAACTAATTTTATTTAGTAATCACAGTATTTCTCTGCAAAACATTAAAGAATAATTAATGACCACTCAAAAATGTAATCATAATAATATCAGGTTTACATTGTAGTCCTGGGTCATTACCATGTAACTTTTCAGGATTAAGAGCTGAAATATACTCATGTTTCTCACATTAGTTGTAGCGACAAACTTGCAAAATATGTACCAAGTATTTATTACTTGTAAATACAACTTGTGTACCGTGAAATTCTGAACATGTACTGCCGTACACATCTGGCATGTGCTGAGTACTAAGTATGTACCAGAAAAAAATGTGTAAGTATTACATATTTTCCTATTAAATACTAGGTACCTACTGTGTTTAAGAATTACAGGAACTCGAAGAAAGTAAACATTAAAAGAATGGATAAAAATAGAGGAAAAAAATCTCAACAAGTTAACATGTTCACACATAAACTCACACGAAAGGCTTGGCTGAGACAAAAGCTTACAGAAATTAGCAGGTTTTATATGTAAACACACATACACATAAAAAACACCTGGTGGTTAATTGACAACAGGACACTAACATGACTGAGTATAAAAGATCATCTGTAACGTTGGAACAGAAAGCAGACGCTCGCGGTTTAAAGACAAAAAGGAAGTTTTACTTGGGGAATTAGGGATGCACACCGTAGTCAGATAACGAGCATGGGTCAGTTCCAAAAAACACAGCAAGATGAGAATGGCTACCATAACAAACAAGGGCAAAACAGTTCGAAGTCCACAAAACAAGCAAAGGGTCAAAATCACCAATCCGAATAACCAGGCAGAAGTCCAAAAGGGCAAATCCAAAAACAGAGTCAGAGAACACGAGAGGAATAAAGTCATAACCAGGAAAACACTCAAAGAAAACGCTCAGTAGTTTCATAAAGAAAGCAATACCTCGCAAAGATTCTAACTAAAGCCCGGGCTTAAATATTATCTAAAACAGCGGCAAAGCATTAGTATTCTGGCGAACTTGAGCGCTGATTGGAGGATGACGATCTCTCCGGAGTCATGTGACTTTGCTGAGGAGTCTGGGAAATGGAGTTCGTGTCAGAACATGCGAGCGAGGGAACTAGCTCCGTCTGATGAGTGGCAGGAAGCGTGACATCATCCCAGAGAGGCTGTCTTTCAGAAGTAAAGATGAGGAGGGGTTCACCACTCTGTGAAAGACTGTACAAGCAAATTCAAGAATGATGTTCTCAATGTTAAATAGCAAAGAACTTTTGCTTCTCATCATCTACGATATGTAAAATTATTAAAAGGTAATTATTATCTGGAGAAATCTCTGTATGTAAGGAACAAGGCCAAAAACCAGTACTGGCTTGCTATGATCTTTGGGCCCTCAGGCAGCACTGCATTAAAAACAGACATGATTCTGTAGTGGAAATCACTGCATGTGCTCAGAAACACTTCTGAAAAACACTGTCTGTGAAAATCGTTCATCACTGCATCAACAAATGCAAGTTAAAACTTTAAAACGCAAAGAAAAAATCATATATAAACAAAATCCAGAAATGCTGCCACCTTCTCTGGGCCTGAGCTCATTTAAATGGACTAAGGGGAAGTGGAAAAGTGTCCTGTGGTCCAACAAATCAACGAGTGAAATTTGGAACTTTTTTTGGAAATCATGGACACTGTGTCCTCCGGGCTAAAGACCATCCAACTTTTTATCAGTGCACAGTTCAAAAGCCAGTATTCATGGTGGTATGAGGGGGCATTAGTGCACATGGCATGGTTGACTTGTACAACTGTGAAGGCACCATTAATGCTGAATGATATATACATGTTTTAGAGCAACATATGCTGCCATACAGACAACGTCTTTTTCAGGGAAGCCTTGCTTATTTCAGCAAGACAACGTCAAACCACATTCTACATGTACACATGAGAATGTGTGTGTATACAAAGAGTGAGAGAGAAAGAGATAAAGAAAGTGGTTGGGGTGTCTTTCCCAACTAACAGACTTGGTAAAAGCAGTTATACCTTTATGCAAATTATATGTAAATATGACATATTCTGCACTTGCTGAGTCATCAATACAAATCAAAACTATTATAATGCAGACTTGGATGAGCTCAGAAGCAAAACTGAACATAGTGTCATTGGTGAGATTCGGTCAAACAATACATTGTCCTTCTTAATGCAGTCAGCAAGAGTCACTCAGTCAGGCCAAAAGACTTTTTTCATACTTTACTAATTTGTTAAAATGAATGATACAAGTCTAGTAACTCATACTATTTCTTGTATAATCCTTAGTTTCTAAGGTAAATCTAGTTAAGATCAGTTAATTTGTCCTACAGACTGAAAAGTCTTGTGCCCAAGAAGTTTCTCAGCATTCAAGTTTCATTGGTTTCTGTTAATTACCTCTTATTTTTGTCATTTACAATCACAGTTTTCTTTGCAAAATGTGATTTTTTTTTGGTACCATGGCATACTCTTATGTCTGGATGATGTTTTGTGTTCAGGTTTACCAGTTCAGCCTAGTTCAGCTTATCACCATGAATACTAACACAATGGCAAATATGCATTAAGCTATTAGAGTCCTCAGCAATGGGTGACTCTATGCTGTTAACATGATAACCACCAGAGTCTAATCATTTATGAAGTCCATGTAAACACATTCACTGTGTCATCACATTCCCAAGGACTATAATCAGTGTCATTACTGTCAACAGTACAAGCTGGCAATAGATCATTGAGTATTCCCTATCACTGCTGTCAACATGAGGAGCAGCTGACTTTCATCTATAGTTTAAGGTTGATCACACAGAAATATTGACATTGAAATTTGACCAAAATGATAATTCTGATAAAAAAAAACAATGGATAAGACATACAGACGTGCACAGCAGTCGTTACATTGACTCATATGACTCATCACATTGTGCTGCTAATATGATTACGGTTTTATAATTTGCTCTGGTGTGGCTGATAAGGCATGGTGTGAGAAAGAAATGTGTCTCACAGGCATATTTTCCTCATATTTTCCTCTATTGTCATAAAAGATGATTTTATAACCTTTATGAAAGTTGGCAACGTCCACTTCTAGGAGCTGATTTCCCTGTTAGATAGCGCTGTTAAATGATTTGCTTTGTTGACAATCAAAAGACGGATTATTCATTCTCCTTTCCAACGTCAGGTTGTTAAGCAAACATGCCTTTCGGTAGTTAAGGAAACAGACTATTACATACCAGGACATGTAAAAGAATGTGGGAATTCCTGGTGCTTGAATCATTGTTACTATAGCTATGTATTGTTTTGGAAGATTTGCATTTCACTCAGCTATTTTTAGAAATGAATATTTGTGAATGAATACTTTCAAAGTACTCGTTATAAATCTCAAAGCTCTTGCCGAGTTGAACAGCTGTCCATCCTGTGTGGTCTGATGCTGTTGCTAATTCTGCCTTGATCGGGTGCCCACTGCTCACCAGCCTTCTGGACCGGTTTAACCACCTTCACGCTGTACAATCCTGCGCAAACCTCACCCTCATGAACTGACCCTCCTGATGCTGCTGCTGCTGCATAAACTCAAACTCTCTAAATAACCATTGCTCCACCTGTTTTTCCCCGTTTTTGTATTCTAATATTTTACACTAACGCTGTTGAGTCTTGGTTCCTCTCAGTGTTTCTTCCTCTTGCTCTTAGGGAGTTTTTCCTTGCCACTGTCGCCACTGGTGACGTTCATGGGGGCTCGGACCTGGGTTTTTCTGTAAAGCCTCTTTGTGACACACCTGTTTTAAAAAGCGCTACATAAATAAACTTTGACTTGACTTGACTCCCCATAGCAACTACCAGCAAGCATGATGTTAGCACACATCACTGTAATGTTGGCCTCACTGCTGGCAGTGATACACAATCAAGTCACAGTATTATGACCACCATGTGCAGCACGGACAGCAGCTGGACGGGCTGGGAGTGACTCAATACCTTCCTGGTAGGTTGTCACAGGGATCTGGACCCAGGCTGACTGCAGTGCATCCCACAGCTGCTGGAGGGGGCGTAGGGGAGGATCCATAGAGCGAACACAATGATCGAGGTGGTCCCACAGACGTTCAATTGGGTTTAAGTCTGGGGAATTAGGGGGCCAGGGTAGTACTCGGAAGTCTTGCTCATGCTCTTCCAACCAATGTCGGACATGTTTAGCCATGTCACATGTCGCACTGTCTTGCTGGAAGAGCCCATCGATGTATGGGTGTTCATGATCTGCAGGGATGGATTCATACCCAAATAGGCTGAGAGCGCTTTCCACATGGATGAGTGAGCCCAGAGAAAGCCACGAAAACATTCCCCAGACCATAACGCTGCCACCATCAGCTTGTGGATATGAAGTGGTCATAATAATGTAACTCAACTGTGTATATCACTATGTTATGTTATGCTTTGCAGTTCTCCTCCTGGATATGCAGCAGGCAGTGTCCTACCATTTGTACCTTACATTTCATGACTTATTATGATAATCCACAAAGAATATCCTCCAAATTCGCTCACTGAGTAACACTTCTTATCATACCTGTTTTCCATAGATTAGCATTCTCTACAGCAGGCAGGGTTGCCAAGTCCAGCCAAAATCTAAACACTTTTAAGAATAACCAATGAAAGGTGGAAGCATGTGGCCTTCTAGCGGTGTGCACTTGCTCCATCCTCCATAAAGATCTCCCTTAATATGAAAATCTAAAATATGAATGGAAATAAGACACGGATGATAATAATAATTATAATAATAAACGTGATAATAATAATCTCAAGTGATATCTCATTAATCTGAAGGGGGGGGGCATGGTTGTTTTGCAAGGGTAACATTTTTTTTTTGGCCTGGGATGGGTGGCATCCCTTCGCACCCCCCAACCACCCCAAAAACGATCTCTGATCATGAACCTGGTGGAAGGCGTCATCGCCATCATCTATCTGTCTTGGGGGTCTTCAAATCCCTGCTGAAAAGACCAGCACAGACTTGCATGAATTTCACACTGGTTGAAACTGGTTGTTTGCTGGTCTGGTGCTGGTTTAGCTGGGCACCCAGCATGGTCACTCTGGTTGACCAGCATACCAGCATCCGGAACCCAACATTCTGGTTTGTATAGCAGGGCTGAACATCGTGAGGAGAAAGAACGTGGATTATAATTCAAGAATGACTGCAAGAAAACAAGAGAAACACCTAATGGTTTCTATGGGTTTTTCAGCAGGGGTAGCATTGAAACGTCAAACTACCTTGACTTTAATAAACAAACGCAGGATGATTAGTTTTTAAGGCGTTTGAGTTTCTCTGCAACTCCCTCCACTTCTTCCTTTCTTCTTTCTAAAAAAAGCTCGTGTTGCTTTTTATCACACTCTTCAGAACTGCGTCACATGGTGGGCGGGGCCAAGCGATTCCCGCCGTGTAGACCGAGACTCTGGTTCAGAAGTGGTGAATCAGCTGAGCGCAGTAGAAGCAGCTGTGGAACAACAGACGCTGAGCTGTATATCGTACAGTGTCCCAGCGCGCTTATGATCGCTTTCCTGTTGTACAGCCTCGAGTCTGTTCAGCAAAGCTCAGTATGCGCTGAACGCCTCTCCGCTGAGCTGGACACGGAGCAGCCTGGAGAGTTAGCCCCGCCCCGCTCCCCGCCTCGCTCCCCGCCCCGCTGCTGCTGCTGCTGAGGAGACAGAGGGAGGAGGAGAGCATCCCAGCAGCGCGTGGGCATGTGCGTGTGAGCGTGTGTGAGCTCGATCGATGCGCTTTTCCTGCGTCCGGTCCTGGACTGGTCACACAGCGATTGTTACCAGGCCATTCCTCACTGGTTCGTCACTGATTATGCATTAGTTTTCTGACGAACAGTCTGAGGGTGTAAATGATCAGCCTCTGTGATCTGTACACATAAATCAATAATCATGGCACCTTTGGTTCCATACCCTGCCTTCAGTCTACTGTCTCCATGGGGACATGTTGACGCCCCCTTTTGATGCCCCCTTTGATGCCCTGCTCCTGACTGGACTCAATTTAAGGTCGTCCTGAGCTCAGCTGAAGAGCGTGAGAGTGGGCGCAGGACGGGGCCACCTTAAATTGGCCGTGTTAGCTAATGATCACCTCATAGCCCCACGGTGGCGAGGAGGCGGAGTCAGTCCTTATTTATAGCTAAATCCCGCGCGTTTTTGCTCAGATGTTCAGACAGCTGTGCGTCATGGCTCGCTGTGCTCTGTGCTTCAGTAAGTGGGCATCATCTCACTTCTCATCTCAGCTCCTCAGCTTTGTTTACTCTGACTGTAAATGAGTGTCTTATCTCTTCTCTTCATTCTCAAGATATATGAGTTTTTCTTCTTTTTCTCCTTTATAGTTCTGCTGGGCTTGTGCGTGACCTCCTCCGCTCAAGGTAAGTGTGTGGTTTGCACAGGCTCTGTGTGCGTGTGATGTGTTTTAGTAATTAGTAGTATATATAGTTTTGTAAGTATATATACATATATATATATATATATATATATATATATATGCATGTGTGTATGTATGTATGTGTGTGTACATGTGCCTTGTTTATAATATATATACATTTATATGTAATATGCATATAATAATAAATATCTATAATAAATAATATATATATATATATATATATATATATATATAATAAATATGTATAAATAAATATATATATATACCTCGTTTTTCAGTTTTTGACATAATTTTAAAATGCATATTACCCTTTATATTGTAGCTAAATTTCATGATGAATGGATCAAAAAAAATATGAAAAAGTCTGGTTCCATTGACTTACATTAAAAGCAAAGTAGTTTTTTTCCTTCTCCTGTAAAGTTACCATTTTGCCATTATATATATATATATATATATATATATATATATATATATATATTATGTATAAAGCATATACAAAAACCTTGTATCTCCATTTTTGTCTTTTTATCCTTTAAATTGTGTCAGAATTTATGATGAAGCCCCAGAAATAATCTAAAATTTCCTGTCCTTTCTCCTGTTAAGTAACTTAACAGTTACAATTTGAAGATATGAGGTTTTGTTCCAGCAGTGAGAATAAGCTTCTCTCTGTATATATGCAATATGCAACCCACTACATTAATATTTAAGTGATTCAGTAGTCTATTTATTATGATATTGTATCATCAGTCACTCAGTGATTGCTGCATCGGCATTGCTGCATTATAGCACAAAAAGAAACTGTTTTGCTGTAGAGCTCCATCTGCTGGAAAAAAAATCTTGCTAAGTCAGGATTCAGTGGTAAATGATTTCATATTTCATGCTTTCACTTCAGATGTTGTAGTAAACAGCATGCAGCTGTGGTGTGAGCCAGGCTCCAGGTTATTGCAGGCAGTCTTTAATTACACAGCAAGACAACTGGAACCCTGTCATGAAATGAGCCTAACTGACTTGGTTATCTCAGGATCACTGTGCTAATGGACTTTTTCCTCTTGTTTCTTTGCAGCTGTTTGCAACAGTGATGAGGAATCCAGGTAAATGTTCTTTCTTCTTCCAGAACAGCTCTAGATGCTCTCCAAGCTACAGAGATGAATGTCATGTGTCAGTTGTGTGTATAAAGCCAGATAGATGGGTGTAAAAGAGTTCTCTCTTTTTTCATAGCAATCAATGTGGAAACCTGTTATATGATGTTAAGAAGTACACCTGTTGTGACAGGAATTTAACAAAAGGTGCTCACCTGTCCTGCTGTGGAACCACTGCCTACAACAAACTGGAGAGTTCGTGCTGCAACAGTAAGTAGCTGCTTCTTTTTTCCTGATAGAGGGATTTCCCAATACTATCTCCACACATATTGCATCAGATGTTTGGAATCAGCCCCGAGGCTGAATAGTGAAAACACTGAAATAATAATTTAGGCAGCAGAATATCTGGGCGACTGTTAACTGTCAGGGGGATGTGATTCTTTATCTAATTATTTATTTGTAATTGAGAGCTCTGTGGAATTTATATGAAATCGGCTGATCCAGACCAGTTTTATAGTCACTGCTGGCTGTCTGCCTAAATAACTGTAAGCCTTTCACTTTTATTTTATTAGGAAACATGCCTGTGGTTGATATGTGGTTGATCCAAGTGACATGTAATGCTGCTGTTGTGACATGTTCTGAGGTGTTTTGTTAATGTTGTTGGGGCACAAGTTCATCTGGTAGATCAAATGAGATTGTTTTAAAGGGAAGTTTTTGTATATCCTTCAAAGAAAGCAGCCAACTGTCCGGGCTTCCCCACATGGCAGTGTAATTGCAATGGATGTTCTGACAAAAATACAGTTTATAGTCTAATTAGTGGACAATCACTTGGGCTTTTCCCTGACCGAGGGCGAGCCTTATGTCACCACTACAGGGAAGTTAATGAAAACACATTGTTTTCTAAGTGAACTGGAGTGAAATGGAGATAAACGTGTTTGTCCTGTCAGTGATGATTTGCTAGTGTGTTAAACATAACTCATCTCAAAGGAGAAAATGGATAGTTTACTGTCAATGAGGCTGATGGTCTAATTGTGGGTGAGGTGGGTGGAAGAGAAAGCCTGGTGGACTCTAAAAGGTGCCAAAAAGCGTTCTTTGGAACGATGCCATAGAACAGAGGTCTTCAAATCAGCACCTCAAATCGAGCTTAGATCTTGTAATCACTGCCAATTAACCGAACTGTTTGTTTAACTAAAGAGGGCTCAAGTCCACAACATCTGGGGCTGGTTTGAGTAGGAAAACTACCCAACTCTGTCGGACTGTTCTGGACTGGTGTCCACTCGAGTTAAATAAACAGTCTGCAAACAGTCTGGACGGCTTCTTTAAAGAACTATTCGCGGAAAAAATTGTTAAGAGACCAAAAAAGGTTCTTCTATGCTCCCCAAGCCGATTATATTTTTGGGAGAATATTTTCACACTGAAAAATGGATGTATTATGATCTATTCAGCAATGGGAATTGTTGTAATAACTGTGCTTGCCTGACTGTCCTCTGAGAAAGTAGTTTAAACCTTAGATGGTATTAAGGGGCTGTTCATTCCTGTCAATAACGTCTCGGGGGATCTGATCATAAGTAGACAGTAAGTGTACAGAAAACGAGGAAAGTCTTGTGTTTTTCCTGTTTCTCCAAGAAGTTATACACTCGTTACTATTTTTGAATATCAGAATGTTGTGGAGTTGAGATTTTCAAACTTGCCTATTATCCCATTATTATCCCATTATTACTTACTTTTTTGCTTGTAAATCAGCTGTCAGCATCCGCACAGCGAATGTTATGTGAACACGTATGCCCCTGACCACCTCTGAAGGTGTTTGAGTGATGGTTTAAATGCACTGGACCCCAGTCAGACTGAAGTCAGCACTGGTTACATATGAATGGACCACCCAGCAAATACATATGTTGATGCTAGGTTTGAATGGGACCTATGAGTGCTGTTTTTTATGGGATGCATCCCAAAGTCTGCCGATTCACGTTTGCAGCGCCCCCCCCTAGGGCTATTATTTTGTATCTAGTGGCTCCGGAGCCAAATGCAGCTCTTTTACTGCCCTGTTGCGGCTCCACACAATGTAGGTAATAATCAAATAATCCTCCTTTACAGTAAAAAAAAAGCTCTGCTGATTGTTCAACACAGTTTTAACAATAAATGGTCTTAAAGGCTGGAGTTAATGTAGAACTGCTAATTCACCCTTTAACCCTGAAAGTTGGCACTAAGACTGCTGGCCACACAGCAATGCAGACAACAATCTTGCCTAGCTAGTAGCTAATGAATTAGCAAAGAAAAAGATTTAAGACCAACAGTGATAATTTGGAGAAAAAAGGACTTATTTGCATTTTTAATCACTCCAGCTGGTTTCCTGATACGTTTAATCTGCAACAAGAAACTGTTAAACACTAAAAAGTCAGTTTCTCATTCACCAGCTTCTTGTTCTTATCTTCCCGTTCCACCGTAAATGGGGCAGCAGTTACATACATACATTTAAGGTGGAGCGGGAAAATGTGAACAAGAAGCTGCGAATGAGAAGCGACTTCAGCCTCGTAAAAGAGACATTTTACAAAAACTCTGTTCTACTTTGGTGGAAAAGTTTCCTGCTAGAGATGCACGAAAAGCGGCTGTAGCTGAGCTAAAGCTTAAAGCAGAGCAAAGTAAGTCTGCATTTTTGGTTATATTATTTTTTTAGCCTATACCAGGACATCAGCACATACTGAGACAGATTTACAGCCAAGACGGTAAAATGGACATAAAATGTCGCAACTCCCAAGGTGGAAGTTAACATGGGGTTGCCGACCCCTGGGCTAGTGTGTGAACATATTAGCTAATAGCGGGAGCGTTGTTGTGACACTGTAAAGGTATGAGTGTAATGTTCCACAAAATGAATATTCGTTTTCATATGATACAGTGGGGTCTCGATTCAATACAGCCGGAATCAGGAAGAACTAAAAATATGCCGAATGTTAACGTGTTAATGTTTACATTTTCTTTTCGATAGAGCATTCAGCCTTATAAATACACAATATTTGAAACAAGAATTATCCTGCAGTATCCCAAACTAATATGTTAGCCCAATTTGTGGAATCAGTCTTGCTTTATCAAAGCATCAACTCCTCCAGACATGCTTTGCAGAATGTGCAGGAAACTGCAGAAGACAATTGTGCCAAATGTGCTCAGACCACTGTCTGTTTGAAATTAACTGGAACTGGAACCTAGACAAACTCAGAAACCATAGAGTAAACTGTCTCCACTAAACACATGGCTGAGTGAGATGTTGAGAACGTGCGCAGTCTGAGTCTGGTCTGTCTGTGCCACAGTCTGAAAAACTAATGAGAGTCAAATGTAGGGGAGCACTGTATAAGCAGCCTTCAGAAAAATCTTACTGAACAAAGTGATGCATTGGGGTCACAAGATTCAGCCTATGTATTGGCAATGTGTTGATATTAATGCCTTTGTGAGTATACAGTGACGTGGAAAAGTATTCACCCCCTTATTTCTTCTATTTTTGCATATTTCTCACTCTTGGTTTGACCCTTTGGCCCTTTGTGGAAAAGTAACTGCTCCCCTTAGTTACTTAATTAACTAAAATTAGTTGATCGTTTGGTTTAGTGAAACTAGACACACCCAGGCTTGATTACTGACAACCCTGCTGAATCTAAAGGTCACTTCAAAAGAACAATGTGAAGTAGGTCAAGAGGCCTCAGCAAGTACCACTATGCCACAATCAAAAGAATTTCTGGAGAAGATGAAAAAGAATTTAATGATTTATGTCAGTGTGGAAACAGCCGCATAGCCATTTCTAAAACCACAATAAGAAGCTTTATCTCCAAACAATGTTGGATCTTACCAGGATTTTCCAGTCTCCCACAGTTCACCCAAGAGCACAATGACCACTCATGGCAAAAAAGCGAGGACTTGACATGATTAAGGTCAGAGTTCATGATGTCAGTCTGGGCCAAAAATATCCATGGAACATTGCAAGGCAAAAAACTCATGAAAGCCGGTTTTCCTTTAGGCAAAAAAGAAACTGAAGATGCCCACATATTGTTCACTAATATTTTGTGGGCTGATGAGTTAAAAGTAGAACTGTTTGGGAGACTGTAATGTCTGGTGTAAAGCTATCACAGCATTAGACAATAAGAACACCAAACCAACAGTGAAACATGGTGGTGGTAGTGTGATGGTGTGTAGATGCATTGCTGACTCAGGGCCTCAGCTTAAGTGCAGTAAGGGTTATTTCTCTTGGTGCAGGTTTCAACCTAAAATTAAATAAAAAAAATATAGAAAAAGATATTATATATATAATATATATTTATATATGTATTTTATTATATATATATATATATATATATTAGGGGTGGGAATCTCTAGGCACCTCACGATTCGATTACGATTCAGAGGCTGTGATGCGATTATAAAACGATTATCGATGCATCTCGATGCATCTTTTTTTTCTATACAGCATTTCTATTTTCTCACTGTGTGAGCTCAACTTTCGAGTTCAAGTTTCAAGTTTATTTGTCATTTGCACAATATGTCAGGACATTTATGCATTGAAATGCATGTGGTGAGGCTCAGCTAATCACTCTACAGAAAGTAAATAAGTAAAAATAAAAATACAAAACTAACTGACATATATTAAATATACACAAAATATACACAAAATATAGAGACAATACACATTTTAAAGTGACTAAGTGACTCGGTGTTGTTATTTAAAGTGACTTGGTACTTTTAAACCAAAGTATTTGTAATGATCAATAATGAATTTACTTCCAATATCTCTTATTAATAAATCAAATGGAAGTGATGTGGCAAGTGAACAGTCAGTAAAGTATCTTTGAGACGGGACGTGTGCAACATAGTGCGAAAGCCCTGTTTCGCAACGACTGAGAACCGGCGTGCAGACTGCAGGTCACATAGCAGCGATACGTTATTTGCATTTATAAGCAGCGCAGTTGGTTTCCTGGTACGTTAAATCTGCAACGAGAGACTGTCTCTCTCTAAAAAGTTGCGAAGATGAAGTCGGTTCTCTTTCAAATTTTCCACCTTAAATGTTGTCGCATTTACATTCGGCGCCTCAGTCAGAATTTAAGGTGGAACGGGAAAATTCGAACAAGAAGCTGGAGAATGAGAAGCGACTTTCAGCCTCGGAAAACAGTCGAACGCTGAGAGACATTTTACAATAAGCTGCTCTAGTTTTGAATAAAAGTTTTCTGGCGGAGACGGGAGGAAAGCGGCTGTAGGCGAAGCTTAAAGCAGAGCAGAGTAAATCTGCGCTCTCGTTTATATTGTTTAGCCTATACTAGGACATTATCACATACTGAGACAAACTGGACATTAAATGTTGTGGCTCCCATTTGTGTTGTGACTCCTGACCTAACCTGGCTTTAATGCAGAGGGAGCCGGTCGGATTTCTCACTCTTCCACTTGTGTTTTTGTTATGTGCCGCCACAGACTGTCCAGGCGCTGCACTTCCGCACTCTCAAGTTCTGCCTTTTGCATTCCGTCAACATTACATTAGAAATTAAATATTTAGAAAATCGATTTTTGACATTTGTTAATCGATTCAGAATCGTTCACGTCCGCATCGCGATGCATCTAAGAATCAATTTTTTCCCGCACCTCTAAAATATATATATATGTATGTTGTGTCTGCTGTGTCTGATCCACTCAGACCAGCGCAACACACACTAACACACCACCACCACGTCAGTGTTACTGCAGTGCTGAGAATGACCCACCACCCAAATAGTACCTGCTCTGTGAGGGTCCATGGGGGTCCTGACCACTGAAGAACAGGGTAAAAGGGGGCTAACAAAGTATGCAGAGAAACAGATGGACTACAGTCTGTAACTGTAGAACTACAAAGTGCACCTATATAGTAAGTGGAGCTGATAAAATGGACAATGAGCATAGAAACAAGGAGGTGGTCACAATGTTATGCAACAAGTTGAGGAAAGTTGGAGAGGGTCTTATTCAGAAGGATCATGGCAAGGCATAGACAGTAGTTATGTGCATTACAATGTGCACGTGCGTCTATTTAATGAATAGGGATGTGAGAGGGATCCTTTTTTAGAAAGATGATGGCCAGGGAAAAGATGTGGAGGTGGTGGTTCTTCCGACTCTTGATGGCTTTCAAGTGGTTTTCCCCTGCGTATGCATCGGCACTTTTATAAGCCTCTTCCTTGGCTGTGTGCAATTTCCTGAGCTCATTAAGGAACCAGGGTTTGTTATTGTTATACAGATATGATCTTTGATGGGAACTCTCTTCAAGGAAGCTTATGTAAGATGTAAGGTAAATGCGTCTACTTAGTTATTCAGGTTGTTACTCGCAGATTTGAAGAAGTTCCAGTCCAGACATTCCCTTAAATCCTCTGTGGCATCATGAGGCCACATTCTCATTCATTTGACCCCAAGCTTTGTGGTTTTAGGCTTTAACCCATATGAGAGGATGAGAAGCAGAAGCAGAAGCAGACTGCCTTCACATCAATCTCCCGAACAGATACTCCAAACAATTTCCGTGGGAATACATGCAAAGTCCAGAAAATTCTTTCACAGTGCTAAATTTACATACAATGGCCCTTATTCATCAATATGGCCAAATCTGATCGTAAAATTAGTGCACTGACCATTACGTGATTCTTCAGTTACATCTTTGGCGTATCTGTATGATCGAATTCACGTCTAGTAAGCGTGCATGTAAATTTGAGCATAAATGTCCTGAAAAAAAGGCTTGATTTGTGATTAACTAACCAAAACTATTATCAATATAATCTCTAATACCAATAATAAAAAATAATAATAACAGGAATACTAATAATTTATGCACATGGCAATTCAGTACAAAAATAGATGTGCTTATTTTACACGAACATTGATATAAACAGATATTTCACAGTCCATTTACAGGCATTACACTGTGCTCTTATTTTGTACTACTGACGCTGCGTGAAAAAAAAAAAAACACAGCTTGCGCAGAAGTCTGTCACTATAATAATACAGTGTTTAAATCTGTTATTTTAGGAAAATTTGATTCTTTCCAGTGGTCGTAATTTTAAAAGTTTGGTCAGTAGTGGGAGCAGCGGGGGGTCGAGCACTGCTTGACCTCAAACTCTGCCTACCAGCACACTCACAAGCTGTTGTTTTATTGGCTCCCTCTTCTGAATTAGGGTGCTCTTCATGTAAATTATATGTAAATGAGGTACAGGTAGGCGGAGTCTTGATGGAATTTGCGCTCAATTGCCTGCTGGTTTCCACGTCGTATGAAGGTTTCGTGAATCAGAGGCAGAGTAGTTTGTACATCATCAAAGTTGGTAATATCTGTGCTCTTTTGCTGATTAAGGGCTATTGCTTTAATCACGAATGTTCACTGATTGATTCATCAAGATAGCTGGTAACTGCTAGTCAGCTAACTGATCTTAACATTGTTCTGCAAAGTTGTTTATCAGTAAACCTTACATTAAACTTATTTTTTAGCAAACTGAGTAACCCAGAATAGTTTTGACATTAAGCTGTGAGTTTCATCTCTTAAGTAGATTAATCGAAAAGTTTCTCAGCTTCAGGAATGAAGTAGAACCACCACCACCTGCCAGATGATCAGGATAGTGTGTGTCAAGCACTGTACATTCCTCTATTCTGACTAATTTACTGCCACCGCCGTTCTTACTGCAGGTTCGTTTTGAGGAGTTCTGAGCTTTTCCTTTGCCTCACAGAGGAGGCAGCGCTTAGACACGGCTGACAATGATATTAACGACCAGGGATACCCAGTCAGACTCGGGATTTGAACACACAACCTTCTGGTTATTGGCTTATCTTTCCTACCACTGCGCTCCTTCTTTGTCTGTCTCTCTATAAGAGATAATAGAGTGATACAAATTGTATTCAGTTCAGGGTTTCACATCCTTCACTGCCAGTTAAACAGGCTTAATTATGCTCTCTTTGCAATGAGTTCTTTAAGCAAAGGTGATATCCACTATATGCACAGAACAGCATATTGTTTATCACAAAAAAATGATATTGTCCACCTCTACCAAGGGTACAACCAGGAAAACCCTGACAATCCTGGGATTTGAACCCCCAACCTTTTGGTTGCTGGCTCACCTGTCCTAACACTCGGCTACTAGGCTATAAAGAGTTCACACTCAGCACGTATACAAGCAATCATTAATCCGATCATAATTGGACTTCTGCAGTTATCAGATTATTCGAATGGTCATGTAAACACCATACTCCAATCTAGAAATCCAATTAAGAAATCCGATAAAGAGGCTGGATTTTAGCTCAGTAATCAGATTTCTCAGTGCATGTAAACTCGTATTCCGATTTCTATCGGATTTCTAAGTCTGAGCATGTGCAAGATCAGACGGTGGATGTCGCGAGACACAGCAAAACACTGCTTTTGGAGCGGCACTGAAACCAAACACGAAATAAACGATTTAAATTTTCCTTATCTTCCAGATAATGTATGTTCATATTTTCAGGTAAAGTGGCGTGATGTTTAAAAAAAAGCCACGGTATGAAGTTTGAGTTTTACGTTACGTTTACGTCACGTCTTCTGTGAGTCTATTGGCTGGTTGCAAAGCAGAAATCCGATTATTGATTACTGCCTCATGTAGACCCAGAGTTTCCCCATTATCAGAATACTCAAGTGTATGTGAACATCTTGACAAAATCCGATTTTCTGCAGTTATCGGATTATTGAGTGCATGTAAACGCACTCACTGTTATACAATCAGGTCAACTCAAATGTCCTACTCTGAGCAATCCTTCTGTTACACGCTTCACATCAAGGCTCTTCTGTCGCAGATTAAGAAGGCAGAGCAGATTAGAACATGAAGAAGTGCTTGCATCACTCGTGGCAGACTGCCAATGTGGCTGAGTCAGCAGCGGATGCTGACTCTGTTTTATCCGGCCAGGAATTTGCGCAACTCCAGTATGACCAGATGCCAGTTTAGCCCGAAGGGAATATGTGTCCAGGCCCACACATGCTTTACCCTGTGCTTAACATTAGGGAAGGAAGGATATGGAATAAGTGCCCAATTGTTAAACAATTGCTTAGCGTCACTGCAACTAGTAAGTTAGGATCCTTGATGTTTAACTTAATCTTGACATACAGCACTATTATTATTATTTTATTTATTTTTTTACTTCTTTGATTCCTGTCTTAGTTCTGCATCTAAAACCCTTTTTTCTTTCGATGATTATCTTGCAGATGTCGTCACAGCTGGATTGAGTCAAACCGTTTCATATTGCTGCGGACGGGAGGCTTACAACCCCATCAATCAGATCTGCTGCAATGGAAGTATCCGGAACAAAGGTTCTGCTCACACAGAATGCTGTGGCTCAGGTAGGCTAAGTGCCAAAGCAGATCCTATTCAAGACATGAATAAGTGGTTCTCAGACCAGCCTTTAGGGCCCCTTCAGTGTATTCAAGCTCCTGATACATGGTTAGAACCAAAACGTGGACCGCCTGGAAAAGATTGTGCATTACAGTGATTTTACCACGAGTAGGGCACATGGCTTGAAGTAGGAGTGGGGAGTGGACACTTGAAGACATTTTCATGATACATGGTATGTGTTACAGAGTTGATGGAAAGGATCTGAAAAAAGCTCCTGTAGTGTCCCATTTAAAAATATGATCATTTTTATTCAACATTTGGCTAAATGTGCTTCACTATATACAGTTAAACGACACTAATTATGCTCTCTTCAATGAAACACGCAATTAGCCAATGTTCTTCAAGCACTGACAGTATCCACGATAAGCTGAGAAGAGCATTCTGTGATGTAATTTATCACAATGACAATAAACCATCATCATATTGCCGACCCCTAACTCACACTGCCATGGTTGATTACAAATCTATGTATCCAGACCGAACATTTAGCATCAGGCTAGCATCCCAGATAGCAAACTTTGTTGATCTGATGTTGAACAACACAGTGGAAATAACATAGATCTGCTTCAGTGCTGGAAAATCAACCATGTTGAATGCTGATCCAGCACTGACTCAGCAGCACCCGCTGATGGTTGAACAGATGTTGATATAATGTCTGTACTGGTGTCGATTTAATGTTGAAACAGTGTTGTACTCTGTGATTGTGCAGTGCTGATTTGGCTTTGAAAGCATAGTAAACTCAAGCCCAAATTCTACAACTTTTATCACCACAAGTTTCTAGAATTTGTGCTTGAAAACAAGAGCAAGATCTATCAAATTCAACATCAGAGTTGAGTCAGCGGTGTTGCCCAACATCAGATCGACATTGTTTCAGTCCGATCTTTTTCTATAAAGGACACTAGTGAAAAATAATACAAATGAGAAGTAATTATAAATAAACCGAGTAGCTCTGACCCTAAGTGCTAGAATAGCTGCTTCAAATAGCTGTAGCTATGCCATCAAAGACCACTGCAGTAAGAAGCATCCATTAAATAAAGCCAAGAAAGGCGGCCTATTTTCTGACAGTTTTCTAGGACTCTACCAGAGGTCATCTGTCACCCATAATCCTTTGTGCTCCTGTCTGACCGTAAGAAAGTCGTTTAAAAAGTCCAGTACCTTATTTATCTAGTTGTGTACCTACTTAAGAGGGTGTAAATTGAAAACATGATGCAAAATGAACCTGCTTTCAGTGAAATGAACAGGATTGCAATTAACTATAGAGAAAAATGGTTTGCCAGCTTACTATCATTCACATCAACAGGACTTTCTCCGTCAAATTTTCCACTGACGTGAAAAATCAGTTTTGGTAGACTTCCATTTTGCAGCCTAGCATTAAAATGCTCTTAAAATGTTGTTTGGGTACATGCTCCATTTATTTTAAGAAGTGAGTGTAGGAATTGAACAACCATGTGAGCGAGACCCTTCCTCTGCCGGACTTTAGATTTGATCTAATCAAGCCTCAAAATAGCCTAAAAAGCTTATCGACCACAACCCAATCCACAGAGCAGAACATCCAAATGAAGCATATTTCTGACGACAACACTGCACCCGGTACACTTAAACACATGTTCTGGGATGTCCTAAAGTAGAAGGTTTGTGGATTATTACAGTGCATGTGCTATAAATGACTGAGTGAAACATGATAATGACTCAGTGTCACATGATAATGGCGGGTTTTACAGCCTGTCTTACAACTTAAGTGGTTTCACACCTTTGGATCACCGTGCAACTTTCGCTCACAAAGTTCTGCATATCTAGCTTACAGTATGTAGTTAACATGGAGTCTCACAGCCAGGCTTAAGAAAGTAAGGCAGTCAACTATTGGTAAATGGAAAAAATGAATATTATTCCATTCAAGAGCTCCAAGGTTACTTAAAGAGAAAACAGATTTTTACTGGTAGTTTTCTACCCTGTCGAGTTTGTGTAATACAAATGTATAATTCAAAAAGATGAATCTGATTTTAAAGTGCCATATTTTTACAACCGTGAGGCGCCTAGGAACCAATCACAATCCAATTGAAAGAGGGAGTCATAGACTGTCAGTGGAAGATGGCTCCCTTCAGTCTGAGAGGAGATGAGACCCCTGAGCAGAAAGCGTTCTGCGTTCTCCACTACAATAAGAGTGAACCCGTCATAACTGTGCAGCGTGATTTCTGTCTGCAGTGAACCTCCAACAGCTCAGAGCGTTCGTCGTTGGTTCCACAACACTGGATGATCTCCGAAATCGCACTGAAAGAGCCGTGAGTGCAGCGACACCCGACATGCTCAATCCAGTATGGGATGAATTTGACTATGGCGTTGATGTTGTCTGTACAGCTGGAGGAGGTTCATACTGAGACCTTGTAAAATTACATAAACTTTATGCTCATTTAAACCATTTACAGTTCACTGCATTGATCTGTAATGATTTACAAGAGAAATGATTCATTTTGAAATCAGATAAATCTTTTTGAATCACCTGTATTTACCTTGATGCGGTTTCTTTTTAATGCCTTTGACCTGAGTGTCACTGGAACATTGCTTAATATCGCCCTGCCTAAACAAGTTCAACATTAGCGATGAAAGTTGCAGGGTGATCCAAAGTTGTAAAACAACTTAAGTCATAAGACAGGCTGTGAGATCTGCCACTATCATGTGATACTGAGTCACAGAAGTCATTTGAATAGTAAATCAACTGTAATAATCCACAAATCTACTTCTTTAAGGCACTGTTAGAAATAAAGGTTCTGTTCAGGTACATTTCTCGTTCATCAAGGTACAAACAGTGTAAATGTTCCTTCAAAGGTACAACAGTGGTTTTAAGGTCCAACTGTGCACCTTAAAAAAGTGTTTCCAGGTGAAAACTTTGTATTTGTACCTTTTCATAACTGAATGTTTTCAAACAGAACAGTAAAATAAAAGCCTGGAGACGAGGCGGGGTGTGTGGAGTCAGTACAGCTTAGACAATATCATTTCAGTGGATTATGGTTCAGTTATGTTCCCTGACTAAAGGTACTGAGATGTACCCTTGAGGGTTCCACCCCAGTGACAAGAGGGGAACTGCCCCAGGGACAGTTTAGTACCCTTATTTCTGAGAGTGTAGTTGGAAATACGTCTCAATTGGTACCTTCTGTAAGGAGTTCTGCTCTGTGGATCGTTTAATAGTAGATAAGCTGATTTTGGGGTTTGATTAGACCAAATCTAAAGTCCAACTGAGGAAAACTTTCACTCCAATAGTTGTTCAACTATACATCGTCACTGTCCAAAGAAAAGCTGCCCACACATAGCAGGTAGACTGTCCCTTGTGACTAGAGGTGGACAATACGGCAAAAATGATACATCAAGATTTTCACTATCCACAATATGTCACAATGTACAGTTTTGCTGACATCTTATACAACAGAGCAGTGCCGCATTTAATAAATACCTTCAAAAACTATGGACATAAAGATTAACGATTAACATTTCACACACTGCTCTGTACTAAATCCAGCTCTAATCATGCTCTCATTGCAAATGGAACATGCAGCTGCTCAGTGTTTTTTTAAGTAGTGTTGATACCCATGATGTGGTCAGAAAAGCATATTGTGACATATTGTGACATGATGTATCATAACACGTTAAATATTGTCATTTTGACCAGTTGAATGATTGAACGACAGTCCATCATGTTAACATGGGGGGGCTTTTGGCCTTTTGTCTGATTAGTTCCTCACACAGACTTTTCTCCTTCACAGGTTTATATGACACCAAGAAACAACTGTGCTGTCAAACTCAGTTCATCTGGCCCAAGGACACAGACAATCACGTGTGCTGTGGCAACGCAACACTGAACTTACTCAAGCAGTGCTGCTGTGCTGCTGATACTCTTAAAGTGGAGAACCTTGACAGCACATGCTGTAAAGAGAAGTTGAAAAGAGGTTTGTATAAAGATCTATGTGGATGATTTCTCACTGTTAGGACTGCTTGGGCTGTAGATCTAGTTGGCGTTGTCAGTTGAGTAGATCACTTCTCAAATATCGTCAAAAGACTACCCACAGGCTCTTGAGTGGCACAGCTGTCTCTCAGGAGATCGTGAGTTCGATCCCTGGTGATGCTACAGCCGTCCGTAGCCGGGAGTCCAAGAGAGCACATTTGGCCTCGATCTCTCTGGGTGGGTAAGATGGCCCCCCGTCTCCCCCCATCACTCAGTGCGACGCTAGTCAGCGCAGGCGTCTGTTAGCTGACGTATCAGAAGTGGTGGTCGGTGCTTTCCAACGACGTTGCGTGAGAGGCTGTTCGAAAAGATGCGGTGGCGCTTCACAGGCCTCGGAGGAAGCCTGTGCTAGCCTTCGCCCTCCTAGCGCTGGTGGTATTGTGTGATTTAGGGAGTCCTAACTAGCGGGTGGAACTGGAGACGACTAAATTAGGGAAAAATCCACAGAAAAAGACGTGATATTTATGAGCTCCAAAATACAACCGTAAAACCCAATAATGGAGCTCAAGCTGAGGCTCATGTGCAACGCTTCATGCTTTGGGTATTATCAACATTATTTATTGTGTTGTTGTTGATCAGAAATTTAATGATGTGGTCGGATAATAATGCAGCAATGTAGTGAGTAATAGAAAGCTAGAACCACATGGTTCCTTGACATTAAAAGGTCTAACAGGACACCCTCCTCAGCCTGAAGTATGTTTTACGAGGCTTTCTCAGTACGGAAGGCCCAGTTTTTAAGTTCGTTTTTTTCCTTGATTAAGTTTTTAATGTAATTCATTGTAAATGACGTCTTCCTGTATTCTGTTTCTTCTCTTGCCTGCAGACAGTGCAGGTCATTCAAATGCAAACCAGCCAGCAAACTCTATTCACCCGTAAGTCACTCTCTCTCTAACCACACTAGTGTTGCGGAGCCAGACGTGGTAAAGTGATGTGGGAAGAATCAATAGCTATGCTGGAGAAAAAACAAGCTGACAAGCTCTTGGATTTGTATTTGAGCTAAGCAATGTGCCGTCACGCTAAAATCCGTTATCATCCCTAATCCACAGCAAAGAGCAGTAACATTAAACATACATAAATACATGCACCACTGAGCAGTGGTATAAACTTTGTCCACAGTTGTTCCAACAAGTTGCTGACAGAATAAGCCTGTCTGAAATCGCCTGGAGCTACTTTCTTTTCCATTTCTGTGCTGTGACCTGTGTATGCAGCTGGAACCCCCTTATGTATTTAAAAAATCTGGATTATTACCTCTGTAAATCCAACACTGGCAATTTTTGTGTTTTAAACATCAAGTTGTAAACAGCTGGCCAGGCATGTTAAACTAAACTGTTACCACGTCTTATTGGCAAACAAGCCAAATTTTCTCCAAATCCTTTCTCTTCAATGTTAATGTGCTCAGACAAAGTGTTCAACGTGGTTGTATTAAATGCACTGAAGACACGTCTGACAAAACTAAATTGAAGGGTGTTTCTAAAACTTCCTGAAGACAAAACAAGAGCTAACAGTGCCATTTTGCTAGCTAGCATGTTTTGCTTGTGTTATTAATTGTACCCCAGACATAAAAAGAGCATGCACTTGAGGAATTTCGGGTTTTGGGGGTGGGCTTTGGCAGTGGGCCTGCTTTTGTTTGTGATGGATTTACCAGGTTGTCCCAAGACGGGTGTTCACGGTACAAGGTCATGTCTGGCTCCGCGAGACTATAACTAGCCTAACCTCCATTTGTACATTGACTTTTTGTGCCAGGTTCCCAAGAAGACCTTGTATCTCCATTTTTGACGTTTTTCAGTTTTTGACACAATTTGAAAATACCTGTTGCCTTTTACATTTTCTGTAAATTTCATTATGAACGGACTAAAAGAAATGACCCAAAATTACTTGGAAAAACATCTGGTTCCATTGACTTACATTAAAAGTAAAGTAGGTTTTTTCCTTCTTCTATAAAGTTACCATTTTGGAGATACAAGGTTTTCTTCCGTCAACAGCATTTTATATATATATATATATATATATATATATATATATATATATTTATACACACACACACAAACACTCACAGTACTGTGTTAACTAAACTGAAAGTTTTCAGCACCTGAGAAAACTACATTAAAAGTGGTATTTATCTGGGCAGTAAGCTACAATTAGCATTTATTTGCTTAAAAAAAACAATAATATTACAATAAATACAAATAACTCAGTATTCAGTATTAGTTCAGCATTAGTAGTTCAGTATTATCTGTAGTAGTGTTGCAGTCAAGTGGCCAGTCCGAGTCAACATTGAGACTTGGACACATCGAATCCGAGTCAAGACCAAAGTGTTTCTAGTATGAGATATTAACAGGTTTTTTGAAAATTAGAAAGTCTAGTTACTTTTTTACTGTATACATAAAATGGTTTAATTTATGGTTAGTTACCCCCCTTTTGTTCGCAACTGTTCTAATGCCAGAACACGTTATTGTTCAGAAAAGTGGTTTTAAACAATGCGTTTAGGTGCACAATACTTTTCTACATGACTTGAGCGCAGAATGGATATTAGAAAAGACAAAGAAAGAAACAGAAGACAAAGTCTCCTTTACACTAAAGACATTTCTGCCTGCAAGCCGATTGTAGGAAGATACAATGCGCTGCTAAAAGTATGTCTTTGTTGGTGTGTTGATAAGTAAAATTGTTCTCACAGACCTCAGTGAGTCACCTTGCTTATGGCAGTGGGTTACATTTAAAGGTGTGAGAACAAAACCAAATACCCTCAGGCCGCCATGTCTGGGACTGCATTTCTGGCATTGCTGGACAACAGGAACGTAAACATGGAAGATGACTAAAATGTCCTTACTTGGTCAACTTTGTTTACTTAAGAAAATCGCTATAATAAGCTGTGGCCACTGTTATGAAAGAAGTGACATTTAACGTGAAACTGCCATTTGCCCATCTCCAGTGGAACATGCTACTGATTCATATCAGATGTTCTTCAAATAATTAATGCAATTTTTAATGCTTAAGTCATAAGTGAAAAAAAAATCACATTAAGAAATGATGTAAAGCTGCTGTCTTGCTGGCTTTGAGTGGCATATATGCCTGGAGCAAGTGGAACTTACCACTGGCATCTGATTTTTTGTACTTTTTAAAGTACTTTGTCACGTCATTTAAATAATGAATGTGATACCTGTTTCAATCTCGTATAAAGTGCAATATTTTGCAAACTCTGAAGTTCCCAGATAGCGAGCATATATCAGTCCACTGGCTTGATAAATTCGGCACCCCGCTGACTGTTTGCCACTGCAGGTCCACCCTCGGACCACCCAGATTACTGTCCTGCATGCAAGCTCTACCTACTTTAATCTTCTCAAACAGATTTTAAATGCACAGAGACTTTTAATTTGAAAAATAAGACAAATATTACAAAACAACCGGGAGAAAAAATAATATAAATCCCTATTTTTTTATAATGATTTTATAGAAGATGTTGTTGCTGACACTGTGCTAGATTAAAATTATTCACTAAACTAATTTACAAAGTATCACTAAAGAAAGGAAGGAAGGAAAAATAAGAAAATTAGACTGTGAGCAGACAATAAGCAACAATAAGTAGAATTTTGTCAAATACTCCACTTTACCGTGGGTGGTCCGCCCATAAAATGCTGAGCAAAACACCAGTGGACTGCCAGCTTTGTCATCAGTGGGCCACAGTGACTGCAGTATGTGGTATAAATCAGGCAAGACCATGAATACAGACAAACTGGCTGGTTGTCAGGCTGTAAATACACTTTTTTTCCTGCTTTTAAGCCCTGTTTTATTACTATAATTTGTCTGGCTTTGTCCTGTGGCTACAGTAAAGAATAAGTCCAATAAAGACAAAAACTAAAAGCTCTTTAGAATAAAATACAGAGCCATCTTCAGAAAACAGAAAGGAAATTAATAAAGAAAGAACTAAATCCAATCACCTATGGGGAGGTAACTCACCATAACACTAACCATTTTATTTTTCTAGAGCAGTTTATGTTAGATAACATCTGAAGTAACTCACCATAACCCAACCTTAACTCTTTTATTTATCCAATGTTAATGTGAGTAACATCACTTATGTAGTTTGCTAGCTAGCTGGCGAACATGCGCCCAACCAGGGGCTTCTTTTGCTGAAGCTGAAGCTTTGAGTAAATAAAGACGTTAAATGAACTTCACTAGTACTTCAGCTGGCGAGCTAACTTATGTAGCTTGCTAGCTGGCTGGCTAACAGGCACTCAGCCAAGAGCTTCTGAAGTAAATAAAAAGGTTAAATGAATGGTTTGGTGAAAAATCCCCAAACGTACTTGATCAGCCAGGACATGTTTGGTGTCTGAAGTTTGTTTCTTTACAAAATCTCAAGGTAAAACATTGGAAAGACAAAAACACTCTAAAAGACAAATAACAGCACAATTAGCTACCGACCACAGGCAAAAACGAGCCATAATATTCTAGGCTTATGCTAAACAAATACGTTCCTAGGAGCTATATAAGAAAATCATCTTTCACCAGCACAGCCAAGCTGTGACCATAGGATTCAAGAGGAGCTATAAGATCACTAAGATATGGTCATTCACAGCTTTTAATATCATAGCAACAACTTTGTAGCGACATTAGCCTCAAAGCTGCAGTGCGAAACTAAAGAAGCAAGAGGAAAACTGTGTGAATTTGATTCATCTTCATTCATCTTGGTTTAACTGATAGGTGATGACATTACATTGAAAATCATGTTTATAAGTAATCTAATGAAGCCTGCACTGGCTACCACATGTGGTCATGGCAGTGACAGTGATCACCACCATGACTAATGTTACCATCATGATGATGTGTAGATCGTTGCAGCCCTAGAAAGAAATAAAGATAGAAAGAGAGAGAAATAATACAGTCTTTGTTTTCAGATGCCTCGTCAGATGTTCTTCAAATAATTAATGCAATTTTAATGCTTAAGTCATAAGTGAAAAAAAAATCACATTAAGAAATGATGTAAAGCTGCTGTCTTGCTGGCTTTGAGTGGCATATATGCCTGGAGCAAGTGGAACTTACCACTGGCATCTGATTTTTTGTACTTTTTAAAGTACTTTGTCACGTCATTTAAATAATGAATGTGATACCTGTTTCAATCTCGTATAAAGTGCAATATTTTGCAAACTCTGAAGTTCCCAGATAGTGAACATATATCAGTCCACTGGCTTGATAAATTCGCCACCCCGCTGACTGTTTGCCACTGCAGGTCCACCCTCGGACCACCCAGATTACTGTCCTGCATGCAAGCTCTACCTACTTTAATCTTCTCAAACAGATTTTAAATGCACAGAGACTTTTAATTTGAAAAATAAGACAAATATTACAAAACAACCGGGAGAAAAAATAATATAAATCCCTATTTTTTTATAATGATTTTATAGAAGATGTTGTTGCTGACACTGTGCTAGATTAAAATTATTCACTAAACTAATTTACAAAGTATCACTAAAGAAAGGAAGGAAGGAAAAATAAGAAAATTAGACTGTGAGCAGACAATAAGCAACAATAAGTAGAATTTTGTCAAATACTCCACTTTACCGTGGGTGGTCCGCCCATAAAATGCTGAGCAAAACACCAGTGGACTGCCAGCTTTGTCATCAGTGGGCCACAGTGACTGCAGTATGTGGTATAAATCAGGCAAGACCATGAATACAGACAAACTGGCTGGTTGTCAGGCTGTAAATACACTTTTTTTCCTGCTTTTAAGCCCTGTTTTATTACTATAATTTGTCTGGCTTTGTCCTGTGGCTGCAGTAAAGAATAAGTCCAATAAAGACAAAAACTAAAAGCTGTTTAGAATAAAATACAGAGCCATCTTCAGAAAACAGAAAGGAAATTAATAAAGAAAGAACTAAATCCAATCACCTATGGGGAGGTAACTCACCATAACACTAACCATTTTATTTTTCTAGAGCAGTTTATGTTAGATAACATCTGAAGTAACTCACCATAACCCAACCTTAACTCTTTTATTTATCCAATGTTAATGTGAGTAACATCACTTATGTAGTTTGCTAGCTAGCTGGCGAACATGCGCCCAACCAGGGGCTTCTTTTGCTGAAGCTGAAGCTTTGAGTAAATAAAGACGTTAAATGAACTTCACTAGTACTTCAGCTGGCGAGCTAACTTATGTAGCTTGCTAGCTGGCTGGCTAACAGGCACTCAGCCAAGAGCTTCTGAAGTAAATAAAAAGGTTAAATGAATGGTTTGGTGAAAAATCCCCAAACGTACTTGATCAGCCAGGACATGTTTGGTGTCTGAAGTTTGTTTCTTTACAAAATCTCAAGGTAAAACATTGGAAAGACAAAAACACTCTAAAAGACAAATAACAGCACAATTAGCTACCGACCACAGGCAAAAACGAGCCATAATATTCTAGGCTTATGCTAAACAAATACGTTCCTAGGAGCTATATAAGAAAATCATCTTTCACCAGCACAGCCAAGCTGTGACCATAGGATTCAAGAGGAGCTATAAGATCACTAGATATGGTCATTCACAGCTTTTAATATCATAGCAACAACTTTGTAGCGACATTAGCCTCAAAGCTGCAGTGCGAAACTAAAGAAGCAAGAGGAAAACTGTGTGAATTTGATTCATCTTCATTCATCTTGGTTTAACTGATAGGTGATGACATTACATTGAAAATCATGTTTATAAGTAATCTAATGAAGCCTGCACTGGCTACCACATGTGGTCATGGCAGTGACAGTGATCACCACCATGACTAATGTTACCATCATGATGATGTGTAGATCGTTGCAGCCCTAGAAAGAAATAAAGATAGAAAGAGAGAGAAATAATACAGTCCTTGTTTTCAGACGCCTTTAATGTGAACTGCTACTGCTCGATAGTTAGAAACTAGAGGGAGCAGCATGCGCTGCTAACAGTCTGTCTTTGTTAGTGGGTTTGTAAATGCACACAAGACACCGCGAGTCATCTTGCAGTGGGTTACATAACAGAACGAACAGGTCTGAGAACAGAGACATCTACCCTCAGGCCCAACATTATCAATCTGCACTTTTCACTGTATCATTGTGTTCAACCCTACCGGTTCCTTGTCTGTGCTGTAATGAGCTTCTCATAGAAGAGTTTGTCCGGGCAGATACTGTAAACCAGTGAACGAGTCTGTCTCAATCATCGTCATTTTTCCATTGCTTATTGACTAATACGCACCATGCAAAGGGTCCATAAGACTGGGATTGAGAACCACTGTGGTCAGGAGCATGAGGGTTTATAACTGATGAAGCAGTATTTACTCACAAATGCTTAAACATAAATTATGATGAAGATGTTTATGCATATATATGTGTGTGTGTGCGTGTGTGTGTGTGGCAGGCTCAAGGACCACGGACAAATGGTCTCTCAAGGTAATACACCTCATCAGGAATAGTGATTCAGTGACTCTTCCTTCCTCTCTCACTTTGTATTTATGCTGGTCAATTGAACATGTTAGGACTTCTTGTCATCTCTTGAAGTCCTAACCTATAGGAGAGCTCGCTTAGCAATATCTGCCTAGACACCACAAAGAAAAACAATTCCTGATTTGGACATTTCAAGAATTTAACCCTCTTATTTCCATCCAAAACTTTACAATGGAACAAAAGTAGTACTGTAATCCTAGTTTAAATACAAGCATGATTCTATTGAATAAACATGAAGTAAAAAAATACAGACATTATTTAGTTCCTAGACACCAAAAATCATTCTGTGGAGGCCTGGAAAGCTCTGAGTGTTCCAAACTTGTGAACTTGGTTCAGCACCATGTGTTTTAATTGTTTGAACGTTGCATTATAGACTGTCACTCTTTTTAAAGAGATGTTATTGGTACTTTATTGGTGGGAATTCCAACACTGCTGTGATACGTGCATCCAGGACAGGTTGGGGTTACTGCACAGGCTGCAGGTACCACACCAGAGTGGGGCGCCTGTGAGCTAAGAAACTCGTGAAACCCAAAACCGACCCACCAGTCGTATTCCCAGGGTGAGACTGAGCAGAAGAAAGTTAACAACTTACTGCTCTAAAGGCCTCTTAGATGTGCAGAGTGTGATAACTTTCAATGCAGCATTCAAAAACAACAGCCACAATTATTTATGTGGTCCATATCCTGCATGCTTTCTAATGCTTTTGGAGTCACCTCAGCCATGCAAGATTACTCGGCTGTCTAACATCTACACGGTGTAAATGATAGAACACTTCAGACACAACAGAATTTGAAAATATTCAGTGTGTTGGCCCATGAATCATGCTCTCACTCCCTCCCTCTCCCTGTCTTTTTCAAGAAGTGTCTAGTAAAGTGTCTAGTAAAGGAAAGATAATTTGATGTCTTTAGTGTAATGTAGTTATTTGTGTTTAAGCATACTGTGTGGAAAATTCTTTGAAATGTTTTTAATTCAATCATGAGCATATTTTGTCCCCTCCCTTTTGCTTCCTCTCTCTCGCTCGCTCGCTCTGTATATACTTTACTGCAGACTCAGCTCGCTCTGAGACACTCTGTGGATCTCTACCATACAATCCAATTGAAGATGTCTGTTGTTCAGGGCAGCAGAAAACAAAAAAATCCGGTGTCACTCAAGTAAGTCATTATTTTTTTTTTTTGGGTTTTGATTGACTGCAGAGTAAAAATAGGCATTTTGAAATAGGGCTGTGATGATTAATGGATTAAACTTGATTGTTTGAGTAAAATTTGATTACAAAAAGATTAAAAAAGCCTTTTTTCAATCCTTTTTTCAAACCATTGAAAGTCTTTGAGTGGGTTGTAACTGATAAAGTCTGTTTCTATTGTTTTGTTTTCTATGTTTTTGTTTCCTGAGCTGCACAGCAAATCACAAAAACAGTAACTAGATTAAATGCTGATTGCTGCAGTTCAACAATATGGGAAAATTGGCCCTCCTCTTTCTGGTCATTGGTTTACTAAGGGAGTGGCTCTCAAACTGGTTCTCGGGGCCACTCAGACCTGTGTGTTGCGAGTCGGCACCTAGAAAAACCATCTAGTCAAGTCTGAAAACCAGTTTGAGAAGCACTGTGCTGAGATGTGTCTATTTTGCAGTGTTGTGGTGAGGAAACATACGAACTGTCAGAAGAGGGAGTGCTGTGTTGCGATGGACAGCTCTACCGTGGCCAGCCGGCCGGCTCTGTATGCGCTGGGAATGTACCGTACTCTCCGCACAACTGCACCGTCTGCCAGAAACATGTGCACCTACCGGCAGGCCAGCAGTGCTGTGGACAGAAAACCTTTGACCCCCATGAGGAGATCTGCTGCAATGGACACAGGTACAGGAACTCAACTTTAAAACCAAATATAGGGGATATTTAATATATATGAGACAGTGGACTTGGCGTGTTAAGGAGGCTACATTTTTGCATCTTTGTTCTAATGATAGCGATTGTCTGCAGATTAGACAGAGGGGCAGAGCAGTTTGCAATAATATAAACACAACTGTGCAAAAGTCAGAAACCGCCTTTCTTGTGTTCAATTTCCAGTCAAAACGGCTATTAACAATTATTCACGACCAGTACAGTTTCCTTGTTTTTCAGCATTATATTTGACAGAAAATCTCACAGAAACCTCAACAACTAAATATAAAATTAATTAATATAAAATATTAAAAAATTAAACATTTTTCAGTATATAGTGTGCTTGCCCTTATTACAGCTTCCATTCCTTTCAGAAAACATGCTTCCAGTTTTCTAAATATCCCTGCAGCGATATTTTTCCATACCTGCAAAGTTCAGTCGAAGAAGTTGGTTGCACTTCCTGCTCCTGAATACAGATAAGCCCAGATAGCAAACAGTTATCAGTCTGCTGGCTTGATAATCTCAGCACCCTCTGGCTTTATGCCACTGCTGGTCAACCCCCGGACTGCCCAGGTTGTTATATAATGTCTGACTACCCAGATAGTGAGTATATATCGGTTCACTGGCTTGATAAGGTCGGCACACCGCTGACTTTTTGCCACTGCTGGTCCACTTTCGGACCATCCAGGTTACTGTCCTGCAAACAAACTAACTAGTTTTCAATCTCCTCTAACAGATTTTACATGCACAGAGACTTTTATTTTAGAAAATAAGCTTTTCAAATAACACAAACAACCGAGAGAAAAGAAAAGACTGGGTCTAGTATGAAAATATTTTATTGAAAATGTTGCTGACACTGCTAGATTAAAATTATTTACTAAAGTAATTTACAAAGGATAACCAAAGAAATTTGACAGTGAGTGGAAAATGAGTGATGATAAGTGGAATTTCGTCTAATACTCTGTTTAACCACCGGTGTGCCGCCTGGAAAATGCTGAGCAAAACACCAGTGGACCACCAGCTTTGCCATCAGCGGGAGATGGTGGTCCACTATCCTCTTGCTATTAGGGTAGTTTTTAATCTGCAAAAAAAAAAAAAAAATGCACATAGACTTTTATTTTGGAAAATAAACTAAGAATGTTTTTGTTGAAAATGTTTTGCTGATACTGTTGTGAATTAAAATGACTTGCTAAACTAATTTACAAAGGATAACGAAAGAAAGGACGGAAGGAAGGAAGGAAGGAAGGAAAATCAGTAAACTGGACAGTGAGTGGAAAATGTGCGAATGAAAAGTGACATTTTGTCTAACACTCTGCTTGAACCCCAGTGGGGTGCCAGCTTTGATGTCAGTGGGCTAGCGATGGTCTGGACATTTGGTAGGCGGGTCCATTGTTGCGAGACTGTGTGAGTAAGGAGAGGAGCGGATACAGCTGGGGTCTGGCCCAACAAGTACCCTCTGTGAGAATTTGACCCCAGGGCAAATTTGTTTAAAGGTCTCTGTGTTAGGAAATGCGCCCGTCAGTATGTTTAGCTTTTTGTGATCTGCCTTTTGTCTGTCTTTCATTGGCCGGGCCGCTCCTGTAGGCGCCCTTTATCATCTATCAGTCTTGAGATTCTCCTGCCGATGTGTTTGAACGTGTGTATAAGAGTGAAGCATTGTGTGAAAAACAGTAAACAGCATACTTTTATGTCTGTGTGCTTAAACAACAAAGTCTGTTTTGTTGTGTTATATGACAGTTATCATTCTATGGAGCGCCGGGTGCCAAGTAGCAACTCAGTTTACTACGCAGATAACTTATTTTTGTTTGTACTATAGCACACAGAAAAAAGATACATTAAGATAATATATAGCCTGCAGATACATCGAACTCTGAACCTGGTGTTTACCCTAAACTAGCTTTTCATCTGGCAGCTGTGACAAAACAACTAAACAGAATTGGAATTAGCCTCAAATGCTTCATAGCCTGGCTGGAACAAAACAACAGCTTAATCTGGCAATGAATTACTGAAAAAGCTCAGCTAAACTTGATATTGCGACAGTTTTATAGCTCTATTCATAATGAAAGACAGAATTGCAAACATTAAACTACATGTGATCGAATTTTTGGAGCTTCTTTGCTTTTTTATTTTGCAGAACTGCAGTATAAAAGCAATCGAATGCAAATAACATCATGGCTGTAATGATCAGTCCAAAAACGCATGTTCTATTACTTAAGTAGGACAAAGTTCAGACAGACCCTCGCATTCCTAATTTCTGATGACTCCCAACTGCATAAAGGTGTTGTTGAAGGAACTGTGTTGTTTTCCAGTTTGAGATCCAGCTGCTTGAGAAAGTTCTCTAATGTTTGGAATGTCTGCTGGCACTGATCTGCTGTCTGGAGCACACACAGCAGAGCAAGCCAGACAGCCTGTTAGGACAGAAACGGGTGGCTTCAGAGAATGTCTGAGTCTGGGCTGCGATGGCTTTCAGTCAGTAAACACAAATCTTTCTTTTGTGAGTCTGCTGTGTGTGAGCATGTGCTCTTGTACGTGACTGTCACAAAAGTGCTCCAGACATTACTCACTCATCCCATTAGTGCATATCTTACCCTTCCTACTGATGTGGCTGGAAGACTTCCAGCGTTCCTTCCCATCCTGGATAACCAAATATGAGACAGTTTATACAAAAAAAACAGCATTGCACCTTTTTGTTTTTGTTATGTGGACCATTCCACTAGATAAGTTCAAACTGCAGCCCCACAGTGAAATAATTATTTAAAAAAAAACAATCAAGCATTCTGATTATGATGTTTACAGGGAATATATCATGATCTATTCAAACCCAACTGAGACAGTAAGAGGCTAAATATATACAAAATCATAATTTATAACGTACTTTCTATTGTGAGGTGTCTCTAAATTACAACTTGTTAAAATAACACGTTTTCAATGGTTTTTAAGAACGTTCCGATTTCTTTTAAAGTTGAAAGATTTATAATTATTTTAACTTATTTTTACTTAAAAAAAAGCTGTTCCACATTTTCATATCACTACCAGAAACTTAGTCCATAGGCTTAACCTTATTTTAGCCACACCCCTGCATGCAATTCATTTTTTGTGTTTTAGTGAAAAATATTATGATTGTATATATGTACAACTGTTCGAAGCTGTGTTTGCTAGTCATGTTCTGGTTAGCATTTTTGGGCTCTGCTCGAAATGAGCTAAAAGCATCACTACTGAAACATTTGGTAAAGTTTTGGTAGTGTTATAATTGTTTTGTTTGTGACAAAATACAATGTTCAACCATTCATTTTAATAAAATCAACATAATTAGGGTTTAGGGTCACTCAAAGCAAAATGATTTTAGTCTAAAGTCCAAGTCAGTTAACAGTCTGAAGTGTGTTTTGAACCCTGACTTTGAACCAATTCTGTAGAATGTTTGTAGAAAGTGTGTTCAGGTTAGCATTTGTCTGTTTATCTTGAGCCAGACTTCAAAGTAGAGGTCTGTGCAGGGTTGATTTTTCAGTCCTGTTTCCACCCGCTCCCGCAAGATTTTAAACCACTCCCGCAAAATATTGGAATCATTTTTCCTGCTCCCGCCCGCTCCCGCCTTCTCCTGCAAGAATTCATCCCACTCCCACAGAATATTGGAATGCTTTTTCCAGCTCCCACCCGCTCCCGCCTTCTCCCGCAAGATTTCATCCCACTCCCACATAATATTGGAACCCTTTTTTCTGCTCCCGCCCGCTCCCGCCTTCTCCCGCAAGATTACATCCTACTGCCACAGAAAATTGGAATAATTTGTCCCGCTCCCACCCACAACTGATACGTTTTGTCCCGCACCCGCCCGCAACCAATATGTTCACACCCGGGCGGTTCTGTCAATTCTCTGCTGAAATAACACAGTAGTCATGGTCACTTGGCTTACTCTGAAGTAACTTTCCCTTACTCTGTTTATTCCCAGTAAACACAGAGCAAGAATTAAGAGGATGTTTTTGGATTTTTGGTATTTTGCTGGGCTCGGCAGCTGTGGCCATCAGATAAAAAGCTCTGCCATCTCTTTAAGCACGAAGAATTTGCATGTTGTTCACGTGATCAGTTGCTTCGCAACTCTTTAGAATGACCACATTCATTTCAATTGCTTTACTAATTATCAGTGTATATATATATTCTGGAATCTGTTCTGGAATTTGCTAACTGGTAGCGTGTGTCTGTCCTGGCAAACGCAACACCAAGACCCAGCCAGATTTTGGGAATGGGGGGGATCCCCAAAGTCTGGCTGGGAGTTGGTATTGCGTTTGTGACACACGCTGCCAGTTGGACTGTACTTTCCACTGTTTTTGAGATAATGCCTTACGGATTTGAATAGCACATTTGACCGCAAGGCCCCTCCCTACAGTTTTGAAATATATCTCCAGTCAAGAGCTTTTGAGGAATTGAAACATTGTTAAAGGCAATTGAAAGTGATAATTTATTGTTTTTTCAGTGATAGAGGCACAGCCTCAACCTCGTCAGCTGATAAGCTTTTTATAATTCTTTGATATTACATTTAACAATCTATTTACTGGTTTTGCCCAACGTTGTGTTTTGAATGTTTGCAGCAGACTGCCAAGAGCATTTGTCACACATAATCAACACAGCTTATAATTGAGCCTTGAACCATTAATGTGAGTGTGATATCCTAAGGCTAACCTGCCGACTGTTTTCGAGCTCAGCCTCAACTCTCTCAAGGAGATTGTATAAACATATTACCAGGTCACGTCAAATCCAGTTATGCTATGGGTTCCGTCAGCGGCGTAAGAACATACTCTAAATATAGACTAATTACTGTAAACCAGATGTGTTTAGGGTCCGTGCCAGTTGGCATAATGCCAGCTGGCCATTTGGCAGTTGGCACACTGGTGAATGCTTTGTAGTGGAGTGCAAGTGGTTGTGCAGTGGGTATATTCACAGTGCTTTATTTTGTTTAAGGCTTGTTCAACTACCCAGGCTGTATCGGTAACATTACTGCGGGGAAGATGGATAAAAATACATACATAGTTCTTTATGACATGATTTACCCTGATGAATTAGTTTATGGACGTAATAAGACCACTTGCTGTGTAAAACAACATTATTTGGTCACCATGCCAAATTTGACCTAGTTTTGCCTTTAGGGGGCACTACATGACAAAAGAATCTTAGAATCATCAAAATTTCAATTGACCATTTTGGCTGTATTCTACAGTGTGTAGTGATTTAAGTTTTTAGGCTGAAGTGCTTTAGAATTACAACTCATGTCTGAATTTAAACTGTTTGTCACTTATTCTGACTCATTTGTTTAAACTGTACAGCTCACTATAACAAGGTCAAAAGGTCAATTTGACCAAAACATTAGAGGTATCATCTTTGAATGTTTCTTGGCAAGAATCATGCTAAATGGAGGCCTTCTTCTCATTTATCAAAGCCTTATACTGGTATATTAGTTTAAGATTAAGTGACCCTTATTAGTCCCACAACAGGGAAATTTCACCTCCGCATTTAATCCATCCGTGCAGTGAAACACCACATACACACTAGTGAACACACACACTAGGGGGCAGTGAGCACACTTGCCCTATCCGCAGTGCCCGGGGAGCAGTTGGGGGTTGAGTGCCTTGACTTCAGTCACCTGGTTCTCTAACCTCCAGCTCATGACTGCCCCAAAGGACTCATATAATCAATGACCAACTTTTTAACAGGAACATATTGTGCTAATTATTTTTAGACATCACTCAAACCCACTACCAAATCCTTTTTCTCTGTTCTCAGACATAAAAGGACAGCGGACATGGCCTGCTGTGGCTCTCATGCTTACAACGCCAGCTCTGGTGAACACATGTGCTGTTCCGGCCATCTCCATGACCTGACACATCTAAATAACAAACAAGAGGCGGAGTGCTGTGGTCCTCTACTGCTGACCAATAAGAAGGAGCAACAGTGCTGCCACTCAACAGAGAAAACTCTGGTCTATAAGACCCAGCCTGGCCATTCCTGCTGTGGCCACTGGTACTACAGTATGTCGCTGTGGAGCTGCTGTGCTGGACAACTCATTCCCAAACCAACGCAGGCAAAGATGGGAGGTATGAAGCAACTTGCCTTCTTGAGTAGACGTACACAGACACATCGGCAGCTTTCACTGCTGTTTTCTTTTTGTCTCAAACACGTCAAGAAGTCTGAACTGACCACAGAATGAGGACAGGATGTAATTGCATCATCTTGTCTGTATGTTTCTCAGTTAACCACATGACTGTTTTCAGCTGGGTATCACACTCAGTGATTTAGTCAGCTGAGCAAACTGAATCATTCGTGTGTTTCATCAACAGTCGCATTATTGTCTAATCAGACTTCCCTCTCTTCTGGCAGAGCCAAAGTGTATTCGCAAACTGTGGGACTACAGCCAGTCTGCCATCTGCAATATGCCAGGTACTGATCTTTTATGCAATGATTGTTTCAGTATTCTTGTTACATTCACCAATGAGAGCAGAAATACATGGAGGCGTTCTACCAGTGCCGTAGACTTTGAAGCCATGAAAATAAACAACAGAAAGTGGATGTGTGTGTATACTAATTATATTCTTAAATGAATGAAAAAAACAATCATAATTCTTTAATAAATAGATTAGTGCATTTCCTGAAGAAAATGCAGAGTGATTGTATAGCTGATGCTTGTTGCTAGGTGGTTGCTAAGGTGTTTCTAGGCAGTTGCTATGGCATGAGGGATGTGAACTGGGGTTGCCAAGTGGTTGCTAGTTGTTGTGAAAAATGAATTGGAGTCTACGGGAGGTAGGAGGATATATAAACATATATATATATATATATATATATATATATATATATATATATTATATGTTTGTGTGATTTTTAGTAATGTTTTGCATGAAAAATGCAATACTATACAAATGCTTTAATTTCATACGATGAACGATGAAATAAAAATATGATTTTTAGGTGAGTCAACAGTTGTGGTGCTTGTTTTTTCAGTTTAATTAAAACCGCTTAAAATTATTGTCTTTTAAGTACAGAATTATTTAATTATTTGAATATCATTTAACTTAGAAAAATATACAAAAATAATTGAATTAAGTTTATAATTAAATATAATGTAATTGATTAAAAACCATTAAAATATTGTCTTTAAAATATAGAATTATTAAATGTCTTAAATATTTGAATTCAACTTAAAATATGCAAATATAATTTAATGTTGATAGTACATTTTGTCCCAAGAAATTTTGAAATAATCATCAAAGATCAGCCTTTAGCAGTCTTGTCAGTGGTGTTACAGTCAGTGGTAAATTTGCTGGTCAGATGTTTAACTAATATGCACCCATTGTTGCCTGTGTTTCCAGTGCTGTTAGGAACAGTGCAGAGTGTAGCAGTGAAGCACAATGAGCGCTCTGTCATGGTGGGGGATGCGCTGGAGGTGAATGCCACCAATGTGACGTCCTGTGGAAACTCTCTAGAAGTCGGGCCATTGGACCACTGCCTCTTCCCTGCGCTGGAGCTAGGCGGGACCTACCTCTGGATAAAAAACACGCAGAACAAATACGAGCCTTTGGCTGATGTTACCGGCCTGACTAACCCCCTTCACGCCATCTTGAGCCTCTGTCAAAGTAGGCGTAGATACTACACTGCTTAACATTCGGCCGCGTTCAAATACCTCTTTTCCACTGTAGATCGCAGAGAGTGGCATTCTGTGGGCATGATTTGGCACAAACTTCACCCAGCACAGGTTCCCCTTAGCTAGCACTGCTCAAAAAAGCCATGGAGAAACTATTCAGGGAACGGCCTCTAAGTCTGAACAGGAATGTAAAGCAGGATGTAAATTTAGTACGTAGGACATTACGTTGTATTTTGCAACTAGGAAGCACAAGTGCCTTAACGTGAGTGCATTGCCAAGGACATGTTGTTAAGGATGTGATTGAGAAGGCTGAGATGGCTATAGTGCAACTATAACTAAGCTCACAACTCTAGCTTCTGTTAGCCAGCACCAAAAATAAAGAAAAGATATTCCTCTGTTGTCAGTGACCTCAACAAACTAACATATTGGCAGATTGACTGAGGAGAGAAAAGCTCCTGTAGAAGCCCACAAGTCATCACCATCTACCATTGCATTGATATGGTCTCCACTCCAGTGTTAGCATTAGCTCATTAGCTCAAGCCCTGACACTAAGGCCCAATCCCATTTCTTCCTTTTACCCCTACCCCTTGTTTTCGAGCATCACCCTAACCCCTTGGAAGTGAGCTACAAAGGGTAGTGGTTGAAATCTTGCCCTACGAAATGAAGCCCTCAAAAAAACATTACTTCATTAACAGCTACTAGCGCTGCTCTGTAGGCGACCCGGCCCGTCTGCAGTGACAGCAGAGGAGGGTAAAGTTCAGCTCCTCACTGCTGGGCTTTAGTTACATTTAGGGCATCATATGACTTCAAAGAGGGGGGCAATTATTTATTATCACCCACCCCTAATTCTTCAGTGATATGAAGCTGAAGTCAGATATTCACCAGCTTCTTGTTCGAATATTCCCGTTCCACCTTAAATGCAGCAGCAGTTACATTCTGGCGCTTCAGGCATCAGAACTGCTGGACTATTTAAGGTGGAACGGAAAAGTTAGCTGGCTACCAAGACAACAGCATACTATTAGCAATTTCTTATGCTTTTTATGAAGAAAAGGACCAAAATACACTGAAACGACATTAAACTAAGATAATACAATGGTTATCGTAATTCCGTTTGGAGGGTCATGTAGCCCTAACACTTCGCCCTACCCCTTTATCTCAACAAAAATTGGGACACCCTAAACGTAGACGTGAACACACAAAACAAAGGGCTAAGGGCTGAGTGGTAGGGGAAAGGGGTGAAATGGGATTGGGCCTTAGACTTGATTTAACAAACAGTGACTTTTCACTGTGCTGTTTTTGAAGTGTTGGGTAATTTACCCCAGCATTATTGGACACCTATTCATAATTTGTGATGTGATATATTCCGCAAAAAACAAAAAAGTGAAGAAGACCACACGTGTGCACATCTTAACGGCGTCAGCAAGAGTCGCTGTAAGTCAGTCTCCAGGCCTTGAAGGTTACCAAATGGTCACCTTTTATCCAGTTATATGATGATGGAAATACCCAGTTCCAAATCCAGTACCACAGGCTGTCATCATGTCTGGTAGGGTAGATTGGAGAGGGACATAAACAAGTCCTTATCTCAAGTCATAAGCCTCATAGAGACGTAGGAGCCTTTTTCTCCAGTGCAGTTAACTGAATATCTGGGCATTAAATGAGAAATTTCTGTGAAATTAAGTGGTTCAGATGTAAACAAAGTCATTCCGAGCAGTTCGATGTGAAACGCTCCATTGAAGAGAAACATACTGAGCCACAGTTGTTCACAGTGGTGGTGATAGGAACCAGACATCTGAAGCATTTTAACGCCTGTAAAAGCTACCTCAGATAACATTATTACACTAAATGCTTTTGAATGCATTGCCTAAAGCTTGAGACTTCGTTTTACGATAGTTTTGAGATAAGATTTTGGTCTAAATCTCATTTAAAACCCCAAAGCAAACAAATTTTGGGTGTTCATGTCCTCATCTTCTCACTATTTCATATCAAACCAGTATGAATGACTTTGTTTACATCTCAATGACTGAATTATGCAGAATTTCCCATGTATGAATACTTGAACAATGTAATCAGAATGTATATCCCTGATCCACAGTATGACTAAACCTACATCACTTCACACCACTTTTGTGATGCTACATCTGCCATTTCAAAACTAAGAACAGTCCAAAAATCTTCCACACAGTCAGTCAACAGAAAGAGGAGCGACTACATTATTACCTACAGCAATGTTATTACGGTCACTGACTCACTGTGATCAGTGCGGTTCTCCTCCTGATTTAGCATCTCTCGAGAATGACACAATGTAGTCATGATAACTTCTCTGCCCTACAGTGGAAAAGAGGCTGCAGTGAACAATTTGCAATTACATTACTGCTTTCTAGCTTCTGAAACCTTTACAGCTACCCATGAACATTGTGGTAGCTGTCCAGCCAAAAAAGCTGTGGCACAAAACTGCCAGACTTTTAATCATTGTCTCTGTTTTGTGTCTACTTTATCATTCTATATCAGAAAGAAATCACATTATAAAATAATACAATAAATGCTTTGTAACTTAATTTTAATGTAAATCATGTATGGTCAGGGATGCAGATCAGAATTTTGTGAGGTAAGCTACCAGAGTCTGCAGAAGTTGCACTCAGAAGTCATGAATGTCTGTGATTTAAAACAGCTTTCTTCAAGCAGAGAGCATGAATGACAGTACTGTATACATCGAGGCTGTTTACACCTTGTATCCGCATGAATAAGTTTAGACTTTCACCTGGGGCGCATTGGGATCAGTTTAGGATCGGATCACTCAAACCATATTTGGACCACATTCAACACAAGTTTGAATGGACTGCGTTTTCTATATCTGCACGCAGTTAGAACGGAAATGCGTCTGCTGAGTGCTGACGCGCAGTTGAGAGGATAAATAAGGAAGATGGAGGATATGTGAGGGTGGGGGGAAAGTGCAGACTCAGGCCATCTGCTGGTTGCATTCTAAATGTTGTGAATCTCCATTCATTCCGCTGTAGGGAGCATTAAAAGAAATCATTTTGTGACCATAAACCACAAGTACTTTATTGCAAGCAGGTGAAAAACTCATTTGCTGAACGTTTTGCTGAGTGATAATACAGGGTGACTTAAAAATTCATCCGATTTCAAAATAATTTATTATTCACTCAAATCATTACAGATCAATGCAGTAAACTGTAAATGGTTTAAATGAGCATAAAGTTTATTATGTAATTGTACAAGGTCTCAATATGAACCTCCTCCAGCTGTATGGACAACATCAACGCCATAGTCAAATTCATCCCATACTGGATTGAGCATGTCGGGTGTCGCTGCACTCACGGCTCTTTCGGTGCGATTTCGGAGATCATCCAGTGTTGTTGGGAGTGGCACATAAACAGAATCCTAAACCTAGCCCCACAAAATAAGTCCCAGACTGACAGTCAGAAACTCTATGACCCCCTCTTACACTTGGATTATGATTGGTTCCTAGGCGCCTCACGATTCTAAAAATATGCAATCGGATGAATCTTTTTGAATCACCCTGTACTGTAGAGGTTAAGCTACAATTGAACGACAAAACCCACAGCTTTGATGTGTGCGAGACTAACGCCATCCTGTGACTTTGTAGTCCTTGTTGAATCATGTTTTGAATGCAAATAGCAGGGGATTATCTGACTGCTTTTCTTCCCTATCCCAAAACCAATGTCCAATTATATATGCTAGCATTGCAACCTCAGCCCTGTGAGATTCCTGGACACTCAAGCAGTGGCTTGATTTTTTTGTCAGTTCAGTTACAACACCTAATCTTCTCAGCTATAGCAGTTTAGGCACTCAGCAGTACTGAACATGTCACTAACAGTTGTCCCTACATTGAGGGTAACCCGAAGCAGAAGTTATATAAAAACATGAAAATGCTTAGATTCCGTGACATTTTTCCTGGATAGACACCCAAAATCCAGGACCATCCAGGAATCCTCGCTCTTTGCCAGGTTAGGCACAGTGAGCTAATTGGCTAGCGATAAAAACTTGATTCAGAGAGTTTTTTTCAGATGTCTTCACGTACGTTTTCTGCTTTATTGGGCTTTATTATTTGGTTTAAAACTGTATTTTCTATTCATTGAAGTAAATGACAGTAAAACGAAATGACGTTACGGCACTTTTTATGTGGTAAAGTAAAATGACCTCATCTGGTCGCACTGAGGACGCAATTTAAGGAGAAGTGAAAAATGACATCCAGACATGAAACACATCTTAATGCAAGTTGTAAACAGCCTTAAGCCGGCAGCATTTCAGAGGGAAACCTTTTGTATCTAAACGACGTCTTTTTGACCAAACCAGCAAGTTGTCCAGCAAACTGGCTGCTGAACACCTAAACTCGGTGTCTTTGTTCAGAGACCTCCCTTTGAATGTGATTGGCCCACTGCACAAATTGGGCTTCTAGTGGTGCTGAGACATTCACCCAGTTGATTTAGGTCATACACAGTATATACAAAGGATACTGCCGGCTCTATTGTTTGTACTTCAGTGCTCTGAGCCTGGTGCATATTACAGACACTGGTGAACAAAATATGGAAACACTATTTTTTACCTTATATATTTTTATCTATCTCGTAAAATGTGTGTGATGTTGTTGCTGTATGTTTTAAGCACCTTAAATCAATGAGAAATCTTTAGATTACTCAATGCTGTGTATGAGCCATTTCCTCCAGGCTATTACATCACCATTAGGAGCATTCAAGGAAACATCCCCTTGTACTGAGATGGTGTGTGGTGCTTTTTTTTTGTTTGGTCTTGAGGCATTACCATTGTGTGTATCTTAACTGCTTTCATTTCTAATGTTGTGTGGTGAGATTTTTAAACCATGTATCAAAGCTAACCTATGCAACTCATAAAGCTGTCTGAATGAGCTTGACGATGGTTTCAGGGAACAACTTAATATATTACTGTTGATTTCATATGCTATGGTTATACATTATAGAACGTGATGGGTCCAGTGCACCAGTCAGTGGTTTTGTCTAGACTGAACTGCATGTACTCTGTGTTCTCATGTGTAAATCTCCTTTTATTTTTCTGTATACAGTTATTCATATAATGTATTCAAATAAAGTATTCAAGCAACATCAGAACGTAACGTTTGTGCCTTTATTTCAATTTAAAGCCTCCTAAAAATAATGTAGATGTTGGAACAGAACCTGACAATTTGAAAATGGCAGCTGCTGTTTACATTGTGTCAGAATTTGACAGCAAACTGAAAATCTTGTTGCATTAACATACATTAAAAATGAATAACATTTTTTAATTCTCTTGGAAGATACTTTTTTTTTCACATTTAATTGTGAAAAGCCATCACCACTGTGAACAATTCTGGCCTGTAAGTTTCTCTAGGATGGAGCATTTCACACCAAAAAACACTCTGTGACTTTGCATGTAAAGCAAAAAATTGGAAAAAATGCTGGAGTTCCCCTTTAGTAGTGGCGTCATACGCTGTCCAAGTGTTATATTTCAGCCACATTCGTGGATAACCCTAAACCCAGAGGATAGAAATATTCTACATGAGATGTCCTCTTAATCGCATGTACTTCTCCTGGACATGCAGAAAAACATCAGATCATGTACATTTACTGGCCACTTTATTAGAAACACTTACCTTGTTGGTTCACTGGGTGTCCAGTTAGAAACTGTAGCTCAGTTTGTGTTAGCTCCTTCTAGCCCTTCATTAGTGGTCAGTTCTGACCACATTACCAATTTCACCTCAGCATTGCTGTAGCCCTCCCCTGCATTGGAAAATGCTAATGCTGTAGCTGTTAGCAGTAGCTAGTTAGCTGGTTAGCATGTCCAGCAGACTGAATTACTTTATTAAACCTAGAATAAAGCTTTTATATCTAAATGTGTGTCTGTGTGACTCGAGATGTCTGTTTAACACTATACACCAATCAGGCATAACATCATGACCACCTCCTTGTTTCTACACTCATTGTCCATTTTGTCAGCTCCACTTACTATCTAGGTGCACTTTGTAGTTCTACAGTTACAGATTGTAGTCCATCTGTTTCTTCAGTGGTCAGGACCCCCATGGACCCTCACAGAGCAGGTACTATTTGGGTGGTGGATCATTCTCAGCACTGCAGTAACACTGACGTCGTGGTGGTGTGTTATTGTGTGTTGCGCTGGACTGAGTGGATCAGACACAGCAGTGCTGCTGGAGTTTTTAAACACCTCAGTGTCAATGCTGGACTGAGAATAGTCCACCAACCAAAAATATCCAGCCAACAGCGTCCTGTGGGCAGCATCCTGTGACCACTGATGAAGGACTAGAGGATGACCGACACAAAATGTACAGCAGCAGATGAGCTATCGTCTCTGACTTTACATCTACAAGGTGGATTGACAAGATAGGAGTGTCTAATAGAGTGGACAGTGAGTGGACACAGTGTTTAAAACTCCAGCAGCACTGCTGTGTCTGATCCACTCAGACCAGCACAACACACACTAACACACCACCACGACGTCAGTGTTACTGCAGTGCTGAGAATGATCCACCACCCAAATAGTACCTGCTATATAGTAAGTGGAGCTGATAAAATGGACAATGAGCGTAGAAACAAGGAGGTGGTCAGAATGTTATGCCTGATCGGTGTACATTAACCTGTTGTAAACAGTGTTAGAGCAGGAATCTCTGTTTGCAAAAGACAGCAAAGAAAAAGAGGTCTGACGTGAGTCTAAGAGTGTGCTTTAACTTGCAGAATATCAGTCAGATGCTTCATTGTTCTTTGTTAAGTAACACTAGAACCTAAATAGACTTGAATGGACTACTTATACAGTCTAGCTTGACGTATATCCCCTTTTTGACTTCAGAACAGTTCTCTTTCACAGAAACTCTAAGAATCCACACTCATCTCACTCCAAAGATTCAAACTAATGGGTGGCTTGCCATCTTGGCTGTCTCATGTAGTGGTGCGATAGCTGTGTTCCAAAGCCTTGGCTGCTGCCGAGGTAGCGCGGGTCCTCAGTAGGACTGTCCTATGAAGACTTCTCCTTAGCAGCCTATTGGTCACACAAATGGATCAGTCCTAACGAGGCTGCATGGTGACATCACCAAAGCTCATTCGGTTCATGGTTGCTTGGCAATGACGTCATACTTAAATTATTCATTAAAAAAAGTGTGTGTTTTATGATGTGTTGGTTGCCATTTTGCATCATGCCTAAGAACACCCTTCCCGTGCTTAAATCGCAGTAATGCACGGCCTCTCATGGCTTATTGCTTTATTACATAATTATATGAATGCTTCCTATTGCCAAAGCCTTTTTTACCACCACATTTGACAAAGTTTGCTGGCTTGTATGGGGTACTTTGGTGAGCTTATCAGTGTTTTGATGTCAATTCAGTGGGCAGCAGTGCTAACATGGGTGTAGTAATACTTGCACTTTGACTCCTAATGACCTAGCAATCCAGACGATCCAGCGATTCGGAAGAAAAAGATCTGTATCAGCTTTGGAGTGGTGAACAAGCAGCATTTTTCTAAATCTACATTTTAGTTATTCTCATCAAGAGATCTGCTTCTGATACAGGTATGACAGTGATTTCAAAATCACGACGCAAATTCGGGCGTCTATAAACTGGTAACTGTACGTATTCTGATTAAATGACTGTATAAACAGACCATTTAGTGGTTTTAAATGTTCTGCATCCTGTCAATCCTGCCAAACGCACACTAGCTGCTTATCAGTTTGGTGCGTATGACTGTAGCCTAAGCAAACACATCAATTACACAATAGCCCAGACTTGCACCTGCAAGATGACAGTAAAGGTTATGTGTAGGAGTGTATCTTGATCATGCTGTCACCTGTCCTTAAAGAGCTATTAAAGAAGCTCTTTCACTTCAGTAAAAACAAAGAAAGGCTTGTTTAAGGATGAGCTTCATTCTTATCAACACACCCCCTCAGGCAACAGGGCATTACGGTAGCACAGACTTTGGCGAGGGCAGCTGCTGAGGTGAATCAAAGGGGCATATTGCGGAGGCACTTCCGGAAGAGTTCATATCAGGATATTTTTCAGTATTTGAATATAGGATTATAGATAAAGTTATTCTAATAGGACAAATCAGTTTTACCTCAAAACAACAAATAACTTCCAGGTGGATAATGCAGGTAACGCTCAAGAACAACAAGATTGTACCGCTACTGGCATTTTTTTGTCTGTCATTTGTATTTATTGTAAATCATGCTGTAAATTGAGCTGTTTCCAAGCTTACAGGATGTGAGTCATCAGCCAGCTCAGAGACCTTCACTGATATCGTGTTTCACTCATAAATATGTCACATACAGTAGGAAAGTGCATTATTTCCTGGTCATGTTGACCTTAAGTGATGAGCCTTTCCTGAGTTGACTGGGTGTTTTAGCGTAAAGGAAACAGGTGCAGAACCAGGACTGAGAACCGCTAGAACAGAGCACAACTGTGGCCTGGCAGGCAGACGTGCATTTTAACTGGCCCCTTTTTAAACTATCCGGAAGTTCAGCAGTTTTTCAGAGGTGTTCTAATATTCATATGGCTCTAGGGAAATTTACTATCACCCCTTATGTATTCTATAACTTAGGTTTTATGGTTATATGCTGGCAACATCTTGGAAAAGAGGTAGGCCACTTATAGAGATTTTGGGATAATAGTGTGGTCAAGTTATGTACAGTTTTGGGCGCCCTTGTTCAAATTTCATATGAACTAAAAGCATGTCAAGTCATCCTCTATAGACAACACACTCTGCACATTTTAATAAACGATTACTGTTTATTTACTATATTTAGCAAATTGGGGAACACACTTATATGTATGTATATATGTATGTAAATGTTTTAGATTTTACATTTTTTTTTATAATCGTTATCATCAATAGAAAATCAACAGAAATTGTGCACTAAAATTAGCAGAAAATGCCATATTTAGGGTTGTTCCCTGTAGAGGATAAAATGTGTCATTTGACGGGGGTGTTCAAACTTTTGCATACAACTGCTGATCAAGGGCGAATTGATGAAATACAGAAATTGCTTATTTTCTCAAAATTGTCTTACTATGTCAAAATATAAGCACTTATTCTCTCAAAATATTGAAATTTGTTATCCCAAATTAAATACCCATGTTTTCATTATTTTGACACCTTCACTTAAAATCTTAAAAATTTAAGAAAATGGAGGAGGAGGGGGCGTGGCTGAGCGTCACATGCAGGACGAGAGCCAGTTGGGCTGAACCAGTGGGCTAAGTAGCTGATGATATTCACCTGTGCTTTGTTTCTGTCCCTACTTATAGCCATCTCTTTCCTCAGTAGGTGGCAGAGCCCAGAGAGAAGAAGGCCATCGGAGATGTGAGAGCTGAGCTGAGCTGAGCTGAGCTGAGCTGAGCTGAGCTTTGTGTTACGTGTAAATAAAAGAAAAGCTCTCTCGTCTCCACACCTGCCCCCAGTGTTCTGACTCCTCCTACAACTCAAAAGGGAATTGTTACAACCTGATACACCAAACCTTGGAGAAAATAAATCACTACTTTGAGATGAAAGTGAACTCACAGTGGTTGGGCACCTTCTTTTTTTCTCTTGCTCAGGCTCCCGTGTGTCTGACTGAAGATCTATTCCTTGCACAATATTCTGCCTGCAGACTTGCTATTGTAATACTGACGCCAAGCATTTTATATGTTTACATTTGATACTAAACGTTTTCCATAAGGGTGGAGTGTGTCTAGACCTCTAGACTTTTTAATGATCTAATCAAGCCACTTTCGGTACGTACTAATTCACCAGGAGCGTGACTAGAGGTTCCTGGATGGGGATGGGGATGGGGATGAGGGTGGGGGTGGAAGTGTGTTCTGGGCACATGGTCCTCCAAGTGAATTTTAAAGGTCCTAAAATGTCTGTTCATCAGTGTCTTTTAGAGGAACAACAGCCAGAATATTGATTAAAAAAAAGCTATTTGGACAAATATCTGTCTAATATGACTTTAATACTGTAGCCATCCACTTACAGCAAGCACAGATCAAGCACAGGTACTGTAGTCAAGCAATGCTCCCCTCTTTCTTAGTCAAGCTGCAAGACCCTAAACATATTATTGAAATACACAGATTATGCAGTTCGGTCTCAGTTGGTGCAATCAGAAAACATCTAGCAGCTAGGTGACAGAACTTCATGGTCATTGTGACAAATATTTACTCAGTTAAGTTTCATTAAATTCTGTATTAATTTTAACTGAAAGCTTAACTGAACCCAAAGCCTGCAATTTTGGGGCAAAGTGCATAGATGTCTTCTAGCCTTCGTCACTTTGGATGGTTTATCCTATCACATATCACAGCAATCAGCAGACCCCCCCACTGTCTAGAGTGAGATCATCGAGATGATGATCCGCTCAATAACCTGATACGATCTCTCTGTTTTGACTCTCCATAAATGATGTAGCTCATCTACCTGGAATTCAGAGCATAAGATGTGATTACCTGGCTCTGTTGCTATGGATACCGAGAGGGAAGGGGCTGATCACACCAGAGAGAGCTGTAAAACTCTGATCAGCATCAGTTCAATCAAATCAAAGTGCACTAGACTCATTCTAACAACAATACAACACTTTTAAGTTCAATTGATTGGAAGTGTTATAAAGAGTTGATAGGATTTATTACAACTGATATGTCTGTCGATCTGAATAATAAAAATGTGTGTATATATATATATATATATATATATATATATATATATATATATATATATATATATATATACATACATACATATATATATAAAGTATGTATCATGCCCTGAACAAAATATTGCCTGCCATCAAAGGCCATCAAAAGTTTTAACACTTGATTTAGAAAATCAAGCCTAATTAGCCTAATGCTAATCATTTATTTTTACTCAAAAATAAATAACATTATAAACCATAATCACAAATATTGCAATTTTACTTCACAAACACTCCAGTCTAGCATTTTTCAAAAGAGTTTTAGCTATTTTCAAAGTCTGTATAGGCAAAAATGAAAAACTAGCAGCAGTAAAGAAATTTTTTGTCAAAAAAAAAAATAATTATTAGCACTGATATGTCAAATAATGACATATCTGAGTAGCCAACAACATATGGCATGTGGTATGTGTGACTGTCTCATGTCAATACTTCATAATTGGAATTGTAATTGACTAAAATACCAAAACATTCATACAAAATTAGCCCAGATAAAACTCTGGTAAAACCTCTCCTGATTGGCCTTCGATGGAGCAGCTGCCTGATCATTTCCATCTACGGGTTGAAGATTTGAGGGATATGAAATGAAGCTCTGATCAGATCTACACAAGACCTTTTCACTGACATTAACTTACTGTAAACAACAATATATGACAAATACTGGTGTCATTGCAAATACTGAAGAGAAATATAGAAACAAATAATGTTACAATAACGTTGCTTTTCTCTCTGTTGCTCATTCACATTCTCATGTAAACTCAAAGTTAGCTAGCTGAAAAAACAACCTAATTACAATCCGCAGCCAGATATACTGACCATGATTTGCCACAAATCCATATCATAGTTGGGTTTCTTCACTCTGTAACTACTGACTGTTTCACTATATATATTACAGGTTTTGAACATTGTTTTATGTTTGTTTTACTGAGCCTTTAGCTTAAATTCCTGTCTTCAGCTTCACGTTTGCCATTTCACATTAGACCCCTTGTCTGAAACGATTGGCTTACATATTACAAGATCTGATATGATTGGCCGGTTCTACTTTTCATATTATATTAGTAAATCTCTGGTAGCACAGCAGGGGCAGCGCTGCATTAGTGCAGCGGCAGTGCTTTCAGAATGTCACACCCTGCCATCACAGTGTCTTGTGAATTTGGAGATGCAATGGCACAGTTGAATAACAATGAATGAATGATAAAAAAAACTCTAGTTGACTTGAACTAGTGCATTTTTTGGGTCCCCCTAAAACTGGCCTAGTGACACCCATGTAATTCACTATATGCAGCATTAGTGACTGACTGGTGATATAATTAATGTCATAATTAGTGCTGAACCTCATCTAAAAAGCTAGCTGAATTTCAGGGACCTTCAAAATGGGTTTTTCCAACAAAAAGCCAAAAGTCCAAAAAATGATTTCATAGTTCACCAAAGCAATAAAGAGCTAATGAAGTCTTCCTGCTATGTGGGCCTGTTGAATTTCTGGCAATTGACTGAAAATCTGGCCAAACTATGCAGGGCAGACTACTGCTAGATCACGGGGCCCCTGGATAGAGAACAGTGTCTCAGTGTTAGAAAGACAAGGGCCTCAAACATCCAAGGAAACGGAACTAGAACTACAATGCATTTCTCAACATCATAAATACTCCAACAACAATGTGAAACTGAAATAAAACAAGGCACCAAGAGACAAAACGTCTTTGTAAGCAAGAATGGGGAGCATTGTAACACGGGGTAAGCTGGGACATTCCCAGTTCCACCAACCAGAAATAAACTACAGGGGCCATATCACTATTTTAATGCCCCTCTTGCCCGGACATCACTATCGGAAAATGTATTCATGCTACAAAAAAAGACAATTCGAGGTTAGATAGTAACATTCCAGTTGAACACACAGCACCGTATGACAACATCTCCTATACAGGTTAATGGAACGTTAAAACTACCACACAAGACTTTGTCCAAAAAAAACTCCACTATTTTAACAAAAACACTAAACTATCTCTCTCACATATGATGTGATACCACGTACTCTGCCTTTAAGAAATACCAAAATCTGAGCCAGAATGCCAAAATCTGAGCTAGAATTCCATTCCGTCCTGGCTTTTACTCCTGGAACAGCGTTCTAGTGTGTTCTGTCCAGTTTCCAACCCAATCTGTAATGCAGGCTAGTTTCAGATGTACTTGCTGTAAAAACTTGGCAGTGTCATGAAGCACGGTGCAGGGGTGATGCCACACCACCAAAAGTGGTGTGGAAATATATTGTTTCAAAAATAAAAAAAAAAAAGTGTCTGGCTAAGTTACAAAATGTAATTAGGCCACTGACTGAAATTCCCTTTCATGTCATGCTAATAACCTGTCTTTATAAACCTATTTAGAGGTGGGTAGTAACTAGTTACATTTACTCGAGTACATGTACTTCAGTAAAATACTGATAGATTTTTACTCTCCTTAGTATTTATTACTTTTACTTCTCCTAAAGCGAGTAAAGCAATCTCTGTTACATTTGAGCCATTCATAATTAGATACTAATTCCATTTTTTTGTGTTTAATTTCAATCTTAATTGAAATTTTAATCTTCAGTTCCTGTGCTGATTAATGCTGGATGTACTAAGAAGTTCCACTGCAGGACTCAGTACTTAAGCAGAATTCTGCTGCTTTTGTATTTCTACTCATTGTTTGGGGAAGGTGCTTTACTTGTGTAATTATTTTATGTATCAATACTTTTACCTGAGTTGATTTAGGCTCCTCTACCCACCTCTGATCCTGATCAGGAACCGGTCAGTGTTTGTTTTGATGCTGCTACAGTAGGTGCAGCCTCAGGTGGCAATATGTGTTTGCTGTTTTCATAGCCAGTTCATTTTCTAAAGACCGCACCACAGTATGATTTTGTGATATTTTATCTCTTTCCTTTGGTTCAGATGGTGGACTACAAGAGCAAAAGTGGACTAAATTACACACATGGGTGTTTGTTTATTGATCAGACGGTTTGCAGGGATGCCAGCGCTCTGTTATTCTCATATTCACCACCATGAAAACATGAAAAACAGAAAACAGAGACGCTTTTCATCTTTGTGAATACCAATTTAATTTAACCGATCAGGTCGCTGATGCTTGGCCAAAAACATGCTCCATGATGCATAATCAAACGCATATCATTGTTTTATTGCTTGTCTCTCGTTATTTATTGCAGCTTGCAATACTGGAAGGAAATGAGCGCTTGTAAGGAGTAAAATGTTAAAGTTGTGCAGACAGTACAGAGAAACGGTGCACTGGAAAAAAAGTGCTCCGATGCCGAATTCCCACGTGAATTAGTGCAGTTCAGTTGTTTGGTGCGGACCTGAATACGGGTGGGTTGACCGAACTAAAGCGCTCCAACCATGGCAGGTCTGAAAGCGCCTCCCAGCTGAAACGAAGATTCTGATTGGCTCTGCCCCTCAGTTTTACTCTGCCTGTTCGTGCTGGTCTGCACTTCAAGCAGTTTAGGGAAAGTGTTTTTTTATGTTGTGTTCATGGACTGGAGGTTAGGGAACCAGCCCTGTAACCAGCAGGTCGCCGGTTTGATCCCCTGAGCCAACAGTTTGTGACTAAAGTGCCCTTGAGCAAGGCACCTAACCCCCAACTACTCCCCTGATGCTGTGGATAGGGCTGCCCACCGCTCCGGGCAAGTGTGCTCGCTGCCCCCTAGTGTGTGTGTTCAGTAGTGTGTATGTGGTGTTTCACTGCATGGATGGCTTAAAATGAGGTTGTGAAATTTCTCCATTGTGGGACTAATAATGGTCACTTAACTTTGTATTTAAGAAAAATAAAAACATAAATAGGGAATAAAAAAGTCAGTAAATTATTATTATTTATTAAACATTACTCTGTGGGAATGTTTCTACCCCACCTACATCACCCTAATAATGAGGTGAGTTATAAAAACAAAACTGTGTTTGGCATCAACGCTCTCATTTCTTGAGTAAGTGGTAAATTACAACACTGCTGTTGTTTTTGATAAGTGAGTGTCTTACATCATCTATTGAAAGAGTTATAGGGGCTCAGTCAGAAAGTGTTATGAACCTGAGATGACAGCAGTTAAGTGAGGTGAAACCAAAGCTTTAATCTTTTGGATCATTACATTTCAAAAGCAAAACATCAACACAAACCCTACCAGGATAGTCACTGTTCCCATAGGCTTTCCCTGGACGTGGGTTTTTTAATCAATAGAAGACAGTGTTCTTCCTTTCTGCACTCTCAGAAAAAAAGGTTTGAAACTGTCTCTGGGTCAGTGCCCCTCTTGTCACTGGGGTGGAACCCACAAGGGTACATCTCAGTACCTTTAGTCAGGGAACATAACTGAACCATAATCCACTGAAATGATATGTTCTAAGCTGTACTGACTCCACACACCCCGTCTCGTCTCCAGGCTTTTATTTTACTGTTCTGTTTTGAAAACATTCGGTTATGAAAAAGGTACAAATACAAACTTTTCACCTGGAAAAACTTATTTAAGGTGCACAATCAGACCTTAAACCACTGTTGTACCTTTGAGGGAACATTTACACTGTTTGTACCTTGATGAACGAGAAATGTACCTGAACAGAACCTTTATTTCTAACAGTGTGGTGACTTTTCTTTTTTTCCCATTGAGACTCCCTTTTCTGAGTCACAGGTTTTATGTGCCAAATTTAATTTAGTAGTCATATTATTGATTTTTCTAACCTCTTTTTATCTCTTAGAGTTAAACAGGCTGTTTCTGTTGCTATATCATTTAAGAATGATATATGTTCATGACATATTTTCTGATTGGCTGCCCTGTATTGTGCCTCATTCAGAAAGCAGCCCAGCTGCTACATACACTGACTGGCTACTTCATTAAGTACATCTCTGTGTAACTACATTCATTTTCTATTTTATCAGCTCCACTTACTATATAGGTGCACTTTGTAGTTCTACAATTACAGACTGTAGTCCATCTGTTTCTCTGCATACTTTGTTAGCCCCCTTTTACCCTGTTCTTCAGTAGTCAGGACCCCCATGGTACCACCATAGAGCAGGCATTATTTGGGTGGTGTATCATTCTCAGCACTGCAGTAACACTGACGTGGTGGTGGTGTGTTAGTGTGTGTTGGCATCAATTTTATCATTTCCTGAGTAGGTGGTAGATTTCAACACTACTGTTTGTCTCTTATCTTACATCATCTATTGCTGAATTTACAGACCCTGAGACGAGAAGTGCTACAACCCTCCCTGGCCTGAAACCAAAACTTTGATTGTATGGATCATAACATTTCAAAAGCAAAACATTAACACAGATTCTAGAGTTCCTGGAGGTTTTTACACACCTCAGTGTCACTGTCATCCTGTGGGCAGCGTCCTGTGACCACTGATGAAGGGCTAGAGAATGACCAAGACAAACTGTGCAGCAGCAGATGAGCTATTGTCTCTGACTTTACATCTACAAGGTGGACTGACAAGGTAGGAGTGTCTACTAGAGTGGACAGTGAGTGGACACAGTGTTTAAATCTCCAGCAGCACTGCTGTGTCTGATCCACTCGGACCAGTGCAACACATATTAAAAGGCCACCAAAACATTATTTAAATGTGGGTTGATTCTTTAACCCTTAGGACCCTTAGGTGTGTTTTTTTCCCCTGTTTTTGTCAGTTCCTCTTTCAGTTGTCATAACTCTAGTAATTATATGAGACAGCCACATGTTATATGTTGTTTTATTTTCAGAAGACATGTGGCTTCTCAAATATGTAATCACCTGAGTTGTAAATGCCCACAGAAGTTTGATATTTTTATGAAACTGGACATGTTTTGATAAAAAATTTACCAAGCGCCTGTTTTTTTAACTTATTTTTGACTGTATCTATTCAAAACATCACTGCACTGCTTAGATGTCAATTAGAAAGTTTTAGGATAAAGTGTCTATGAGTTGAAAATATAAGATTTTTGATGATTGTTTATTACATGGCTTATTACTGTGACACAATATATGAGTAGCATCAGGCGGACTTATTTTTCTTGATATTCTCACCTAAAGGAGATTGCTAAAACTGCATGTGACAGGCTGACACAGCAGGTCAAGCCAAGTTTTTTGTTCAGGGCCAATATGGCTAATATTCCAGCTAATACAACACTGTTTTAGTACACTGGGTGTTTATTGTCAGCTGCTTATAACAACAATGACTCCTATAATAAAGAATCCTTCCAGAAATGATCAGATAAATACTGGTTTATTTAGAAAACACACAATAAAGAACTATGTACCATACTACAAACTTGAAATCTATATCAGTGGGCGGTGTTGGACGGACGCCAACAGACTCTGAAGGTGCGCCCGGCTGGATGCGCGTGAAAAATCATAAACACTGGGAAACTTCAGCTTTTGTAAGAACCTCATTTCTCAGTCAAAACACTTCTTGGTGTGATGTGTTTGAATGAATCTTTGTTTATGTATATGTATGTGTATGTATATACACTATATGGACAAAAGTATTGGGACACCTACACATTACACCTACAGGAGCTTTCATGACATCCCAACTAAATCAATAGGCATTAATTGAGTTGGTCCCCCTTTCCAGCTCTAACAGTTTCCTCTCTTCTGGAAGCTTCCTACAAGATTTTGGAGTATGTCTGTGTGTGTGTGTGTGTGTGTGTGGGGGGGGGGTTGCCAATTCTTCCAGACACTGAGGTCAGACACTTGAATGAGAAGGCCTGGCTCACAAAGCAAGGTCCATAAAGGCATGGTTTGTGTGGTGTGGAAGAGCTTGACTGGCTGGAGATCGCGAGCCAGGCCATCCGTTACAGGCTCATCCAGTACAGTATTTGTGAGGTCCGACACTGATTTTGGACGGAGTGTCTGGCTCACAATCTCCGTTCTAGTTCATCCCAAAGGTGTTGTTTGGGAGGTCAGGGCTCTGTGAGGGCCAGTCAAGTTATTCCACACCAAACTCACCCAGTCAGGCCTTTATGGAGCTGCTTTGTGCTCTGGGGCTCAGTCATGCTGGAACAGAAAAGGTTCTCCCCCAAACTGTTCCCACGAAGTGGGAAGCGTAGAATTGTCCAAAATGTGCTGAAGCATTAAGATTTCCCTTCACTGGAACTAAAGGTTCTAGACCAACCCCTGAAAAACAGCCCCATATCATCATCCCTCCTCCACCAAACTTTACAGCTGGCACAGTGCAGTCAGGCAGATAACGTTCTCCTGGCATTCGCCAAACCCAGACTCGTTCATCAGACTGACAGATAGAGAAGCTGATTCATCCACAGAATACGTTCCCACTGATCCAGAGTCCAGTGGTGACAAGCTTATATAAAAAAGCTTAATTAAAAGAAAGAAAGAAAGCAGTACAGGCCTGAAACACTCCTTACAATTTGAGTGGGTGTGGCTAATCTGCTGTAGGTCAATAAATGTAAATGAATTGTGTTTCTGGACATCCTTTCCCTGAATGAGGGGTCATATTAAGAGCCTCTCACTATTGAAAAACCTCTCCCTGCTCAGTGGCTTTTCTTGAATTCTGGTTTTTCCCCATGTTTTTCCCCACTCATGATATTTCTGTGGTTTTATGTACCAAAACCAGTCATTATGTTACTTTTCCCTGACTGTTTCCCAAACTCCATTCTTTCTTTTTTTGTTATTGTGCCTTTAAGACCAGCATATCTAACTGATGACCATTCTGATTGGCTGCCATGTTTTGTGCCTCATTCAGAAAGCAGTACAGGCCTGAATCAGTAAACTGCTGTAGGATTATTAAGTAGTTAAATGCAATTTGTTGGTTTTCATGACATCTGTTTATCTGACTGAGACCGCTTTGGTGGTCTAGCAGGTCTTGCACAGTTGTTATGTCTAATCTTCTCAATTGTATTTCCCAAAAATTTGTGCTGAAGGACAGTTTTGAATAGAATAAAGGTGGTCTCCGTTATTGTAAAGCACAATGCTGCATAAATTTAGATTTCTGGTTAAAGAAAATACTTAGTTTTAATATTTTCATGTGAAGATCGGTTCTCAGAAAGAGATGTCATGATAGAAAGTGGATAGAAAGGGGCTGATACTTCCGTATTGATTTAACCACCCCTATTATCTGGTTTTGGGGGCTTTTTTAGGACAGCATTGCAAGAGGAAACAACTGACCTGGTCATCTAAACACTCTATTGTGTGGAGTGGAGGACTAATGTGTGTTAGTGTTTTTTTTTTTCACCTACTGCTCATGTTTTAATATTTTTTCCAGGTGGGAACATATCCTGTAGGGAAGGAAATGTCTACAGTCTTATGGGTTTGTGGTGGAGAAGAGAAACATTGGCTCTATTAATAAATTCCAATGTGGAGAGAATAAGCAACATCTTTTTACTGAGCCATAAAGTGACTGAGCGACAGTGTTGAGCTTTGGAAACAGTTTCATCGCTCTAAAAAACAAGCTCTCACATTTATTCTACTGTCTTCATTTTTCCCTCCTTATGTAATATTTCTGTGGTTTCATGAACTAAAAATGGTCATAATTAATTGAACATGACTATTTTCCAACCTTAATTTATAGACAGGCTGTTTTTGTCACGTAGTGTTTTTTAAGACTCATGTATGCCAGTGACTTCTGTTTTGATTGGCTGTCCTGTAATTAGCCGTCAGAGCTAAAACAGTACTTGAAACTTCAGTGTGAGTGAGCTGGGCTAAACTGCTGTAAACTCAGTATGCAGATATATGCAAATGATTTGGTTCTAGTGACATTCCATATATGGACTGTATGGACTGGGGAGTGAATAGTATGTGTTGGAACTTTAACAGTGTCCATATATTAATTCACATATTACTCCTTTGTTTCAAAAAAGCAAGGAAAATTTGGTTTTCCACGATTCTGGCTCTTAAATTACAACTCACCCTGTTAATGAGGTAAGTTTTATCCAAACTCTTCTTCTGGATATCAAAAACAGATTTGAAAAAAAATGTAACAGTTTTAAAAGATTCATATCTTGCAGGTTTGTTGCATTTTATATTTTATGTATGTTTTGTGTGGTTTTATGAACCAAAAATCTTTCTTTATCTTTCAGAATGAAGACCTTTAAGACCTGTATATCGCTGTTGTCGGAGAAAAAAAAAATCAATACAACCGATCATCTAATCCAGAGGTGTCCAAAGTCCGGCCCCAGGGCCAAATGCAGATTTTAATTGGCCCCTGGCTTCTGTTTCACAGGCTATTATAAGTGGCCCACCAGCCAGTACGTTGCAGTTCTTCCTTTTACCTGATGGTGGCAGCAGACCAGACCCGCAGCTTCATTTAGTGAATGACATTTAGTCAAGACTACAGACATTAAGCTCAAACTAAACACAGAGAACTGCCGATTTTGGCGAGATGGAAAACTTATCAGAGCAAATTCAGTAGTTCAGTGAATATTAACCCTTTAAGGTCAAACATAAATGCTGCGTTTATTTAATATGTAAAGAATATTACCTAACGAAACCAAACATTTATAGATTTTTGTTTAGTTTGTTTAGTGGTTATCGATCCAAACTGCTCTGAATGAACAATCCAACAACAGAAGAAGCCTCGTGCATCTTTCATACAGTGTTAGGAAACACGGTAGCTCACAGAAAGCTCAGATTCTATGCACTGATATTTTGAAATCTTAATATTTTGAATCATTTGTGAATAATATGTCAGCCCTCAGGTATTTGAACACAGTACAATCTGGCCCTCTTTGAAAAAAGTTTGGACACACCTGATCTAATCCAATGCTGGAGGCTCGATTCCCGCCCCCACCTGCACAAGCATTATGGAATTCAGTTGATTATTGGCACTAATAGGGTATATTACATTGTGATTGGCTCTATATACATTGTGACATGCATTCTGTTATGCTTGGGGTTGGGGGGGGGGGTCATGGAGGGGCGATGATGCATCTTTCTCCTCACTCTCTGGCTTAGCTTAGCTGGGTTAGCTTAGCTCTTTTCCTGAATCTCTTCCCTTTCGCTAACAGCCTTTCGGTCACTACTATACTGCATCCTGAGCTTATCTACACACTTTATGGCCGACCAAAATAACACGACTAGCGCTAATGGCATATTTTTCTTTGGCTGCAGCAACATGTTGGTAGTTCTCTCACTCATTTTCCACTACGAACCCGCTAAGTTAGACTGAGTCACATCATTTGAGTGGTGGGTCATTCTCAGCACTGCAGTGTCACTGATCTGGTAGTGATGTGTGAGTGTGTGTTGCACTGGTACGAGTGGACCAGACACAGACGTGCTGCTGTGTCCACTCACTATAGTATATTAGACACTTCTATCTTGTTGGTCCACCTTGTAGAAGTAAAATTGGAGACAATAGCTCCTCTTTTGCTGCACAATTAGCCTGGTGGTAGGATAGGTGGGTAGGCAACTGGAAGTCTGTGGGTTCAAATATACTTGCTTGTGCCTTTGGGCGAAGCACCTAACACCCCGCTTCCCCAGGTGGCACTGCTCAGCTGGTGGTGGTGTGCTGGAGTGCCATGCCACTAGGGACATTATGGGAGAGAGCACATCCTCTTTTCACGTACATGAGAGGATAGTGAGTAAAAGAGAATGACGCTGTACCTGCTGCATTGCTTGTCGACTGTTTTATACCTCAATACAGCACATTGGTGACTGAGGATGGCTTTACTGGGCATTACGCCACCTCCTCCATTTTTGCATAGTCCAGGTGTGCCTGTCTTGCCTTTCAAAAACATGGATTTGCATGTTTGACAGTCATGTACTGGTGCTGACAGCAGAAGATATCCCAGACAAAAGGAAATGTGCCCTGCTGGTTCACTCCATTGGCGCTGAGACACAGCATTTTCTACAGGCTCCCTGTTGATGCTGAGGATCATGCAAACTGCTGATCGAATAGCACAAAAAAGGTTTTTTTTTTGGTGCCAAAACTCAACGCTGTGGCAGAAAGGAACAGATTTCACCAGCGTGGTCAACGAGCTGGTGAGTTGGTGGGACAATATATAGCTGCACTGCGTGAGCTCAGCATTTCATATGGGTTTGGTGCACTGGTGGACGAAATGCTCAGACATTGCCACACAAATTGAAAATGCTGTAGCAGAAACCAAAGCAATTGCAAAGACTTCTGAGAACATTGCTGGGGCAATTCATGGAACTACTTTGTCCGTTGGATATTGACACTTTAAGAGAAGGAATATATCCTGCGTTCCTCCCAAACCAAGTGATGTGGAGAACACTTCAGCCTGTGGTAAGTAAGCATGCTGTCATTGTGGTTAAGATGGTCACCTTGCTTACTATCCGAAGTGCCCAGCTAAGTCTGCTACAGGGCAAAAGTGGAGTAAGCAGGGACATTTTGTGAAGGTTTGCAGGAATGTTGTACATGTGGCCAGGGGATGCATTTGCCTCTGAAGTACCCACAATGCGAGGGATAAATTAAGAAGTGGAACAGAGTCTTCAAAGACTGTCCCCAAACTGCTGACATAGTAGGACATCCATGGAAGTCCTATGTCATTGACTTTCTTATGACATATAATGCTACTTCACATGCAGCGACAAACGCCTAACCTGCAGAACTGAGGAATATCCAGAGTTTTCCTACAGCATCCAAATGCTATGATGACCTCAGAGAAGAATCAAGAGAAGACAAAGCTCCATACAGTCAAACGCCATGGTGCAGAGTATCCAGCCTGTCCTTTGTCTGCATAAAGAAATCTGGGATTGTACAGAAAGGTAAATCAAAGTTAAGCTGTGCACACCAAGTCACCAAACAAAGAGGACCTGTGTTAGCAATCTAGGGCACAATGGGGTCAATAACATATGATTTGAAACATGAAGTATTGAGAATGAAACAGGAAGGAACAAGGCACAAAAACGGCTTTGCCATTTAATGCACTTTAGGGTGAAGTTACAATAGTGCTAGCGCCTCCATGAGACCACCAAGAATATGATTTTTTTACAGTATTATGTCACGCCTGCCTCTGGCTTGGCTGGAACTACAGCCGACCTCGCTCCTTCGGACTGCAATTCCCAGAGCCCCTCGCTCCCTCACGTCACTCAGGACTCTACCAATGGCACCTATCCCCGTTCTGCCTCTCCTGACTTCTGATCAGTTGCACCTGTTCCTTGTTATTTGGTTTGTTAGCTCAGTATATGAGCCCGGGCTTTAGCACGGGATCTTTGTGACGTATCGCCACCGGTTGTTGTGCATACTGAGTCTTTTCTCTTGTTTGTTATTGCCTTTCGTGATTGACCCGTGCTTCATTTTTTTCACTGTGATTCTTTGCCTTGCCCTTTTGCTGGTTTTTGGACGTTATCTTGTGGTTTTTGACATTGATTTTGGATTGCTCCATTTGTAAATAAAACCTACCAAACTAGCCTCGACTGCACGCTGGTTCCTCAGCGCCTCATGGTTGTAAAAATATGGAGCTTTGAAATCGGATGAATCTTTTTGACTCACCCTCTACTTGCTGCTTAACTGAAAGGGATTGTGGACCTGGACAGCAATCCTCACCTAACAGCAAAACAAAAGCTATCTACTCTGTTATTTTCTATACCAAAAAAATAAAGGCAAAGATTAGTAACCCCCTTGCTTAATGTGTGTATACACTGGGTTATTACCTGTTAAGAAATGTATTAGCGCACCATTCTTGCCCGTCCAGAAACTAGAAAGCATCAGAGAGAGAGAAATAGAGAGTTGCCAAGCAGCGGGCCAGTAAATCTTGTTTGACTTAACAACAGGAGGCATAAAGGCACAAAGCTGACATGGTTAAGACGAATTACAAAACTGACATGACTACAGACCTAGTGCAGATACTAGAATCAGCAATATTCAAAAGCTAGCATGGATAAAAGAATACAAAGTTTATCCATCTGTGTCTATAAACAACACGGCATAGTACAGGGAGATTCGCTCGAAAGAGGCCCCGAATATTCTGTAATAATTCTTGCCAGGACGAAGCAACATGCAATGAGCTCCTCAGTATATGGAGCTTCGAACAAGCCGGGATGCCCCTGCGTCAGAGTGATGAGGTAGGCGCCGGACAGCCGTTGAAGTTTAACCTCCGTTTGCAACTTCCGGGTGCAGACCCCCATACGCGTGTAATGTAATCGATTACTCATACATCAAGGTATGTAGCGTATTTTTTTGGTTCAGATTGCTTCAACCTAACTGGAGTTACAACTGAATATTCGGGGCCTCTTTCGAGTGAATCTCCCTCTAGCACGCTACACAACTATGAGCATAGGGAACTCTGGCCTCCTCAATGAGCTTTGCCAGGTTGCTTTTTAACCTCAGGTCTCTCCTCTCGTGCTAAAACTGAACAATGTTTGGTCAAAGGTAGACATTGAGCCTCTAATGACGATTGACACCTCCACCAACCTATGAAGCAGAAAGGAACCAAAGAGGAGGAGACATACAAGACAAACAGGAGATGAGAGAAAGAGAGCAGGTATAAGACAGAGAGACAGAGAGAGAGAGAGAGAGGGGCAAACACTGGACCAGATACCCCCTATCCTGGACATGTAACAACCTGCAACGTCAGCTGTCTGACGGCAAAATCTGCAGTGCGATGCATTCGGCCCCTGACAAGTCAAACAACACGAGTGAGTCTGATCTGATCTGGCATTAGCAGAAGATATCTGTGAGCCAGACTCCTGTTCCATCTATACCTGCTCCTACTGTAAATTCACTTAAGCGTGAACGCATTCAGGCACCAGTATGGACTGAGGACTGTGTGACATGAAGTGCTAGTGACTAGTAGGTAACACTAGTAGAAAAATAAGGGGCTATAAATTATTCATACATGAACATGTTTGTATTTAAGATGCATTTACAAAGAGTTGTTCAGTATGTTTTATGTTGCTTTTCCAATCAGTTAAGCTTAGAGTTTTGCATCCATAAAATGTCATATTGCACAACTGTTACATTGGTTATCGTTTACAGTACATAGTCACTTGTTCATTCACTGGAGGGGACGTGCACCACTGCACTGTCAACTGCATAGTATTTATGTAATTTACTTCTTATTTTTGTACCACACATAATTTTATTGTTTTTAGTATTATATTATCTATCTATCTATCTATCTATCTATCTATGTTTTGATAAGGGTGTGGCAGGGGGTGGGGGGGTATGTGGTGTATTGGAGTGCCATGCCACTAAGGATTCCTGTGTTCATGTATGTAAGATGAGACTGAGTAAAAGAGAAGGGAGCTATACTTGCTGGATTGCCTGTCCATTGTTTTATACCTCTGTACAACACTGGTGAAGCTGTGCTGCTCCCACACTGAGCACAGTTAAGTAGCAAAATATCAAATCTCCCTAGCAGTACCAATAAGCTACATCATCAATGACATTATTGCCACTTTTGCACGGTGCTGTACTGTATGTAAAAAAAAAAAAGTTTTTTTTGTGACATCACAACAACAGTTATTTCAAAATGGGCTGTTTGTGCAGCTTAGTTTCCATGTGTGGACTGGGGAAAGAACAATTATTAACTGAAAATGTTAAAATATAATAAGTCAAACTGTTTTATTCAAATAGTTTTGTTTTGCTGTGATATGGGCCCTTTAAACTTCCACAGACCTGCTCAGTTGAGTGAAATAGATAATAATAGCTATAGCAGGGCATTAGAGTTGTAGAGAATGAGGCAAAAAGCAGTACAGCTCTCCCTGATCTCCCTATGTTCGAGGTGACAAGAGACAAATAAGGTAACCAGCCTGAATGTACCAGAAAAGTTTGTTTCATTAATTTCCATAAGCTCTTCCAGTGTGGTCACCGTCTTTCTTTGACTGAGAGGGTTTTAAAATATTATTCCCTCTTTCCTTTCACATCTTATCACATATTATTAATCCCACATAACTCTTAAAGCGCACAGCCTGACTTTAAAGGGGAACTTTGTCATTCACCTAACAGCAACCATTCGTCAATGGTTTAAATGTGAACAAAATTATTGATTGATCAATCAGTCGTGGTTTGGTGTTAAGTGCGCCTTTCTAGAGAAATTTATCAGGTCAAAATTGTTCACCATTGTAGCACTAGGAACCATAAGTTATTACACAAAACGGTTACAAATGCGTTGCTTGATACCTGATGCGTTGTTTGTGTTAGTTTTGGTATAAAGTTTTGGCCTAAAACATATATTTTTAGTAAAAAATATTACTCCAGGATTACTTCAGTGTTTCCTGTCAAAACCACTTTCTCAACTGAGATCAATGCGCGCCAGCTAACGTGCTTTTGTAGTTACTTCGACCGGGACGGCAGGGAGAAAGCAGCGAGTGGGGAGGGGGCGCAGCGCAAAGCCCGGGTCGAACGTGAGGTGATAGTGGAGCGGCCTCGCTGCGTAACAGGGGGCGGTAGGCCCAGGCGGCGGAGCTCGGGACTCGCTCCTTGCCCTGGTGCCTCTCGTTGCCGGCACCGTCGTCGTCTTCCTCCTCCTCCCGCCGTCACTCGCGACACTCGGGTTACTCGGAGGAGCTCGGGCTTTGCGCTCCTCCCCACTCGCGGCTCTCTCCCTGCCGTCCTGGCCGAGGTTCGTCGCCGCTGGGTGTTCGGGCCCGCCTTCCTGCCGGCTCTCGCGGCCGTCATCGTCGGGGCCCGGGGGGCGGGCGTATGCCACACTAGCCCATAGATATACATATAATAATAATAATAAATATAATATTACATATATATATATATATATATATATATATATATATATATATATATATATATATATATATATACACACATACATACATACATACATATACACACACATGTATGTATGTGTGTGTGTGTTACAGGCGTTCAACACGGCTAATTCCGGTGTTGTACCTGAATCAGTTCCTCCTCAAATTCACGTTCCCTTTGACTAATCAGGTCCTCGGGCGCTGCATTCATTGAACATGCCAAGCTTAGATATACATTCCTAGATGCCGCGTTGTCTTTTGTTCTCTATTGTAAGCTATACGTCTGCGCATCCGCCATGTTGGAGAGATCAAAATCCGCTTGTGAACAGATTCACTTGTACTGAGAGACGATGAGTCTTGGGATTAAATCAGCCACAACTTCCTTATTACTCAACCGATTTTCACCAAATTTGTTTTGTTATAATCCTCAGACACAGATTAATCCAGGCTGCACGGATCTGCTCTCGGTAGCTTTTATTAATTTAATAACTGATCGTGATAATTAGCCATACAGACCAGCAGGAAAATATTCAGTCTTCGAGTTTAGCGTGAGAAACACAGACACATCAGCAGATCCATCAATGTGGGAATCACTTCTAATCTTAATACATATAAAAATAAAATAAACCCCCAAAACACAGTAAGAAGGACGAGGCTGAAGTTAGTGATCTATTCGCCAGCTTCTTGTTTAAGTTTTCCCGTCCCACCTAAAATGGTTCAGCAGTCACTTTCTGGTGCCTGAAGCTGCACCATTTAAGTTGGAACAGGAAAATCCAAACAAGAAGCTGGCAATTAAGACGCTAACTTCAGGTTCGTGTAAGAAGGTGCTAGCGTTAATCTATTATGAATATCTACACAGATTAAGGAATGCTATAATTTACCTAACTACAAAGCTTTAACTATCATTGTAAATAAATAACTACTAGATATAGTTAAGATCCCCTCAATAGGCTATTAAATAAACCACATCAGGTTCTCTGTGCCTCATTAACCACACGACCATATCTACACATAAACATCACACAAACAATCCGCATCACACAAACATGAGCGTGGATCACTGCGTTCCCTCTGTTATATAATCCTATCCCACTTTCTGAGTGTAATATTCCTGAAACAGTGTAATTTTGGACAGTATCTTTCTTAAACTGCCGCTCTGTAATGGTACTGAATGCAGTCCAGCAGCGGTTTTTACCGCCCTAAAATGGCAGCGCCGTTGACGTGCCTGACTGGACCCAAAGCGGCATCTAGGTATGCATATCTATGATGCCAAGCAACACCCAAACTACGAAAAGCGAAAAGGTTCAAAAAAAGGTGTGTATGGCAGCTGTATTGACCCAATCTTCGATGGGTGAGTTTTTGCGAATTTAAAATAATATTTACCACAGAATCTCAGTTATGCCGTGTTATCTTGGGTGAATCTATAATGGAGATTGGGTAAAAACACAGGGCCGTTTAATGTCCTTTGAACCTTTTCGCTTTCCGTACTTCCACTGTCGCTCGGCGTTGTTCAGTGAATGCGTGCGCCTGAGGTCCCTTGCCAAAGGGAACATGAATTTGAGGGGGAACTGAATCGGATACAACACCGGCATCGAAGCAGAAGAACCCAGAGTGACTAGAAATTGACTGTCAACAACAAACTACTTGCTATTCTGCTCACCAGTTTACGGGGCAGGACAGCGAGGTGTGACTGTGGTCTATCGCAGCTCCTCTAATGAGTAACGTTACTCACATAAGCTCTGAGCGCAGCACTGCCAACCCAAACAACACAAACATGTAGAGCAAGAGGTACATGCAGGGCGTTGTAAGGAAAAAATAGTACTCAAAAATATATATTTTTTTCGAATTTAGCACTATTTTACTATTAAATCATGACTTATAAGACACATAGTTCACTGGTCGTTTTTTAATAGCAGATAAAATGGTGATATTTGTAGTGTAGACACACAGACGTCAGGTTCCTATTACTATAATGGTGAACCATTTTGACTCAAAGGCGCTGTTCACACCAAACCACTCTGAATGATTTTGTTTACATCTAAACGGTTGAATGATTAAGCAATTTCGCGAAATCGGTGGAGTTCCCCTTTAGTTCATTCAAGTCTGCCCTACGTAGCGCTCCGCGACCATAGCAACAGCTTCGGCCAGGGACGCCTTCACTGTTGCTATAGTAACATAACAACAAAGCGCCGTTAGCTCTGAGAGTGTAAAACCTGCCGACTCTTAGAACTTTTATCCTTAAAGTTAGAAGAATTGACTCATCAGGTCGTGTAAACAGGGACTCTCCCACGGTTTGTCACGGTGGGCACTCAGCCTTAAATGGTCACTCACTGAAAGCGTCCAGAAACATGGTAAGTTAAGCCGTTGGAGTTATGTTTATGTTTCGGTCACAAACAGGCTCGAGCCAGTGTTGTAAAAAGGCTCTTTATCTGCTCCGCAACACGCTGCGTGGGCACGAGCCAATAAGATAAGAGAGGAGAATTCACGATAAGGATTTATGGGGTTTTTTTTGTTTGTTTCGGTTTGTTTTATAGCCATGCATTTGTACATATAACAACACTAGAGACATTAGTGAACATACTGAGTTCGGATCCAATCATGTGTCATATAATTCTAAATAAATAAAGAGAGAAACAGGAGAAATAAATACATAAATAAACAAATAGAAGAAAAAAAATAAACTGTTTCAAAATTATTTTTTTATTTTTGGAGAAACTAAGGAGAGGCTACAGATATACAAATAATCAATCAATCAGAAAATAAGAAAATAAAATCATTTACCATAATAAAACAAACTAGTACAGAGAAATATCAGTTAATTCAAAGAGACAAAAATACAGTACAAAATTATAAGAAGGACTATTTGCATAAAATGCCAAAATCAGAGACCAAGTTCCAGGTTTTCACAGCTTTCTCATCACAGGAAGAAGATAAGGTTTTCAGTGTTCAGCATCTTTGATAGTGTGGAAAAAGGGGTGTACTTATTTTCACCTTACATTTGTGAATATAAAACTTTGCCAGCTAAATGAGTAGATTACATTAAAAAAAATCTTTTTTTAAATCATTTTGGTAATTTGTAAACCCAAATAAAACATTTTCGAAATAAATTCATTGATGAATTCAATCGATTCATCAACACATTCAGTATAAATAAACTCACAGTATAGATAAAGCTACGAATGTTTCCCCACAGTCTTCGAGTTTGATCACGAAGCCAAAACAGATGAAAAAAGAGTTTCTTATATCAATGGATACCTTAAATCTCGACCCCAAAAGGGGTTTTGCTGGATGAATTTGGTGAAAAAGGGATTTGTTTGTGTTTGTTGTTCGTAGCCTCGCAGCGCGACGTCATCATCCGCGCGACTCTCCTGTGGCGGGAGCAACAGTAGCAGCGGGGCTCGCTCTCGCCGCTATCGGACGCGCGCGCTGACGTCTCAGGTGGACGAGAGCCTTTTTGGAGCACCCAAACAGGTGGGCACGAGTGTTATAAACATCTGTTATAACTGTACTCAAGCTGTAACCCACTTCTAGGGTTCCTTTATCATGTTTTACGGTCAGAAAAACGTCACTGACCTGACCGGCAGAAGCGCTTCAGTACGAGGACCGTTAAACCCCTCCTGCTGCGGGAGCTCCTCTTAGGCCGCGGTCGGTTTGTCAACATTAGATCCCAAAAAAAGAGACAAATGTCACCTAACAAACTGGTGGGGAAGCTCCTTTTAGGCCGTGTTAAGTTTGTTGGGTGGTGTCAGTCTCTGTTTGGGGTCTAAAGTGAAGTGAGGGGGTGGGAGTGGAAGTTTCACCAAAACAGGCCAGGAGCTGAACCAGCAGAAGTGAGTGAAAAATAAAACTCCAAAAACTGGAATAAAAGAGCTCAAATGACACTGAAGACAAGGCACGTTTCTTTCCTCGCTAGTATATTCGAGTACGAGTGAAATTAGTATCATTTGGAAATACAGGAATGTGCAGATAGCTACGACGGTTGCCAGGTACTTTTGATGCAGAGGAGTTCTTGCCAAGTTGAAAAGCAGCCACAGCAGTGGAAAAACGTGAAATGCAACGCGCACATGACCTTACTTTTTCGTGGTGACCTGCAGAGTACATGCCAAAATGGAAAAACAAGCCCTCTATTACAACTTCATTTCCAAAAAAAGTTGGGACGCTGTGCAAAATGTAAATAAAAGCAAAACGCAATGATGTGCAAATCATTTGAAGCCTATATTTCATTGAAAATGCTTCAGAGACAACAAATCAGATGCTGAAGCTGAGAAATTGTATTGTTCTTTGAAAAATATTTGCCCATTTTGAATTTGATGCCAACAACATGTTCCAAAAAAGTTGGGACGGGGGCAACAAAAGGCTGGTAAAGTTGTGTAATGCTAAAAAAACACCTGGTGGTTAATTGGCAACAGGTCAGTAACATGATTGAGTATAAAAGAGCATCTCAGAGAGTCTTTCAGAAGTAAAGATGAGGAGGGGTTCACCACTCTGTGAAAGACTGCACAATTAAATAGTGCAACAATTCAAGAATAAAGTTTCTCAACATAAAACAGCAAAGAATGTTTGCTTTTCATCATCTACAGTACATAATATCATTAAAAGATTCAGAGAATCTGGAGAAATCTCTGTATGTAAGGGACAAGACCAAAAACCAGTATTTGCTGGCCGTGATCTTTGGGCCCTCAGGCGGCACTGCTTTAAAAACAGACATGATTCTGTAGTGGAAATCACTGCAGGGTCTCAGAAACACTTCTGAAAAACACTGTCTATGAACACAGTTCATCACTGCATCCACAAATACTAATTAAAACTCTAAAACGCAAAGAAGAAATCATATATAAACAGGATCCAGAAATGCTGCCACCTTCTCTGGGCCTGAGCTCATTTAAAATGGACTGAGAGGAAGTGGGAAAGTGTCCTGTGGTCCGACGAATCAACATTTGAAATTCCTTTTGGAAATCGTGGACACTGTGTCCTCTGGGCTAAAGACCACTCAGCTTGTTATCAGAGCACAGTTCAAAATCCAGTATTCATGATGGTGTAGGGGGGTATTAGCGCACATGGTATGGGTGACTTGCACATCTGTGAGGGCACCATTAATGCTGAATGATATATACATGTTTTGGCAACAAATGCTGCCATCCAGACAACGTCTTTTTCAGGGAAGGCCTTGATTATTTCAGCAAGACAATGTAAAACCACATTCTGCATGTATTACAACAGCATTGCTCTGTATTAAAAGAGTCCGGGTGCTAAACTGCCCTGCCTGCGGTCCAGACCTGTCACCACTGAGAATATTTGGAGCATTATGAAGTGAAAAATACAACAAAGGAGACCCCAAACTGATGAGTAGCTGAAATCCTATGTTAATCAAAAATGGAGAAACATTTCACGTTCAAAACTACAGCAGTGTCTCCTCAGTTCCCAAACACTTACAGAGTGTTGTTAAAAGAAGATGTGATGAAACACAGTGGTAACCATGACCCCGTCCCAACTTTTTTGGAACAATAAATAAAAACAATAGAATTTCTCAGTTTTAACATTTTGATATGTTGTCTTTGTAGTATTTTCAATGAAATATAGGCTTTAAAAGATCTGCACATCATTGAATTTTGTTTTTATTTACATACTGCACAGTGCCCCAACTTTTTTGGAAATGGGGTTGTACATTGTTTTTACTTTGCGTGACCTCTTTAGTCAAAAACAGTGTGTGAGGATTTGCATGTAAAACAAATAAACAGTGAATTTGTGTCAGAATTGAATACAATCCACCTTGAAATGTAATGAGACATGACTATTGCTTTCCACTGTGCAGTACTTTAAATAGCTTTGCCTCACTGAAATGCAGTCATAACAGTGAAATACAATAATACTGCAAGGTGGAAAGCAATAGCTATGCCTTTCAAGTTGGCAGTAACTGTCCCATTACATTTTAAGGTGGATTGTGTTCAGTTCTGGCAGGAATTTATCATTTCATTTTTAAAATGCAAATTCTCACATATTGTTTTTCAGTAAACAGGTCAAGCGAGGTGAGAATAATTGAGGTTTTGTTTTTCATGTTGGCAGTAGTGTCATGTATCCATTGCATTTCATTTTTCACTGTAGTGATTGCTTTTTTCGGTTTGGCATGAATTTCTCTCCATACTTTGTGTGTGTTCTTATTTTCATTAACAGTCTGCATTAGAGCTTAAACATGAGGCTAAAGGATCCAGAACTCTGTCCCGCTCTGCTCCGGCTTCCAAAGGGCAGAAAACAGAGACTGTCCGCATCATCACCAAGGACCTTATCAGGGACCTCAGGCAAGTTGACAGGTTTGACTACAATCATAGGTCAATGATACACATCAGTAGGGCTGTTAATTACTGAGTTGGACTCGATTTCAAAATGCCACTGCTAGAGAGGTAACGGTACGCCAAAGTCATCACTTATGGACCGTGGGAGAGACAGCAGGTCCAGCCAAGCAGTTTTTCTGTCGTAGTTTACTGGGAACCCAAAATTTTCCCACACAGCTGATTTGAAACAAGCAGGTTGGGTTTTCTCCTGTGCGTCATTTGCATCTGCCATAGTGTGAGTGATTCAGACAGTTTATTGTTCTTCACATGTATTCTCTGTACGACTGCATGCACTGAACCACAACATGCGTACCATTGACGGTTCAGGACGGATACGTGTACCAGTACACTCTTAGTCATTGCTTAGGAGTTGACTTTGTCTGTGAGAATCACTAATGATTCTATGGTAGTTTGCATGATAACCGTGCATATTTAAATGTGCATATTAAAGATGAAACGATATTAAAATTTCATATCACGATTATCATGACCAAAATTATCACGATTATCGGTATTATTGCGATATTGTTCAAATGTGTTGAAAAGTAAAATTAAAAAAATAAATACTGATACACAAACTGAAACTCGTTTCACCAACTTTTATATTAACACAAATAGAACTGGCACTTTTTGTTTGCATAAACATTAAAAAATAAGGTCAATACATTTTTAGTATTACTTTTGTATTACTTACAATACTTGTAATACTCTGTAAACAAAAGAATTGCAAATGTATTATTACTGTTATTATCACTACTGTTATTATACTTATTCTTCTTATTATTATTACTATTGTAATTATTATTATTATTATTATTATGATGATGATGATTATTATTATTATTATTATTGTTGTTATTATTAATTACAATAACTAGGGATTTCCCTGCATAGAGAATTAAATCTCGACCAACTCTGAGGTGCGTCTTAATGGAAAATTACTACTTCTAAGAAGTGCTGCACTCGGGGGATTTCTTTCCTAACTGCAATTGCAGCATTATTGTGCCGTTGTGGCGCTTTACCCCTAATCAATACAGCGCACCAGGAAAAACAGCCAAAATCACAGAGGAATTGCGTGACCGCGCTGTGAGCTGCAGACAGTGTAGAACTCACACAGTGTGTCTTCACCTGTGGAGCTGCTTCTCTAAAAGCATTTTAAACCTAAAACATAACTAAAAATTAACATGCATCTGAGCTGCGGCAGAAACACTCCTAAAGTTTAATCTCTGAAACTGCTTTTCCTAAAAGCAGCACACAGCGTTTACTCGCGCGAGGTCCCGTCTCAAAGCACACTATCTTCCCTATGTAGTGCACTTCGTGGATCATGAAATAGCAAATCCTTCACCCAAAGAGTGCATGAAATGCTCGACTAAGTCATCTATAATCAACATTAACAACAGGCTACAAAGTCCCTATTTAAAACTCAACTGCTTGGTACTGATGATCGTGTTTGTTAGCGCACTATGTAGGGGACACAGTGATTTGAGACAGCGTTATTCTCTTCTCAGACAGTAAACACTGCAAGCGAGACGAGAAAGGTGAGCTGCGCAGATTGAACTTTTGCAGCGTCTCGTTCCTTGTGTGACTGTTAACTCAGAGCTCATTTTGGAGACTCTACTCCACAGAAATATTTGTTAAAAGCTTTAGTTTCGATTCACAGTTGATTCACCGATTGTTTTCTTTTTTTTGACGCTAAAAGCTTCATTCTATATGATCAACGAACCATAAGCATTGGTTAAACCACACAAACCATGACATTTCTTCTATTTCAAAGTCCCCACAGACTTTTACAGTAAACTTAACCTTGCGTTCTCCAAAAAGTAGCAGGTGGTGGTCGCGAAAATGACTCGTAAGGTTTGATGTGTTGCCCCCTTTCGCCGCTATTTTCTTTCGGCCTGTTCTGCAGACAGCGTGGTCATCTTCAATTAGCTTTCCTTCTGCATTCTTATAAAACCCAAAATATGACCAAACGTCAGACTTGGTCTTCTTACAAGGCTGAAATATCTCTGAATCTCCGAGTTTTTCACACCGTGGTAATCGACCTCGGTTTTAACGTTACTTTAAAGTTCAAACGGTACTACTAACCGTCATTAAATTTTACCGTGGTTTACCGTGAAACCGGTAACCGTTTCATCTCTAGTGCATATGTTCTGGCATTAATTGCCATGGGGGGATGGGGCGTCTTCAGTGACAGCAGAGGAGGGTAAAGTTCAGCTCCTCACTGCTGGGCTTTAGTTACATTTAGGGCATCATATGCCTTCAAAGAGGGGGGCAATTATTTATTATCACCCACCCCTAATTGTTTGGTGATATGAAGCCGAAGTCAGATATTCTCCAGTTTCTTGTTCGAATTTTCCCATTCCGCCTTAAATGGTGCAGCAGTAATTCTGGCGCTTCAGGTGTCAGAACTGCTAGACTATTAAGGGGGAATGGGAAAGTAAGCTAGCTAGATACCGAGATATTAGCATGCTATTAGTGATTTTTTTAATGCTTGTTATGAAGAAAACGACCAAAATACACCGAAATGACATTAAACTAAGATAAAACAATGGTTATCATAATTTTTTAACGGAGAAAATTCTCACATTTGTTTCTTTGGTCTCTTGTTCTCCATCTTGCCGGTTTTTCTCTTTTTTTCCTCATAACTCTCCGTTTGGAGTCTCTGAAAAACCTCTGTTTGGAGGGTCATGTAGCCCGAACACTTCATCCTACCCCTCAATCTCTACAAGAATCGGGACACCCTACCCCTAGACGTGAACGCACAAAACAGAGGGCCCAGGGCTGAGTTGTAGGGGCGAGGGGTGAAATGGTACTGGGCCTAAGTTTGTTGTTTCGAAGGGAGATTTTAAATGTGCCAAAAAATACTAAAATGTATGACTCACCTTGAACTAGAATTCGGAACAGAGACCCATCTGGCCAGTCCATCATCATCTGCACAGAAGAAATTGGACGCATCACAGCTGAGTCTCGTGTTGCCGCTAAAGAAGAAAAAGAAGCAGTGCTGGAGAGTCAGCGCAGAATTCGGGAGGAGGCCATGGTGAGCAGACCTCAAAGTTAAAAAAAAATTCTTGCCCTCTTGATTTGAAAAGGTCGGTATGCTAAAGCCGTACTAATTTATAGTAGAGTCAAAATACCAGACGTAACAGTCCTTTACTGCTTACGCAAGATGCAGCAGCACAGATCCTAACAAAAACAAAAGCTCATATCACCCCCGTTTAGAAAGAACAGCATTGACTAAATGTATCTTCTAGGATAGATTTTAAGGCTCTGTTATTATTGTTTAAGGCTTTGTTCACACGGCAGGTAAAAGTGGCCCAAATCTGATTTTTTTCCCCTCATATGTGACACAGATGTGTGTGTCAGTTTGAACAGATAAACACACTGAATCTGACATTTTCAATTTCGCTTTGAGACATTTTCGTATGTGGTACTGAAATCTGATACGTGTCCGATCCACAGCAATCCGACTCAGTCTGAACAGCCGGATCGAAATTCATGCGACTTTCATGTCAATCCACCTCGACACTCTGCATCATTTCGAGACCTCAAACATTTAGGCTGATGTTTCTGCACCAAAAAATTAGAAGAAACTCATCAGAACCACTCTGTGTTGGAAGAGTTTAGAAAGAAATGGCCGAACGTGGCTGGAGGAGAACAAGGCTGCAACGTCAGAGAACAGTTAAAATTCTGAAAGCAAAGCTTAAAGAATCCGAGGACGCGAACCAAAGAAGTGACTGTGGCCGAATAACCTCCAGCTTTTATAAGACATTATACAACCCTTAGTTCCGGCCACGCAAGCTGATTGGTTGAGAAGTGTTCTAACCGTGCTGTTATTTCACCATAACAGCACATTTTTTTCACAAACACTGTATCACTCTGCTGAGACACCATTGCTAAGCAACGACTTTGACAGCTGTAGGAGACGCTCAAGACAATTGAACGTTTTACTTCTTACTTTGCCACAAACAGAAAATCACATTTGACCGACAGCCAATTTGGTCAGACTCTGAAGATGAGATGACACTAAATTCCCAAACTGTCATCACCACTGAGCAGCTTTTCAGGCAGCTGTGACAGGAGAACAGCTAAACAACCTGGAATCAGCCAGAAATGAACCCAACACCATTCGCCAAACTAAATGGGCTGGAAGATGCTTTACAGACTGGCTGGAACAGAACAACATTAATACTGATCTGGCAAAAATTGACAAAACTGAGCTAAACTTGATATTGCGGCAGTTTTATGGCTCAGTCTGTACTTCAAAAGGCGAGGCTTACAGCAGACTGTGCAGCGAGTGGGCGGAGCTCATTACTCTGACGTAGCAACAAGCTGCTTGTTAAGGAACTATAATTTGGTGAAGGAACTGCGAACATTAAAACATATTAAACGCCGCGTTCACGGCCCAGTTTATTAATTTATTACTTTATTTATTTAACTGTTGTATTAAAGCAATAGAACACTCGAGGAGTGTGTTATCGCCAATAACATCACGGCTGCGATGATCTACGGCGACCAAATCACAGCTGTGATGTTATTTCGCAATAACATACTTCCTCTACTGTTCTACTGCTTAAGTGAAGCACAGTGTATAATAATATTATAATAGTATAAAAAAAGTATAATAATATAATTATAATATAGTATAATATTATTATTATTGTTGTTATTATTATATAAATGTGGTCTTACTAGCCATAGCCCAGTTAGTCACCAAAAATACATGCATCTCCTTTTTTCCCCTATTTTTATATTTCTACATCACATCTACAACACTGAAGCTCTGCTTGACATTGTGTGAAACTTCAAAATGAATGGACTAACAGATTATTGTCCAAAATCACTTAAAATAGAATCTCTTTACATTAGCTTCCATTACAAGTTGATCACTTACAAGTCATATTATTATTTGTGCCACATCTAGTCTCTAAGGTGAATAAACTCTCTTCTTAAATCACCTCAAATTTCACTCAAATAAGACAAATGAATATCCTTTGTAACTGCAGTACCAAACGGGGAATTTCACTGATTTTTCAAAATTTCTACATAATTCAGTCTGTAAGATGTAAGTAAAGCCTTGATAATGGGTTGTTTTGAAACTTGGCATTCTACTGAAACTTAGAGTCAGAATGGTTTACAGTCATGGTGATGAGAATGAAGCGAAGACGTGAGACATGAAGCGTTTAATGCTTCTAAAGCCTACAGCATGCAAAGTTATGACATGGAATGGTTATGGATATGCTGCAAGATACATTGTTTTCAGATAGTTTTGAGATGTTAGGTTTACAGGTCGCTCTGAAAAGTAAATAAAATAGAAATGTGTACACCGATCAGACATAACGTTATGACCACCTCCTTGTTTCTACACTCTTTGTCCATTTTATCAGCTCCACTTACTATATAGGTGCACTTTGTAGTTCTACAGTTACAGACTGTAGTCCATCTGTTTCTCTGCATACTTTGTTAGCCCCCTTTTACCCTGTTCTTCGGTGGTCAGGACCCCCATGGACCCTCACAGAGCAGGTACTATTTGGGTGGTGGATCATTCTCAGCACTGCAGTAACACTGATGTGGTGGTGGTGTGTTAGTGTGTGTTGCGCTGGTGCGAGTGGATCAGACACAGCAGTGCTGCTGGAGTTTTTAAACACTGTGTCCGCTCACTGTCCACTCTATTAAAAGCACATGCATTGTTGGTCCACCTTGTGGATGTACAGTCAGAGACGACAGCTCATCTGCTGCTGCACAGTTTGTGTTGGTCATCCTCTAGTCCTTCATCAGTGGTCACAGGACGCTGCCCACAGGACGCTGTTGGCTGGATATTTTTGGTTGGTGGACTATTCTCAGTCCAGCAGTGACACTGAGCTGTTTAATGTTATGCCTGATCAGTGTATATCTGCGTGACCCCTGGTTCCTATCACCACCATTGTAAAGAAATCTATCCGTTTCTCTGCAGTGCGTCAGTTCATATCAAATCACTCTCCATGACTTTCTTAGCTATTAATTTATGCAGACGTTTTGAAAAATCAGTACAGTTCCCCTTTAAATAACTTTACCTCAAATGTATTTCAGTCGCAGAGCAATTGTTGGGGTTCAAAGTTTGCTTCTTTAGTTTTTCATTGGAATTACCTGGCTAATGTGTATTTTTGCATAGTCTTACAGTTAACATCATGTAATATACTGTCAGAGATCACATGCGCAAGTCTGTTTTAGATTCCTTAGTATAGTTTGTGGGAAGTGGGTGTCTTGCTGTTTACACAGTACTGAGTGGTGTTTATGGTACATTTTCCTCAGAGCTCTAGTGCTGAACTAAAGAAGCAAACATAAGAAATGTGTAAATTTGATTCATTGTCAAAGTATACCTTAAGACTGATAATGGCTTTGTCTTTCTTAACAATGAAAAGACCCATATGTTTAGGGCTTAGCAGAGCTGAGGTGAAGCACATGCAGCATCAGTACTGTTTGTGTTTTTGTGTGTGTGTGTGTGTGTGTGTGTGTGTGTGTGTGTGTGTCAGAATGCCGCAGAGGAAAGGAAATCGCTCATGCACCAGGCAGATTTGTCCCGTCAAAAGAACCAAGGCCTTAGCGACCTGGAGGCTGAAGCTAGAGAGCGCGCTCAGTACCTGCTTGAAAGGGCTAATGCTCTAAGGATGGAGCAAGAAGATGAGGTCAAGAAGCTCAACGAGGTTTGGCTTCATCTCTCTCATTCGTTCTGTTCCAGAGAGGCCAGTTGTGTGTGTGTGTGTGTGGGGGGGGGGTTACAAGCACATACAAACTTTTTTTTCCGGTTACTGACATGCTGCTGGTTTTGCTGGTTACTGATCTTCCTTTTTCTTCATCAATCAGCATTCAACCTGTCAGCTTCATCAGTTATTTACAACCCTATTTCCAAAAAACCTGGGATGCTGTGCAAATGTAAATAAAAATATAATGCAATGATATGCAAATCATATAAACTTATCTTTAAATGAAAATACTACAAAGACAACAAATCAAATGTTGAAACTGAGAAAATGTATTGTTTTTTTGTTTTTTTTTAAATATATACCCATTTTGAATTTGATGTCAACAACATGTTCCAAAAAAGTTGGGACAGGGCCATGTTTACCACTGTGTTTCATCACCTCTTCTTTGAACAACACTGTCATTTGTCGTATTTTTCATTTCAAAACCCTCCAAATGTTGTCAGTGGGTGACAAATCTGGACTGCAGGCAGGACAGTTCAGCACCTCTTACTACAGAGCAATGCTGTTGTAATACATGCAGAATGTGGTTTGACATTGTCTTGCTGAAATAATCAAGGCCTTCCCTGAAAAAGGACGTCGTCTGGATGGCAGCATTTGTTGCCAAAACATGTATATATCGTTCAGCATTAATGGTGCCTTCACAGATGTGCCCTGTCACCCATACCATGTGCGCTAATACCCCCCTACACCATCATGAATACTAGATTTTGAACTGTGCTCTGATTACAAGCTGAGTGGTCTTTAGCCCAGAGAACACAGCGTCCATGATTCCCAAAAAGGAATTTCAAATGTTGATTCGTCGGACCACAGGACACTTTCCCACTTCCTCTCAGTCCATTTTAAATGAGCTCAGGCCCAGAGAAGGTGGCAGTGTTCTTGGATCCTGTTTATATATGATTTCTTCTTTGTGTTGTAGAGTTTTAACTTCCATTTGTGGATGCAGTGACGAACTGTTTACACAGACAGTGGTTTTCAGAAGTGTTCCTGAGCCCATGCAGTGATTTCCACTACAGAATCATGTCTGTTTTTAATGCATTGCCGCCTGAGGGCCCAAAGATCACAGCTAGCCAATACTGGTTTTTGGTCTTGTGCTTTACGTACAGAGATTTCTCCAGATTCTCTGAATCTTTTAATGTTATTATGTACTGTAGATGATGAAAAGCAAAAGTTCTTTGCTGTTTTACGTTGAGAAACTTTATTCTTGAATTGTTGCACTATTTGATCGTGCAGTCTTTCACAGAGTGGTGAACCCCTCCTCATCTTGACTTCTGTAAGACTCAGCCTCTCTGATATGCTTTTTTGGAACGTGTAGTTAACATCAAATTCAAAATGGGCAAATATTTTTCAAAAAACAATAAATTTCTCAGTTTCAACATTTGATATGTTGTCGTTGTACTATTGACAATGAAATATAGGGTTTAAATGATTTGCACATCATTGCATTTTGTTTTTATTTAAACTTTACTCGCGTCCCAACTTTTTTGGAAATGGGGTTGTATGTTTACCTGATATAACAGCTCACTTTTGCCCTTTTATTAAAGTGTCATAACTGTTCATTAATGATTTTAAGGTGATTTATCTAATACATAACATTAATAAACTAATTTTAAACCATTTATTAACCTGTCCACAGTTGATCCTGGGGGCTCAATGCCATGCAGTACGTGAAGCTCAGATCCTGGAGAGGAAACAAATTCTAAAAGAGCTACAGGAGGAGGAGAGGAGGCTGGATGCCATGATGGAAGTGGACCGTCGCCGGGCCCTTGAGGTTCAAGAACAGATTGACCAGCTGCGTAAACAACAGAGGATTCAGTGAGGGCATTTAATGTTTTACATAAACTTTTCAAGTGTCTGCTGGTTGTTTGTGGATGTTTGTCATTCCTGAGCTTGTTCTGTGCATGTTATGTTATGCATTAGAGGAAAGATGTGCATCCTAAAACAGATTGAGGACCGGCTGGAGGAGCGCATGCTAGATGACGAAGTGAAAGAACAGGAGGGGCAGCAGATGCTGGAGAGCCTGGAGAGGATGCAGATGGAGGAGCTGGAGGTAAACACACAGTATCAGAACCCACTTGAACACACAGCTTACCACATAGCTCTGATAGCTAAAGAGGGGATGTGGAGTCTGTGTTTTGTGGAGAAAAGTGAGGTGCACTTTTTTTCCCCTCAATAGTTCACCCCAGAGAATCTAAATCTGTGTTTTCTTTAAGTAGATAAATCTTCCTCGTACGAGAATGCAATATACACTGGAGTCCCAAAGTCCCAAAAGAGATTTTAAATGAAAAAATTCCAGATTTTCAATAAGCTCGGAAATAAACAACAAAATTTTAGAAACTTAAACATTTGACAGTTAAAACAAGGACAAAATATTTAAAATTCTGTGCTAATCCTAGGTCACTGTTTAATTTGAAGCAAAATTTTAAAATTGACCATGTTAAGACCTTCATACAAAAAGGTAAGATTTTTTTTGTCTTATTCCTTCCATTGAGAAACATTTTCAGACGACTCTTAAGTGGATTTAATCTAGTGATCAGAGGCTTTTGCACAAACCTGCAGCGTCAGTGCCAACTTGAGTGCACACTGTCACTGAAACCTAAGGGCTGCCATTCTGTACCAAATACTAAGAAATTCAAATTCTAGAAATTCTTGTAAACGTTCAAAGGTTCTACTTTTAATTCAAATTGGTAGACTGATAATGTCATGTGTAGTGATACTTTGTATTAATTTTTTTGCGGGGTCTTCTAGAATAGATATGCATGCTTCAATCATACTGTGCATCTCTATTCAACCTCTGTTTGAAACGCTCTGCTGGGGCTCCTCTGTCTAAGCCTCGCCTCCCAGTGAGCCCAGCTTGCTCTGATTGGTCAGCCTGGCCACTCTGTTCTGATTGCTCAACCACCAGAGCAGCATCCTGCTACAAGTTCTGTCCCCATGCTGCTGTTTCTATTCTTACAAAGGCGTCAGTTTTGCCATATGCTGTTGTAATACATGCAAAATGTGGTTTGACATGGTCTTGCTGTAATAATCAAGGTCTTCCCTGAAAAAGACGTCATCTGGATGGCAGCATATCTTGCCAAAACATGTATATATTGTTCAGCATTAATCGTGCCATCACGGCCAGCAAATACTGTTTTTTGGTCTTGTCCCTTACGTACAGAGATTTCTCCGGATTCTCTGAATCTTTTAATGTTATTATATACTGTAGATGATGAAAAGCAAACATTCTTTGCTATTTTATGTTGAGAAACTTTATTCTTGAATTGTTGCACTATTTAATTGTGCAGTCTCACACAGAGTGGTGAACCCCTCCTCATCTTTACTTCTGAAAGACTCAGCCTCTCTGAGATGCTCTTTTATACCCAATCATGTTACTGACCTGTTGCCAATTAACCACCAGGTGTTTTTTTAGCATTACACAACTTTACCAGCCTTTTGTTGCCCCCGTCCCAACTTTTTTGGAACGTGTTGTTGGCATCACATTCAAAATGGGCAAATATTTTTCAAAGAACAATACAATTTCTCAGTTTCAACATTTATGTTGTTTTTGTAGTATTTTCCTTAAAAGTATGGTTTACATGATTTGCATATCATTGCATCCTATTTTTATTTACATTCTGCACAGCGTCCCAACTTTTTTGGAAATGGGGTTGTAGTTCTCAAATAGGACTGATAAGCTAAATACTCAATTTTGGTATCGTACAGATATATTTATTTTATATGTTCTCTAAGACTGTAATAAGTTTATTCTATGGAACAGTGTAGGAAAGTTGGCCAATTATGTTGCAGATTCTTTTATGACATTATGCTAAAATGTCACTAAGCAGATTCATAAGTTTTAAATAATTTTCAAGTAGCTGTAATTGTAAAGTTGTCAAAAAAGTAAGATTTTTAGAGGATTTTAGACTGACAGATGTGTAGCAGATGAGAAAGATGTTCTAATAAAATTAAATATTGAATTTGGCAAGAAAGTACTACATGTACATAATTACAGTATACTATTTATCTAATAACTTTTTGTTACCGGAACACTTCTAAACTACTTAACTGCTTCTACATACACCACTTACACATGCACCATGCATGTGTAAGTGGTGTATGTAGAAGCAGTGAATCTGATGGCTGTGCTCTGCTGGAAAGCTTTTTCTTGGACAGGATGCTAGGACAGGAATGAGTCAGCAGTGAGGGTGTAACTTTAGTGGATCAGATCTAAAATTGTGTGTGTGTGACTGTGCACGTACTGCACTGTGCGAAAGTCTCATGATCTTATGAGAGCGCCCTTTATTTATTTAATTTCAAGTCAAGTAGGAGATACTCATTTCTTGGGACCCTCCTTTTGTGTACTGGGTCAAAATCGACCCTTTTCAGGTCTCTAAAAGTGCATTACACTTATTTATATATTTTTTCATGAAACTTGATAACTTCCTTAACAGTGATGATACAAATATGTCATCTTCATTTTTACTAGTTTGATGATTTTATAAAATCTCTACACTATTTGGATACAAAGACACTGCTCAGGGTCAAATTCGACCCTGTAGTTCAGAGTGGCAAACGGGAAAGCTATCGGAGTGGGAAACAGAGTGCAGATCAAGTTTATGACCTTGTTGAAAGCAACTAAATATTTATTGCTGGAAAGTTGAATCCAAAGCTGCCAGAGTAGGAAACAGAATGCAGATTTTACAAGTTTATGACCTGTGAGAAGACACACACAGCAACTAAAGATTTCTTGTGGGAAAGTATAATCCAGACCTATTGGGGGGTGCAGATGAGAGTGCAGAGAAGGTTGTGACAGTAACTTCACACTCATTCAACCTCTCTCTCTCTTGCACAGATGGAGGTTCTCACTCTAGGAAAGCCATTAAACCTTTGATCAAGTAAATGGCCAATGCTTACAATGTTGAAATCAGTTTAGAGCATGACAAATGTACACACACACACACACACACACACACACACACACACACACAAAAAAAAAGGCAACTAAATAATTTATAGCGGGAATGTCCAATCCAAAGCTACCAGAGTGGGAAACAGAATGCAGATCAAGTTTATGACTTGTAAGAAGACACACACAGCAACTAAATATTTCTTGTGGGAAAGTATAATCCAGACCAATGGTGGGACGGTGGGGCAGGGGGGCGATATAGAGTGCAGATGTTAAATCAATCAGTTCAGAGCATGACAAATGTACACATGCGCACACAAAAAAAAAAACAGACACATACAAACAAACATATATACATTATATATATAATATACACACACCTATTTTTATATATATATATATATATATATATATATATATATATATATATATATATATAAATAAAAATAAATAAATTATGTATGTAGACCCCAGGGCCCACAAGATCTTCAGTGAAATTTTGTAACATAAGGGTTAGTTTTGACACTCATCATAAAAGAGTTTTCATAATTTGATGTCAACACAAATCAAATATCTGTGAAGTAATTTCATACTATAAATGTACAATATCCAGCAGAATAAATAGCACCTACGTCCAAAATAGTACATTATTGTTGCAATACACAGTGAGTAAAAATGGTACCCAAGGGCCGAAAAAAAAAAAAAGTTAACACTATTTTTCAAAGAATGTTGAGAAAAGAGGAAAAAATTGAAGGCAAGGCACCTTTATTTATGTAGCACCTTTTAAACACTGCATTCATTCAAATTGCTTTACCAATGGGGATAATAATGCATGTAAAAGGTGTACAATAATTTAAAAGATGTAGCAGAGAAGAAATATAAAAAAATTATTAAAACAATAAAAAAACAATAGTTTTAAAAGTGCTTTTATAAGAGAGAAGTGCCGTAGAGGTAACAGTGTTTCAGACTGAGGTGTGAGCTGGTCAAATAGGAACGTTTTCAGCCCAGATATTTAAGTGTCTAGTGTTGGGTCTATCTAATGCTGTTCTGAAGGTGATAAAATGTTGATTTAGTAACTGCTTTAACGTGACAGCCAAAACTGAGGTTAGAGTTCAGTAGTACACAAAGGTTATGTGCTTGTTCTTAAGATTTTAATGCTCTTGGATCCAGATATGCAGCTAATTTGTGCCTCTCAATGCAATTCCCGAATAAAATAATATCTGTTTTATATTTATTCAACTGCAGAAAGTTTTGCCCTGTCCAGTTAGCGATGTGCTAAAGGCACAAGTGCCAAGTGAATCTGAAGCTGGCTTCTTATTCAGATTTTCCATTCCGGTCTTTTACCCTGTTCTTCAGTGGTGAGGACCCCCAAAGGACCACCACAGAGCAGGTGTCATTTGGGTGGTGGAGGCTTATTAGTGTGTTGCGCTGGTGCGAGTGGATCAGACAGCAGTGCTGCTGGAGTTTTTAAACACTCACTCTCCACTCTAGACACTCCTACCTTGTCAGTCCACCTTGTAGATGTAAAGTCAGAGACGATAGCTCATCTGCTGCTGCACAGTTTGTGTTGGTCATCCTCTAGTCCTTCATCAGTGGTCACAGGACGCTGCCCACAGGACACTGTTGGCTGGATATTTTTGGTTGGTGGACTATTCTCAGTCCAGCAGTGACACTGAGGTGTTTAAAAACTCCAGCAGCACTGCTGTGTCTGATCCACTCAGACCAGCGCAACACAAAACCACCACCACATCAGTGTTAATGTAGTGCTGAGAATGATCCACCACCCAAATAGTACCTACTCTGTGAGGGTCCATGGGGGTCCTGACCACTGAAGAACAGGGTAAAAGGGGGCTAACAAAGTATGCAGAGAAACAGATGGACTACAGTCTGTAACTGTAGAGCTACAAAGTGCACCAATATAGTAAGTGGAACTGATAAAACGGACAATGAGTGTAGAAACAAAGAGGTGCTCGTAAATGTTATCCCTCTTGTCACTCACTGTCCACTCTATTAGACACTCCTACCTTGTTGGTCCACCTTGTAGATGTAAAGTCAGAGACGATAGCTCATCTGGCTTAAACATTCAGTTTAATTCTAAAGTTGGAAAATACTCATGTGAAAATGAATGACTGTTTTTGATACATAAAACCACACAAACTTTTAAGTGGACCCCAGGAGACAAATAAACTGCAATAAACAGTAGGACATGGGCCCTTTAATTGTTCAGCCATAGCCTGTCTGTCTGTCTGTGCAGTTTCTCACTGAGTTGGATCTCATTGTATTAGTAATGATTTATGTTTCCATCAAATTGCAGTGCTGTAATTTGCATTGTTATGTTTGTGGGATTGTGGTCCTAGGCCATGGAGAGAAAGAAAGCCGAGCAGAGAAGGCTCCTGCTAGAGATTCAGAAGATCAATGAGGAGAATCTACTTGCAAAGGAACACAAGAAAGAAGAGGAGAGACTAGCGGACCTTCGTGCTCTGGAGTATACACACAAGAAACTGGTGAGTAAAGGTTGTTTTCCAGTAGCTGCTCTGTGCCATAGGGAAGTTACGTACATCAGCAATGCTCAAAGGTAGTATTTGGACACTTCAACACCATTTATGTGATGTTTATCTCTTACTTTCCAAGCTAAAGTTTCCATTTATTCAACTAGGTTTACTAGAACTCAAAATGAGCCTAGTAATTGACTGAAACATACATGCCTCTGATTTTTCAAACATTTCAAAATTTCTGCATAATTCATTCATTTAGATGTACAGAGTCATTCAGAGTGGTCAGAGAGAGTCCATCTGTGTTAAGCAAAGTTTGAAAACATTCATCCTCACATTGACAGTAGCTGTAATCAGTAGAGAAGAGACTGATCCGATCCTGTCGGTATCGGGTCTGATATTGAAGCCACTCACTCATTGGATATCGGACGGACAGGGTCGATCCACTTACCGATCCAGTCCGCAATTTGCGCTGGACCATGAACACCCCCCGCCCCCCCGTAATGTAACAGACACGTCACCAATCCATATTCCATTCCACATCTTACCGTAAACCTGCGGCAACTTCATTCTGTAACTGAATGAGCAAATAACAGCTAGTAATCTAAATATCTACTATTAGAAATATTAATATTAATATAATATTTAAAATATGATAAAATAATGGCTGTTATATAAGATGAAACACCTTAAACACAATACCAACAATAACATTAATAATATTAACCTTTTCAACTCCTTGAGACCACCAGTGGTTCCAAAACGCACTTCGTCATATTCTTCATAACTTTCATATTTCATAAGCTACATTCTAAAGGTGGGGGTCATAAGAGCTGTAACTGTCTTCTTTCCAGTCAAATAGATGGGTGATGTAATTTTAAACCCTTATAATTAAAGAAGCTGAACTCACAATTTTTTTTCTACTGAAAGTCGACCCATTTTTCCACAAATCTGGGCTATAAACTATAAACAGATGGCGTCTCTTCAGTGATCTGCTCTGTAAAAATTATTTTTATAAAAAAACAAAGAGCGTGTAAGATTTTTGGCTTTCAGCAGTAAATTGTGAGCATATAGCAATATGTGTATCATAAAACACATTTCTTTTAATGTGAGGGGAGCGTTTTAAAAGAATATATATCCTGGTCAATAAGAGGTTAAAGTAAAAAGAGCTTTTGTATCGGAATCTGTATCGGTGTGTTCTCGCATAATGAATACATATAATGAAGTGGTAGCCTACTGGGTCAAAATCTGTACTTTTTTGGTTGCATTTGGCTGCATCTGTTCCTTAAAAATTTGGTTGCATTTTGCTCACATCGTAGATCCCAGTTTTATTTAGGTTAGTATTTTGTTTCATATCCCTTCTTTTGAATGACCGCTCAAAGTGTTCTAGGCATGCAGTGCATGAGTTAGCACAGCTGATACCCAGCCAGGATTGTTGGATGTTCTCTTTTGGCGGTCAGCATGACAATTCATGCCTCTTTCCATTATTTCAGTACATTTTTGACTCTTGATTTTAGTACTTTCAGCATATCTGCAGTCTCTCACATTTGGCCAGCTGCCAGGTAGCTTCCCTAAGGTTCCACCCTGTTGAGATTTGGTTTTATTTAGAGAGAATTACAGGAAACCTCTGAATGTTTATTTTTGTTTTTCCCATTTGACCTTCAGTACGTCTTTTATGGCAATAAACACACTAATTTATTGGTATGTGTGTAATGGAAATTTCACTAAACAAGCTAAGTGTTTTGTTTGAACAATAAAAAGTAAGTTTAAGTTAAAATGGAATCGGAAAAGCGGCTTTCAGGAGACCTTAAACAGATAATAAACTTTTTCAGAGCAGATCAAGGGTATAAAAAGATATCAAAGCAAAAAAGAAATAAATAAGAAAAACTGCCAGAGAAATAGCTGGGCACATTTGTAGGAAACAACAGAAGCAGCAGAAGAGCATGCTGAACAGGTGTGGACTGTTTGGGAGATTAAATTACTGTTGCTAACTTGTATATACAACATGTACAACATAGAGATTTCTCCAGGTTCTCTAAATCTTTTAATGATATTATGTACCGTTGATGATGAAAAGCAAAAGTTCTTTGCTATTTTACGTTGAGAAACTTTATTCTTGAATTGTTGCACTCTTTGATCGTGCAGTCTTTCACAGAGTGGTGAACCCCTCCTCATCTTTACTTCTGAAAGACTCAGACTCTCTGAGATGCTCTTTTATACCCAATTATGTTACTGACCTGTTTTTAGCATAACACAACTTTACCAGCCTTTTGTTGCCCCCGTCCCAAGTCAGTGGAACCAGAATTCTTTCCAAGTCATTTTGGGTCATTTCTTTTAGTCCATTCTTCATGAAATTTACCCACAATGTAAAGGGCAACAGACCTTTTCAAATTATGTCAAAGACTGAAAAATGACAAAAATGAAGATACAATATTTTCTTCCGACAGCAGCGATATCGTAAAATGTTTTGGTGGTTAAAATAATAATAAAATTAAAATAATTCCCAAAATAAGAGGATGCAAATCTTTCCCCTATACTACTGTTATCTTAGATAATAGGTTTTGCACAAACTACATCTTAACCATAATATACGTTCATTTATACAACAGTTACGGCCACACAAGCTGATTGGTTGATAAGCATTCTAACTGTGTTATTTTGCCATAACATCATGGGTTTTTCCACAAACACTGTATCACTCTGCTGAGATGTCGTTGCTAAGCGACAGCTGTAGGAGACGCTGAAGCCATTTGAACATTTTACACCTTTCTTTGCCACAAACAGAAAATGGACACTTTTAAGATCACATTTGACTGACAGCCGATTTGGTCAGACTCTGAAGATGAGACTACACTAAATTTCCAAACTGTCAGTTGGTCTGTGTGGAGCTGGAGAACGAACTGCCGGCTGTGCAGCGAGTGGGCGGAGTTCATTACTCTGACGTAGCAACAAGCTGCTTGTTAAGGAACTATAATTTGGTGAAGGAACTGCGAACATTAAAACATATTAAACGCCGCGTTCACGGCCCAGTTTATTAATTTATTACTTTATTTATTTAACTGTTGTATAAAAGCAATAGAGCACTCGAGGAGTGTGTTATTGCCAATAACATCACAGCTGTGATGTTATTTCACGATAACACATGACCGAGTGTTCTATTGCTTAAATGAAGACTTTTCATTCAACAAAGCTCTGTTCTTATGTTATCTTGCAGTGCAAAGAGAATAGAAAGTGGCCCTATTCCAGTATCTCAAGCAGGCATTTGAAACTGCTGATCTTTTGACTCTGATAAGATACGTATCTTTGTTACAGGAGCGAGAAGCGGAGTACGAGGCTGAGCAGAAACTAATAAAAAGAGAGAAGGAGAAAGAGGTAGCACGACTGAGGGCTCTGCAGGAAAGAGACAGAGACCATAAAGCTGAACAGGTAAAGTATCATCCACTACCCTTCTGTTAGAAATTCATGCTTTGCCACTGCTCATTTCAGTTATGACTATTAAAGAGGCATTCTGACCTAAAACGTGCATGTAATAAGTCATTTTGTCATGATATGTAATATTCTGTAGTGCTACTGTTATGGGATGGCAGGGAGGCGGATCCAAATGCAGAGAGGAAAACCTGTGAGAAAGGGTCTTAAATGAATTAACGAGGTGATCGAGTGTGAATGGAGTGATTCTGCACATTGGGGTTGAGGAGGCTCAGAGCCAGGCTCAAACCACTGATGTATTGAAAAACACCTCAATGAATGGGAATGAAAAAAATGTCGGGAAAGGGCAGACAAAGGGGACGCTGAAAACAGCGTGCTCAAACAAAGGCTGAGATAGAAAAGTAAAATAAAAGATAATCAGAAAACAAAAGACACTTCCTCTGTGATGAGAGGAAGGCCAGTTTCATGTTTCACCTGTTTGCTCTTTGTGGAACAAATATTTTTGTTTGGCTTGGAGCCGTTTATTGCTTAAGCCTTCTTTTTGTCTTTTAAGCAGTTTTGGGACAATTTATTCTTTTTTAGCCCTCTTTTTGTTCTTTCTGTAGCTTTGGGGCCATTTTTTTTTTCCAGCCTTCTTTTCTTTTTCCTTTTTGTTTAAATACCCACCTGGGCTAAGTACCCTACCGGTCACTCCTCTACAAAGGTGTGACAAAGGGCTGCTGTTCGCCACGGCCTTAAGTAGAGGAGTCCACAGGTGTGCCAGGTTGGGCCTAATCAGCCCGAGGGCTTCTGGGAATTGGAGTTCCCTGGATTTGTGGCGCCTCGCCGCCATCGCCCTCTGCTGGCGGCCGGCTGCGCAGGCTGGGCCCTTACAGCTACATTGTATCCCTCAACCTCATTGGTTTGAAAGAATTCAAAGACATTGAAAAAGATAACAAAAAAGCCATAGCCACTGATATGGAGGCTACTAAACGTATTTCGGAATCCTAGTGATACCGGTCGTCCTTCTGCCTTGGACGGCTGGTGGAAGAAATGTTTCAGACAGCCTCTAGTTTCCGCCCCAAAGTGCCTGTAGTTTTTCCAGAGGTCCTCCGTCTTTAAACTAGAAAATCTTGCTATAGAGACTGTTGCAGCACCTCTGTAGGTGGTGAGTAGGCATGCTAACAACAGATATAGTAAAAGTTAAACCTTTTATTTTGGCCGGAGTGTTCCTTTAAACTTTAATCCTTAAGATGAACACTGTTAAACGTGTATATCTTAGAACGAATAATGGAATGACTTCCTGCTTCGATACACAGATGAGAATAATGGTGATAATTAAGATTGATAGTAATTTAGGATGGAATGGTGTGTAAAGTGGCAATGATTTCTCAGTCCTAATCCTAGAACGCCACATCCTTGCGAAGTTTAATATTTCCCCAATATAACAAAACCAGTTTAACTCGGTACGAGTTTGTTCATTTTAACTAATAGATCTTTTTCTCAGTCACCACATCGTCACATCTGGCTGTAAAAGTTTCATTATTGAACTTCCGCCTGCACAGTTTAACAGGCAGGGTCACCAGTTTTTAGCCTCAGAAATCTTCCTTCGGCCTCAGTGCGGTTAATAGGAGAGCAGTTGGCACATCTGGTACTTCCTCCAGTATGGACGGAGAGGCTGGTTTGACTTGACTTGTATGACCCTGTGTGTCTGCCGCTGTGCGGAGCTCAGGGGTGAGCTCGGTAAATGGAGTTTGTTGTGGCATAAACGTTTGTGCCCCGCATCTTTGTGTCAAAGCAGCTGCGTTCAGACATATTCCGGAATGTATTCCCCAAAAAATCTGCGTCTGAAACGTGAGGATGTTTTGCAGAGCAGAGAAGGAGCGAGGCAGATCTTTATATTTAACACCACATCTCTAAACTGATTTGCTGTTATTGTGCTTCATTTTGGAGAAAAGGTCCACCAGGTTTAACTCTTCCTACTCAGCCCATGTAAACATTAGCAACATTAGCAAGTGCCCTGAACACAACCAGCTCAGAGACACAGCATCGTATTTCTACATTACAGTAAACTAATCACCAAGCTGCTGTGGTGTGGAGTCTATTTCTCAGGGTTTTTAAGCAAACTTTTGTGCTGACAATCTCCAGGGGCTGTATTACAGAAACTTCCTCTCTTTTTGTCTTAAGATCTGACAGGTCAAGAAAAGATTTATGCTGGGCATAGTGAACTGTGCTGCCTGACACAGCATAAAACAATGGAAACAGACGATTAAAACTGAAGTTAAGATGCTCTGGCGTTTATCTTAAAGTTAAGACAGTATTTAAGAGGTTTAGTCTAGTTAGGATGTTTGTATAATACTGTTTTTTATCTGGAGTTAATGATGAGATTATGAACTGAAGAACTGTTGCTCTGTAATAGCTTCCGTCCTAAATTCAATCCTAACTAAAGTTGTCATGTGACTAAGCAGATGAGATAAGATTTCAGACTTAAGAAGTTTCTGTAATACAGCCCCAGGACTGTAAATACGCCAGTGAATGAATATTTGTCTTGGAGCTGAGCATGTTTAATTACAAATGTGAGTAAATCTGTCCTACTTACAGCCCACATTCACTCTCAAGTTCAGTTTTAGTTAAGTTGTTCCTTTTTTGATGAGTTACCTCGTTAAAAGAGAGACATGGCACACTGAGCTTTTCAGCTGAACATTTTTAAACTGGCAACTCAGATAAGGCTGTTTAGTTCATTTATTGGTAGCCGTTTAGTGCTACTAGTATTTACTCTCTCACATTAACGGACAGAAAAGTATGAGAAGGTGTATTATATCTAATTAGCAATACATTCAGAGACTTTGCCTTTGTCCCCTTCAGCTTGTTAAAATCTGCCCCAGAGTAGTAAACATTTTATTCTGATATACACCGATCAGGCATAACATTATGACCACCTCCTTGTTTCTATGCTCATTGTCCATTTTATCAGCTCCACTTACTATATAGGTGCACTTTGTAGTTCTACAGTTACAGACTGTAGTCCATCTGTTTCTCTGCATACTTTGTTAGCCCCCTTTTACCCTGTTCTTCAGTGGTCAGGACCCTCTGCTGTGTCTGATCCTCTCAGACCAGCGCAACACACACCAACACACCACCACCACGTCAGTGTTACTGCAGGGCTGAGAATGATCCACCACCCAAATAGTACCTGCTCTGTGAGGGTCCATGGGGGTCCTGACCACTGAAGAACAGGGTAAAAGGGGGCTAACAAAGTATGCAGAGAAACAGATGGACTACAGTCTGTAACTGTAGAACTACGAAGTGCACCTATATAGTAAGTGGAGCTGATAAAATGGACAATGAGCATAGAAACAAGGAGGTGGTCATAATGTTATGCCTGATCAGTGTATAAGTTAGATTAACAAATGACCACTTGACTTACTACTTTAAAATGCTTAACATTTTAAAATCTTAACATTCGATTTGCATCAGGTTACAAACTACTCTATCTCTCACACATGACATCACTGTAACATGACAACAGAACAGTAAATTAAATGCCAAAAATAGTTGTTTTTTGCTTCACGTTAAAGGTTTAATTAGCTGATCAGTTAAATCAGTTAAAATACTAAAACACATTTTAGTAAACACGCAGACAGGACCAGAATTAAGACACACAATACAAGGAACAACAGAATAAAACATCAGTATATTTAATACCTAGGCAAATTTTGTGCATTCCAGGATGAGCTCAGGGCCCGTAGGAACCAGGAGGCTGCAGAGAGGGAATGGAGACGGAAAGAGAAAGAGCAGGCCAGGAAGAAGCTGGAGGAGGACGAGAGGCTGAAGGCTGCTCGTCTAGAGCAGGTCACCCACAAGGAACACATGCTGTCCATTGAAGCGGGCCGAGAGAGGGCAGAGTTTGAGAGGGTCCTGAGGTACACAGCACACACTATGTTGATGTGCCTTTATATTCTTTTTGTTGTTGTACTTCATTTCTCGTAATTTTTAATAATATTATTTAGGCCTGTCATGATCATGAGATTTTAGCTAATAATTAATTGCCATATACACACACACACACACACACACACATTTTCTAAACCGCTTATCCTTCTGAGTCATGGGGGGTGCTGAAGCCTATCCCAGCGGTCATTGGCGGTGGAAGGCAGGATAATTGCCAGTAACCATTTCAATTCATTCTGTTTGATTATTGTATGCAGCTCTTAAAGTGCAAGCCTGAAGTGGCCAAACTGGTTGATTAGCTATTTTGATTCCTACCCATCAAAATTTTGTAGCTCTTGAGCTCAAATAAATAACCATTACTCACCACTGCCATCTAACAAGGTTACAACACAACACATTTTGCTGTTTTTGTAAACCACATGACATCTCAATTAATGTTTTCTCTGCTTTATTTTATTTGCATGAATTTGCCTCAACCCAGCTCATCAAAATGTGTGACTGTGAGCGCTAACAGCTGTGGAAAATACTTGTAATTAGAGCTGGGCAATTTGGCACGAATGTAATGTCACTGTGCTTCAAGAAGTTTTTAAGATACGCAGTATATCACAGTATTTATTGTTTCTGACATTTGGTACTTTGGAACATAACAAGTACCACAATAAAAATACTAGCAAAAATTGAGAATACAGTGATTTGTATTCAACATTTCACATACTAAGCCGCACTAAATCCAGTTAAACAGGAGTAATCATGCTCTGAAACATGCAGTTGCAAAGTGTTCTTTAAGTACTGACAACATCTACACTCAGAAGAGAATATTGTGACATATTGTGACTAGAGCTGGGCGATATTACCAAAAATGTTATCACAATCAAAAAAATTCATAGCAGTTGAAACTATCTATCTCGTTTTAAACTATCTATTTTGGTTAGAACATGACAAACACTCGCCAACCAGTGGAACATTTCACAAATCAGTCATGGGAGAGTGGGAGAAAGTTAGCAGTTTTTACCAGCTGGAAAAGCACATCTGTGATTTTTATATTCATATAATATTCATAATTTAAAAAGAAAACATTGTTTTTAGCTGTCTGGTTACAAGTGCTAAACTGTTTAGTTTCTCAACAACGCCAGCTTAATACGAACAGCCAACATTAGCTGGCTCGGTAGGTCAGTGATGGATCACAGTATTCAACACCAGCTAGCAGACGACTGGGTTTCTCTATTCTATCGTCGTAGTTTGAGGGGTGAACCGCAATATATCTCACGCTCACTGTGTAAAAACATCAACTGCAGTGTGAATCTCCCACCAGACAAACAGAGTCCTCCTTTTAGGTACGTTTAAACTGAAATTGGTGCTTTTGTGTCGTGTTTGATCTACAGTAATATTAATTCTCCATGTTGTGCGAGTGACAGAGCTACTTCAAGTTAGCCAGCTGCTAAAATCAGCTAGCCTGGGAAGCTAACGTTCTACTCAGTTTACCTTTGTTTAAATCAGGGCTGTAACTCACATGAGCCACTTCTTTCTTTCACTTTTGTTGTTTTTGAATGCACTAATACTAAAATATGACTGAGAGCTGTAACAGTGCTGTAGCTGTGAGGAGCAGACGTGATTTATTGCTGCTAAAGCTGGTTAGGATGTTAGGAAAGAGGTGAGTTCGCTGTAGGACAGTACAGTTACACCACTGATCTTGTTACTCACACTTGGTCACAGGAGAACAGATCGCTGATCGCTCCACTCAGACAGGAGCGTCTAACTCCACGTTTCAGGCGTTGCTAATGATCTCAGATCATATTGAAAAACTCAGAAGTGCGCCCTCTCATAGTAGTGTCGCTTTCCTTGCAGTAGAAAACGGCACCAGGGCTGTCGCTAGAACACAGAAGTGTGAGAATGCTCTATTCTATCGAACTTTTTTAATACTACCGAGGAAAGTTATATCGTGATAATTAGCGTTATCGTTTTATCGCCCAGCCCTAATTGTGACATAATTTATCATGATAGCAAAAAATATTGTCATATTTCCCAGCCCTACTTGCCATCAGCTCAAGAAGTATTGTAATAATTGTGACAGGCCTATCATGATTCGTCAGCTGTGGAATTAGAGCTTTCTGTGGGCTCCCCTGTTTTCTATCACTACATAATAGAAGTTCCATGCAGCCTTAATTGTTGGATGCCCTGTGATCATTTTAAGCCAGCGTGCGCACACATTCCGAATGGAATTTCTGATGGATAATTTGGATCGGCTTATTGATTTGTCTCATCAGAGTAAGAGTGAAGTCCTTATCAAGTCTTTAGATGGATATTGAATGGCTAAAATTAACTTGATCCAGTTCAGATCCTTCATTTTGTTTTTGTGTTACTTCAGTGTATTTGATGCACCAACTACGCTAAATGGGAACTATGGGAACAAAAGTTGAACTGTTTTAAAAGGAAGCTTGAACCGTTTAATATCTGTGGCTCCAGTGTTTAAACACTAGTCTCATTTCGTCTAAACATGGACGTATAAAATGCAAGTGCATGGCCAAAGACTGCTTTCTGTGCCAAAACCATGTGATAAATACACTTCCATAGTAAATATCGAAGCCAAATCTTCAGATCAGTCAGTAAATCAAGCTTATTAAACACTGTAAAATGGTCAATATGAAGGAGTAGGTTAAAAAAACAAAACATTGCTCTAGAATGTCACATTGTGCGCATACTAAATGAGCTGATTTTACTGTATTAATTTGCAGAGTAGCGTGATCTAAATTATTCAGCTATATTATTTCTGAAAATACAGATAGCAGATTGGACTCTGTATCAGCTGATGCTCAATATAAAAGGACTTGAAACTGTAAGATGATGCCTAAAGACCGTGTTGAAAACTGACTCACTTTTAATAGTAAACCAGTCCAGAATAGTCCACCAACCAAAGCAAAGCGGTCCTGTGGTCTAAATTGACGGCTGATGACAAACACGCTGAAAGACTGTGGAAGAGTTGGGTAATTTAAAAACATAGAAATGTTGTTTTTCCAACCAATTGATTTGAGTAAAATAGATAATTAATACATTTTATAGTTGAGTGTGTGTGTGTGTGTTGCTATGTGAAGTATTAAAAGGGTATTAAAAAGCATTGAGAATCTGCAGCAACCCTGTAAAAGGTGGCTGAAGTAATGTTTGTTTAATCACTGTATTGAAAATGATCATGTTTGTTGAAAAAATGTGTGTTGTTAAAGTAGAAAAGTAGATTTAAAGGCAGAATAACAGCTTTTAATTGCCTCAGCATTAAAGGATTAACACGTTATTGCCGTACATGCTGATGAACAGCCCTTTTGCTGAAAACAGCCTACACCCTACTTTTCTCATAATGAAAGAATTTGAGGAACGTCTGGGAACTTAAAAACATGCATTCCATAGCCTTGAACATCATAGGACACAGAGGGCGTTTATACAGATGGTCTGGAATGTAGGTGATGTCCAGGAGCTATATAGGTTATTGCTGGGAAAATACAGGGCCAACTTGCAGGCTTTGTGTGCCACATTCCAATAGTAGCAGGTTAGCAAAGGAGTGGTGTGGTACAGTCTGGAAATAAGGGAGGGAGGAATGTTCTAAAACTGTTCCTAGAAAATGTCTGCAAGTGGCAACATGGATTACTCACTAAATTCCAATAATTAGATGTCAATATGTGAAGTATAAACAAGCATGTTTTCAACAGGGGAGGAAAATTCCTACACATTTATTGAGTAACTGAGTTACTTTTCTGTAGATCCTCAGTCATAATCTGCAGTAACACAACATGGTGGTAGTGTGTTAGTGTGTGTGTACCTGCTTTGTGAGGGTCCATGGGGGTCCTGACCACTGAAGAACAGGGTAAAAGGGGGCTAACAAAGTATGCAGAGAAACAGATGGACTACAGTCTGTAACTGTAGAACTACAAAGTGCACCTATATAGTAAGTGGAGCTGATAAAATGGACAATGAGCGTAGAAACAAGGACATAATGTCATAATGTTATGCCTGATCGGGGTATGTATTTGTAGTAATCATACTAATTACTTAATGAATCTGAAATGTATTTTTACTGTATTTGACAGTTAATGTTAACCAGCTAAACAGCCTATCACACAGTTAAAGAAACAAAAACAAAGCCAGAGAGAGGCTGAGAGCAGAGCCCAAAGTCTCTGATGATGTAATATCATCTGTAAGATATGGTAATTTCACTGTTTTTTTCCAGTCAGACAGAACAATGACCTCAGTATTACAGCACAATGCTTTTTAAACTCTGAGTGATGCCCTAGTTTCTCTAATGGTTCCTTGTTCATGTGAGGTAATCTCTGTTTTGTCTGTGTATAGTGTGCGTGTAACAAATGAACTTCCTCCTCCATCGCGGTCTGAGCAGATTACTATTTTTGCCCGTAGGATTGAAAAACAACTGAAAGTGAAAAGCAAGTCTGAGATGTACTGTGCAGTGAGTTTACAGGGAAGTTATATTAGACAAAGTTCCCTGAGTCACAGCCTTATACGGCCGTTTATCTCCAAGATCGCGACCAATCCACGTGGGTGACACCCCTGTTAAGTGAAGTAGGTAGTTGACAGGCACTTGTAATAAAACAGTTTTTAATTTTAGAAAAAGCAACGCCTAAAAAAATAAATATTACATATATAATAAATTTAATAAATAGTTATCTTTTTTTTTAATAAATAGTTATCTTTCCAAAGTTTTATAATTTTATCATGTCGTATAACTTTAACTGGACATTTGTCTAATTGGTTTATGAGCTGATATGCTCATAATTTATAACACATTACAAAAAAAATTAAGTAATAAAGCAAAAGTACTTTATTAAAAATGTACTCAGGTAAAAGTATTATGATTTAATTATGCTCTAAAAAGTACCAGAGAAAAATGTACTCAATTACAGTAATGAGAGTAAATGTAATTCATAACTGTCCACCTCTACAGTAATTGTTCTTTGCCTACAGTAAAATGACAAATTCTAAGGTAACGAATTCCAAATATACTGGCTCTATTTCACTGGATGAGTCATATGGGAAATATGAGGCAGGGTTAAATTAACTTCATACTGGTGCTGAACACAACTGGTAAAATTCAATATCACCACAGTATCAGATGACATTTACATTTGCATTAATAAACAGGATCTGTTTGTTTTTGTGTGGACTGTTCTTTCAAAGCAGTTGGAAGCATGCAGCAAATAACATTTTTTATACTTCAATAAGTTTCTGTCATCTTTTAAAACAGCTAAAACAAACAATATCATTATGTGGCATCAATCCTAGAATAGATTACTTATTGCTCGGGTCATGTAACTATTTCATTTTCTGAGTTTGGGGATTCCCTCTCTCTCACTGCACTGCAGGACACAGAAGGAGCTGACTGCACGAGAGAAGGAGAAGGAGGAGCAACACCGGCAGCAGGTCCTCCGTCACGCTGAGGGCGTACGGCAGCAGATCCGCGAGCGTGAGATGCTGGCCATCGCCCGCCGCAGGGAGCTGTTCCGCGAGGGGGAGAAACTGGACGAGGAGGCACGGAGCTGCAGAGTTCGACTGGACGAGATCAAGGACAAGAAACTGAAGGAGCTAAGGTGAGTCCCAAATGGGTCAATACACTTAAAATAAGTAGAAGTAGAATTACTGTCAGAAATGAGATCCTGAACAAGGGTGATAAACTGAAATTTAATGGGATGTTTTTGGGTGTAACTCCGAGTGGTGGCGCTACATTTCAGGTCTTGCACTCTATTAAGGGTGTTCAAACTCCTCCTTTCTTGTCTCGGTCTAGAATCTGTGCTCAGTATTTTGGATGTGCCATGCTTTATACAGGGAGATTCACTCGAAAGAGGCCCCGAATATTCTGTAAAAACTCTCTCTAGGACGAAGCAATCTAAATGAAACAACGTGCAATGTGCTCCTCAGTTTATGGAGCTTCGTACAAGCCGGGATGCCCCTGCGTCGGAGCGATGAGGTAGGCGCCGGACAGCCGTTGCGAAGTTTAACCTCTGTTTGCAACTCCCGGGTGCAGACCCCCGTACCCCTTCATGTGTCTGGCAGAAAACGGAGATCACTTATAGCATCGCATGTAACGCAATCGTTTACTCATACATCACGGTATGTAGCGTGTTTTTTGGTTCAGATTGCTTCAACCTAACGGGAGTTGCAGCAGAATATTGAGGGCCTCTTTCGAGTGAATCTCCCTGTATATCTGGAGAAAAACGTTATGCCGCTTAAGCAGTTACGTATAATTATTTAAGTTTTATTGAGTCGCTTTAAGTCGCTTGTCTCTATGGAAATATCCCTGAATGAGGACTTGGGTAGTCCAGTAAAAGGCCACCGTAAATGGTGGCTTGCGTTTCAAAAGATGTGAAAATTTTGTAGCTGATACTAATTTTAAAGGACTAAAAATTTCACTAGCTGATAATATCAGCCAATATTTGTTTTAGATTGTAATATTATTCTCTAGTAGTATTATTTAGCAGTGCTTTACTAAAAAATAGGATTGTCCCCATAACCACATAAAATCACAACAACTGCTGTTTGAGATACAGGCAGTGTTTCTGCTCAGGACTCGGAGGCGCAGCATGTTGTTTTGAATGAAGCAGCTCTTTTGTAGACAGAGCCTGTAGGGACTGCGTTTCATGTGCAGCATGAGCACCCATTTCGCGGCATGTCAGTCGGAGTGTTTTTGTACGGTTTGAGTTATGTACATTGCAGATTTTGTTCGTACACGATGACCGATTCAAACACATGGTGTGAGTCACCAAAGAACAAGATTTCTGAAATCGCACAGTATCTGCCTGGCTTTAGAGGGCCTCGGTCCACTTATGTGGTGCGCACCAGAGTTTAGATGGCAGCATTCTGTAATGAACCAACTAACAGAGCAATCGCACTGGAGTTCATTTTAAATTTACAGTTGCATTATGAAATTTGGTTACTGGTTAATGTGTATTGTCCTTAAATAAACAAATAAAGTTAGTCAGAAATATGCTTAAATTATGTGTCCAAGCATTTATTTGTAGAAACAGACAAGTATAGTCTTAACTATAATTCACATGCAGAAAGAAATTGATTGTTAGCTAATATCTTAGAGAGACAGCCCTAGTATCTGTAAACTTAAATATAGCAGGCATGTAAAACCACGTGAGACATTTAAAAAAAAATGACATCAGATGTACTTGCCGACACTTTTGCCACAAAGTATAAATGTATAAACAGAAACATCCTACTATGAAACCTATCTGAATCTGAACTTTTTAGTCACCATAACTTCTTTTAGGACTGTATTTAGAACAGTAGCCATCACAGAATACCAGTTCCTAACTTCAAAAAATATCCTAACGTCAGATAAAACATCCCAACTAGACAACATTTCCTAATTACTGCTCCAGCTTTAGGACAAGGGGCGTACCAACTTCTGTTTTGACCTTTCGTTTCTATTGTTTGACATTCTGTTGAAAATACAATAATATTTTTTTAGGCAGATGTAACGGGCAGCATAACAAGTTCACTATACCTGGCACAATAGCTTTCTATTCATTCTTAGGAAAACAGTGGTTTCACTTCACTATTACCTTGTTGGTCCACCCTGTAGATGTAAAGTCAGAGACAGTAGCTCATATGTCAGCGTAGTTTGTATTGGTCATCCTCTAGTCCTGCATCAGTGGTCACAGGATGCTGCCCACAGGACGCTGTTGGCTGGATATTTTTGGTTGTTGGACTATTCTCAGTCCAGCAGTGACACTGAGGTGTTTAAAAACTCCAGCAGCACTGCTGTGTCTGATCCACTCATACCAGCACAACACACACTAACACACCACCACCACATGCAGTGCTGAGAATGATCCACCACCCAAATAGTACCTGCTCTGTGAGGGTCCATGGGGGTCCTGACCACTGAAGAACAGGGTAAAAGGGGGCTAACAAAGTATGCAGAGAAACAGATGGACTACAGTCTGTAATTGTAGAACTACAAAGTGCACCTATATAGTAAGTGGAGCTGATAAAATGGACAATTAGTGTAGAAACAAGGAGGTGGTCATAATGTTATGCCTGATCGGTGTCTAATACAAGTAGTCATACATAATGAAATCCTTACAGGGCAACCGGTACTATGAAAGAGCCTCAGGGAAAAAATTCTGTGATGCTATTTAGGAGAAAAACATTTACTCCTTCAAAGTGTTGCTCCCATCCTGCCAGTGCCTGCCAGAGTCATGCACTTGTACACGTACCTTTAATAACTCACCTGCCTAAACATGCATTCTATCACTGTCATATGTCTGCAGGCATGATGAAACCACCCCATCAATAATTCCATCCTTAGTATGATGAAAAACAAAAGACGCTGAGTTGAACCTTCTGACCTCCTGACTGCCGAAAGCACTTAACCAGTTCTTTCAGTGATTTCAAAATTCCTATTTGACCGTTTTCAGTGGAAAACAGTACAAAGACAGGAAGTTTAAAGTAATTAACCAAATTCTTTGTATATAAAAGATTAAAACGTTTAATTTGTCAGCTAAAGTATTAGAGAGGACAGCCCTAGTATCTGCAAACTTAATCAATTTAGCAGACATGTGACACCACATGGGACATTTAATGTCTAGGGGTCAACCGATATGTTTTTTTCAGGGCTCGATACCAATTATTAGTAATCAAAGATGCTGATAACTGATATTAGGCAGTTTGCCTTTTCAGGATATGGATGCAAACAGTGGAAACAGCTCGTTTAGCCTAAGCAGATTAGAGGTATCTTTGGAAGAAGTGAGCTTCAGTCATCTGTACTTTTAACGAGTGAAAATAGAAATAAAAATGACTAGAAATTATGTATATAATTTAATATTATTAAATGTAAAACGACACGTTATGATTTTATGATATGTCTGTATAGTTGGCCGTTAAGATCCACTGTAGGCTTACACATCCCTGAAAGCTTTCAAACTCCTACAGCAGCAGTCTGGGTCTGCACAGCGTGTCTTTTCCCACACACAGAAACTACACTCTTACCAGACGGGATGTTTCAGGCAGGGCTTGAGCTGCATGTACGAATCACGTCTGTCTGGCTAGAGGGAGTGAAATTCTATGACTGAGCTTTGCCAGCTAAGTTGTTCACCTCTAAAATGTTTTTACCTTTTTCTCACGCTGTGGGAGCAAAGCAGGCACTGCTTCATTCCCTCCTGCGTCTCTCACAAAACTGGAAAGCACGTTTGATTGGAGTTTCTCGACATGGAGCAGGACATAGAGACAGACTACAGGAGTGCTGGTTGGTTGTACTCCAGGCGTCATCCATATTTCAAGCAATCCAGCAGCCCTGTAGGCGGGACATTGGGCCAGACTACAGAAGTGTGTTTTGCTGATGAGTAGGGGTGGGAATCTCTAGGCATCTCACGATTCGATTACGATTCAGAGGCTGCGATGCGATTATAAAATGATTATCGGTGCATCTTTTTTTCTATACAGGATTTCTATTTTCTCACTGTGTGAGGACTTGGTACTTTTAAAGCAAAGTATTTGTAATGATTTGTATTAATTTTATTAATAAAACAAATGGAAGTGATGTGGCAACTGGAAGGCTCTCATTCACTGCAGTTGGTTTCCTGGTATGTTAAATCTGCAACGAGTGACTGTCAAACACTAAAAAGTTGCAAGATGAAGTCAGCTTCTCTTCCAAATTCTCCTGTTCCACCTTAAAGGATGCCGTATTTACATTCTAGCACCTCAGACAGAATTTAAGATGGAACGGGAAAATTCGAACAAGAAGCTGGTGAATGAGAAGTGACTTCAGCCTCGTAAAACAGCCGAAAGCTGAGAGACATTTTACAATAAACTATTCAACTTTTGAGGAAAGGTTTTCTGGCGGAGATGGAAGAAAAGCGGCTGTAGGCGAAGCTTAAAGCAGAGCAAAGTAAGTCAGCGTTTTCGTGTATATTGTTTAGCCTATACTAGGACATTATCACATACTGAGACAAACTGGACATTAAATGTTGTGGCTCCCAAAGTGGTTTGATTTTTGTTGAAAGGACAAAATGGCTCTTCTTAACATTTGTGTTGTGACTCCTGACCTAACCTAGCTTTTAATGCAGAGGGAGCCGGTCGGATTTCTCGCTCATCCAGCTGTGTTTTTGCTGTGTGCGACCGCAGACTGTCTGGGCGCTGCACTTACCCACTTCCAAGTTCCGTCTTTTGCGTTCCGTCAACATCACGTTAGAAATTAAATATTTAGAAAATCGATTTTTGACATTTGTGAATTGATTCAGAATCGTCCAGGTCTGCATCGCGATGCATCTAAGAATCGATTTTTTCCCGCACCCCTAGAAGATGGTGTTAAATGCAGGTGTATTTATGTACCCTCGACCGTTTTCTAGCTTGTGATTGAGCCGTTTTTCGTTTATTAATGGCCGTAAATTCTATAATTCATGAAATAAAGTATGTAGTGTCTTGTCCATGCATTCAATAAATATCGTAAGAATGAATCATATTAGCCACGTTTACATGCAGCCTAATAATCCGTCAATAATCCGACTAATAGCTCAATCGGAATAGAATACGTCCATCTATACACTTCAATCAGAATAGCTTAGTCCGATTGAGGCCATTTGGAATACAGTTTCTATCCGATTGATCGAGGTGGGTAATCCTGTAAATAATCTGTTAAATAGAAGAATAATATCCGTGTAAACGCCTGAATCTGATTACATTCCCTATCGGAAAGTTTAAGTCCGTTCTGATCATGTGTGTCACGTCATAGTGAAAGTTTATACCGTTCAACATGGCGGAGCAGAAACTGGTCTGCAGAGGAGACGAAGTTTATGCTCTGATCTTTAAAAGACGGCGGTGGGACGGACGTCCAGCTTATGTGTCTCAGAACACGACGTCTTCCTCTCGGCCTTCTTTAATAAGGACATGTGAAGGACGTTTTCCTGAGTCTGACATCATTTTAAAGCAGTTAAAAAAACAAGCGCGTCAACTGAAAACTCATCTAACTCTGACTGGACCTCACGTGATGCTGGTTGTCATGGTAATGTTTACTCCAAGTGGTTCTCCATGCATGCACGTCATTTTGGATCAGATTACTTGTAGTGAGCATGTAAACGAAGATGTTCATCAGATTGTTGAGTAGAGTGAGCGTATCAACACCTCAGTCTTAATCTGTAATCGGAATATATATATATATCGGATTAGCAAAAATCTTTGCATGTAAACACAGTCATTGATGGGGTGGGGTTTCGCTGACGTGTGAGCGAGGAGCAAGTGAGCAGTGGAAAACAGAAACCCCAGAGCAGAGCTGGACCAGAGAGATTCACAGATTGCTTTGAATGAGGTGCGGAAATGTCTGCTGCTCCGCTCACATGCTCTGGTTTAGACTGTTGATGATGCATCATGTCTTTTGGGATGTAAAGATTGACAGCCTGCATCATGCCAGTACTTTGTGAAATGAGGTGTAAAACCATTTATGTTTACAGTTTTGAACCTGCAGCACAGACGATAAAAAGTCAGGGCTCATTAGTCAGGCCTCACCCCCGGTTTTAGTAGCTTGTCATTTTGTAAGTGTACCTTTGTTGGTGGGAAATGGCTAAGTGACTAAAAATAAAAGAAAAGCCATTAAAACTGCTGTAAAAGGCACATAACTCACACCCCCATAATGCTGAAACACAATCTGCAATTAGAGCTTTGGCCATCTGCAATAGCCCCTTTCATGTGGCAGCTGTAATTCTGAAACTTCTTCTACGTCAAACATGTGGAAAAGTGCAGAAGTTTGTCTCTAGTGAAGTGCAGAGCTGCCACTTCAAAGAGCAGTGATTCATAGACCACTGCTGTTCAATTTACACAGCCGAGTCACATCATTATGACCACCTCTTGTCCACAATTCGGCAGCTTTATGGTCTGGGGAATGGTTTTTGTGGCATTTTCTGGGTCCACTTATCCGTGTGGAAGGCATTCTCAACCGTTTTGGCTACAAATCCATCCTTGCAGATCACGAACACCCTTACATGCTGTTTGTCTTCCCTGGGGCAGATGGGCTCTTCCAGCAAGACAATGTGTCCAACATTGGTTGGAAAAGCATGACCAAGACCTTCGAGTACTACCCTGGCCCCCAACATGCTTTGCTGCCCTTGCTGGATCGGTTATGGCTTTATCTCATTACGAACCGCCACAGCACAGCTGAATGCACTTGATGTTGCCTACCAATGTGGTGGCAGTATGACTGTGACATCATCAGAATACTATCGATACATAACAAGCATTTCTGTTTGTGTTTGTTGGGTTGGTGTGGGCATGTTTTGCAGCCATGTGTAATAGACATAACAAACAAGCAAGCACAAAAGCACACAGTATGAGCAGACACAATACACGGGCTAAGAAGTTGAGAAACACCATAGAAACACCAACATGTAAACTGGACAAACATTCATATCACCAGTATCAACTGGCATCAGATTCATTCTTTAGTAAATGAATACTTTAGTACACACAGAAATGTGTACAGTTAACAAAATGAGCAGCACATGTTAATTTGGTTGCACTGTCTTATTCTGGGCTGTCAAACTGAACCTGGTGTTCAGGTGACCCTTCCAGACAATGCATCAATGCATTATGTGGTTAAATGTCCAAACCAACACAATGGATATGTTTTCTAACTGTATTTCTATTGAGAGCATCAAGGAATTTAGATTGTAATGCTGTAAAATTAAGAACAGTTGTGAAATAACTGATTCCTTTCGGATTCTGGTCCATGTTGATGTGATTGCAACATGTAATGCCTGCAGATTTTTCAGGTGCACTTTCATGCTGCGATTCTCCCATTTTAGCACATCCCAAAGGTGCTTTATTGGATTCAGATTCAGTGACTGTGAAGGCCACTAAAGAACATTAAACTTGTTTTCATGTTTGTGAAGTTTGAGACGACTTTCGTTTTGCGTAAGGATGCTTCGATAGAACTTCTTTCAGATCGAGTACATATTTTTAGTACTCGCCGATACAGAGTCCGATACCATACTGAATAACATATTTAGAATTAAGTAGTTGCTAGTGTAAATGTGTAACCTTAACAGTTAAATCATTAAATTTTGCTGATTTTAAATGAACTGCATTAGCTAGCTATGCTATATTATTTAATGCTACCTTGGATTGAGTAGTGCTGCAGTGGAAAAGAGCAGGATTCGTTTCACATCAGAAAAGCACTTCTGTAGCTCGTCTGTATCTTTCAACAACAGTCTCTGTTGCTCAATGACAGCAGAAATCACATCCGAGGTGCTCACGTGTGGAGTGCTGTGTCTTCTCAGAGTCTTGGCTGGTTGGGCTGCAGTTGAATGTCCTGTAAAACTAGACATTACACAGTGTTTTTAGAAATCTTCTTCTTTGGTGAGTCTGTACCACTGAACAGACCATCATGTACGGACACAGCCTACAATTTACACCGATCAGACATAACATTATGACCACCTCCTTGTTTCTAGGCTCATTTTCCATTTTATCAGCTCCACTTACTATATAGGTGCACTTTGTAGTTCTACAGTTACAGACTGTAGTCCATCTGTTTCTCTGCATACTTTGTTAGCCCCCTTTTTACCCTGTTCTTCAGTGGTCAGGACCTCCATGGGCCCATTCAGACGGTTTTGAATGTGTTTAAAACGGGCTAAAATCACCCATTATAGATCTTTTGGTAATCTGCCAAGGCGGAATATTTGAAGTGACCGAAAGCTTTGTGTCCTACTTCCACGGAGTCACTAACACTTCTCTGTGTGAGCAGAGCCTCCTTCACTGTGCTTGTTCATTAGCGTGGCAGTGCTAACATCACACAGCTTATGTCACACAGTGTCATGTGGTATCGGTACGTTGGTATCGGTGCACTTCTAAGAGTAGAAAGAAAATGAGTGCGGTATCTGCCTGATACCCAATACTCGGTTTGTGATATGGTGCATTATCTGTAATAGAAGACGGATAAATTGTGGCCATTAAGAGAAGAACAATACTCAAATAGGCCATGACATTCAAGTAATGATTCATTGGTATTATTTGTGTCAAAGTGTGCCAAGAAATCATTTCCCACACCAGTGCACCACCTCCACCAGCCTGGATTCATGATGTTGGCACCAAATTTTCTTATTTTTCCATTTTGCATGCAGCTGTTATTTTTTTAAAAAAGCGCTGTATTTAAACTTGTTTCAAATGGACATACAGCAGTTTGGGATGAAACCCTTCAAATATTCTACGGTTGTACTTCTGAGGGCAAAAGGACAGGGGCTCAGGCCCCCATAGGGACTGTCTTAATGGAATAAAAAGGGCAGGCATATTAAAAACTGATCCCTGAATTGTCTTTCTTTTTGTGCTTTTTTCTAATCTAATAAAGAACAAAATATATCTAATGCAGGATTAGTAGGAGGGTTATGCCTTTTTAGTTTATGCTTCAATTAAATATGGGATGGGCTGATGTACAAGTGCGGAACATATGAGGTCCAGTTAGGATGATGATGTTTTAGTTTGTGCCTTGAGCAGCAGTGCCCAAACCTGGGCCTGGAGATCTTCTACCCTGCAGTGTTTAGCACCAACACTAATCTAGGTATGTGATCCAGGTAATGAAGGTTTTCAGGATTGTCTAAATATCAGAACCAGGAGTGTTGAATCTGAACTTCTGCTAGATCTCCTTGGACCTTGTACAGTGATTTCTAGATTTGCAAAAATGAACAGACCTTGCAAAGGCACCCTATTCCCCTGCCTCACACTTCGAAAAATCCCCAGGCTCTCATAGGGCCAGTTTCCTGTTTCTCTGCGGAGACAGGCTTGACAAAATGCTGAGAGTAGGCACTGTTGCACAGAAACAAGAAACTGACCCTATAAGACCCTGGAAATTTTTCAAAAGGAGAAAAAAGCTGGAACACATTAAAACCTGGCAGAAGTCACACGAGTTAGGAAAAGGAGGAAACTGATGAAACTTACTGTAAGAACTTATGCACAGTTCAAATAGGGCCTTATTATTTAATCAAAAGCAGAGGGTTGTTACAAATGATGGTGTTTATATGCAGAAATATGAAATTGAGTCTGTTTTCTGACAGTTCTTCCAACATAAATGAGTGTCTGGGACAACATGAGTGGATGGATTATAGGGCACAAGAGGAGGATTCTATGAGTCACTAAGCTGGAGTAGGGAGGGCAAAGCTTATTATTCAGATTTGAATCTCAAAACTTATTATTCAGGGTTATTGTAGTTTTGAAATCTTTAGTAGTTTTTTAGTTCTTTTTTGTTTCGGTTCTTAATTTCTGATTTCATTTAGTTTTGAAAAATTGCATTAAAGATTTTAGCTTTGTTTTTATTAGGGATGTTCATATCAGATTGTATGTGAAGTATGTGGATACCTAACCAACAGATGTTGTCACAAAGCAGCTTCACAGAAAAATTCAAGCCCCCATGAGCGTCAGCAGTGGCAACAGTGGCAAGGAAAAACTCCCTAAGAGCAAGAGGAAGAAACCTTGAGAGGAACCAAGACTCAAAAGGGGAACCCATCCTCCTCTGGTCGACACCAGATAGCAAACAGCATTAGTATAATATATTAGACTACAAAATGGGAAAAACAGGTGAAGCATTGGTTAATTAGATAGTTTGAGTCTGTGCAGCAGCAGCATCAGGAGGGTCAGTTCATGCAGGTGAGGTTTGCACAGTGTTGTACAGCGAGAAGCTCCATGGTGGTCAAACCAGTCCAGAAGGCTGGCGAGCATTGGGCACTTGATCACGGCAGAGGAAGCAACAGTGTCAGACCACACAGGATGGGCAGGTTCAACTCGGCTAAGAGAAAGAAACACACAGAGACTCAATGTGTGGACATTCTATCCCATTCATACTTTTATAACAGCCCCCACTCTTCTGGGGACTTCCCAATAAAAAGAGCATTTGTGACGTCTGGTACTGAAGTTGCATGTGAAGGCCTTCCAAATCATCCCAGAGGTGATCAGTGGCGTTACGGTCACGCCACTGCATTTCCTCTACACCCAACTCAGCAAACCTCATTCTCAATAGTTATGAGAGTGAGGAATTTTACTGTGGTTCCAATTAGAGTAGAATTAGTGATGTCCAGCTTAGTGGAGCAAGGTTTTGAAATAAAAGAAACACAGCTGAAACGTAAACACGTAATCAAGTTAGTTAGTCAGCTAACGTCAGCTACCGTTACTGATGTAAAAAAAGGTCAAATAAAACTAATAAGCGTCGCCACTTGTGATGATGTAAGGTTCCCCCCCTATACACGTCACAATTTAAAGACTGGTTGTAAACACTTACCAGTACTTACCTGAGGGCTGATTATCCTTGCTTTGGGGAGCAAAAAGAGAACTGAATGGATTCACCTGTGATTTACTTACGCGAGTGAGTCCATCCCCTGTAGAAGAGGAGGGAAGGACAAAACTTGCAAGAAGAGTAAATTGGTTAAGAAGTGTACACTGTAGTGTAAATATATATTAATGACGTCTTGAATGTAAAGGTGATCAGTAAGGAAGCACATGAATTATTTACTGTCGCATGTAAATATATATTTAGATATATGAAGCACTTGTTTTTAACCCAGGCCAGTAATGGTATATCCTAGGGCAGGAGCACCCCAAATATAAGCAGCATTACTGGGGGGTACAAAAAGATCCCTTCTTTCAGCTTGGTGGAAGATCGAAGGTAATGTGTGAAGACCTATATGACTTTGCAGTCATTGGTCAGTCTCATAGCTGTAGAGACCATTTTTCATTTTGTCTTCGTATTGTTTTCGTTTATTATGTGTGCACATGTAAATATGTAAATAATCCTGAGTGTTGGTGTGTAAATCAAGGTGACAGGGAGAAGAGCTCTTAAACCAGCTGTATTCATTCCAGTTACTTGGATCACTTGCCCAACGCTACCCATAAGGTGTGTCCCCTGCCACAGCATACTGCCGGGTCGAGGGACGCACTTTATCACACTGCTCTTCAGTTTCAGTCTCCATTTCCAAAACGCCTTAGCCGAGCACGTTTTCAGTGTAGATAAATGTAGCGTTATTGTGCTGGTTATAGTGAGCAGTGCTTCCTCTCACTGCATAAAACAATAAAAAAACACGATTTAAACAGAAGTTAAGACTCTTTGGGTTTATCTTAAAGTTAAGAAAATATTTAGGATATTTTGCCAACTTAGGATGTTTCTGTAAGACTATTTTCTTATCTAGAAATAAGATAAGATTACAGACTTAAGAACTCTTGTTCTGTAATGGCTTCTGTGCGAACTTCAGTCTTAACTGAAGTTCTCGTGACAACAAAGCAGATATGATCTCAGACTTCAGAATCTTCTGTAAAATGGCTCCTGAGCTAAATCATGGCAAAAAGTTGGCTACTTCAAAGAATCTACAATATAAGAATTATAGAACACTTTGAAATAGGAAAGAGAAGGAAAACTCTTCTTGGCGTATCCAGACTTTTGACTGGTATTGTCCGTATCACTTGATTGTAAATATATACGTGATGTACTGTTTAACCCTCTCAGTACTCCAACCTCATGCTTTATAGCAATCCAGGGTCGCATGTAATAAAGACACAAAATAGGTGTTTTCTTTCTTTAGTTTTTTTAATGATTGCTCACGTTTGATTTTGGTTACTAATCTCTGGTTGACAGCGTGTTTCCAATTAATGCACCCCTGTTTAATCTAGTAGAAATTGAGCAGCACAATACATATTTTATGATTTGTGCAGTTTTATTTTGTGGAAAGAAAAAAAATCATTTGTGCAATGTTTGTCATGTGGTGATTGAAATAAACAGATGAAAGATGGAAGCACAGACTTAAATGTGTTGTTGCTTAACACTTTCCCACAAACCTTTTCTTTCTGAGGGCTTGGACCTGGCTCCAAACCAAGCAAAATAGACAAATGCCTATGCAGGCATTCCAGATGTGAGATCTCTCCCTTTTTTAATCTTTTTCCTTTTCAGATTCAATAAACATCTTGAAACGCAGATGGGCTTTTGCATAGCTTGTTGAGGTAATTGCTGACAGTAAAACATTTCTACTGTGTTTCAGGGCGGCTGGACTTCCAGAAAAGTACTGCAATGAAGTGGAGCGGAAAATTCAAGCCCTGCCCACTCTGGTGCGTTGAACAAGACAGTGAAATGAAGATTTTATCCACATTATTCTTCCCATGTCTAAACCAAAGAAGTAACCAAACTCTAAAATGTCTTCTATCACTTCAATATGATTCAATATGAGTAAATAAAACTTTGGAAACAAACTACTCTCTGAATATTTTATTCCTTGACTTTGCCATTAGGTGCAAACAGTGACTGTGAGAGTTACGGCAAAACACTTCTGTGGTAATGCTGATTTCTGCTAGCATCCCTCTGCAGTTCTAGTTGTATGTTAGCACTAAGCTAACTGCGATTCATACGTACATTTTTTTTTTTTGGTCGTTCTTATGGACTTTCGAAGTAAAATACATTCCATGTTTTATTTGAAGCTTGTATTAAACATTATACAACAGTTAGTTCCGGTCACGCAAGCTGATTGGTTGAGAAGCGTTCTAACCGTGATGATATTTCGCCATAACATCGTTTTTTTTCCCACAAACACTGTATCACTCCGCTGAGACGGCGTTGCTAAGCAACGACTTTGACAGCTGTAGGAGACGCTCAAGCCATTTGAACGTTTTTACTTCTTACTTTGCCACAAACAGAAAATGGATATTTTTAAGATCACATTTGACCGACAGCCGATTTGGTCAGACTCTAAAGATGAGACGACACTAAATTCCCAAACTGTCATCACCACTGAGCAGCTTTTCAGTCGGCAGCTGAAACAGAAGAACAGCTGAACAACCTGGAATCAGCCAGAAATGAACCCAACACCATTCGCCAAACTAAATGGGCTGGAAGATGCTTTACATACTGGCTGGAACAAAACAACATTAATATTGATCTGGCAAAAACTGACAACACTGAGCTAAACTTGATATCACGGCAGTTTTATGGCTCAGTCTGATTTGGTCAGACTCTGAAGATCAGACTACACGTTTGGCGAATGGTCTTTGGTTCATTTCTGGCTGATTCCAGGTTGTTTAGCTGTTCTTCTGTCACAGCTGCTGACTGAAAAGCTGCTCAGTGGTGATGACAGTTTGGGAATTTAGTGTAAGGAGCTGGAGAATGAACTGCCGGCTGAGCAGTGAGTGGGCGGAGCTCGTTACTCTGACGTAGCAACAAGCTGCTTGTTAAGGAACTATAATTTGGTGAAGAAACTGCGAACATTAAAACATATTAAACGCCGCGTTCACGGCCCAGATTATTAATTTCTTACTTTATTTATTTAACTGTTGTATAAAAGCAATAGAACACTCGAGGAGTGTGTTATCGCCAATAACATCACAGCTGTATTGATCTACTGTGACGTTATTTCATGGTAACACGCTCCCTCTCGGGTTCTGTTGCTGAATTAACTCATGTTTTACCTTCTAGCAGTTCAGTAAAGAGCACTGGCGTAGAGCTGGCACTGTTTTCTGTTCTAACAACTGACCGAGACGCATTGGTACAGTGCCACTTGGACTCACTGTCAGCGATGTACAGAACTTCCAGACCTTAAGTGGCCTTTTTCTCTCAAATTGGTCACATCCATTGGGAATGCATCAGTCAAAATGTGAGTGACTGATTGCACTGAGTTTCTAAGTATGTTAGTGTTTATACCGACAGTTGTAGCTCCTAATGATTGGCTGGATCTACCTAAATACCATGGATAAAAATCCTGACTGGATAACTTTTGTGGGGCTTTTTTAAGAATGTAACTGCTGTTTCCATCCAAAACCTAAAAATTTTAATTCTAATAGTTTAAAGAGTTTTAATATAATAAACAGATTATTCAGGGCTCTATTTTTGTGCAGATGCAAGTTGTATAGTGTATAGTTGTATAGTGTCAGCCTCTTTGCCATAAACCAGTTGTTCCCCCAGTCGTGCCTAGTTGCTGTTTTGGCGGCAAGAAATAAAAACGCTTGTGCCGAATGGTGCGGCAGGAGGAAATGATATTCAAAGTCTGCCGAGTTTAACCCGACGTGGTGCAAAGTTGCACTTTCTCTGCTGCTTCCTGAGGCCCTTTGTTAGTGCAGGTGAAAGGCCAGAACTCTCATTTTTTACAGGCTAGTTTTGTGGATGGACCAACTATGTTATGGCTATTAAATGTGAACCAGACAGTTGGCACCATTATGCAGGAACATCATAGAGTTAATAGAATTAAAATGAATGTTTAACAACCTAAATACTTGCTATGAATTAAGAATCAGATGGTATGTAAGCTCTGTCTTTAAGTCCTCACACATGAGAGTGAACACCTACAATGGACTTTATTATATGATGTTTTTATGTTCTTTGTTATTAAATATGTAACTACTTTTTAATAATATAGTTAAATCACAGTTATAACTCCAGTCTTCTAAGACTAAAACCATGACTTAGAGTAGCAGTAGTTTTATTTCAGTCTTTTTGTGTGTGTTTAATCCTTTAGGCACTTAAGAGGCTTAATCTGATCTCTATGATAGACTGGCCCAATCCCATTTCTTCTTTTTACCCTACCCCTTGTTTTCGAGTGTCACCCTAACCCCTTGGAACTGAGTTACAGGGTAGTGGTTGAAATCTTGCCCTACGAAATGGGACAAACCCTCAACCCTTCATTAACAGGCTACTAGCGCTGCTCTGTAGGCAACCCAGCCCATCTGCAGTGACAGCAGAGGAGGGTGAAGTTCAGCTCCTCACTGCTGGGCTTTAGTTACATTTAGGGAATCATATGCCTTCAAAGAAGGGAGCAATTATTCATTATTGCCCACCGCTAATTCTTTGGTGATATGAAGCTGAAGTCAGATATTCACCAGATTCTTGTTCGAATTTTCCTGTTCCACCTTAAATGGTGCAGCAGTTACATTCTGGCACTTCAGGTGTCAGAACTGCTGGACTATTTAAGGTGGAACGGGAAAATTAGCTAGCTAGCTACTGAGACATCAGCATGCTATTAGTGATTTTTTATGCTTGTTACAAAGAAAACGACCAAAATACACTGAAACTACATTAAACTAAGATAATATAATGATTATCGTAATTTTTTAATGGAGAAAATTCTCACATTTGGGGGTTTCTTTGGTCTCTTGTGCTCCATCTTGCTCATAACACACTGTTTGGAGTGTCTCTGAAAAACCTCGGTTTGGAGGGTCATGAGGCTCTAACACTTCGCCCTACCCCTCCATCTCAACAAGAATCAGGACACCCTAAACCTAGACGTGAACACACAAAACAGAGGGCTAAGGGCTCAGTGGTGGGGCGAGGGGTGAAATGGGACTGGGCCACTGATGACTGAAAATGAGTAAAGGATGATGTTTGAATCTGTGACATCACGTTTATATTGTGAGTCATTTCTGACTGACCAGTCCAGTTTTGGCACATTCTGACTTTGAAGGAATGCAAAACAATCACCTAAAAAGGCGACTAGTGTACAGCCCAGCTTGATGCGTCATACGCTCACTTTGTTTGGATACTTGTTAGTTATTTTAGAATAATCCGGCGTTATGTGGCTATGTGGTTAAGAGCTGGCCGATTGTTTCAAGCTACAGATGGATGACGATACAGAAACTTGAATAAATGAAAGGAGAAACAAAAACATGGATGATACAGTTAAGCAGTTGACCTTTACTATGCTCTGTGGCATATACAAAAAGACTAAGCAGGCCCAGTTGACCTTTATTTGAGATCAAGAAGACAGAAGGATAAGATCTAAGTGACTTTGAAGAGGGTTCTTGGTTATTGGTGCACAGTTGGCAGAACTTGAGTCACAAAGATTGCTTAGCTGGCCACTGATTCAGTAGGAACAGTGACTTAAGTGACATCTGTATTTGGATTTATGGATCAGCAAACAGGGCTGGAGATTGTGGGTGAAAGTGCTTATTCAATATCCCTGATGTGATTCATGAGGAAAGACAGTGAGAGCAGCTGTTCCTGAGAGCTGAGCATGTTAGTGTAGATTGCTGTGAATGAAAATGTTGTAAATGGTATGATGTGTCCTTCACAGTCACCAGATCTCAATCCAGCTCAAACCAGTGGGAGATTGGGACCCAAATGTCACAGCGCTCTCTCCACCACATCCTAAAAAAACAATTATGGGAATACAGCACTGTGCTGGTGAAAGCGGCCGTTATATACAAAAAAAATCCCCAGAAAACATCTCGAACATAAAGTTAAACAACTAAATATAACTTTATTCAGTATTTAGTCTGTCCTCCCTTCAACTTCATTACAGCTTCCATTCTTTTATGGAGACTCGATGTCAGTTTTTCAAAGAAATCTGCAGGGGTATTTTTTGCTTAGTGGCTGTTTTGCCTGGAAATTGAATGTGTGAATAAAATGTCTGTGCCTTTTATTGAGTGCTATATCTTTTGAAAGAATGGGGTTCTATGCCTCTAGTATAGTTCCAGAGACCGGTAGACCCAATTCCAGGGCTGCTCTGAATCTGTTTACTTGTTGCTGTTCAACACATTACTACAATACTTTATGTTGGTTTTTCCTCTCATTGACCAGGGTATATTTTGGTTTGTCCATTTGAATTTACATGACCACATCATAAGGCAAATTATTCAGTAACTGCATGAAATAAATGTATTTTACTTATTTATTTATTGTAAAAGCTTCCCTCAAATTAACAGAGAATGTGTTATGATCATACACATATTGCTATATGCTTACAATTTACTGCTGAAAGCCAAAAATCTTAGACGCTCTTTGTATTGTTTTATAAAAATAATTTTTACAGAGCAGATCACTGAAGAGACGCCATCTGTTTATAGTTTATAGCCCAGATTTGTGGAAAAATGGGTCTTTTATTATAAGGGTTTAAAATTACCTGTCTATTTGAGTGTAAAGAAGACAGTTACAGCTCTCATACGACCCCCACCTTTAGAATGTAGCTTATAGCACACTGATGACATCACTCAACTTCCTTTTACCTGTTTTCTGAGGATCTATGAAGAAAAGCAGATGGTGAGTCCACTGAGTCTTTCAGTTATCAGAGATTTTCTCATTTAGCTCATGATTTCATATGAAGCTTTTAGCTGAAGTCACTGGTGTGACCGACTTTATTCTGAGGCAACTGTGAAAAAATAGAATACAAATGGATTAAATTCCATATTTTAGTGGATATTCCATGACTGACAACATGTGGTTTGATGCTCTGTAGCAGCCATTTTGTAAAATACACTTCGTTAATAATGTCTCTGGTGTTTCCTTTATTATGTGTAACACCAATGACGATCAGTAACACCAGTGACACTATCGATAAACAGAAAAGTGGACGTTTATGTAGAATGACCCAAATCTGCGCACACATTCAGAATCACAAAGGGCTTGTTTTTCATTTGGTTCTTCAGAGAAAACCCATGAATTCATGCAAAATAATGCTTTATTTGAGTTTGTCTGGTGGTTTGTCAAGTGTGGTGTGCGTCAGCTTCTTAACAGATTAATCATTGTTGTTTGTTCCGAGACCCCCTCTGACTGCGGTAGACCTCAGACATTGAGCTCATATTAGGACGTCCAGGTCTAGGCTGACTTTCTCCTTGAGAAAAATGAATGGAGTTTTGCTGCTGTGGGGAATAGAAGTTTATTAAAGCGGATACATTTTGTCTTGCGCAAGTTTTTCCTCCAAATGTTGTCCTCTAAATTACGATGTTGTTAGAGATCCAAAATACGACAGCTGCCACATATCAGCCTAACACTGCTGCACACTGATTTGGCATCTTTAGATTGGCAACCTCAACTAAAAAACCCACACTAACCACCAAACTTTGTCCACTGGGCTCGTTGCTTTGGCACTAGTAGGCAACAGTTTATGTAGCTAGTATCGTTGCTGAACAGCAGAGCAAGGGATGTTTGTCACATTTTAAATGAAAAAGAAAAACGCAGCACATTCTTAATCACCTCCCACTATGTAGTCTGTTATATCTAAAGTAGTCCACTGTGTTTTCAAGGCAGTGTAAAGGAATAGCCAGTCTTTTTGGGTTAGCCTATGACCTCATAAGTGAGAGGACCCAGTGACACTCACTGGGAGGAAATGTACAACGAACAAAAGGTATCAGCTTTGGAACATTAGTTAATTACCAGGCAGTGATTTTCAAAAGCCATTCATCTTTTTCATAGAGAAAACCAGCTGGGAGTTTCTTATATGGTCATGATCCTAAATATGAAATAATGCACAACCTCAGACGTCTGATGGTCAGTGTTGTTTGTACTGAGGCCTTCCCCCCGACTGCTCTTGGTCCTAATCGCCACATTGAGTTTGTTACATGCACTTAATAATCCGATAACTGCAGAAAATCTGATTTTGTCAGTAATCCGATCAACACGTTTACATGCACTTGAGTAATCGGATAATGGGAAACTCTCGGTCTACATGAGTCAGACAGTAATCAGATTTCTGCTTTACAACGAGCCAATAAACTCACAGAAGACGACGTGACGTAAATATAATGTAAAACTCAAACTTGAACAATCTTCATCTAGAAGATGAAGAATATTTAATTCCTTTATTTCATGTTTAGTTTCAGCATCGCTCCAACAGTGTTTTGCTGCGTCTCGCGACATCCACCGTCTGATCTCGCGCATGCACAGACTGAGAAAAGCGAAAGAAATCAGAGTAAGAGTTTACATGCACTGAGAAATCTGATTATTGAGCTAAAATCCAGTAGGCTGCGGAGTATTTGCATAATTGGGTAACTTCAGAAATTCGATGATGATCAGATTATTGAGTGCATGTTTACGCACTCATTGTTTGTTCAGTGTACGCTGATGTCTTTTTAACTGTACGATCGAGGGTGTGTTCGGCAGAGGTTTGGTTCTGGTTAGTTTGAGGTATACAACCAGATCAACACTAAAAGGCGACTGTATAATAATCATGTTATTAAAGGCAAAAAAAGTACTAAGAAACATTTTTGCCTCGACTTTGAAGCATTAATTGTGCTCACGGTGTGTAAAGAGCAGATAATGATTCTAGGGGAATGTTTATTTTTTACCAGAGCTCTTCTCAGGTGTTCTTAACAGCTGTTGTCCCTTAAAAAGCCTTGCTGCTGACTTATTGTCATGCTCAACACTAAAGTAATTAGAACAAACCTGGCTCTAATGTATGAGCAGGAATTTTCTGTTGGCTAAACGATTTTACTGAGCTGCTTGAGAAATCATTTTGTTAGAAGTAGCTGTCTCTGCTCATATACTTTTCCACCCTGGGCAACTAAGCATTGAATGATGCAAATCCTTTTGATCTGTTTAATAAGACAGATGTTTACTATCATATGCCTTAATGATTTTTTGGGGATTTCTAATGTTTCACTTGGCATGTCTCGACTCAGAGGTTGTGCAGAAACCACCACATTAGAGAAAATGTAAACTTTGAAGTAATAGATGAAGGCCTAGATCAAAGGGCTGGGCCTGACTGAGTGGCAGTGTGGGCCTGCTTCAGTTGCTGCAGCCGAGAGGCTTTCAAGCCCAGCCAGGACGTCAGGGCCATGCAGGACAAAATGATTGTCCTCACATGAGGTGCCCATTGTCTTTTCCAAGTTTCATCAGGGTTAGCTTTAGCCTATTCTGTTCCTTCCTGATGCTGGTAGACGGTACAACCAGCACTGCTCCCAGTAGAACCCCCTCCACCCCTATTAGACCTCACACACCTACAGAATGTAAAATTCATCACCATACCCATGTTCCACCAGTTCCATCCATATGGATGCAAAAAAAGGAAGAGAAGGACTAGAGTCAGGCATGGTGGAAAGCAAAGACACTTAAATCACAGAGCTGACCAGAGTTACATGTTGAAAAGCTTGATTTGCATATTATTATTTGGCATTCTAAAAAGCTATTGGTGCCTGACTAACCCTAGACTCTATAAATGAGTTTTTCGCGCATTGGTTTGCCACAATTTTGAGGGTTGTGGCTCAGAAAGTTCACATACTTGGCAGCAGTGCTGGCTACTCGATATTTACCCTGACTCTTTACTCTGAGAGGTTTAAAGAAGCTCGTTTCTCACAAGCTGTTCGATTCGATCTCCTCAAACACTTTGCTTTTCAGTTCAGTTCAGTTTTACTGCACAGTACAAGATTAAGGCCAAGACCAACAGTGGCTCTGCATACAAGAGACCAACCATGACTCAGAGCTGATGACTGCTGGGATTGTAAACGGGAGGGCACTGTTACAAGTGTGAACAGTCAGCCAAAGGTCAGCAAGACTGACTGCTGCACAGCATTTAGAGGTGAGCACATGTCTGGTGTAAAAGTTCATGAAACAGGTTAGAAGTTCACGGGGTGTCTGAGAGTTCATGGAGAAGTTTAGAGGTAATGAGGGTTAAGAGTTCATGAGGGTTTGTTTATGTTGCTTGGGGCATAAACAGAAGCAAGAAGAGGAGGAGGATGTTTAAAAGGCCATGCAATGAAGGCCAAAAAGTCAATGTGTAGGCCTGAAAAATCAACAGTATTATTGTAATTCTCAGTACATGAAGTGGGAGGGAAATCAAGCCAATGTCTTTCATTAGAATGTCTCATAAAGAATACAGCAGATCTCAATGCTGTCTTGATGAGGAAACACTGGTTTCTGAATCCATTGGAGAAAAGAGGAGATTGAGATCAGAATTTCAAGGATGTATCTGATGCATCTGAAGATACAGAATGGAGCTGAATAGAAAATGAGATTTTAAATTTTTAAGGAAATATTATCCAATCAAAACGTCTCATGCCTAAGACATATAGGGTATGGAAGTTCAGAGAAGCCATAAGCTGTCGCTATAATGTTCTGGATAGTTATCTTGAGATCACAAAATAAGTAGCTTGTTATCTCAAGATAACAACTTTGTTATCTTGAGATAATATAATATTTAACTTGTTATCTTTAGATAACCACTGTTGTATCTTGAGATAACAAGTAAATTACTTTGTTATCTCAAGATAACAATCTAGAAAATTATAATTACCTTATGGCCTCTCTGGACTTCCATACTAGGGACATCCCTGAGAAACTGAGCTAAATGTGGGTGGACTTATTAGGGTGGGAACAAATTGAGAGTGCAATTCACTGGATGTTTGACTTTCTCTCCTCAACTTCTCATGAAATAGGTGTCCAAAAATGATCAAACTGACATTTTTCCCACTCATGAAAGGCAAAGAACAAACTACAATCAAATGTCTTTTAAAATGTTAATTGTTATATTTCGCTGAACGTTTGATGAACGTTAATAGACGCTTGAGAAAGGCGGATTAGCCGTGCTTCTCTTATTCTCCAGGGTGTATTTTGGCTTGTCCATCTGAATTTACATGACCAAATTGTAAGGCAAATTATTCAGTAACTGCAAGAAATAAATGTAAACTATTATTTTATTTATTTATTTATTTATTTTTTGGTAAAAGCTCCCCTCAAATTAACAGAAATGTGTTTTATGATCACACATGTTGCTATATGCTTACAATTTACTGCTTAAAGTCAAAAATCTTAGACGCTCTTTGCATTATTTTATAAAAATAATTTTTACAGAGCAGATCACTGAAGAGACGCCATCTGTTTATAGTTTATAGCCCAGATTTGTGGAAAATGAGTCGACTTTCAGTAGACAAAAAAAACTGAAAGTTCAGCTTCTTTTATTATAAGGGTTTAAAATTACATCACCCATCTATTTGACTGGAAAGAAGACAGTTACAGCTCTCATATGACCCCCACCTTTAGAATGTAGCTTAGGAAATATGAAAGTTATGAAGAATATGAGTGTGTTTTGGAACCACCGGTGGTCTCAAGGAGTTGAAAAGGTTAAGAGACTGTCTAAGTGGCGCAAAACATGTCCCCCGCATATTTAGCTAATAGAAAGGCACATCAAATGGCTTCACAACAAGCCAGGGTGTTTCTTGCCTTCCGCCCAGTGAGCGCTGGGATAGGTTCCAGTTCCCCCCGCGACCCAGAAGGATAAGTGGTTAAGTGTGTGTGTATTTATTTATTTAATTTTCCTCCTTTCATTTTTCTTTTTCCTTTCACTATTATTGTCACAACTCACCGTTTATCAATATTCATACAGATATAAGCTGATATGGTACCACAACCACCCAACCCCCTCCACCCAGTCACTCACTCTCCCACCACAGCCCCTCTGCCCACCCGTCCCACCCTTTTAAGTGAGACTGACAAACAAGAACATTTAACAAAACACTAAACAGGGTAATTATACTCCCTTTCCTGTCACGCTTCCCGGTCCTCATTTAGAATCTCATTCTGTTGCGGACCCTACTTCCCAGAATCCCTCAGTTTGTCACGTGACTCCACCGACCAATCACAAGCCAACCAGCAGACCTTAGTCACCTGAATATTGGTTATCATCACCTTAGCCTTTAGGTATACCTAAAAGGGAACTCCACCAATTTTTTTTCCAAATTTGAGAATATTTAATTCCTTGAGATGTACAGAGTGGTTTGATGTGAGGTGGTTCATTGATTCACAGAAACTTTCAGATTCAGATGTCTTTACAGTGGTGGTGATAGGAACCAGGGGTCGCCATGACTACAACACAAATATAGATATTTTATTTTCTATCCAAAACCACCAGTGAACCCATATGTGTCTGAGTGTTTATATGTAATGTTGATGATGGTAAAATAGTCATAAATCTAACAAAATACATTTTCGTTGCGGACTATTTTGCCCCTCCACCATGAATGGATTCAAATCAGTGGATTCAAGTACATTTTAAGCCAAACTTTTGTAATGTCTGCTTTTAACATGTGCTTTATTTTCCTCCCAATTATCTTATGTTTTGTTTCTGTTTGTTGTGTTTTTGTGGTGTTATCTGTCCTCTTTTATGCCTGTGTATAAAACCTTCTTATCTCATTTGCACTGCCCTTCATGACCAGGACTTCCTGGAAGAAGAGATATTGTATCTGAATGTGACCTTCCTGGCTGGAATGGAATTAATAAATTACTCTGGTCTTCCTGTTTTTTTGTTGTTTCAGCCAGGTTTGAGGAATGGAATTTGGAAGCGGAGGCAGCTGGACGTGGACTGGGGCTGAAAAATGATGCAAAACCAGCCAAAAATGTCACTGAAGTGTTGAGTGGGAGATTATGGTTACAGGCTCTAAGTTCATGACTTAGACAAGAAGAGAAAACATGAGGTAGGAGTTGCTTGTGTTTAATAAATAATCATATTACATATACTAACATCATACTTTACATCATGAAGCATTGTGTAGGAGTATAATCACCCCTCTGCTTTTAGTGTTATGAGATGAATGAGAATCTCCCATTTATAATCGAGTATAAACGATTCATCCAGACGGTTTAATTTGGTTAAGTCAACATTACATAATGAACCCTTAATACTGGCTAATGTCTGTTTCCCCAATGTTTTTGATATCAGCTTTTTCATGAAGGTATGTACAAAGTTAAAACCCTTAGAATCCCAGGCTTATGACACACTAAGACTTATTATTCACATATTATAACCACAGGGCTGAGCTGTACTTTAGTTATAGTATAACTAAACTAGTTATAGTTAAAGTATGTTGTAAAATTTTGGGCCCACCGCTGCCAGTCATGTAAGGGGTCAAGGGACTTGCCTTGTAGGAAGGTCATATAGGGTGGGGACTTAAACAAAGTATGGGTGAATGTGTTTGGCAAATCTTGACCTCTTTGGTCCAATAAATGAACTGGTCTTGCAGAAATATGTTGTGAATTTGGTGTGACAGGCTTTATAATGCTAAGGGGGAAAAAATTACATATTTCTCCTCTGTGTACCAAACTTTTTCAAGAATTGATTATTTCCTCATCAACAGTAGCATGGTAGATAATAATACTAATTATTCTAGTGGCCATATTGTAATCTCTGATCGTGCCTCAGTGTATTTAGTGTATAACCCTACCAATTGAACCTCAGTCGCGATCTTGGCGATTTCCCACTTACTATGTAGAATTTGGGGATTTGGAGACCTCTCTGGTGGAAATATGTAACTGCACATAATGTGCTGAAGAGCACTTTGTAATGTGGGTTGTGCTTTGAACCCCTACTAGCAGATGAGTCTGACTTTTGCGAGAGCACTGAAATCGTGTTCGGAGAGAACTCAGTCAGAACTTGGTGAAGGACGTGTCTTCCGAGGATGTGAGTGAATTATCTACTATTGCCATCATATCTTCATCAGTATAGTGTTGATTTTGCATTTGAGCCCTAAACAGAGTCAGACCTTCTTTTTGAGTTTTGTCTGTGTGATGTTAATATGTAAAGATGTATGACGTGGTCCAAAAACTCCCACCAAATCTGTCCAGATCTGGTACCTCTGACTTTTAAATGATTATGTCGGCCATACCATATTTAAGCGTGTTTACTTTTGTCAATTTTAACAAAATCACTTGGATTACACGTGAACTAAACATATTTCTGTTTATTAACAATGCAGATTCCACAGGTCCTTCTCTGATATGGGAAACTTTAAAGGCATATGCTAAAGCAGTGGTTGCCAACCAGTCGGTCGCGATCAACAGGTCAGTCTCCAAGACTATGCAAGTCGATCAAGGTAAATCAATTAGCTGCTTCAGTTATCACGCTTAAGTTACTGTAGCTGTGTTATTCTGCATCTGCAGTGGTTCGCTAGCTAGTTAAGCAGGCACTTGTAATGCTGTAACTGTTACGGGACAGCAAGGAGGCGGACCCAGGTGCAGAGCGGAAAACCAGTGAGAAAGGGTCTTAAAAGAATTTATAGAGATGATGGAGTGTAAATTGGGTGATTGTGCACATTGGGGTTGAGGAGGCTCAGAGCCAGACTCGAACCACCGATGTACTGAATAGCGGTCCGAGAAGTTACCGCTGGAAAAACAGTAACACCTCAATGAATGGGAAATAAAAAACAGAGGGAAAAAGACGAACAAAGGGGACGCTGAAAGCAGCGAGATAGAAAAGTGAAATAAAAGATAATCAGAAAACAAACAACACTTCCTCTGTGATGAGAGGAAGGTCAGCTTTATGTTTCACCTGTTTGCTCTTTGTGGAACAAACACTTTTTGTATGACTTGGAGCCGTTTCTTGTTCAAGCCTTCTTTTTGGCTTTTAAGTAGTTTTGGGGCAATTTCTCTCTTTCGTTTTTCCATCCCTCTTTTCTTTTCTTTTCTCTTCTTTTCTTTTTCCTTTCCTTTCTGTCTAAATACCCACCTGGGCTAAGTACCATACCGGTCACCCCTCTACAAAGGTGTGTCATAGGGCTGCTGTTTGCCACAGCCTTATGTAGTCCACAGGTGTGCCAGGTTGGGCCTAATCAGCCCAAGAGCTTCTGGGAATTGGGGTCCCCCGAACTTGTAGCGCCTCGCCGCCGTCACCCTCTGCTGGCAGCCGGCGGTGCAGGCTGGTTCCGTACAGTAACTCAGAGAGTAACGTTGGGTGAAGAATGGCCGTCGAAGAAGAAAGCAAAGATGTACAATTTTCACCAGGAGTGGAAGAATGACTTTTTGTTCATCACAGTTAAGGACAAAGCAATTTGCCTGATATGTCTACAGAGTGTAGCTTTGCCCAAAAGAGGCAACTTGGAGTGCCAGTTCTCCACAATGCACACTGCATCTGAAGTTATGGACAATGAGAAGTTCAGTTCGCTCAAAAAAGTTGAAGAGATGAAAGCTCTTTTGTTGTTTTTTACCAGACCGTTGGAAAAGGGGAAAGCCAACACCGAGGCTTCTTCTCGCTTTAGCTGCCAGATGGAGAGTCGTTCAAAGAAGCGAAGACGATCGCTGCTAATGCATTATTCAGAAACTTTAACTGTAGCAAGAGTGAAGTCATTGTCAGAAGACAAGTCCAAACAGACACTGAGAGATTTATCTCTTCGTGAATTCTTTTCTCTGCAATTTGATGAATCTGAGGATATAACTGACATGGCCCAGCTTGTTGTGTTTATTTGCGTGGTGTTTAATGATCAGTATCAAGGAAGTCTTTCTCACCCTTTTGCGTTTGAGTGAGAGTAGAAGAGGTGAGGATCTAGAAAGTGCTTTCAAAATGTATGCAACTGAGAAAACCTTCCACTTCGGAAATTTGTGTCAGTAACAACAGATGGAGCACCGGCAAGTAGTACTAGCCAGCAAAGTGGTCAAGTTCTCACGCAGACCCAGGAATCTCACTGAGTGCCATGATGGCCAGCACTCAGCTGTACATTAATAATATGAGTAAAGAGTTTTGTTTTATGTTATTGGAGGCTATGGGGACATGTACAGCTGGCCTAGGCCTGGCATTCATGCCAGTAGATCTTTCAAAAGGTGATCTTATACCTAAAAAGGTTGGTGACCACTGTGCAAGAGAGGTAATAATCTCTTCTGTTGTCTCTCAAAAAAAGAGAAGAGATAATCTGGCCCAGATCAACCTGGAAAAGGAAATAATTTATTTAGAGAATAAATTAATTGAGGCTACAGGGGAAACTACAGCAAAAAAACATGCATCTCTTGATGCTTTATTAACACAGAAAGCTGGCACAGAGAAATATCTTGCTAGGTTTATCTCAAGGAGGAAAGAGTCCACTTTTATAGTGGCAATTAAGGATGAAAACTAGGACATCAGTGGGGTCTTTAAGCAGTACTATTGGAACCTATGTAAACCACAGTGAGTGCATTTACATGCACTTAATAATCCAATAACTGCAGAAAATCAGATTTTGTTAGTAATCTGATCAACACGTTTACATGCACTTGGGTAATCAGATAATAGGGAAACTTCAGGTCTACATGAGTCAGACAGTAATCAGATTTCTGCTTTGCAACCAGCCAATAAACTCACAGAAGACGACTCGATGTAAATGAAATGTAAATCTCAAACTTCATGCCACAGATTTTATAAAACATCGCGCCGCTTTACCTGAAAATATGGATATACATCATCTAGAAGATGAAGAATATTTAACTCCTTCATTTCCGCAAGCGTGTATTTGGTTTTAGCGCCGCTCCAAAAAGGTTTTGCTGCGTCTCGTGGCTGCTCACTTATTTCCGGTATAGCTTTCTGTTCTGCGCATGCTCAGACTGAAATATGCAGTGAGAAATCTGATTACTGAGCTAAAGTCCAGCCTCTTTATCAGATTTCTTAATCAGATTTCTAGACCTTACTCCGATCTAAGAAATCAGAGTGTGCTGTTTACATGACCATTTCAGTAATCAGGTAACTGCAGAAATCCAAATATGATCAGATTATTGAGTGCATGTAAACGCATTGAGTGTTAGCTCTGATTCCTTAATGTCTTCTTTCTTAGACAGACTTTCACTCACCTTAAGACGTATCCAACAAGGTGAGAAATCAATCCTGATCCACTTACAGAGAGCGAGCTAACAGAAGCAATTATGGGTTCAGCAAAGAGTTTTATAAATCATTTTTAGATTGTTGTTAAAACCCCAATACTTTGTATGTATAAAGACACAGTTAACAAAGAAATCTTCCCACCATTGCTAAGATCTTCTAATATAACCCTCATCCTGAAAAAGCCATCCAAAAAAAAGATCCAGCTTCATACAGATCTGTCACCCTAAAGCATGAAGATGCCAAAATCTCAGTAAAAATCCTAACTCGCCAATTTGGAGTGCGGCCGAGTGTCATCCACCCACACCAAACAGGGTTTATCAAGGGACGACATTCATTCAGCAATGTTATATCACTGCTGTCGGAACAAAACCTCATATCTCCATTTTTGTCATTTTTCAGTTTTTGACATAATTTGAAAGAACCCCCTGCCTTATACATTGTGTGTAAATTTCAAGATGAATGGATCAAAAGAAATGACCCAAAATGACTTGGAAAGAAGTCTGGTTCCATTGACTTACAGTAAAAGTGAAGTATGTTTTTTTTCCTTCTCCTGCAAAGTTTCCATTTTGGCGAGGTTTTGTTCGGACAATAGCGATATGCATACTTAACATTATACAACAAGCCCAAATCGTTAAAGATAAGTTATTATTTTACTTGGGCTCGATGCAGAAAAGGCCTTTGACAGGGTGGAATGAGGATACATGCTTAATCTAAGTCGTTTTGGGTTTGGGAAATACTTTAATAAATGTATCCAGATGTTGTATAAGAATCCTGCTGCTCACATTATTAACAATGGCCAGTGTTCACACCCAATCAGGATTATTAGAGGCACCAAGCAAGGTTGCCTGCTGGCACCTCTAATCTTCAGCAACGTTAAACAAAAAAGGAAGGTCACTGAAGTGTCCAGTGGGTAATTCTGGTTACAGTCTGTGGGTTTATGACATGATGAGATGGAGAGAATGAGTTCTGTGCTCTGTATCCAGTCATTTCAATCTGCTATTGTTTTGGTTTCGCTGTTGTTTAATATGTAATCAGATTACATACATTATGTAAGGTTAAAAATGAACGGTCTTTATTTAGCTAGTTAACAGCTCACCTTACATCAAGAAGTATTATGTAGCATATCTGATTTGGTCTGGTCTGAATGTCACCGTGATCAGCATGCAATTATGCAGCATCTCATGCTGGTGACCGGCATTCCAGCATACCAGTGTTCAAAACACAACATGTGTGGTTGGCATAGTGAAGTGGGTAACACCTGTGATCAAATTGTAAGCCGATCTAGTGCCTCCCAAAAGCTGTAACTGTAAAAGATGCTGGCAGCAAAATTATGTTCATAACACAAAAAGTGCTGCAGGGTATTTCACAAAGCAGGATTTCTCAGTTTAGCCAAACCACTTAAGCCCAAAGTCAAGCCTACCCAAAAGCAAACTAGCTCAAGGACCTTCCTATTGGACAATTCTAGTATTTGGGCTTAAGTCAGAACTGGTTTATGAGGAGCCTGGCCACTTCCTATTTCCCCTGTTATATCAAAAACAGGACCGCTAAACAGCAGAGGGCTCCAACAAGGGAGTCCTCAATGAATAGGAGTGACTAGAACTAAAAGTTAAAATAGTCTCTAATCACTCGTCCAGAACTTTCCTTTAATTTTAGAAAGTAGAAGGATGAGTTTCACTACAAAAGCAAAGAAATCTCACCTGTATGTTTCCTTTTTTCTACAGCAAACAGGTTTTGGGCATTACTGCTAGTGAGTGCTGATTGGTTGGCGAGCGGAGCAGCTCATTGGCTGTTTGCGCTCACAGACGTCATGAACATACATGAGGCGCCGTTTTAAACTCCTATAGCTCGAGTTTAAAAGCTCTTAAAATATAACAGCAGTGTTAAAATGTTTTATGCTATTCAGTGTTCAGGAAATTATTGTATTCTTTTACATTAAAAATATTTCAGCATTTACAAACTATGATTTTGCTCAAAGGCTCCCTATCAACCCATTCATTTTGGACTCGCTCGAGAGCGCCCTCTAGCGTTTGAGAAACCGGAAGACATTACAGAGTGGTAATTCTCCTCTCTACAAGCTCTCTGGCTTAAGTTATCTGGATTACTGAGGAATCCTGCTTTGTGAAATAAGCACCAGACCACCAGAAAAAAACAGCAAACCATGCTCAACAAATGCTGGACACCAGCAAGACCAACATCATACTCCTCTGTTGTGTGTTGCAGCACAAATGGTCATATGATCACACTCCACTCGCATGAAAAGTTGATGATATTGTGCGTATAAATCAAAACTTTGATGATATTGTGCAGTTCTGTGTGAATATAAAGTGCTTTATATACATATAATTGCTTTATAATCGGTGTTTAATCAGCCTGCGTGACCTTCGCTTCTCTGATAGACACAAAGCAGAGATGATGTAGATGAAGTTCTACCCCAGTGGTCACCAACCCTGGTGCTGGAGATCTACCTTCATGCAGTGTCTATTTTCAACCACAATCAGCCACACCTGCTCCAGCTAATTAACATCTTGACAAATCTTTGATTGGCTGGTAGTGTTAGATAAGCATGTCTGATGCAAGTTGAAGCTAAACTCTGCAGGAAGGTAGATCTTCAGGAGGACGGTTGCTGACCACTGCTGTAAATGGTTAAAAGACCAAAGCATCCAACATTTTGCAATTTAGAAAATGTTTAATTTGTATATGTACACTAGAAGAGTAAATACGGCGAGCTGTCAAAATACCACTTCTTCCAATGTGTTTCCAATTTATCAGATGGTCGCCGAGATTGGTGGGAAACAGTAGGAAACACACAGACTTGGCTAATGTGGATGTAAAATTCAAACAAAGGACCTTCTATAAAAGAGGAAATTACCCCAGGACCTGTAATAGCCACCTTTATAGAGCTAAAGATGAAAGCATGAAGGACTGTTTATCCAACAGGAGCAGGAAGTTTATCTGATGACGGCTTGCAACTTGTCTTTTCACTTCTTTTTCACTGACTTTCCTCTTCCTTACCTTCCTTACCTCCTTATCTACTCTTCTCAGAAACGCCACTTCCTTGTTTCTACACTAATTGTCCATTTTATCAGCTCCACTTACTATATAGGTGCACTTTGTAGTTCTACAGTTACAGACTGTAGTCCATCCGTTTCTCTGCATACTTTGTTAGCCCCCTTTTACCCTGTTCTTCAGTGGTTAGGACCTCCACAAGACCACCACAGGGCAGGCGTTATGTGGGTGGTGAATCATTCTCAGCACTGCAGTAACACTGATGTGGAGGTGGTGTGTTAGTGTGTGTGGTACGAGTGGATCAGACATTTCCCTGCTCTCTGCTGCTTGAATCATAAACAGGATGCCGGAAGGATCTAAATGGTGTATATAGTGGGTTCTTTTTGGGAAATGTTACTATATATATATATTACACAACTATTTGGGGATCTTTGTTTTAATGTCTTTGGCAGTGTTTGTTGCCTTGTGCCTAAAAATAAGGCGAGTAAAAGCATAATAGAACTTGAAATGTTGCCAAGAATGAAAATGCTCCTGACTGCTGCTGTTTTACAGTTTTATTAGGAGTGCAAAGGCACCCAAAGTAGCGAATCACATGCCAACCTGCTTGTCACACAAAAATAGTTTGTCGGTTAAACTAAGAAAACATTATTTTAGTCAAGTGGTCTTTCCTGCCATTCTTCAATTTAACTTGTACATGTTGGCAATAGATGAGGAGAGATGGGGACTGAATCTGAATCTCATGCTTAATCATATTTTTATTTTATCCATCTGCACATATGGACACCTTACTGTACATATTGCACTTCTGCACACCTTATCGCGCATCTTGCACATCTGGACACTCCACACCTGGACACTTTATTTCAATATCTGCACATATTTATTCAGTATTGTCATTATATGCCGTTGCTGTGCCTCCTTGTACAGTCATTATTGTACTGCCTTTTTCATCTCAGGTTGTAGATCTTATTGCAGATTTTTGTATATTTCTATTTGTATAAATGCCTGTAGATGTTTTTTTTTGTATATATTCTTCTCTTTATATTGTTTCACCCTTATTATTATAACTGTCCTGGGATGTGTGACTGATACTGGCTGCTAAATTTCCTTCAGGATCAATAAAGTATCTATCTATCTATCTATCTATCTGTCTGTCTGTCTGTCTGTCTGTCTGTCTACTTACCTACCTACCCACCTATTAAATGTCGTTCTTCGGGTCCTGTGGTGCATCACACAACAGCAACTCATTACACAAGAACACACAGAGTGCAGATACACGACAGTGTGAAAGGAGTGTAGAATATACAATAAATACACCAGACAATAACTATACAGAACAATAAATACTAAAATCAGGCACATACTCATGCAATCTATATATAGACAAACACTGGCAGCGGAATGGGTCGTACTAAGTTCAGTGACTTTAAACCTGCTCCTTTCACCAACAGTCAGTTCTGCCTCTGTCAACTGTGGGTGCAGTTATTGTGAAATAAAAACAACAGCTCAGTCACAAGCTACAGACCATGCAAAAGCACAGAGATGGGCTGCTATGTGGTGAATAGTGCATAAAAATGCCTCTGGAAGCAACATAAAATGGGTTTCCATGGCTGAGTAGCTGCACACAAGCCTAAGATCACTATGTGCAATGCCAAGCGCTGCATTTCCAGGAGTAAATGTGCATCAGAAATGGCTAAAGACACTCAGTTTACAGGCCATTACACCCATGTTAACCAGGTCTCACGGCTTCGGTACGCTGCCAGGTTAGCCTGGAAAAAAACATTTTTACACGGAAATAAACAGACAGCCGGACACTCCTACTCATCTTCTTCAGAAACTACTGAATATACCCACACACGCCGTCAACTGCGCATGCGCCGACAGCGCCACATGGCAATCACGAGCGCTCATTCTCTAAGATTCTTTCATTTAAAAACATTGTTTATATACAATCAAAATACTAGTTCTTGTTGACCTCTATAAAAAAGCTATAATTAACGATAATAATGTCTACAGTAATAATAGCTACAACTGTTAATGTATTATCTAGTTGCATTTTATGTTTCTGTAATTAAAGTGAACAATAAACTAGCACATTTATGTAGTCAGTGAGCTAATAATAATAATCTAAAATACTGTTTTTAATTAAATTATCCCTTGCCCCCAAAACAATTTCATTAAGTTAATTTAAAACTGAAATGAAGCCAACAAATAGTATTTTCTAAAGAACACACTTTAATTGAATTGCTTGAGATGACAAACATTATAAAAAATGTATTCAAATAGAAATATGATTCATTGTTAATTTATTGTATAATTACAAATAATATTGTAATGTCCATCAACAAATCATATAAACCTTCAATATAAACAACCAGGTTGTAATAGTGCAATTTCACTTGAGACACTCCCTAAATATGTCATCCTTTAAACTGTCCCCAAAAATAAATAAATTCCTTCTCAACCAGTCTTTCTTACCATGCCTTTTAAAAGGTCCTTGTGGTTTTCAACAGCAGCTCTTTATGCAGCTGAAAACCACTGCACAGCTGTGTGATCTCACTACTACAAAATGCAAGTGCTTTCACAACATGCCCGGAAACCCACCCACATAAGCAGAATCCCTCATTAGGTTAACCACGTGGAACCGGTTATTTACAAACTCTAAAGAAAATGTCAAATATGACTGTATAAACAAACTATGCACTATTTACAGCATTTAAACCTCAGTTACAGCGTCACTGTTACTGATTTATACACTTTTTGTTGTATGTGTTGTGTATGTTGCCTGTTCCTTCAACTTACACTCACTGGCCATTTTATCAGCCACACCAACATGTAAGTACACCTTCAAGGTCTACAATTACTAACTGTAGCCCATGTGATGCTGCACAATTTATCAGTCACACTCTACCTCTTCCAGATATGGAAAGGGACCACCAGACTAAACTATATTAGCATTTTTAATTACACCTCCCAAAATACCCCAAAACTGACCACTGATGAAAGACAGCATAGCTAACTGCACTGCACAGCAATGGAGGATCTGTGCTCTGGACTGTACACCAGTAGAGTGTTTCTAGAGGTCAGTTAATGTACTTCACTAGTAACATGCACAATGGCCTTTATTAGAGAGAGTAGCACAAAACAAGTCCTCAGTCAGCACTCAGTAGCAAAAAGGTCAGCCAATCAGCACTCAGTAGCAATAAGGCCAGCCAATCAGCACTCAGTCTCAGTAATGCCAGTCAGTCAGCTCTCATTAGCAGTAATGCCAGTCAATCAGCACTCAGTAGCAGTAACACCAGCCAAGCAGCATTCAGTAGCAATAGCAAATGGGTTTTGGGCAGCATTCTACTGGAGCGTTCTACAGGAAATATACAGGTAAGTTTTGTTTACTTGTTATGGTGAAGTACATTCTTCTACTTTACAAAATTAAAGGAAGATCCTGGACACATGCTTAGAAAATATTTTAGCTTTCCCTTTTTAGCTGTTTAGCTCCTTTCACCCCATTCAGTTAGGCCTTGCTCATGGTCTGGCATTTTGCAATCATGGTTTTGAAATAATGGGAGAAATAAGAAGTGGCCAGGCTCCCCTTAAACTGACTCTGGTGTTTACTGGCTAACTTAGCAACTTCTGGACAGTAGTCGCTTTTTTGGGGAGTCCTTACATTGATATGACATTACATTGATAATCCACAGCCATTACCCAAAAAATTAAAAGAGAAACAGAACTTTTCCAAAAGATCTATTATTATTATTTTGAATTATTTCCATCATTTTTTTATTGAAAACAATACATTTCCGGGAGCGTTTGGACCTGCCCAAACAAGATTAGAAACTTCCTGTACATTACAGATTTCAGGGAATTGTGTAGGTCATTAAATTACCAGAAACATTACTTTTCTTTCAGCACTGAATCATGGTTCACTGTCTGGCAGTCTGATAGGTGAACCTGGGTTTGGTGGATGCCAGGAGAACGCTACTTTCCGGAATGCATAGTGCCAACAGGAAACTTTGGTGGAGGAGGAATAATGGGCTGGGCTGTTTTTCAGGATTTGGGCCCCTTGGTTATAATTATATGCTTCCAACTGTGTGGTAGCAATTAGTGGAAGGCCTTTCCTGTTCCAGCATGACTGAGGCTCTGTGCACAAAGCTGCTCCATAAAGACATGTTTTGATCAGTTTGATGTGGAGGAGCTCCAGTAGCCTACACAGAGCCCTGACCTCCACATAACTGAATGCCTTTGGGATGAATTGGAATGTTGATTGAGAGTCAGACCTTCTCTTCCAAATGCTGACCTCACAAATGCTATTTTGACTGAATTGTTTTTGTTATTGCAACATCTTACGGAAAGCTTCCCAGAAGAACGGAGGCTGTTATGGCTTCAAAGAGGGTTCAACCCATGCCCATAGTTTTAGAATGGGATGGCATCAGTGCACTGAGTAATCACGCCGCCTCGGTGAAGAAGCTGTTGAACAGATGCTGTGGAAACTTCTGCCAGATGGAGAGGGGGGGGGAGGGTCTTCCCCAGTGTTGGTGGGCTTGCGGATGCAGCGCTTGCATCAGGAGGTGTCGATGATGGTTATATCAACTCAATGAATTCAATTCAATGAGTAAATACATTCAGTGAAAGAATGCAAAGCAACCTTTTCATGTACACTCTAAAAAAAGATGGTTCTTTAAGGGTTCTTTAGTAAAGATAGTGGTTCTATATAGAACCATGAACACTCAAAGAACCATTTGTGTGCTGAAATGATTCTTTGCATAGTGAAATGGTCCAAATTGATGAGAATGGGTTATATGTTTGTATATAGAACCTTTTCGAAAAGGGTTCTGTACAGCCCCAAAAGAAGTTCTTTTATTGTTCTGATGTCAAGCTCAACCCTTTTTGTGCTATATAGAACCATACACAATACATTCTCCATCAATCTGAAGAACCATTTCACCATGCAGAGAACCCTTCAAGCATGCAAATGGTTCTTTTATGAGTTCATGGTTCTATAGAACCATTGTCTTTAATTAAGAACCCTTGAAGAACCATCTTTTTAATAATGAAGATTAATTCAAACCTAAAAAAATCTTCAGATCTGCTTTTCATAGCATTGTTTACATGATCAAATCATAATAAACTAATTTCAATTTGAAATAAAACTACAGAGCAAATAATTACAACTTCATAGATTTACACAAATTAGTGGATCAAGCTTAATGCCAACACTTGTTACTGCTGTAGTTGAATGTTTTGTCATTGACATTAATCTTAAAATATAATAATGTTGAAAATGAGTAAAAATTAACAATATAAACATAATTTCCTTTCATTTCCATAAATTAATCAGCAACTACAGGTAACAATATATGGGTATTTACAGATTACCAATAGCTGAGAATGAGATACTAAAGCGTAGGACCCCAAATGGTACTTAGAGGACATTTGTATGCTCAAAGCGTTCTTTGCATGGTGAAATCGTTCTTGAGATTGATGGAGAATGTGTTGTATATGGTTCTATATAGAACCTTTTTGAAAAGGGTTCTATGCAGCTCCAAAAATAGTTCTTCTATTGTTATGATGTCAAACCCGACCCTCTTTTTGGTGCTATATAGAACACTTTTCACAAAGGTTCCTTGAGAACATTGAGAACTTGCTGGTTGCACATTTAAACCCGGCAGTCATGACCTCGCTACATTTCCTTCACACAATGCAGGTGTTTTAAGGTGTATAATCAGTTCATCTTAACTCATCACATAGTCCTTCACCCAAATCTGTACCCTCTCTTGAACGAGTGAGGGACGTGCAGCATTCCGCCTCTTCTTCTACAGATTCTGCTTGGCAGATATGATCTTATGCGGACATGGTCTCTACGTTTGAATGGCAGAATGCTGGTCCTATTTTCTGCAATAGACAGAACTTTCATTGTTCATATCATATCAGACACGTTTCAGACATTGGGCAGAGTCAAGTGGCTCTTTGTTCTCATGGACTTTATAACCTCACTTCCATCTAGAGCTCATTTCTTTTCTGTTGCTGCCAGGCAGTCTTAATGAATTTTATTGTACGCCCAGCCACTTCCAGCTCCTGAACCTATTTTGGTCTGCCTTCGGGCCTAATGATGTTTCGGACTGGTGTCTGTTAATGTATTCGTGGGACAGCAATCGTGTCTGTGGAAGTAATAAAGATGAAATGGATGTTCCCTTTTGTGTTGACTCAATTAATAAGGAAAGTCAAAGGACTGTAAGTGAAAAAAAACAAACAAACTGACCTGTGTTACAACCAACACATTTTGTGCTGAACTGGACACATCACTGTGTTCAGGTTCAACACAGAAAGTGTGAAAATGATTCTGTGCCTAGTTGATAACACATTCTGTGTTATTGTTAAAGCAGATAACGCAGGTGGGTGTGCTGTAATTTATCACACCACTTTCAAAGCCACTGCAGCCCTATCTGGATTAAGCAGTTAAAGATGATGATGATGAGCATTGAGCTGAAAAAATGATTCATCCGTACGAGATCTGCTAGACCACCAAAACAGTCAGCATCAGATAAGCAGTACTTAAAGCTTTCATCTTTGAGAGATGATGATCTCCACTCTGGCCTCAGATCTAAAAAGGTCTTCCGGTCCACTGTGAGAAGACAGCTCGACGCTAAGCGTCTGAAAGGACGTGCAGCTGTCAGGAAGCTCTTACCAAGAAAAATAAACATAAAAACAAGAATGTGTGCAGCTCTAACAAGGACTGCTTTTCTTTGTGAGAAGCAGCAAATACAACTTCTAAGGCTGAACTTTGGGGTGAGGAGAAACGTCCCAGCAGATTTCTTTCAATTCCACTTTACAAGACGTCACTTGGCTCCACCACTGTTGGCCCTGGATAACAACTGGAGCAAAATCTGAAATAAAACTGTTGGGTAAATTACCATAGCATGATTGAAATAAAGATGTAGAAATGGATGAAAAACACCCATTCAGAATTTCTGTAATGTGATATAACCCAACAAATAAGGATAAGATTACATTGAAATAGTAAAACAGATCATAAAATTTAACGAGAAAATTGTTTTTCAGGATTACAGGTTATGCAAAAAAATGAATCACCATTAAAAGAATGGAGAAAAATAGTCTCAACGGTTCAGCATGATCACACAAACACACGCAACCTCTGGATTAACTAAAGAAAGAAATCAGCTGGCAAACACTCTAAAAGGTGATCAAGAGGGAGAGAGAAATAAAGTGGTGGGGGTGAGAGCAGCTGTAAGTGTCTTCCCAATCCCATTTCATATTTTTACCCTGCCCCTTGTTTTTGAGTGTCACCCTAACCTCTTGGAACTGAGTTACAGGGTAGTGGTTGAAATCTTCCCCTACGAAATAAAAAAGAGCATTACTTCATTAACAGCTACTAGCGCTGCTCTGTAGGCAACCCTGCCCGTCTGCAGTGACAGCAGAGGAGGGTAAAGTTCAGCTCCTCACTGCTGGGCTTTAGTTACATTTAGGGCATCATATGATTTCAAAGAGGGGGGCAATTATTTATTATCACCCACCCCTAATTCTTTAGTGATATTTGCCAGCTTCTTGTTCGATTTTCCCCGTTCCACCTTAAATAGTGTAGCAGTTCTGATGCCTGAGGTGCCAGAATGTAACTGCTGCATCATTTAAGGTGGAATGGGAAATTTAGCTAGCTCCCAAGACATGAGCACACTACTAGCGATTTTTATGTTTGTTATGAAGAAAAGGACCATTAAAACGACATTAAACTAACATAACATAAAAAACGTAATTTTAGCGGACAAAATACTTAAATTTGTGGGTTTCTTTGGTTGCTTGTGCAGCCATCTTGCCATTTTCTCTTTTTTTCTCATAACTCTCTGTTTGGAGTCTCTGAAAAACCTCCGTTTGGAGGGTCATGTAGCCCCAACACTTCGCCCTACTCCTCTATCTCAACAAGAATCGGGACACCCTACCCCAAGACGTGAAATTGCAAAAAGGGCTAAGTGGTAGGGGTGAGGGGGGAAATGGGATTGGGCAAAGCAGATATAGCTTTATGCCAATTATATGTAAAATAGACAATCTAAACATACAATGGCTGATTCATCCTTACAGATCAAAACTATTGTAATGCAGATTAGGGTTGGTTCAGAGATAAAACTGAACTAAGTGTCATTGGTAAGATTCACTACACTACAAACATAGTGTCCTTCATGCACACCCTAAAGGCATCAGCAAGAGTCACTCTCAGTCCTTCTGAAGGCCTTCAAGATTCCCAAATGGTCACCTTTCACCCAGTTTTACAACGATGGAAATACCCAGTTCCATCCCCTAAACCACAGGCCAACACTATGTCTAGTAGGAGACATGGAGGATTAGAAATGGACAGCGTTCTTTTTAAGGAGCATACCAAGCCTCACCGAGACACAAAGGCCAAAGAACAATTATACCTAGGTGTAAGAAATATATTCTTAAGCAAAATGTTCTATATTAAAAATTCAGATTTGATTATGACACATAATCTACATCGTTTCCAAACCCTATTTATGTAATGATTGGATTGACTAGGGAATCACTTCAACTCTAAGCCCCTTATCCTTCGCGGGGGGTGCTGGAAACTATCCCAGTGGTCACTTGGCGGAAGACTGTAGAATCAGTTAAACCAAACGAAATATCTAAGGAAATCACTGAGGAGTTGAGATTTGGCTATACTCCAATGAGCACACCATCTGATATCTTTTTCAGTGGGGAACTCCCAGCACTTTCTAGGCCTTCAGAATGTTTTGTGGGAACTACAAGCTGAAGGTCTGTGTTGTATTTGTGAAAAATGAAACATGAGAAATGAGAAAAACAGCTGTGAGTGATTTAACTTTCATTTTCTCTCACAATTTTCTCTGTTACTAGACTCATTGTTGGCCACCAAGTAAACACCAAATAAACCGTGCTCTTTCTGCTTGGTCACATTGTTTTACTTCGCTACGCAGAGACGGTCATTACATTTGATTGACAGGATTCATTCACCTTGATCAGACATTTACACAAGAGTCCCATCATGTGACTCTGTCTCCTTGGAAACAGTTACAGTGTTTACCTTTTTTTACCTTGTGGATGGTGGAGCTGTGGGATGCCTACCATAGTTTCATTTGCTGGGTTAACTGAACTTGTCAATCATCAAGTCAAAGCTTTGGGCACATTTGAAATGAATCATACACCCTATGACCAAAAGTATGCAGACACTTGTACAGTGTTGGACGAAGTACACAAATCATGTACTTGAGTTAAAGTAAAGATACCCAAGGTAAAATATTACTGCAGTAAAAGTAGAAGTTCCTCCCTTCAGACCTCCACTTGAGTAAAAGTACAAAAGTATTTATGTCCTATTATCATTTTTGTAACTAGACTCTCTTCATTAACTCATTTTAGGTGAAAATACTCCAGTGTCACTCTTGGTAAACCAGTCTTTTAATAGAATGTCATTAATTAGTGACGCTGATGTCTATTAAAATTATCATAAGCACAAAACACTGAAGGCAAACAATTTCCATTAGGTAGAACCTAACTTTGCAACTTAGTTACAAGTTTAAGTTGAATAAAAACTTTAAACTCAGGTTCACAAATGAGTTTCCTTTACTAAACTGCATCTGTAGGTCTCTGTTCATAAACATAAACTAGCCAAAACAAATTCACTATAAAATGAAAGTGTTTGTATAAATTCAGAAAAAAGACGCATCAGTCACAACTGCATATGTGTACATATTTCTATATTGTGCTCTATTTACACAAAGTTAGGTTAGTTCCATCATTTATGCTGAATAGACACTCCCTAAATTTTACACTGCTGCACTGACGTTGAACCGTGTGCTGCACTAGGTCGGTATGTCCAACAGGTCAAAACAAGCTCAAAACAAAGTGCGCTGGGCCCTGATTGGTGTTATTCCTTCACACTTCTTTCGTTTTGACATGTTACATTTTTATACACACATAAACCAAAAGGAACGACAGATTTCTCATAATGTGGTGGAGTAAAAAGTGAGATATTTGACTCTGAAATGTAGTGGAGTGAAAGTAAAAAGTCACCAAAAATGGAAATACTTCAGTAAAGTACAGATACATGAAAAACTACTTAAGTACAGTAATGAATTACATTTACTTTGTTACTGTCCACCACTGCACCTGTATGAGCTTGTTGGACATCCCATTCCAAACCTTGGGCACTAATATGGAGTTGTGCCACCGCAACCCCCCCACCCGCCAACCCTGTAAATACCCACAAGACTGTACCGTGTTCTTGATCTGAAAGCAGAGACAACAAAACTGTAACATCTGTAAATTTTGTGATATGGCGATTTTCATTAATACTCTGTATACAGGATGAATAGAAAGATATAACAGCTATAACAATATAATATACCATATAACACTATAATTATAACACTATAACAGCCTCCACTCTTCTGGGAAGACTTTCCACAAGAGTATGGGGTGTGTCTGTGTGAATTTGAGGCTCATTCAGTCGAAAGGACATTAGTGAGGTCAGGCACTGTTGTTGGATAAGAAGGCGTGGCTTGCAGATGATGTTCTAATTCATCCCAAAGGTGTTCAGCGGGGTTGAGCTTGCTTTGTACACAGGGGCACAGGAAAGTTTTCCTACTGGAAAGGGAAAGGACTTCCCCAAACTGTTGCCAGTGTTGACACTGAAACCCAGATTCATCCACCAGGCTGCCAGACAGTGAAGCGTGACTTATTACTCCAGAGAAGTTTCCACTGCTCCAGAGTCCAGTGGAGTTGTGCTTTTCAACACTCCAGCAACACATGGCATTGAGCCTAGTGATGTTTGGCTTGTGCGCAGCTGCTCCAAGGATAGGCGATTTTTATGTTTCAACACTTGACAGCTGCACTTTAGTGTATTTGCCTGTTTACCGCTTTGTGGCTCAGCTGCTGTTGCTCCTAAATATTTCCATTTCAGCTCTGTGGTGAGGAGCAGGTTCTTCCAGCTCAGAAACATTGCAAAGCTTAAGCCTTTTTTCTGGAGAGAGTTATTCATGCATTCATCTCCTTCAGTATTGACTACTGTATTTCTTTGTATATTGGGATTAACCAATCGCTATTGCAACTGCTGTCCCTGGTGGTCTAGTGGCTTCGGTGCTATCACTGCCGCGGCCCAGTTTCAATTCCCAGTCAGGGAAGTCCTCTGTTTCTGGGGCAGTCGTGGGCTGCAGGCCTTGTGACCGGAAGGTCGCCAGTTCGATCCCCTGAGCCGACAGTACATGACTGAATTGCCCTTGAGCAAGACACCTAACCCCCAACTACTCCCCGGGCGCTGTGGATAGGGCTGCCCACCGCTCCGGGCAAGTGTGCTCACTGCCCCCTAGTGTGTGTGTTCACTTGTGTGTATGTGGTGTTTCACTGCACGGATGGGTTTAAATGCGGGGTGAAATTTCCCTGTTGTGGGACTAATAAGGGTCACTTAATCTTAATCTACAGTTAGTCCAAAATGCAGCACCTAGGTTACTGACTAGTACCAAGAACAGAGACTATATAATTCCAGTCCTCGCTTCACTTCATTGGCTACCTGTCCAGTTCAGGATACAGTTCAAAGTGCTTTTATTTGTTTTTAAAGCACTTGATGGTCAGAACCCCTCGTATGTTGGCAGTATGCTCAGTCCCTCTACCACACAGCGAGCTTTGAGATCATCCTTGTGGAACTTGCTGGCTGTTCCTATATGGGTTTGTTTTAAGCTTAAAGGTGATCATGCGTTTGCAGTCTATGCTCCGAGACTATGGAACATCCTACCTACTGCTATTCACCAAAGTACCTTCAATCGCTGTTTTTAAATCAAGATTAAAAACATACTTATACAAACTCGCATTTGAATAATAATAATAATATTAGTAATAACAATATTATTATTATAATAATAATAATAATAATAATACTTTTTATTTATATAGCACTTTTCCTGCCGGTGGCAGCTCAGAGGGCCTTACAGACAAGTGATTGAAAACACAAGAAATTATAAGTATGAATGTAGAATCATAAGAGGGGCTGTGGTAATTACACTTGTTTACGTCTGTGTTTTATATCATTTTTAGCCATTTTATCTGTGTTGTATCTTGTTTTTATTCTTTTTACCTTTTATTCATCTTTTTTTCTTCCCTATTTTATGTAACTCTTTTTATTATTTTTAATGTTTTGATTTCTGGTTTGTTGTTTATGTGTCTTAAAAAATCTTTAAAAAGCTTGCGTTGACCAAAGTGCCGTTCATCAAATCAGCCCTTTGGTCAACACAAGCTTTTTAAAGATTGATTTATAAATAAAACTTTCTTAATTACTAATGATAGCACTCACAGTTGACCAGGGCAGATCTAGCCATTCAGAGATTTCATGAACAAGGCAAAGGTAGCAGCCTATGATAGTGCCCAGTTTAAAGCCACAGAGCTCTTGCTTGATTTTGAACACCTGTTAGCAATGAGTGTGGCTGAAATGGCTGAACTTAATAATTAGGAAGGTTGTCCACATACTTTTGGCCATATGTGCAGTTTCTCATGCACTTACAGTTGCCCTGTGTTACCAAATCATATACGCGGTAAACAGTCGTGCTGGCTGTGTTGTAAATGCTATTTCCTCCATGGTGGTGTGTGAGCCTTGTGCACGTGTAGGGGGGTCTTTTTTAGAGTGCATCTTTGTGTGTGTTTTTGGTTTCTTCTGTTTTTTTTTTGATCATGTAAGCTAGTTTATTGAGGAAGGAAATAGTTTGTTTATTTTGTTTATCATCTCTGATGGCATAAGCTTCCTAACACTAAAATAGAGTTTTTTAGAGGCTGGGATTTCGTGCCTTGGTGTAATTAGTCTGACTCATTGGAGGTGGGAAGGTTGGGGAGACCTCTTAACATTGACAGCTGTACAGCCCTCTACTGTTAAAAAAATGTATTTTAGTTTAGGCTAAATTTTTGTGGTTTGAAAAAAAAGACAAAGTTTCTTAATACTAAATGGAAAGATGACCAGTTTCTGTAGCTGAAAGTTGCTGGTCAATGTGCACTAATTAGCTCATTTTTGTATATGGACCAGTTTAAACTACAGTCCTACAGTAAAATAAATAAATAAATTGAAGTATTCAGAAATATTCATGTAATTATCTATTTAAACATAAACTGAGATAATATTAATGAGATAAATCATAATATATTGGCTACTTTGTATTAGAAGGTGGCTGCCCCAAACCCTAACCCCTAAATTTCAACCTACGATACTTTAATACTTTACTTCTTTTGGTCTTTTAAATCTTTTAAATTGTTTTGGACTTTAGAGTGACGTTGAAAGCTTTAGATTTATCATGAGTTTATTTTTTTATAAATGAAAAATCACTACCAGAGCACAAAGAGTTTTAGTCCATAGGCGGAGCCTTATTTTAGCCACACCCTTGTATTTTAGAGCAGGAAGTGAGACTGTATTCCTGTCCCTCATGGCCACATGGAGAGCACCTAGATCCCATTGTTTTGAAGTAAATGTTTCCCAAAGTCTGAAAATCAGTGGGCAACATTAAGAATTGTCACAACAGGGACACATATGTGCCCTGTGGGCCGCGTTGACAGCCACGAGAGCCGGCAGGAAGGTGGGGCCTGAATGCCGGACACCACAGAGGGACACGAGTGATGGTAGGAGGAGGACGTCAGCTGCCAGAGACATATTTTCTGCAATTAATTCAACTTTAATTCAAATTTTAATGAAAAATATGATGTGTGTACAGCTGTTCAAAGCTGTGTTTGTCAGTCATCTACTGGCTGCGTTTTTGAGTTCTGCTCAAAATTAGCTGAAATCATCACTACCGAGACAGTCACTACTGAAACAGTCACTACCGAAACATTCACTAACGAAACAGTCACTAACGAAACAGTCACTACCGAGACATTCACTACCGAGACAGTCACTAACGAGACAGTCACTAACGAGACATTCACTACCGAGACAGTCACTAACGAGACATTCACTACCGAGACAGTCACTACCAAAACAGTCACTAACGAGACAGTCACTACCGAGACAGTCACTACCGAGACATTCACTACCGAGACAGTCACTACCGAGACAGTCACTAACGAGACATTCACTACCGAAACAGTCACTACCGAGACAGTCATTAACGAGACAGTCACTACCAAAACAGTCACTAACGAGACAGTCACTAGCGAGACAGTCACTAACGAGACATTCACTACCGAAACAGTCACTACCGAGACAGTCACTAACGAGACAGTCACTAACGAGACATTCACTACCGAAACAGTCACTACCGAGACAGTCATTAACGAGACAGTCACTAACGAGACAGTCACTAAAGAGACAGTCACTACCAAGACAGTCACTACCGAAACAGTCACTACCGAGACGTCACTAACGAGACAGTCACTACCGAAACAGTCACTACCGAAACAGTCACTACCGAAACACTTGGTAAAGTTTCAGTAGTGTTATGATTGTTGTGGTAGCAGCAAAATGGAAAGTTCAATCATTTGTTTTAGGCAAAGGGTCACTCAAAACAAAAGGACTTTAGTCTAAAGTCCAAGTCGGTTTAAGGTCTGAAATGTGGGTCTGACTTTAAACCAATTTGGTTATTTTACCTGCACCCCACCCCAAAGCTCCCCCCCAGCCACATGAAAACATGTGAAATTAGCACTGCGGTTACACTTTAGATCTGAATATCAATCTATCTAATCATAAAAAGCCATGACAAGAGAAGCTTTGGAAGCACATTTTTGAATAAATTTAAGATCAAATCTTCAGAAAAAAAGTTAATAAGGAAATGCTTAAGGAAAAAGTGAATCAGTGATGTCAATGTTAGTTTCATTTATCAATGAGGGTCATAAAATTAAACATAAACCAGCTGCTATTGTCCCTGATTTGTGAGTAATAGAGGCTTTTCTGCTCCATGTCTTGAGGCCTCACTACAACAGAAGAGAGTACAGTTACTTTCTCTGTACAATCCTCTCTGAGTCCTCTGTGGTTTAACTTTCAAAACAAAACAGGCGCTAGAATGTCACATTATCTTTCCTTCCAAAACAAAGACTAATGCAACATTTTAGTGTTTCGGTGTGTTCTGGATAAGCTTAAGCTTCTAAGAACAGGCCTTGCAAATGGACAGTTTTTTTTTATTGTGGTTTAATTCTAAAAGTTTGAGTAAACTGCTGTCTCAGATACACACACACACACACACACACATACACACACACACACACACACACACACACACATATACACATCCCATTCTAAATCCGTAAGCATTAATATGGAGTTGGTCCCCCCTTTGTAGATACAACAGCCTCCACTCTTCTAGGAAGCTTTTCTACAAGATGTCTGATTTTTATCCAGAAGAGCTTTTGTGACGTCAAATGCTGATGTTGGACGAGAGGCCCTGGCTCACAATTTCCGTTCTAGTTCATCCCAAAGGTGTTGGATGGGGTTGAGGTCAGGGCTCTGTGCAGGCCAGTCAAGTTCTTCCATACCAAACCCACCCAGCTTGACTTTATGGACCTTGCTTTGTGCACTGTGGCTTATTCATGCTGGAACAGAAAAGGTTCTTCCCCAAACTGTTCCCACAAAGTTGGGAGCATACAGCTGTTAAAAATGTCTTGTTCTGCTGAAGCATTAAGATTTCCCTTCACTGGGACTAACAGGCTGAGACCAACCCCTGAAAAACAACCCCACAGCCTTGCTTTGCTCTCTAAACAACTTAAATTCTATGTGGCATGGATTCCACATAATGTTGGAAACATTCTTCAGAGATTCTGGTCCATGTGGACATGATTGCATCCACTCTATGGATTCATGCAGTTGGAGCCAAATTCTGACCCTGCCATTCGTGTGCCTTCGCAGAAACTGAGATTAATCAGACCAGGCCATATTTTTCCAGTCTTAAACCGTCCAGTTTTGGTGAGTCTGTGCCCACTGCAGCCTCAGCTTCTCAGTTCTCAGCTAACAGAAGTGGAACCCAACAAGGTCTTCTGCTGTTGTAGCCCATCCACCTCAAGGTTCGATGTGTTGTGCATTCTGAGATGTTTTTCTGCCCACCACAGTTGCACTGAATGTTCCATCTGCAGAACTGCTACTACTTGTTTTTTTATTTAATTTAATTTGCTAATTTATTTTATTTTAATTTTTGGCCCCCTTCTGAGAAATCAGTAGTTATAGAAATCTTCAAACCAGCTTCTCCGGCCCCAGTAATCACGCTACAGTCAAAATGACTGTGATCATATTTTTCCCTGTTCTAATGGTTCATGTAAATATTAGATGAAGCTGCTGACCTGTATCTACATGATTTTACTCACTGCTGCCACAAGGTTGGCTGATTAGATAATTGCATGCATGACTAGGTGTACAGGTGTTCCTAATTTATATATATATATATATCCATTTTCGATGTTTTTCAGTTCTTCACATAATTTGAAAATGCCTGTTGGCCTTTATATTGTGTGTAAATTTTATGATGAATGAACTAAAAGAAATGACTCAAAATGACTTGGGAAAAAGTCTGGTTCCATTGACTTACATTAAAAGTTAAGTAGGTTTTTTCCTTCTCTTGTAAAATTACCATTTTGGAGATATACAAGGTTTTCTTTTATCAGCCCCACTTAGCTCCATGTACAGATTACAGTCCATTTGTAGTCCATCTGTTTCTGCATGCTTTGTTACCCCCCTTTCACCCTCTTCTTCACAGGACGGTGATTATTTGGGTGGTGGATCATTCTCAGCACTGCAGAGACTCTGACGTGGGGGTGGCATGTTAGTGTGTGTTGTGCTGGTATGAGTGGATCAGACACAGCAGTGCTGCTGGAGTTTTTGAGAACTGTGTCCACTCACTGTCCACTACAAAGTGCACTTTTATGGTAAGTGGAGCTGATGAAATGAACAATGAGTGTAGAAGGAAAAGAGGTGGTTTTAATAGTACAGTGTTCCTAATGAAGTTCTTGGTGAGTGTGTATATATAGGTAAAAGTTTAGACACCCTTCCATTTGTACAGAATCAGGACGTAATGCACTTAGTTAACTCATTGGGCCTTAATTGACTGGTTAGGCAGGTCAGGAATAGTCAACTGATAACAAATCCAGAGCGTAATAAATTCTCTGACTCCTCAATCCTTGGGCTAATACTCATCAACCCTGATCTCTTCCCATCAGCTGCCCAGCTGGCCAGAAAGGTAAAGTTCCCTTGGATTTTTTTGCTGTTTGCTTCTGTTTTATTTCTCTGTTCAAGCTCACTGTTTAGTCTCTGTTAAAATTGTTTGTTTTCTTCTTTTTGCTTTAGGTTTGTTCCTGTTCATGGATGACCTGCTGGACCTCTCACTGCCACCCCTTTCAACCCAGCTGTTAACCTGGACTGTAATCATTTAAACTCCTACCTTTGCATCTGCTTCATTGTTACAGGATCAAACATGTTATTTCACTTGGGCCACTGTGCATTCTTTTCATCTGCAGTCATGTCATCCACTCCCAGGGTGGATCACATAACTACAAGGAAAGTCAGGAGAATTGTCTGTGGGCTGGTTTAAGTTGCTTGCTGTGGGCTGACATCATTGCATTTTATATGGAGGAATTTTGGCCTGCCCACTTCATAAACATTAAACCGCATTATTATCATCATCATCATCATTATTGATGTGATTTATATTGTGCCTTTTCGTGGTCAAGGATGCTTCACAATGGGACGGAGTTCCCCCAGCTGGCAGTGGGATTCCCCAGACTATGGTGTAGAGTCACTTAGCTAGTCAGAGAGAGTCCTTAGCCATAGGGGGGAGATCTCACTCTGCCTGGGAGCCCTGAAAGCTGTTCATTGTTATAGGACAAGAAGTAAAAAAATCATGAAATGACCGCAGTGTACAGCTATGGGTGACCAAACATTCTCCTCCTCATTGAGCGGTCCGTGGTTGCTTGGCAACTATACCATACTCTAAAGGAACTACATTTCTTGGCGGAATACTTGTTTCTGTCGATTATTTTTAACAGTAACTCAAATTATTTTCGGAACAATTGTGAATTTTATCATATCTCATGTTGGCCAGCGTTTTATAAAAGCAATAAATAAATTGCTTTAATAATTTGCTGCTGTCGAAACAAAACATTTTTCAGTTTTTGACATGATCTTAATTCCATGATGATTGGAAAAGAAGAAATGGCCCAAAATGTCTTGGAAAAAAGTCTGGTTCCATTGATTTACATTGAAAATAAAGTAGGTTTCTTCCTTCTCCTGTGAAGATTTACGCACCCCTGCCTAAGGGTTTTATGTCCCTCGAGCCATTAGGCTCTTCAACTCTTCCCAGTGGGACCAGAAGAGAAGAGAGAAGAGGGAAGAGGAGAGATGAGGACTGAATCTCTCATGCTTATAGATAAAATAAAAATATTTTATCTATAAGCATGATTCAGTACCAATATCTGCACATATTTATTCAGTATTGTCATTATATGCCGTTACTGCGCCTCCTTGTACAGTCATTATTGCACTGCCTCTTTATCTCAGGATAGATCTTATTGCAGATTTTTGTATATTTCTATTTGTATAACTGTCCTATGATGTGTGACTGATACTGGCTGCAAAATGTCCTTCGGGTTCAATAAAGTATCTATCTGTCTGTCTGTCTGTCTGTCTGTCCGTCCATCCGTCCGTCCGTCCGTCCATCTATTTATCTATCTATCTATCCGTCCGTCCGTCTATCCATCCATCTATCCATTTATCTGTCCATCCATCTATCCATCCATCCATCCGTCCATCCGTCCGTCTATCCATCCATCCATCGTCATCTATCCATCCATCCGTCCGTCCGTCTATCCATCCATCCATCTATCTATCCATCCGTCCGTCCGTCTATCCATCCATCCATCCATCTATCTGTCCGTCCGCCTGTCCGTCTATCCATCCATCCATCCATCTATCTGTCCGTCCATCCGTCCGTCCGTCCATCCATCCATCCAGTCTATCCGTCCGTCCATCTGTCTGTCCATCCGTCCGTCCCTCCATCTATCCATCCATCCATCGATCTATCTGTCCGTCCATCCGTCTGTCCCTCCATCCCTCCATCCATCCATCTATCTGTCTGTCCATCCGCCTGTCTGTGCATCCATCCGTCCATCCATCCATCTATCTATCCGTCCATCTGTCGGTTCATCCATCTGTCCATGCATCTATCTGTCCATCTGTCCGTCCATGCGTCCCTCCGTCCGTCTATCCATCCATCCATCCATCCGTGCATCCGTCCGTCCGTCCGTCCATCCATCCATCCAGCCAACCATTTGTCCACCTGTTTGTCCATTGCTCCACCTGTTTTTCCCGTTTTGTATTCTAATATTTTATTCTAATGCTGTTTACTATCCAGTGTCGACCAGAGGAGGATGGGTTCCCCTTCTGAGTCTTGGTTCCTCTCAGTGTTTCTTCCTTTTGCTCTTAGGTAGTTTTTCCTTGCCACTGTCGCCACTGGTGACGCTCATGAGGGCTCAGACCCGGATTTTTCTGTAAAGCTGCTTTGTGACAGCACCTGTAGTAAAAAGCGCTGTATAAATAAACTGACTTGACTTGACTTAAACATTTAACATTCGATGCTAGAGGGTGGAGTGGCAGGCCTTGAAAGCATCAACTCCTTTGACACCTAAAAATAACAAACAAATCATGTTTATCTTGTCATTCCAGCCCCACTTCCTCATCACCTGTGTTTGTGTTTCTTGTCTGTTCAGCTTTTGGCCTCTGTGTGTGTGTGTGTGTGTATGTGTGTGTGTGTGTGTGTGTGTGTGTGTGTGTGTGTGTGTTCCTGTGTGTCTCTCTTTGCTTCTGTTATTGTTCTGTTGGCTTCTTTCTGTTTCTTAATGTTTGTATTATTGGATGAGCCAGACTCAGTTTAATCACTTAAACATGTAATTCCAAATGTTCCATTTGGCATTCTTATCATCTTTATTCATGTCACCCACTGCAGGAACACATGACTGTGGGAAAGTCAGGAATATTCTCGGCACGCGGTAATGCTTTGGACTGACAACATTGTGTTTATGAAAGGATGTTATTGTGGTCTGAAAGACATAGTGAACTGTAAACCTCAGAACCAAGACAGCATCTCAATTCAGCTTAACGTTGTCATTATCTCAGTGCAGTGTCACTGTAACATCTTCTAAACACAACAGTACAAAGACTCTGGATAGACATAATATGTAGGTGCTAATTGGTGTTATTATAAGGGTGGACATTATAAGAAGCTGTTAAACAAGTAGTTTTAGAAACATTAGTACTTTTATACTTTGGTGATTGACGATGGTCAGTCCATGCATTACTAGAAACTACTTCAGTAGAATGATCCATAGGCGCTTATTAATTAATTACGTTAATTAGTTAAAGGATATATTTAATTATTTATATTCATGTTTAATCATAGTATTTATTTATGTATTTATTTATTTATTTATTTATTTATTTATTTATTACAGCACAGGCCTACACGGTGCATCCCATTGCCTTTTTAATGCTAAAAGGCTTTTATTTTCTATTTCTATAAGCTTGACTTGGTCACACTCGAGTTATGAACAGTCTTGGATATATGTTTTGTTTTAACACAGTGATGCAATCTGTATCTCTTTGTAAAAATGGGAAATCCAAGGAGCTGCTACCAATCAACCATCCTGCTTTCTTGTATTAACTTGTACTGTCTTGTATTAAATGTATTTACATCTTTTAACCTTTGGGTTCTATTTGACCCCCAGAAATTTAAACCTCCGGGAGATATTGAAGTTATTTTTTCCCTTTGCCGATGTTGTGTGAACTGTCAGTGGTTTCCACACTGATACAGGTATGCATATGTTAAGTTAGGGCCCTAAAGCAGAGGGAATGTTTAAAAGATTATAAAATTGCATGTTATATTGACCTTAATATCATCCCAAACAACCAAATGTTTTCTTTTTTTTATATTTCTTATGTTTTATACAGCTAAAACAGCAACCTAGAGTCAAATTGACACTGTGTACAAACACCAATCTGTACAAAATGTGTAGAGGACATTGAAAACATATCATTGTGTTAATTTTCAGTTTACTCAGTTCAAAATCATTAAATATGAAGCAAGAAAAATGTTACCAATCATTGATTTAGAGATGTTAAACACTGAATGGGGTCAAATTGACATCAAAGATAATAGGAGGGTTAAGAAGCCAGGCCTTCTCACAGACATCCTGGACTAGAAGTGGATTAGAAGTCCATTTATAATTAGAGGGCATTCAGAATCAAAACTGTTATGCATGTGCACTTAGCTGGCCTCACAATTGGTCAGCACACAAGAATTGACATGGAGGATATCCTCAAAACTTCATGGATTAACTGCTCTGAGACTGGCTAGACAACTTCCTCGTGCCTCATTCTCAGAACAAGAACAGGAAATCCTATAGCAGTGGTGATGTAACCCTTGTGTTGGATTATCATAAAGCTGGTAAACAAATTTGCACCACTTAAGCTCCCTTCTGCCAAAAAGCCCCTTTAGCCACATTACAACAAATAAACACGGAGTCAACTCAATAGAAGATTCATTTCGAATGTCAGAGTCCTTGGTCAAGAGTTGACCCTGACTCCCAGATGGGTTGGAGATGAAGAATTGGTTCTTTTGGAACTGACGACCCATCACTATCCTGGCCAAAACGTAAAAGGAAGGTGATACATCAGCTGTATTGCTATCTACCAATGATAGACAGTGTGTAGTGTAAACAATTGCAAGCACCTACCTTTATTTTATATTATTTCTGTTTTATATATTGTTGCTGTCCAATGAAAAACATGTATGTCCATTTTTTGCAATTTTTACTTTTCTGCATCGTTTGAGCTCAGCAGCTGTGCTTTACATTGTGTGAACATTTCATGATGATTGGACCAATAGAAATGCTCCAAAATTGCTTAGATTAAAAACTTTTTTTATTAACTTACATTCAAAGTAAAGAATGTTTTTGCCCTTTCCTGTAAAGTTACTATTTTGGATATACTTGTTTTTCATTGGACATCGACGATATGCATATCTTTGCTGTTGGAACAAAACCAATTCACACAGGACTAGAAATTGTGGTGTAAATGCCAAGGATGGAAGCGGCTGCTCCATTTACACACTGCCTTCCCTCTAGAAATGAGTAGAAAACATGCCAAAACGTTCATTTAGCCACGATTCCTTTTACCCTAACCGTCTTTTGTGCTGTCTTCAGTAATTGCATTAGCATTCAATGTCATCAGGCTTATCAATTTCAGAGCCAACAGTCAACATCACTGCATCAACTTAAATGTTTTTTATGTAATTTTTATGTTGTAATGTTCTGAGTTGTACACTTAGGACTAGTAAAGGCTTCTCAGAGTGCCTCGGTACTTAATAAGCACCTTTTTCACAGAATATGTTAGCCTTTTTACAGACATGGTGATTTGCACAGGATTTATATGGACTCTAGTTTTTTCTATGACTCATTTTATAGAAGATAAAAGGCACTGGAACCTTTACTGATGCAGGACCATGCAGAGACTGACATGATGCGATCGGACGGGCCTAAAATCACTGAGAAATGCTGGGAAAAATGACTACACCACCTTCTCATGTGAAACCAATCCCATCTAAACAATGTTGAGGAGGCAGAACTTGGGGATTGGGAAAGAGATAAAGAGGGGCAGACCCAGAGGGACAGTGTGACATTAAAGTCAACATGAATCTGAAAATCAGAACACACCTCCTTGGAGTCAGCCCAGGCGCCGGCTCATGCTTTATGCTCGATCCTGGTGGCTAATCACTGAAGGGAGGGGATTATGGAGAAGCGGAGTCACCATCTTTCTCACTAGTCAGTGTGTTCACCCTTCCCCAGGTTGGCGCCACAATTTTTAATAATTTTTTCCTTTGGATGGATTCTGCTGAAAGTCTTGAAGAACAATGTCTCACCCACAATTATTTCCCACCCGGAAATCCCGTTTGAAATAACTGTAGGTGGGACATGAAGATACTCACATGGCATAATATAATATGCGATTTTAGGTTAGTGAGTCTCCATTAGGCCTCAGGCTATTGTTTAAAAAGTCAGCTGTTTGCAAAATGTTGCTTGCACGTCTGCACATTGTTATATTTACACAATAGAACACTCGAGGAGTGTGTTATCGCGAAACAACATCACAGCTGTAATCTGGTCGCCGTAGATCATCACAGCCGTGATGTTATTGGTGATACACACTCCTCGAGTGTTCTATTGCTTTTATACCACAGGTAAATAAATAAAGTAAGAAATTAATAATCTGGGCCGTGAACGCGGCGTTTAATATGTTTTAATGTTCGCAGTTCCTTCACTAAATTATAGTTCCTTAACAAGCAGCTTGTTGCTACGTCAGAGTAACGAGCTCCGCCCACTCGCTGCACAGTCTTCTGTAAGCCTTGCCTTCTGAAGTCAGACTGAGCCATAAAACTGCCGCAATATCAAGTTTAGCTCAGTTTTGTCAATTTTTGCCAGATCAGTATTAATGTTGTTTTGTTCCAGCCAGTCTGTAAAGCATCTTACAGCCCATTTAGTTTGGCATTTCTGGCTGATTCCGTCTACAGAGTCTGACCAAATCGGCTGTTGGTCAAATGTGATCTTAAAAGTGTCCATTTTCTGTTTGTGGCAAAGTAAGAAGTAAAACTTTCAAATGGCTTGAGCGCCTCCTACAGCTGTCAAAGTCGGCGTCTCAGTGGAGTGATACAGTGTTTGTGAAAAACGTGGTAAAATAACAGAACAGTTAGAACGCCTCTCAACCAATCAGCTTGCGTGTCCAGAACTAACTGTTGTATAATTTCAGGGTTGGCATGGCCTGTAGTTTGGTGATGGAGCCTGATATATAATCTTTCGGTAACTCTGCGACCACAGTCGCCTCTGTCCTGCTGAGCTGACCACTTTCTTTGCCCGCTTTGAGACAATTGCCCAGGCTCAACCAACCACCACTGCTTTTCCCTTCACCACAGAGGAGACAGCACTCAAACTGGCTACTGTTGTGGGTCTAAACTCAGAAAGCAGTGGGTCCAGATGGCATTCCAGCTGACTTTCACCTTCATGGATATCTTCAACCTTTCCTTGGCACAGTCTACCTTTCCCATCTGCTTTAAAACCACAATCATCATTCCAGTCACAAAGAAACTCGCCATCTCATGCATGAATGATGGCCGCCCCATTGCTCTCATTCCTATAGAGATAAATTGCTTTGTAAGACTGATATTAGCTCATATAAAGAGGTTTCCACTTTCCACTTTTTTCCACTTTTGCACTTTTGGACTATCGTGCAAACGGATCCACTGATGCAGTCTTCCTGGCAAAACACTCCGCACCACCTGGACCAAACGAACACCTGTGTCAGAATGTTTATTGACTTCTGCTCTGCCTTCAACACCATCATCCCCTTCAAACTGGTTTCCAAACTAAACACTCTTGGAATACGTCACATATTATGCACCTGGATCATGGACTTACCCGCAGACCATAGTCTGTTAGAATGGGTAACCATGCTGCCACACTTCCCCCTCCGTCACACTCAGCACAGGATGACCACAAGGCTGCGTCCTTTCAGCCATGCTCTACACACTGGGCATTTATGACAGAATCACAAAACATAGTTTCAACACCAGCATCAAATTTGCCAATGACCCAAAAATAATCTGCAACACCACCAGCAATGATGATGGACCATATAGGGAGGAAGTGAAAGCCCTCATAGAGTGTTGCACTGCCAACAACCTCTGTCTCAATGTTGGCAAAACCAAGGGGTTGATTCTTGACTTCAGGAGAATCAAGCGGACGATGGTGGAAAAGGTAAGCGGCCGTAAATTCCTTGGTGTCCACATAGCTGAAGATCTCACCTGGTCACTCAACACATCACACACTGTCAAAAAGGCCTCCGAACGCTGAGGAGAGTCAACCTGCCACAACAGCTCCTCTGCAACTTCTACAGGTCCACAGTGGAGAGTGCCTGCGTCACGGCCTGGTATGTTAGCGCCACTGAACCTAAGACCCTGCAGAGGGTGGGGAAAACTGCCCAGCACATCACCAAAGCTGCCCTTCCACTCATACAGGACAAGAGATGTCTGAGAAAAGCCAGCAACATCTCCTGTGACCCTGCACACCCCAGCTACTTCCTGTTTCAACCTCTGCCATCCAGAAAACAGTACCGGAGCATCCAAACCAGAACCACCAGATTAAAGAACAGTTTTTACCCGTGAGCTGTTGAACTGGTCACACCAGCAACTCCAAACAAAACATGAGTATACACACCTGAACCCCATCCTCGCAGTTTACTCAGCATACCTACACACTAGAGGTCTACACTCCAGTGGATTCCTGCAGACAACATCTTGTGGCGCAGGAGGGTTGCACACGTGAGTGGGCAGGAAACCAGCCCACTGTAGGCGGAAGCATGCATGAAGAGATATCCCACAAATTAATGAATTACCTTAATAAAGAACAATGGTCACTAAATCATGTATATAATCAGTATAAAGCATAACAGTAGAACATCTCAAATGAATCAAGTCATTCTAAAGAGTTGCGAAGGAGCCGATCACGTGATTCTCGTAGCTCACAGAGACTGCGGAGGCTTCAGTCCGACAGCCACAGCTGCCCAGCCTAGCAAAACACCAAAAAATAACCATTCTGTGGTTTTATGCTTTGTGTTTACTGGAAATAACTGCAGTATGGTGAAGTTCACATTGAGCCTCATGACCATGACTGCTGTGTTATTCCAGCAGAGGATAATGTATTTGTGAACAGACTATTTCAGATATTGGATGTCAGTTCGCCTTGTCGGAACAGCGCGGGCAGGAGTGGACCAAAACATTTTGGTTGCGTTGGTTTCTGTGGGAGCAGGTGGGAGCGGGATGAAATCTTGTGAGAGTGGGCAGGTGTGGGACTGAAAATAAAAAGTACACAGGTGCACAGACCTCTACTACACACTTCACTGGTAACTCACGGCCCTTTATGCACATTAACTTTTAACTGTAACTCCTTACTTCAACATTAAGCTGTTAATCCTCATTTACCTGCACTGTACACTATGTAAATATAACAACATCTGTGATGCTGTTTACAACAATTATTATAATTTGCACACCTGACCTGGTTACCTCAACACCATACACTTCCAAATAAACACACACTATAAAACACCTAATCTGTAAATCACTCAGAGACTACATGTTGCTTAACTGCTTTGTACTTTAAATTCTGCTTCTACCTTCTGACCTACAGAGTTACTGCTCAAGCACATATTCAGTACTTACTGTCCATTCACTGATTGTCTTTGTGGGGTTTTTTTGTGTATTGTCTTTGAACTATTGTTTTTTTTTAACCACTGCTTCAGAGAAATAGCCAGAACGTGTTTCATTAGGTAGATAGATAGATAGATTTTTTTTCTGCATGTCCCCTCCAGTGAATGAACAAGTGACTATGTGAATGATAACCAATGTAACAGTTGTGCAATATGACATTTATGGATGCCTAAAGTAGAGAGATGTACTGTAATGGCCAGCTGGTGCCCAGTGAGCCTGTCCTGTCAGTGGCTCAGTGTACAATAATGTCCTGGCACAGTGACGAGGAGCTGTATAGTGTACAAACGATCTCCTGCACTGTTTCTTGCTACAGTGGAGCTGAATAAGTCTGTTGCTGAAGGTGCTCCACTTATACTGTACAATCCCGTTAAATTTAATAGAACTGAATGCATAAAAGGTGTTAATTGCTGTTTTGGGAAAAGAACTAAGAGAAAATTAGAGAGGACTCATTTGCGGTTAACCAGCTTGTAAATATGTTGGGAAATTGGGGTTCATGTTTAAGAAGTCAGTTTAAGAAGAGAGAGAGAGAGAGAGAGAGAGAGAGAGAGAGAGAGTGGCCTGCCACACACTGCGATGTTAACGTTACTACACTGCTCTTTACCTTCTACTTATAAGTTTAACTTGAGTGCATGAAACCAAAAGGAAATGCCGTCATGCTTTGGAACTTCAACTATGCTTCAAAGTGGAAAAAAAACTAAAGCTAAAGTGACTGAATATTAGATTAGATTAGATTAGATTAGGTTTCCTTTATTGTCACTGCACATTTAACTTAAGTGAAATTCAGGTGTGTGTGTGTGTGTATGTGTATGTGTATATGCGCACACACACACATACACGTACATACACCCTGGTACATATATGGTATGTATACACATACCCACACATACACCTTGTCAACCATGTGCATTCTTTAAAACGAAATAATACATAGAGTAATAAATAAGTAATGATAAATAAGATATTGCACAGTTGTGTCTGTGAGGTGTGTTGTTTCTGTGCATAGTTCAGTGTAGTAATGGCTTTTGTTGAGAAGTCCTGTATCCATAGGCAGATGTTGTACTGGAGGTCTAGGTCGGTTATCTTGGAAAACAGTCTGCTGGGTATGATGGTATTAAAAGCAGAGATGTAATCCATAAACAGTGGCCGTGCATACGTTCCTCACTGTACATTATTTACGTCTCAACCACTGAATTATGTGTCAGCATATTAGGGCCGAGCAGTCATTCAAAAAGAGTCAGAGCCAACATGGAACTGGGCCAGAAAGGCAACATTTCATGGCTAATTGGGTTGCTAACATCACATGCAGTGTAATGAGAAAACCAGTTAATGTAACACTTTTCAGTAAACAAAAACAGTTTCCATGCACAGCTTGTCAGTTCATCCAAATATTGATAGACTTTTGCTAAATAAATATGCAGGTAAACAAAATTTAACTTTATCTGAGGAAGCTTGCTATGATGCCTTTCTTTCCTGCGGTGCTTATACACTTTCTCCACTCTGTTGATACAGGGTACAGTTGGTACAGGGCCACAGCTGTCCAGCCAGAGTCAGGTCAGAGGCTTTTCTACAAGTACTAGCCAAGCCCAGCTGTGAAAAAACAGGGCCAACACTGACTATACTGTTTCAGGCCACTCTACCAACAGTAAAGTGGGAAACGGGCCAGGTGATTTTTCTAGCTGGGATGCATTGTTAACCTCTTCAGTGGCATGTTATGAGGTGATTTTACAGAAAGCCGTGTTGTCTTAAAGCAACTGGTACTGCTTTGATATCTGACATCAGATTAAAGCCGTTATCTGATTTCAACACATCAACACATCAATTACCTCTGCTTCAGTTCATTTATTGGCAGGTTGCAGTGGCAGTTTTTTGTCATAACTGAACTTATGAGATATTCTTTCCCATTCTCACATGTTCGACTCTCAATGGGAGCTTGTCTGAGTGAATTTCCGGGCAATTATTTATTTATCTATTTTTCACTATCAGTGCATCTCTTATGTGGCCCGTCTAATCTGTTAAATGAAAGTTTTCCCGGATATTTATTAACCACAAACTATCTGTGCTAGGACTTTTAGGACTGTAACGAGACCCCCTGCTCTAGGACTGATGGATTCCCTGGAAATCGTGGCAAATTGAGAGACAAACTGTCAGCCATCAACATGCAATAGTTCTCACCCCCTCCATGCTACTGCAGTCAAGAAAAATGGCCTCATTCAGTAACAGACTGAAACACATGCTCTGTGCCAAGGAGTAGCTGTGAGGTCATTCTTGGCCACTGCGATCAGACTGTATGATGAGTCCCAGAATCAGACTCAATAATGGGACCCCAAACAGTTATAAGTAGAGTAACTCTGCCTTGCTTGTGGCTCGGCAACCTCTCTTATACAGTAGGTTACCCCCTTGAGGCCAATCATGTATTTGCACAAAACAGGGAAAACATGCAAAATGACTGCAGACACACACTGGGGATTATTACACTGGGAAAACACTGCAGCAGTTTGTCCTGCCAATAAAAGTCTAATCTTTGTTGAATAAAGAGAATTCCTATATTTAGCAGCTAATGGAATTAACCACAAGGGACAAAACATCTGTCACAGAAGCTAAGATTCCCTGGAGGTTGTGGCAAATCAACCCCCCTCCATACTACTGTGGCCAAGAAAAAGGACCTCATTAAGTAATAGACTGAACTCATGCGCTGTTCCAAGCAGCATGTGAGGTCCTTTTTACCCACTGCGATCAGACGCTATAATGAGATATTATACTTTATATGTTTAATGTGTGCGTTTTCAGTGATCAGTAAGGACAGAGATGCAAAAGAGACAAGCAAAGGTGCAAAAAAAAAAACCTAAAAGAGAAACTAATGGTTGGTCTGATACTCAATGGACCTCACTAATATTTTAATCCTAGTTACGGCCCTGATTTCTAGTGTTATTAATCTTATTAATGCAGTGTTACTGCAGTGTTGAGAATGATCCACCACCCAAATAGTACCTGCTCTGTGAGGGTCCATGGGGGTCCTGACCACTGAAGAACAGGGTAAAGGGGGCTAACAAAGTATGCAGAGAAACAGATGGACTACAGTCTGTAACTGTAGAACTACAAAGTGCTCCTATATAGTAAGTGGAGCTGATAAAATGGACGATGAGTGTAGAAACAAGGAGGTGGTCATAATGTTACGCCTGATTCGTGTAAATATTGGTGTTCAATTTTTTTTATGTTGCTGCTGCTGTAACAATGTAATTTATCTTGGGATCAATAAAGTTCCGTCTATCTGTCTGTCTGTCTGTCTGTCTGTCTCTCTGCATGGAAAATGCAGAACCCTGACATCATGTTTGGGCTCCAGAATATAAAATGTGATGTTTGATAAAGCTGGATATTGTGATGATGATATGAGAAAATGTGTTAAATCATCATTAAAAGGGACCATTTTGCAATAGGAATATACCCTTATAAAGGTTTTAAGAATGGTTTAAAACTATTAATGCTGGTTAACAGGGTTACCCTTTTCTGGTACTGATTATTGATTATTTATTACAATTGTAATAAGTAGTCAAAAATGTTTACTATAGAAACATGAATGTAATCTGATTACTTTGTATTACTTCTGAATTATTGTTGCTGAGAGGTATCAAAAGAAGATTGCGACCAGATTGACCTCTTGCGCTTGTGTTAAATTAAAGTCATGTTTTATCTTGTGTTTTTTATTTACAGTCAGGTCCATAAGTATTTGGACTGTGATACAATTTTTGTAATTTTCCCTCTGTACACCACCACAGTGGATTTAAACAGTCAAGGTGTGATGGAAGTGTAGACCTTCAGGTTTAATTTAAGGGGTTTATCAGAAATATTGCATTAACCATTTAGGAATTACAGCCCTTTTTTTTAAAGGCTCAAAAGTAATTGGACAAACTAACATAAAGTATAAATCCAAGAATTATTGACTACTAGGATGCAAATCCTTTGCAGTCATGATTGCCTGGAAAATTTGGACATCACCAAACGATGAGTTTCCTCCTTTGAGATGCTTTGCCAGGCTTTCCTGGAGCCACCTGCTTGTTTGTGGGTCTTTCTGCCTTCAGTTTTGTCTTCAGTAAGGGAAAAGCACTCTCAGTAGGGTTGAGGTCAGGTGACTGACTCAGCCGTATCAAAAATATTCAATTTCTTTGCCTTAACAAGCTCTTGGGTTGCTTTTGTAAAATGTTTAGGGTCATTATCCATCTGTACTGTGAAGCACTGTCCTATCAGTTTTGCAGCATTTGACTGAATCTGAGCAGAAAGTAGAGCTCTATACACTTCAGAATTCATCCTGCTACCTCTATCACCAGTCACATCACCAACAAACACCAGTGGCCCAGTTCCAATTGGCAGCCATACATGCCTATGCCATAATACTACCTCCACCATGTTTGACGGATGATGCGATATGCTTCAGATCATGAGCCCTTCCTTTCCTCCTCCATACTTTTCTCTTCCCATCATTCTGGTACAAGTTAACCTTGGTTCCATTTGTCCAAAGAATCTTGTTTCAGATCCAAGCAAGCTTTTTAGATGTTTTCTAGTTTCTAGCTTTTCTGTTCTCGAGTGTTACCAGTGGTTTGCACTTTGAGGTAAACCTTCCCATTTACTTTCATAATGGCATCTCTTGAGTGTAGACTTTGGCTCTAATCGAATGGGATTAGTTTGACATTGGGAGGTAGGGTGATGTAATTTGACCACAGGATGTGCACAATACAATGCTTTCACTGCTCACAACTGGAAAACATGGCGCCAACCGGGTTGTACGATACACACAACTGGACAAGGGCTGAACCTTCGTGTCTAGTTTCATTTTGAGGCAATAAAAAGTCACTTATACAATACAGATTTCTGGGTAACTAGATTTCAAGAGGTTTGCTTGGAATATCCCTCTGTCAGGGCAGCATCTGGAGAGTGGATGAAATGCCAACAGCCAGAGGCATAACATCAAAATTTGGGCCGCTGGCACATTAGTGTGCCCTGGCCCCCTCCCAAAAAAAATAAGAGAAGAAAAAAAAGTGTGTTTATTATTTTGTATTTCGTTATGAGGCTGTTGGTATGCTTTTAAGGGACAAACAGCTAAGCTAAGGTAAGTTGTGCTTTCACTGCAAAAAATGGCAATTTGGGAAGTGAAATTTTCTTAAATCTAGTCAATATGTCTGATATTCTTCATTTTTAGACTTTGTCTATAAGTTATGGACTTTATACGTTATTTATTAGTTTATTTATAAGATTATTTCACTTATTCATAGGCATTTTAATTGCTTTAAGTAATTTAGCGGAGTAAAATTCGCACTATATTGCCAGATAATTTTGCTGGTTTCAAGCATGTTTTTTGTAACGCGACAGAATGATGCAGACGCTCGCAGATAAGAGCTGAACGAGAGGCTTTACTAGTACAAACAGAATCCACAATCGTAGTCAGGTCACAGGCAATGGTCAAATCCAGAAAAGACAAAATACACAAAAAATTCGAACATAACCAGGCAAAAGAGTCCAAAAGGCAGGTAAAAAACAAGGTAAAATGGGTCAGAACAGGAAATAACAGTCGGAAATAACAGTCGGAAATAACAGTCGGAAATAACAGTCGGAAATAACAGTCGGAAATAACAGTCGGAAATAACAGTCGGAAGCTCTGTGGAAAGAAGCAATACCTCTCAATGAATCTATCTACAAGCCCAGGCTTTAAACTAAACTAATCAAGGAAGAACAGGTGTTACTGATCAGTACTCTGGGGAACTGGAGCGCTGATTGGAGTGTGAGAGTGAGGCTGGAGTCACGTGATCTCCCAGGGGATTCTGGGAGATTGAGTCCAAAGAGAGTTCAGAGCCAAAGGGAGTCGTGACATTTTTTTAAAAACAAACATATCTGCCAATACGGTGAGATAATTTGAGTTACTTAAATTACCCAAACAAGCAACATAAATAGATATTAAATATATTAACTACATTTAAGATATTTTCACTTCCCAAGTTACCATTTTTTGCAGTGTTGAATCATCAACCTCGCTGTAGTTCAAAAAGAATAAGACATAAACTTAGGCTTTGTTTAGACTGCAGGCAAATCAGATTTGCAGGTGATCAGACTGGATCTGTGTGTGCAGATATAATCAACCTATCTGCATGAGCTGCTGTGGTAAAGACGTAGGCGTCAGCCACTACGTAGCTATGCTGGTGATGGGAATTTCAAACGCAGAGGCAGGAGAGATGGAGGTGCATCATCTCGCCCTCCAAACTCTTCAGAATTCTCTGGCATAATCAGGAATCTTTGGTGATCTTCTTTTGACATTTGTTGTTCGTCCTGCTGTGAGTGATGCTAAAGACAGGTTGAAATCCAATTCCAGAGCATCCAGACTGAGACGCGTCTGTAAAAATCCGATTGGGATTGCATTTCAAACCACCTCTGAATGTGGTTTGGATCTGATTTGTAAAAATCTAATTTCATGTGGTGTTTAGCTGTCCAGACTGTCAAAAAACAACCTAGATACAATCTGGATATGCCAAAAATCGGATTTGGGCTGGTAGTCTGACCACAGCCTTAGTCTCTGTTCAAAACAATCGATGGAATAAGAGGGAAATTTAAAAGAGAAAAACAAAAACAAACAAAACCGACAATATTTAAGTTCACAGAGTGTCATTTCCACTTGAACTGCTCAACAAACGGTTGATTAGAAGTTGACAGGTAGAGGTGCCAACTTTTTCTCCCTCAGTGACTTCTGGGACTAACAGTGTGAGTTTTACAGTTTAGCTGCGCTGAGGCTGAACTTCGCTGGGTTATGATTACAAAAACACTGTGTGTTATATCAACTAAATAAATAAAATGTTTTTTAGCTGCATTTATTCAAATCCTGCTTCTTTATCAGCTTGTGCTTGTTATATGAATGACTGTTTACTAGTTAAGTGCTTGTTAGTAAGCTAGCTTACTTTACTGCAATGTATTGTGGCAGGACAAATATTTGGATGCCTTTTATTATGATAGGTGTAATAGTCCTTTGGAGGCTTTTATTGTGGTAGTCTTCCCTTTGCCCGTAGTTCCCCCCCCTAGTAATTGGTCACAGGTGTCTGAGTCCTTGAACGGCATTTCTTCGTTGGCCTTTGGTGCTGTTTGTTGTGGCCGGCTAAGACAGCGGTTTTGTCTCTCAGCATTTGTTGGTGATTTTAGTTCTTTAGGTAGGCCTTCATCTTATCCAACAAGAGGGAGGTTCATGGTTTTAAGTCTTTTTTTAAGTTTTATTGGTGCCTTTTGTCATTTTTATTGGTCTTCTGAAGCTTCAAATATAAGGGATTTCGATAGTTTATGTTTAGAGCTGCTTCATACTAGCTAGTTTAAAGGTGCTATATGCATATGGAGCACTGAAGTTTTACTTTTTTAGGCATTTGTTTCGGTGGGCCTTAGATTTGGTGACCCTAGATTGGTTGGCTGCTTTGTGGTGAAGGCCTGCATAGTTATGCTGTTTACCACTGAGGGTTCGGAGCTGCTGCTGCTTCCAACTGAATAAGGGTCTCCCATCATAAGAGTAATCGATAAATGTAATATAATTTTGTAGTATGACTTTTTCTTTTTGTCCAAAGACAGGGCCTCAAGTCATCCTGCTCTTTTGCCTTTTTTTCCTGTTTTCCTTTCTTCTTGTTTAGTGAACTTTTTTGTTCAAGATAGGTTTTAAGGTTCTAAGTGTTGTTTTATGTTGTTGAGGTTGTAAATGAACTAACTTTTATCTAGTTGTATTTTTCCTTATTTTAATATTTCGTTTCTCTTCTTTTTGTTTCAGATTGGGCCAGGCCAGGTGGTCAGTGGCTTGCAGTGGGTGGCTGTAGCTTAGATGGCTTATCACTGCACTGGGTTTTTTTTTGAGTTGTGTAATTGTGATTTTATTTATTTATTTATTTATTTATTTATTCATTCATTCATTCCCTTTGTATGACTTTGTAAGCAGGACATTGTGTTGTGGAAATTTTAAGCTTGATGAAAGATTATATCTTACTTCCTTTGGTTTAAATAATCAATTTTGTTGGGTTTTTTTTTATATTTTGAGAGGCACATCCTTGTTTCATATTTAAAAAGAAATATATATAAAATAAAGAATCTGTGGTGTAAAACATCTCGGAGCATTGCCTTGCGCTCCTTTGGTCACAGTATCTACAGTTTGGATCTTTAGGCTCACCTGTTTTCTGAAAAACTTGTCAGTACAGGTTTTTTGTAATAAGAGTAGGGATACTTTTTAAAAAAAAGTCATAGATTTTATTTTTTATTTTTAAGAAATTACTTGCATTTTCCTCAGTGTAATTTACATGTTTAAATGACAACTTAAGCAATTTGTGTTGACTGTTAATCACATTGGAAAGAAAAGGAGGACAAACTTGAAGTTCTAATTATAAGGAACTGAGAACCCGAAAGATGTTTGTTATGAAAGTTTGTTTTAATGTTTAATTTCCTGTTGCAGAACTTGAACTGTCATTGTGTTTTTTTGTGGTATCTGCCCAGCAGAGCCTCAAAAGCATGATGGCAGTTTTGTCTTCATAACTTTTTTTTTTCTTTTTCTTTTTTTTTTGGTTTTCCTTAAAGAACTTGAACAGTCATTGTTTTCTATTGCAGCTGGTCAATAAAAACCTTCAATGACTGGTAGATGTTCTGCCTCATTGACTTTGTGGGGATGAGTTTGATCCTGTGGATGCTCAAATTGCTGAAGACTCTGTGAATGTATTCAGAGTTCCAGACTGAAGCACTTGTTGAAGTTGTGTAGCACAATACATGTAGTGACCATGTATTTTATGTTGCTTGTCCAGGAGTCCACCACCTGCCCTTAAGTCGTCCAAGTGCATGTTCCACATGTATGCCTGCCTGGCTTTGGTGCTTATCTTCCTTGTAATTTCAGGGGAAAAACAGTTTTTGAGAGAGATGAGAACACTCCTGACTAGGGTGACCATACGTCCTCTTTTTCCCAGACCTGAAAAATGCGTTCTTTTCATTGCTTTGACCTTTCTGTTCAGGTCCAGCCTTCTCTCGTACCCCCATTGGTCGGTCAGGTATACGCCCACCGTGTAAACATTGGTCAAACTGCATTTCAGTCTTTTCTCTCAGCACCACAGTAACAGAAAAAAGACAGAGCAGCAGCTTGCTTGTTGGCAGAAGCACACGGTGCATGAACAGCTTAAAAACGTCCATACATAAATAAACGTAACGTAAATTCACAGACGAATTACAGAAAATTCCGTTTTTGTCTCAGTTGGGATCCATCTGAAAGTTCAATGGATGTATTATCTGGCCACAATGGCTTTGAAGACATTTGTTATTTCTCTTATCAAAGACTAGCTGTTTATTTATTTAGGTTCAATCTCATAGTTGCATGTTTGTGGACACTATTTATAACCCTACCCCCCACATAAACATAGCATCCACCGTTCCACCAATTACCTCAAACCCTGACCTCCCATCAACTCTTCGACTCCAGTGCGTCTGGGAGTGGGGATCGACTCTGAGCCAATGACTCTCCAGTGCCTAGGCTATCTGATGGCGTAGCTGGTGGTTTAGTCTCTGCTGTATCCCTTTATCACAGGCTCTGGCGCTGCTGGCTAAAATTAAGCGGAATCAAAGCAGCAGCGGAAGGAGTCGAAGCCAGAAAACTGCTCCCAAACTGTCCTCTCCTCCCCTTCTGGCCCTTTCTGTAACCTATGTGAAACACACATCTGAGCGGTGAGTCAAAGTAGGCGAGGGCTTGTTAAGAAAAATATTCAAATGGGTCCCAGCGCTGGGACCAGGAACCCCTCCGCTTCAATGTGTGGGCTCACAGGAATTGAATGCTTCTATTTGAGGCTTGTGGCCAGCTCTCTGATGCCAAACACTTTGTGAGGAATTCCTGACAGAAATGGTTATGCATTAGAGCACATCATTTAATGTTCTTCACCTTCCCGAAAAGAATTTTTCAAAGGGGGAAACTATTTTCTCCCTCAGGATGTTCTTGCACAGCACCAAGAATGTGAGATTTGTCTGGGCGCTTCCTACCATTTGAAATGTTCTTTGCCCAGGAATTCTCTTTGTGAGCCAGTTTCCATGAACCATGATGCAAAACTCATGTATACTGGTAATGTCAGTGGTATGTGCGGTTAAGTTTTGTTGAGTCTTCATGCCTGTTGGGCCTTATAAGTAATAGACACAGCATGTCTTTCATTTTGGAGTGACAGTGTTATTACTGACAAATATGAGTTACTAAATACCTGTTCGGGGTTGAGTGCATAAAAGCCTGACTTTGACCTCACACTACATATTTTACATCAGGCATCTAAAGCTCTGGTCCTGGAGGGCCCAGAGCACAGTTTGGTGTCCCTATTAAAATCTTCAGAGAAGGCCTAATGATTTCTGGGAACTGAAAGAATATATCTTTATATTTTTGGGTAATTTTTTATACAACAGAATCAGACTTTTATTCAACAGAATCATGCTTGTATTGAAATTCAGTATAACAGTCTTACTCTTGTGTCATTATTAAGTTTAGGATGGAAACAAAAGGGTTAAATTCTTGGAAAATTGGCCAATCAGGAATTGTTTTTGTCTAAGGAATTTAGCTAAATGTAGCTAAGTGAGCTCTGTTGGTTAGGACTTCTAGAGAAGATCTGAAGTCCCAGTGCCTCAGATTAACCATCAGCATCATTGTCAGCATCAGCAAGTGACAGGAAAATCAACCAATCACGTTTTGAGTTCTAATAGGTCCAATTTTGTGAGAAAACACTTCACTCTAGGCTATGGGTGGGGGAGGGGGGATCGATTCTTAGATGCATCGCGATGCAGACGCGAACGATTCTGAATCGATTCACAAATGTAAAAAAAATCGATTTTCCAAATATTTAATTTATAACGTAATGTTGACGGAACGCAAAAAGTGGAACTTGGAAGTGCGGAAGTGCAGCGCCTGGACAGTCTGTGGCGGCACATAACAAAAACACAACGGGATGAGTGAGAAATCCGACCGGCTCCCTCTGCATTAAAAGCCAGGTTAGATCAGGAGTCACAGCACAAATGATAAGAAGAGCCATTTTGTCCCAATATTTAATGTCCAGTATGTCTCAGTATGTGATAATGTCCTAGTATAGGTTAGAAAATAGAACAGCTTATTGTAAAATGTCTCTCAACATTCGACTGTTTTATTAGGCTGAGGTCAGCTCCTTCATCAGCTTCTTGTTCGAATTTTCAGAATGTAAATGCAGCACCATTTAAGGTGGAACGGGACAATTCGAAAGAGAAGCTGACTTCATCTTCGCAACTTTTTAGTGTTTGACAGTCTCTCGTCGCAGATTTAATGTACCAGGAAACTACAAATATATACTATCCTATAAAGTCCATTCGTCTCCAAATGTTCGTCTTAAATCTCTCTCATTGCCTTTTCGTAGCTACTAGCTCAGCAACCCTGCATTGCTAGGTGACCTACAGTCTGCAGACCAGGGGAAGAGGGACCTGGACAGCAGCCATACTATATGCAAGTTGTGTCACATTAAACTAAAATATTTTGGAAACGATAAACATGAGAAACCATATTACACGTTTCCACCCATTTTCCTGCCAGTTGTACTTACTGCCAACCAGAGGACCATCAAGCAAGTGATGTCAAAGCTTTCACCCAACTCGAATTACACGAATTACAAACCCTGTCGCAACTTTTATTGCCAAGGATTTGCGTCCGTTTTCAGTCGTTGAGAACCAGGGCTTTCGCGCTATGTTGGACCCTTTGGAGCCGAGATACAGCGTCCAGTCTCGAAGATATTTTACTGACACAGCGACCCCCCCCACTCTCTACAACGAGACCAAAACCGAACATGTGCTGCGTGGACATTCATTGCCACAAAATCTTATGTAACTGCATTTTATCATAGATGAGTGGCAGCAGCGTCTGATGTGCTCCGAACAAGAGCAGTGAATGGAAGCCTTCCAGTTCACTTACCACATTACTTCCATTTGATTTTCTAATAAAAGATATTGGAAGTAAATTAATTATGGATCATTACAGATACTTTACTTTAAAAATACCAAGTTGTCACACAGTGAGAAAAAAGAAATCCTGTATAAAAAAAAAAAGATGCAGAAAAGGCCTTCTGGAAGTCCTAGATACATCACTGACTGAGTGTTAGCTTAGTTCTAACAACAGACGTTAGCAATATTGTTGAGGGTTTTTTTTTACTAATGTTTTGACCAGGTTTTGACATTTATGGCCCATGTTGAAGGCCCAGCTCTAATAGTCACGGTTCGCCACTGAACAGCCTGTCACAGAAAATGCAACAACATCATCAAGCATTTTCCCAGAATAGCAATTGTTTTGTCACTACCGCCACTAAACCACTGAGATTTTCAGGAACCCTGTCACTGTCTCAGTCCCTGTTGAAATTACAGATGGCATTAACCCATTGCCCACTAACAGTAAGTGCTGAATCAGATATTGAAGGAAAAATAGAGCTCTTTTTCTATTTGAATGCTGTCAGTGCAAATCAAATCACATTGATTGTCGCATAACATTTATACAGGTGCAAAGGTGAGTGAAAATCTTAGGTGCATAGCCCCCTTGTAGTACTTAAATACAAAAATAAAAAGTATATAAAAATTATACACATTAGACTATACACCAATCAGGCATAACATTCTGACCACCTCCTTGTTTCTACACTCATTGTCCATTTTATCAGCTCCACTTACTATATAGGTGCACTTTGTAGTTCTACAGTTACAGACTGTAGTCCATCTGTTTCTCTGATACTTTGTTAGCCCCCTTTTACCCTGTTCTTCAGTGGTCAGGACCCCCATGGACCCTCACAGAGTAGGTACTATTTGGGTGGTGGATCATTCTCAGCACTGCAGTAACACTGACGTGGTGGTGGTGTGTTAGTGTGTGTTGTGCTGGTCTGAGTGGATCAGACACAGCAGTGCTGCTGGAGTTTTTAAGCACTTCAGTGTCACTGCTGGACTGAGAATAGTCCACCAACCAAAAATATCCAGCCAACAGCGTCCTGTGGGCAGCGTCCTGTGACCACTGATGAAGGACTAGAGGATGACCAACACAAACTGTGCAGCAGCAGATGAGCTATCGTCTCTGACTTTACATCTACAAGGTGGACTGATGAGGTAGGAGTGTCTAATAGAGTGGACAGTGAGTGGACACAGTGTTGAAAAACTCCAGCAGCACTGCTGTGTCTGATCCACTCGTACCAACACAACACACACTAATACACTGCAGTGCTGAGAATGATCCACCACCCAAATAGTACCTGCTCTGTGAGGGTCCATGGGGGTCCCTACTATTATTGAGTGAGCTCTGAGTTCAGCCAATTATTGAACGTATTAATTTTACAATTATTACAGTCAAACTTGTAAAAAACAAACAACAACAAAAATCTGTGGATGTTGCAGACCCTCATCGGTAAGCATCTCACCAGATAAAAGTGGTCCATCTTGAAAAGAAGAGCAAGGGCCCTCCCTATTCCCCCAGCATTCAGCATGATGCTAGCCAACACAGGTGTCTGTTGGTTGGCAGTTGGCAACAAAAGTGGCCTAAATCCGATGTTTTTCTTCATATGTGACACAGATGTGTGTCTGTGTTTCAGTGTGAACAGATAAACAGACTCAATCTGACATTTTCAATTCCGATTTGAGACCCTTTCATATGTGGTACTGGAATACGATCCGTATTCAATATGTGGCAATGCGGCATTCAGATCGGAATAAATGCGACTTCTAAAATCAAAGTTTTTCTGTAGTTTTATATGTTCTGAGTTGTACGCTGGCTTGGTTTTAGCCACAAAGAACACTAGGATGCAATAGGATGGGACTAAACTCACAAAGAAACAATGGGAAAATGACATTAACCCACCTCCTCATGTAAAAATAACCCCATCCAAATAGGGCTTGTGATATGTAATGCTATTTATCTGGCCAGTACGCACTTACTTGTTTTAAAAACATTAGAATAAACAATCAAGCAATAAATCATGATTTGATGTGGAGGAAGTCCAATATTTATAGTTACCATCTTTCATTACATTTTGAGTTTAACAAATTGCTCAACCTTAAACTCCACCTGGGAGCACAGCTATTGGCTCATGAGCTGCTGATTGCTTTTTTTTAATTGACTCCCTGTCAAAATATCCACATGAATTAGAGCAGGCTTTATGTTAATGATATGTAAATGAGGAGCTGTTAAATCTGTTAAATCTGTTTTCTTTTTGCACAACTTTGCAGTGTCAGTGTCTCGTTCCCTAAATCTGAACCTGGTACGATCAACCTCATCATCATCATCGTCATTGCTATTATTTATATAGCGCCTTTCCCATGCTCAAGGACGGTTTCCCATCAGAAAATAATAAAATATATAAATCAACAATACGTCACACAGACACACACACCTCCACAGTTCCCACAGCTAGCGGAGGGGATTTCACTGACAACGGTAGTCACTTAGAGTCACTCAACTAGCCGCAGGGAAAAGTCTCACACCGCAACTATGATGCATCACACAGGAGGCCGGCCTGGGAAGCTTTGAAAGCCGAAAATGGGTACCTTTCCTGCTGCTGAACACCACCACTAGCGTTGCTCAGGCAGCCAGTCCAAGAGGCCTCGTGGCTGCGGTGTAGCACTGCTGATGCAGCCAAACACTTCTGGTCCAGGCAGCCCCACAGCTGCAGTGCGGCATCAACCAAGCAGCCAGCCCAAACTGCGATGTCACATCAATCAGGTCCCCAGTCCAGAGAACCACGTAGCCATGATACAGCATCACTCAGCTTGCTCATTAACACTGACCATAAATAGCAGAAACCACCAGCATATTAAAAATATTTTGGTTATTATTATTCCACAGCAAGTTTCCAAGTTTTTATCAAAATATTTATTTTTTTGCTTAATGCTTTATGTGTATTTTTTCCTACTGCAGTGTTTGAAACTGATTGGTTAAATTGTGCTACCTGATTCCTGAGACAGTGTTTCGTCATAGTTTTCAGATAATGTTTTAATGTTTTGTTCAGATGTTGCTTAAAGGTCTCAGTTTTCTTTTCTTTCCTTTTTGTTTAAATACCCACCTGGGCTAAGTACCGTACCGGTCACCCCTCTACAAAGGTGGGACAAAGGGCTGCTGTTCGCCACAGCCTTAAGTAGAGGAGTCCACAGGTGTGCCAGGTTGGGAGTTCCCTGAACTTGTGGTGCCAGGCTGGGCCCTTACACCAGCACACATCAATAATGGCTGTGCTTTACTTTTCATTAAGTGGAAAACAAAGTAAAATTTAAAATATGTAACAAAAAAGCGGCTTTTAAAAACATTCAGTGCTGAAACATCTCACCCAAAGCAGAATAAGAGGAAACACTGCAGTTCAGCTTTACAATTAAACTGACACTGTGTGTCTGAGGAACAGCTGAGGTGGTAACACGTAAACTTAGTATGCTTTTATTTTGACAATGTTAATGTTAAATTTTGGAATTGAGAAAAAAAAAACAACTATTGTGTAGAACTAACTCCAATCCAGCTCACCAGTAAGAGGCAGATCATTCAGACACCAAACAGATCATTCAGACACCAAACAGATCATTCAGACACCAAACCTGATGCTTTTCTGTAGCATCACCAGTTTTTTTCCCCAAAAGTAGTTATATTAGCAATATTATCTATCACTTCATTTTCAAAACAACCTTATTTAACAACTGTTTAAATAAATATAAACAAATCAAGATGATTTCAAGTGATAAAATAAATACAAACAAACAAATAATCTCTCCATGCTAGATTTGACTTTATGCGTCACTGAGCGAGTGGCATGCTAATAAGTAGTTTCACCGAATGCATTTCAATTAGAGCTGCTCTCAGGCCGGGAATGTGATGCAGACCGGAGTCCAGGACATTATAAAATAAAAGACATTGTTTTCTGTTGGCAGAAATAGCACCTTTTTTTTCACACGGACATATAATTATCACATATTTTAATCCCCAGAGCAGGAGGAATAGCGTCAGGGTGGGCTATGGCCAAAACAACAAACAAAAGAACTGACCACCCACAAAGCTTCCTTCCTTCAGTCAAAACAAAATGAAAAATGAAGAACAATCAACTTCCTTAACTTCCTCGATGTAAAATGAAAGGGGTCAAAATAAATGGCACCCACCCCCACCTCCTGTCATTCAATATTCACATAAATACAAATTCTCATGTGTTCAGACACAGTTGGCTAAAATGAAATGAACCTTTTAGTCAACTGTGTCTGAACACTTGCCTGGGGCAGTGGGTAGCCCTGTCCACGGCGCCCAGGGAGCAGTTGGGGGTTAGGTGCCTTGCTCAAGGACACTTCAGTCACATACTGTCAGCTGATGGGATTGAACCAGCAACCTTCCGGTCACAAGGCTGGTTCCCTAACCTCCAGCCCACGACTGCCCTGTAAATACGAAGCTATGATAGATCTACAAGATTGAAACATTTAAGTAATTACAAACAGTTTAACAGAGTAATATGTATCTAAAAGACAGGGGTTCACACTAAGAGCTACAAGGATATTAATCTGACAAAGAATAAAAAGCAGTATGTTTATGCTGAATATCTAAAGTATGACCCTGAACCAACAGAGCCCTCCCACAGGCAGGCTTTGGTTTGAGTTAAACAAGCAGTTAAAAAAATACCAAAGAGTTGTGGTCAGTGTAAACAACTAGTGTACTCCATTCTGGAGGCAGCTGCCCAACTAGTCACTGAACCTGCAGCAGCAGTTTGGGAATTTGTATATGAAGAAAAGGCCGCTTTAAGGAGTCATATGTGTTGTCATATAGCTATACTTGACTCGGCGCCCCAGATAAATACAGAAAATCGTACTAATTTGTAATCATTCACTGTCCTCATCCACCTTAATGAACCTGCTTTATTTCTAACACATAAAGGATAAAAACTACGTAGAATTTTGTACAAAATGCACTCAGAAACAAAAGGATAGCACGCAGTCTGTTAAGCGGGTAATATGCATTTTATTGTATGCATTCTCATCTGATTTATTAGCTCCTACTCTGAAATTTAACTGTCATCATTCACCTAACAATGATGTGACTGAGATAAACACAGCAATACAAGACAAGTGGAGCAGGCAAAAATGTTAAAAATAAAAGCATTTTAAAATAAAAACCACAAAACGCTTTATTTCTGAATTTCTACATCATCCAGTATGTTAAAGTTAACAGCACTGGTTCTGCCGTGTTTCCACCCTCCACCGTACACTCGGCAGGTGAACTGCTTTCAGATGATCGGCGCCGTTTTCTGCCCGCTCCTCTTCCTCAGCTCCTCAGACAGCACCTCTCCGCTTCTGTAATGTTAGTTCCTGATGACGGAAAAAAAATCCCTGAGTACAGAATCAAATCGATTATTATTTACATATAAAAAGCACTACTAAACAGTGAACAGCCTATATTTTAAACCGTTTTGAAGAGCCAGAGCGTTTACGCAGCTAGCCCACTAGCTAAGCTAACTAATGTTAACTTCACGCAACGAGTTACAAACGCAGCCTGTCAGGTCAGGTTAGACATGCTAACTGCCACAATTTCACCACAGGAACAATTTCTAGAGATCTACAAACACAAATATGTTAAATACTTTACACAAATACAACAACCAATCAAAAAAAGGCAGAAGTGAAGAAATAACTTACATTTGTAAACTACTCGACAAAAAACGGCCGATATGTTTATCAGACTGAAGCGATGGAACTGGAGCAGGTGAACAGTATAGTGGGATTGCCTTCGCTGAGAAGGATACATGCGATGCTGCCTTAAAATTTGGTAAAAATAAGGGACCTTAGAAGGCAGCTGACTTATGCTGCCTTCCAAATGGGACAGGCTTCATCTCTGGAGCACAAATGCTGCCTTAAAATGCTGCCTACTTAGACAGCTGCCTCCCGATTGGAACGCACCAAACAATTGGCTGCAAACTTGAACTGACCTGCACTTTAAAATGCAGTAAGACAAACGAAAAAGCCATTTTTTTTTACAATATTTTAATAATTCTGCTGATGTCGAGTGACCTTTATGGAAAAATAGTAAACTGTGTGATCGATACCCATCATCTTCCTGTAAAAGAATGGCGTCAAATATATAACACTGTTGAAAGCCTGCTGACAATCTGTAGACCAATTACAAGAATGGGAACTACTGTACCTGTAGTTTCTACTACTGTACTGAAGTTTCTAGATGCTCTAGGTCAGAGGTCGGAAACCCAAATGTTAAGAAGAGCCATTTTGTCCTTTCAGCAAAAATCAAACCACCTTGAGAGCAACAACATTTTATGTCTATTTTACCATCTTGGCTGTAAATATGTCTCAGTATGTGCTGATGTGCTAGTATAGGATAAAAAATATAATATAAACGAAAACGCAGACTTACTTTGCTCTGCTTTAAGCTTTAGCTCAGCTATAGCCGCATTTCTCGCATCTCTGGCAGGAAACCTTTTCAAAAATAGAACAGTTTTTTGTCAAATTTCTTTTAACATTCGATTTTTTATGAGGCTGAAGTACTTTTCATTCGCTTCTTGCTCAAATTTTCCTGTTCCACGTGAAATGGCAAGTACCAGTTAAGGTGGAAAGTGACCATTCGAATGACAAACTGACTTCAGCTTTGCAACTTTTTAGTGTTTGTCAGTTTCTCGTTGCAGATTAAACGTATCCGGAAACCAGCTGGAGTCATTATAAACACAAATAAACACAAATAAGTCTTATTATCGATGTTCTCTTTGCTGTTTCGTTACCTACTAGCTAGGCGAGACTGTTGTCTGTGTTGCTATGATGACCAGCAGTCTGCGCTGATCTTCAGGGTTAAAGGGTGAATTAGCAGTTCTACATTAACTCCAGTGTTTAAGACCATTTATTGTTAAACTGTGTTGAACAATCAGCAGAGCTTTATTTTACTGTAAAGGATTTTAGTATTTTATTTTTACCTACAAATCTAATTCTGCTGTGGAGCCGCAACAGGGCAGTAAAAGAGCCGCAGGTTGCCGACCCCTGACCTGGAGTTTCTAGAGCATGAAGACATAACTTATAATCCTCTGAAACGTAGCGGGGGCGTTTTTCATGCCAAAAGTGTGGGCCAAAAATGTCAAAACTTGGTGAAAAGAAAAAGAAAACTTCTACAATAATTCAAATTTGTGCAATATATAAAAAACAAGACATTTTTCAGGGCCTAGAAATCATTATGCTTTCTCTGAAGGACCAGAGAGCCCTGATGATTCCCCACCGCCTTACATATTACTAAATACCATCGTCACGCCTACTGCCGAGGACGCTCCTACTGTCTGTTCGTTGCAACCAGCAGATTCTGTAGTATCCATGGACTGTAAAGAGTACTACAACTCCCATGAGTCTCTGGGGGAACCTATATCTCCAACCTCATCTCCATCAGCCAATGGGTTCTCTATTCTATGCTCCACTTCCCTGAGTTCTGATGTCTTACCTGTTTGTCATTACATGTAATCAGGTAGTATATCAGCCCGGGCTTTAGTTAAGTCAATTGCGAAGTATTACCAACATCTCCAGTTGCATAGCAAGCGTTCTTTGTATTGTTGAATACCTGCGTGTGACCTTTTCACATTTCCCTGACCATTTTTTTGCACCATCATTATCATTTTTGCATTTCTGTGTTTGACCCTGGACTGTGTTTTGGACCTCTCTCTATGATGCTCCTGTTCTGGATATCCTGTTTTCTGGTTTTGACCTTGAACTGTTTTGACCATGATTGTTGTGTAAATCCCTCATTCTCAATTAAAGCTCTACCTTGTGTTTTTATCTGCGAGCGTCTTATTGGTTCTGAGACCCTGACAGCCATTTTCTGAATTTATATTTTTGCAATTAATGACAGCTTCTGTTAAGCTTAGTCTCTATTTTATTACATCCTTCTCTACATCCCACTGTTTTATTACCTCATTCTCTACATCCTCACTTCCTTCTTATTAAACTCACTGTTAAACACATAAAAACAAAATGACTTTTTAATGGCATTGGTTTTCAGAGTGGCGCAGTGGGTAGCCCTGTTGCCTCACTGCAAGAAGGGCCTGGATTTGGTTCACCGGTTGGGTGACCAGTGTCCTTCCTGCGTGGAGTTTAAATGCTCCTTATGTCTGTGTGGGTTTTTACTCCGGGTGGTCCAGTTTCCTCCCACAGTTTAAAGAGACCATTAAAATGTTTCCTGGGCAAACATAAGCAATCACGACATAATATCAATGCTATATAGCACCAAAAAGTGTTCTTCTATTGTTGTAAGCCTGGCATTGTAACAATACCAGAACCCTTTTGGTGCTACATAGAACCTTTTCAAAAGGGTTCTTTATAGAACCATCTACAGCACATTCTCCAGTAATCTTAAGAACCATTTCCCGATGTTAATAACCCTTTAATCTTCATGCTTTTATATATAACGATTTTCTTCACCAAAGAACCATCTTTTAAGATTAACTAGCTAACTTAGCAAGTTGACATTAGTTAGTTTAGCAACTTACTGCAGACTGTAGGCTGTTTTTGGGTGGAAGACTGAGTCCATGTTCCTCCTGAAGACTGAAGATAGCAGCTTTTACTGGCTCAAATCCACGTCTGCCTCAAAACAGTGGCAAAAGAATTTTGCTTTGAAGACTAAACGGATGTGTAAAATGTCTTTTAAACCGCTCTGATTGGTCCATTTCCGTCATTTGGGGTGAGCGATGATTGGTGAATTACTAGCTGAGCACTTAAGAAAGAATGGCATATACAAGAAAAACTGTAATAAAAAAGTTGTAAATTAGTAATTGTGAAATTATGATGATAATCCACAGCCATAAACCAAAAAAAGACCATTGTATGCCCTGTCCAAGCATAGAAACCCACTCATAAGCAATCAACACACTGATGCTCAACACATGCAGCTTATGTAAAATATAGAGACATCCATCTTAACTGATATCTATATCAAACACACGTCTAAATAATCAATAACTCATGGTTAATTTGGAGAGAGAAGCTTCTTTGTGGACACTAGGTGACTTTTCCATGGTTATAGGTTTAAGGTTACATAAATAGAAAACAATAATCTTTCACTCATAATAAAAATTGCAAGAAATATGAATATTAAAATATCTATTACTTTGAACTTTTCCAACCACATTTTTTCTAACGTAATATGTCGCTTAATTTCACCCAAACAATGAACCAAAAGCATGTATATGCTGACATTTGACTATATGGGAATGTTTGGGGTCAAGTTTATACAATTATTTTGTTTTATTTGAGAGTAATCATGTGTGTGTGTGTGTGTGTGTTGTTGTTGTTCTTTCAAAAAAAAAATTTGAAAAATTAATTTCCTGTTAATAAACCACAGTATAGATACGTCCAGGCACTTTTTTCCATGCATCGACCGGGTACCCTGGCTAGAAATCAAACACAATGCGTGTTCGGGAGTGTTCTGAGCTGCACACAGAAGATTAAGAAATTCCTGGACACTACAAATTTGAGTGTGCAGGTCATTAAATTCATGTAGTGTGGCATTTTCCTGGCATCCACCAAACCCAGATTCGTCCATCAAACTGCCAGACAGTGACACGATTCATCACTCCAGAGAACAGATTTCCACTGCTTTCTTACATCTAGTCTGGTGTGCAGCTGAAAACCCATTTCATGAAGTCCTTGTTGCACAGTTCTTGCCACGATGTTGCTTCTAGAGGCAGTTTGAACTCTGAAGTGATATAAGAGCAGATAGGTAATCATTACACACTTCAACACTCAGCAGCCCCACTCTGTGGGTTTGCATGGCCTTTTGCTTCGTGACTGAGCTGTTGTTTCACAATTTCACAACAGTAGCACTTACGGTTGACCATGGCAGTTCTAGCAGTGCAAAACATTCATGAACCGCCTTGTGGCAAAGGTTGAATCTTATGACAGTGTCACATTTAAAGTCACTGAGATCTTCAGTGCGACTTAGTCTACTGCCAGTGTTTGTCTATGGAGACTGCAAGGCTATGTACTTGACTTTACACACCTGTTAGCAATGAGTGTGGCTAATACACCTGAAGTCAATGATCAGAAAGAGTGTCAACATACTTTTCTAATTATCTCCATAATTATTCCATAATTCCATAATTATCTCAAACCCTGCTGCTTGTGTTAGTTTGCGTCTCTGGTTTCGGTGGTTTTCATGTAATTCTTAGCTGTGTTTCCAAGTGTGCAGACAGACAGACATACATATACAATCACACATATTCACACCTAGGGGCAATTCAGCATGTCCAATCAGCCTGACTGCATGTTTTTGGACTGTGGGAGGAAACCCACGCAGACACAGGGAGAACATGCAAACTCCACACAGAAATGACCCTAGTCGCCCGGCTGGGAATCGAACCCAGGCCATTATTGCTGTGAGGCAACAGCGCTACCCACTGCACCAATTCTGACATAGTAGCTCATAATTATGACTTATTGTATCAGAATTATGACACAGCAAGTTATATTTGAGAGATACTAAGTCCAAATTATAAGATGCTAAGTCATAACTATGAGATGCAGTCTTATTTTTATGAGACAGTAATTCATAATCATGACATTATAAGTCCTAATCATGAGATATTCTGTCATAATTTTGATATAAATCATAATTTTGGGACTCTTTCTCATTATTATTACTTACTAAATGGCAAGGTATTTCTTCCCAGTGGCGAGAACAGACTGAAGACTTATCTCTTTTTTAGTTAAGTATTCACTGTAATGTATTGTACTGCACTTATTGAAATGTATTGTATTGTACTGCACTGCTCTGTGTTTATCTCTGTTCCTTTTTCTCTGTGTATCAACATGGGCTTCTGATTCTAGCAGTATCTGAGCTCAGGACTGGCTTTCTCTCCAACCTATTGGTCACTAGCAAAGATACTTTCTCTAGACAGACAAAGCACTTTTTGTAGGTCGCTCTGAATAAGAGCGTCTGCTAAATGCTGTAAATGTAAATGAGAACGGGCTTCTATAGGACTGACACGTAAGGCGCACTTCACCCTGCTGTCCACAGATGGCGATGATGCTATCTTGCTGACAGGCGAGAAGAAGAGCAGACGCAGAGGTGTTTTGGTGAAAGTTGAGCGGTTTTCTGCACTAAAATATAACAAAAAACAGCTCCCTGGATGAGAAACACCCTCAAGTGGCTAATCCTTTGTGGTTTATGCTTAATGTGAACATTTCCAGCCATTCTAAATCATGACAGAAGTGCACAGGTAAACAAAAACAGCTGGTTAGCTTGGCTGAAGCTAGCGGCGTTAGCTCAGTGAGATTTCTGTTATTTTGTGAAATTAATTAAAAGCGAAGGCTTATAATGTTACTGGCTTCATCCATTAGGCTGTCTCCTCCTTCAGCTTTGTTACAAACAGCATGTTTGTGTCTTCAGAAACCACCAGAGGAGTGTTTGGCTAACGGCTACATGCTAAGCTGGCTGGACTGATGTTGGACTCCTCTTAGCGGTTTATCAGCTGTGTGATTATAGCGATGTTTTCCAGATGGATTATTGTATCAGTTGATATTTAAAGGGGAATTCCACCGATTTTTCGCGTAATGAAATCGATAAGATGTAAACAAAGTCGTTCAGAGTGGTTTAACCTCTTATTGACCAGGGTATATTTCGGTTTGTCCATCTGAATTTACATGACCAAATCATAAGGCAAATTATTCAGTAACTGCATGAAATTAGTGTAAATTTTTATTTATTTCTGTATTTTAAATACATAAATAATGTGAACGAACCGGTGTCCTGAAATGACCCGCATGCGCACATCCTACTCAGTAACGTCACGTGAATGAATCACGATCATCATCAGCACAAACAGAACGAGATTCGCTGAGAAGATATTTTTTTTTTGTAAAAGTTCCCCTCAGATTAACAGAACGTGTTTTATGCTCATACACATGTTGCTATATGCTTACAATTTACTGCTGAAAGCCAAAAATCTTAGACGCTCTTTGTATTATTTTATAAAAATAATGTTTACAGAGCAGATCACTGAAGAGACGCCATCTGTTTATAGTTTATAGCCCAGATTTGTGGGAAAATGGGTCAACTGAGTTCAGCTTCTTTTATTATAAGGGTTTAAAGTTACATCACCCATCTATTTGACTGGAAAGAAGACTCTCATATGACCCCCACCTTTTGAATGTAGCTTATGAAATATGAAAGTTATGAAGAATATGATGAAGTGTGTTTTGGAACCACCGGTGGTCTCAAGGAGTTGAAGAGGTTAATGTGAAATGCTTCGTTCTAGAGAAACCCTACCATTTTAGAGCTGTTCAGAGTGGTGGTGATAGGAACCAGATGTCTGATGAGTTTAATGTCTCCCTCACAGAAAGCTATGAACGCAGAATTGTTCTGAATATGTTGCCTGATGTCTGAGACGTTGTTTTACGATAGTTTTGAGATAAGATTATGGTCTGAAATATATTTTTCAAGTCCATTTATGGCGGAGAGGTACATTCAGGCATATTCCTTTCTGTTTTATCATCAGCATTACATATAAAAACTCTTGAGCTACGTTCACGTTACAAGCCTCATTGCTCAAATCCAATCTCTCTGACAGGATGGTTCACACTCGTTTAGGTAAGTGACTCAAATCTTTCATTACTGTGACAACCCGGCGTCCTGAAATGACCCTCATGAGCTCATCCTACTCAGTAACGTCACGTGAATGAATCACGATCATCATCAGCACAAACTAACGAGCAGAACGAGCTTCGCTGAGAAGATAATTAACTCTGATCAGCTCTCAGCTTCATTATTAGAGCGAGACGAAGGAGAAAAAGGTGAGATGAGCTGCTTTTCCACCGTTTACAGGCTTTAACTTCTGTTCAGCGCTGCTGCCATGGTAACGCTGAATGATGGTGCAGCGCAGTGGGGAAAAATCACATGAATTCTGATCTGAGCGTCACATTAAGATCGCATGACCATGAATCGGATACGTATCCGATCTAGGAGCACATACGAAAGTGACTCAGGTCGGATTTGAAAAGATCAGATTTGTGTGTCCACACAGCCCTGAAAACATCAGATCTGAGTCACATTAGGGCAAAAAATTAGATTTGTGCCATTTCAGCCCTTTTAATGTGAACATAGCCTTGGAGACGCTTGTAGGTTCACTGGTGATTTTGGATAGTAAGTTAAATGGCTGTATTTGTGTTGTAGACATCACAAGCCCTGGTTCCTGTCACCACCACTGTGAAAGATCTCAGTGGATAAGTTTGTCAAGTTCGGAGTGACAATAATGTGATAACAGTACGGACGGCACAGAAAATTTGTACCGTTTTTGTTTGTTCACTGTATACTTTACCAAAATCCTGTTAACATAACTATTTACTAAGCTCTGCCCAGAATGTGTGCTCTCTTCTCCAGATGCCAAGATGATCACTGTCATCTTTAAAAACACAAAGCAGAGTAGAAAAAAGAAAGAAATTAAATTTTGCTTTAATAATCTGGATCAATGTGTGTGCGCTGTATTGAAAATCATTGTCTTTCTTTTAGATTCAGATTTGATGTTGCACTTTTATAATAACTAGCCGTTTGCATTGACGTGTCTTGGGTGCCACAGTGAGCTGCAACTCATCCACTTTTACTTGTTTTGCAGATATTAGCCATCCCACAGTAGTCAATCTACGGCACACCAGGCTTTCGGCTTGCAATGGACTCCCTCAACACCCTCTCCAACTTTGAGTCAGAGATGGAGTCGGATGGTCAGGGCAGTTACTCTCTCTTCCCGGCGCTGGACAACATGGCCGGTCTGTCAGGGACGTCCGAAACACTTGAAACGTGAGTAATCGATTGATAGTCTGAGAGGTGGAAAGGGTGAGAAACACTATTTCAAAATCATGACTTTAACATCAGAGGCTGTATTACAGAAACCACATATTACAGAATCTTAACTCTGAAATCTGATCTGTTTAGTCACGACAACAGTTTCATTTAGGAGTGAATTTAGGACAAAAGTAATTGCAGAAGAACAGTTCTTCAGAAAACACTATTACAGAAACATCCGAACTAGACAAACCTTCCTAAATTTCGTCCTGACTTTAAGACAACCCCAGTTGTGTCCTAACTTGTGTTTTAACTGTTCATTTCTGTTGTTTTTAGACAACTGTTAAAGGCAGCATAGTTCACAACTGTTGGGAATTTTTTTATTTTGATTTATTTTCTAGTTTTCTGTTTATTTTCCTTTGCTTTAATTGTTGTTATTCATTGTTAACCTCTTAATCACCAGGGTATATTTTGTTTTTTCCATCTGAATTTACATGACCAAATCGTAAGGCAAATTATTCAGTAACTGCATGAAATAAACGTAAATTTTTAATTTATTTATTTATTTATTTTTGGGTAAAAGCTCCCCTCAAATTAACAGAACATGTGTTTTATGATCATACACATATTGCTATATGCTTACAATTTACTGCTGAAAGCCAAAAATCTTAGATGTTCTTTGTATTATTTTATAAAAATAATGTTTACAGAGCAGATCACTGAAGAGACGCCATCTGTTTATAGTTTATAGCCCAGATTTGTGGAAAATGAGTCGACTTTCAGTAGACAAAAAAAATTGAGTTGAGTTCAGCTTCTTTTATTATAAGGGTTTAAAATTACATCACCCATCTATTTGACTGGAAAGAAGACAGTTACAGCTCTCATACGACCCCCACCTTTAGAATGTAGCTTATGAAATATGAAAGTTATGAAGAATATGACGAAGTGCGTTTTGGAACCACCGGTGGTCTCAAGGAGTTGAAAAGGTTAAACAGTATTAATGCTGAAGGGTTTAAGAAGCCACCTCCATTTTTGTTCTCGTGGTTTGAACCATTACACCAAATGGACTTACAACACCCCCTAAGGAGGACGTGTTGGGGCAGAACACAGTTAGGTTTTTACGACTGGATTCAAATGTCCCACTCTGCTCTGTATGACTATTAGGGGTGGGGGGTCAGTGGCATAGCATAAAAACTGTGTGTCTGAGCTGCTGATTAGACTGGGATGAGACTAAGGCAGGTATACTGAGCTGTCTCTTTTTAATAAAACCATCATTATTTCTGCAAACCCCGGTCTCCTGAAACTCTTCCATGGCAAGATCAAAGATTTTCTACACAACTAACATAATATCGTTACATTTATTTACAGGCTACTGCAAAATTGTGGTTTCACTTATGAGATGTTTTTCTTTTCTAACTGCATTTTAAAAATCCCAGACACTGCAGACCATCTCTAGTGTCCCCTCTTATTACCTTCATGTGTTAATGTTGATAAAACCCCAAGAGTTGAACATGTGGCTGATTATTAGAAGGAATAATGTTAGCACAGCTCGCACGGCCGGCTAAAGCATTTGGGAAATGGGAAAAACTGAAACTGGAGCAGTGTCTGTGTTTACATGCAGAGATCTGATTGTATACATTCCGATTACAGATTAAGACTGAGGTGTTTATCTCACTCTATTGAATAATCTGATGGAAAATCTCTGTTTACATGCTCACTACAAGTAATCAGATCTAAAATGACGCACATGCGTAGAGGACCACTTAGAGTGAACGTTACCATGACAGTGAACATCACGTGTGTCCTGTCAGAGTGAGACGAGCAGCAGTGAGCAGCGCTTGTGTTTTTAATTACTTTAAAATGATGTCGGACTCAGGAAAACGTCCTTCACATGTCCTTATTAAAGAAGGCCGAGAGGAAGACGTCGTGTTCTGAGACACATAAGCTGGACGTCCGTCCCACCGCCGTCTTTTAAAGATCAGAGCATAAACTTCGTCTCCTCTGCAGACCAGTTTCTGCTCCGCCATGTTGAACGGTATAAACTTTCACTGTGACGTGACGAACATGATCAGAACGGACTTAAACTCTCCTATTGGGAATGTAATCAGTTACAGGCGTTTACATGGATATTATTCTTCTATTTAACAGATTATTTACAGGATTACCCACCTCATTCAATCGGATAGAAACTGTATTCCGATGGCCTCAATCAGACTAGACTATTCCTATTAAAGTGTACATGGACGTATTCTATTCCAATTGAGCTATTAGTCGGATTATTAACATTATTTTGGTTATGCATTTACGTTTCAGCAATGTGTGTATTGTCGGTTGCCAGGTAACAGACATGATAGTTGATTGTCAGCTTTGATTCAGTAGGTTAATATTTCGTAACTTGAGAGAAAAGAAGATGTTGTAAGATAGGATAAAATTCCTAAATTAGGATAACATTTGCCTCTGTAATATGAATTTGTGAAAAATCTGATCTTGACCTGTCGGATCTTAACTTAAGACAAAAAGACCCCAAGTTTCTGTAATACAGCCCCTGGTTTCTCAGTGTAGGAGAGATGTTGGCACAGCTGTGTGCTGCTGGGAAAGATCAAACAGCTTGTATTAGGAATGTAAAAATACACAAATTTCAAAAAAATATATTTTTTCTCTTTTTTCACGCAGTACAATAGTTTACAAAAGAGTTCATAATTTGTTTGTTTGTTTATTTATTTAGGTTTTAAATTGTTGGGTGTGTTGCTTTTCTGTTTAAGGGAACCATCTGGAGAAGTCACAGACAAACCGAACCTCACATGGCTCGATGCTGCCCAGGTTGAATGTTTTTTTCAGTTCCCTCCAGATATTAGTATGAAATTGTGCTTTAATGATATTTAGTTGCGTATGACTTCTTACATTGTTGAACTAAATCAAGACTTTTCTCAAATCGTTTCAGATTGTCCTGGAAGAGGCAGGACGTCCCATGCACATCAAAGAGATCAAGCAGAGGATCATTGATCGGGGATTAGTGCAATCCAAGTACGACAGTAGATTATGTCTGTCATATTAGAGTGGAGCGGGGTGTAAACTGACATTGGGTAAAAACAAACGTGTGTATTTTAGGTAGGTAAACATGTTTAACTAGAAGGTCCTTTTGATCATCATAGAAGAGTTTCATATCCCCATAGTAGCTTCTGTGAATTTTGACAGTTGGACAGACTGGAGACATTCAGACAACACATTTTAAACATCTCGTGCTCAAAAAGAAGCAGGGCTTCTTGAGGGGGTTGATTAGCGCATTTGATTCACAAGCATGTAAATAACTGGTATTCAGTAATTCGATATTTTGCTATGTTAAAAACAAGTTATTGTGGACAATCTGAAATACTGTCACCGCAGTTTAGGCTACATTCACACAGCAGGTGAAAGTGGCCCAAATCTGATTTTCTCACCAAAATACGATGTTTTTGTTTGGCTGTTCAGATTATCTTTTAAATGTGATCTGTATGTGACATCAGTCTGAACAGATCAGCTCCTAAACTGACCCACATGCACTAAAGAACAGAGCGTCACGCTGCTTCACGGCTCATCCAGAGGTAAACAATCACGACCGCCAACGAACGCCAGTCGCTCCCGGAGGATCAGCTTCATCTTCACCAGCATCACAGGAGCCATCATGAAGCTTCACTGACTGACAGCTAGGCTCATCACCCAGAATGTGTTCAGCTCGCCGTACAGAGGGCGCGGTCACTTCTTTGGTTCGCGTCCTCGGATTCTTTAAACTTTGCTTACAGACCTTTAACTGTTCTTTGACGCTGCAGCCTCGTTCTCTTGTGGCCGCGTTCGGACATTTCTTTCAAAATCTCTTCAAATACGGAGGGTTTTGGATGAGTCTCTAATAATTTTTGAACAGAAATATCACCCCAAATGTTTATGAGTCTCAGTGGCATGAAATGATGATGAATGTCGAGTTGGATTGACATAAAAACCGCATGAATTCCGATCCGGCTGTTCAAACTGAGTTGCATTGCCGCAGATCGGATACGTATCGGATTTCAGTACCACATATGAAAGCGTCTCTAATCGGAATTGAAAATGTCAGATTCAGTGTGTTCATCTGTTCACACTGACACTCAGACACACATCTGTGTCACATATGAAGAAAAAAATTGGATTTGGGCCACTGTGTAAACGTAGACAAAGTTTCTGTTTTGCTGAAGGAGCTCTGCTTTCACACGCTCCAACTGTGCTCTCACAGTCTGATCACATGATACATTTTGTCCTCTGAGGCGATCAATAAACAAAACCACATTGAAATATTTATTGAAAGATTTTACTGTAAATCTGAGGCATACAAAGTAAAAAAAAAACAGTCACCTGAATGTCTGTTTGCAATTAGGTTCAAATAAATGCTGTAACATTTGCACTGACCCCACTTTCAGACGAACTGTTCATGAGCTCATACGTGCAAAACAGAGATTATAGAAAAAAAAAATTTATTTTTATTATTACTAAGCAATAACCAGAAGTGTTAGGTTGTTCCCCGCTCTACATTACTGCATATTTCATAGCTAACAGCTATAATGGAAACAAATTAAAATAATCTTTCTTTCATAGTGCAAAGTCGAGCCTTGAGGCTGTGATGTACCGTGAGGTAAGTCAGACCCGCCCTGAATTGTGATGGAATGGGTACGGTTCGTCAGGCAACCATGTCTGTGGTCAATTATGTTGTGTATACCATGCATCATGTTTAATTTATAACCAGCATGTCTGTTTGCATACATCTTTCTCATTTGCACTCCTTTGTGTTTTTATAAAGCACTACTCTCTCTGACAGAAGGGTCCTGATCAAAACAATAATGCTGTTATTTGGATAAATTAAACTCCCCCCAAGTATAATTCTCTCAAACAGTGCACACCATGTGTAAAGTGACTGGCACCTTGGCGTCCTGTCTGTAGAGTTCAGGCTTCAACATCTAGCTTTGGCTTCAGTTTTGCGCTGTATTTCAGACACAGAAAGGGAGCAGGCGCTTCAAGAGGATTGAGAACAGAAATGGAGTCTTTGCCCTCTTGGTAAGTTTGATTTGTGCTGAGAATTAGTTTCTGAACTGCTATTATGCTGAACAAAACAAGTATGATCTCCAAAGCCAGCGGTCTTTTGTTCTTTGGGTTAAACTAAGGCACATCACAGCAGGCCAGAGGGGGAGAGAGAAGTTAAGACAATCCTAAACTCGAGTTACTTACATCCAAACCTTTTCTTTGCAACCACTATTAGTTTGTCATTGATGTAATCTGTCTATATACACCAACCAGGCATAACATTATGACCACCAAGGAGGTCTTTCTATGTTCTATGTTCAGACTGTAGTCCATCTGTTTCTCTGCATACTTTGTTAGCCCCCTTTTACCCTGTTCTTCAGTGGTCAGGACCCCCATGGACCCTCACAGAGCAGGTACTATTTGGGTGGTGGATTATTCTCAGCACTGCAGTAACACGGACGTGGTGGTAGTGTGTTAGTGTGTGTTGTGCTGGTATGAGTGGATCAGACACAGCAGTGCTGCTGGAGTTTTTAAACACTGTGTCCACTCACTGTCCACTCTATGAGTCACTCTTACCTTGTCAATCCACCCTGTAGATGTAAAGTCAGAGACGATAGCTCATCTGCTGCTGCACAGTTTGTGTTGGTCATCATGTAGTCCTTCATCAGTGGTCACTGTTGGCTGGATATTTTTGGTTGGTGGACTATTCTCAGTCCAGCAGTGACACTGAGGTGTTTAAAAACTCCAGCAGCACTGCTGTGTCTGATCCACTCAGACCAGCACAACACACACTAACACACCACCACCACGTCAGTGTTACTGCAGTGCTGAGAATGATCCACCACCCAAATAATACCTGCTCTGTGAGGGTCCATGGGGGTCCTGACCACTGAAGAACAGGGTAAAAGGAGGCTAACAAAGTATGCAGAGAAACAGATGGACTACAGTCTGTAACTGTAGAACTACAAAGTGCACCTATATAGTAAGTGGAGCTGATAAAATGGACAATGAGTGTAGAAACAAGGAGGTGGTCATAATGTTATGCCTGATTAGTGTATGTTCTTTGTTGTCAGTGTGAACTTATATGTAACCCATATTGCAGCAGATTTACTAACGTTATGCGCAAACTCCATTTTGGCAGTTAAAAAGTCTGTCATGTTTTACTAAATAGTAATAATAATGTGCTTTTGCCCCATTGTCATATGCATTTGTAGGAGTTTCCCTCTCAAAGAGCAAAATACACTGCCATGCATATCACATTATTTCTGAATTAATGAAGTAAATAAAATACGTAAAAATAAAAATTAATGTGTCTTTAGGGATGTACTGATACCATGTTTTGTCTACCGCTACCTGATCCCTAATTATCTGCCAAAACCAAGTATCGATATGGATACTAACTCTGACCTACTAGCCTACAAATCCTACTTTTGTAAAATTCAACCTCTATAATAAGTAATTCCGGAATTTCTGACATATTATGTAAAAAGAATGGTTTAATCTTACAAAATAATTTTGAATTAATCACATACTTTCTCGACTCATATTCATTTATTTTGATTTTGTCATTGTTGAAAAATTATTTCGACGTAATCAGTCACAGTTTGAACCTCAAACACGAGACTGTGAAGTCTTTTCTCAAACTTTCAATGAATGAAAAGCATGTGAGCCTAATGTGATTATATTGCTAGTTAGTAGATAACTAAATTGGCCACCAGCACATAATGTTGGTTTGGGTTATTATAACTAACAAAAATAATTACAAAAGTGAAGACTAGCAGTGAAAAAATGTGCTTTTAAGCTGTAATAAAAATATATATATATATATATGTATGTATGTCATTTTTTGTGATGGAGTCTATTTTTTATCTTTTTTTTTAGTACTATATGTATTGTCTAAAAGTAACAAACTGTAAAAAACCTTGTTAACTAATTAACAAGATTAATTATTTGCTTGTTAGTTTCTCTTCTTGTTACTTGAGTTACTTTGTTATTTTCTTGAGTGCCTTGCTCTCCCTTCGCTGCTGTAACACTGAGAATTTCCCTGTTGTAGGACTAATAAAGGATTATCTTATCTTTTCTTAAGGTCCACTGCAAAACTAGCAAAAATGAAATAGAATTACTGAGAATAAAACCTTTAGTATTAGATTTTCAGGGGGAGTTTAGAAGTGGATCCCTTCTGTGTTCTGCATCTTTAAGGAAAGCTGGCGCTGAGCTGAGCTCAGTCTGCTGTTGAGTTCATTTTACTCTTATCAAATACCTGCTGTCACAGTGTTCATCATAACAAAACCGAAACTAAATAAAAACAAACCTAAAACTGTTACTTTCCAGAAAATAAAAACCAAGCTAAACTATGAATGCACCCTTAAAACTAGCTAAAACTAAACGGAAATTAAAAAACAAAATAAAAAAAAATTTAATTGTAAGAACCGTAATAATGCTGGTGTCGGTAGACTCTCATTTAGCGCCTCTCTTAGTAAAACTGCCCCATTGTCGTCACATGAAGTCCATCATTATGTTTAGTTCTCATGAGTGTTGTTTGCTGTGTCATTATTTGTTCTGTCAGTTCACCTTACCTTCCCCCCCGTGATCACTGTGTTAAAGCATCTTCAGCCAGATATAGTCGATCGGCCAAGATTCGTTTTATGTCCAAAGTTTGCTTCTTTAGTTGTGTATTGGAGCAGATTTTTAGCTGCATTGGGTACAAAACTTGAAGCAAACGTGTCTTGACTGATTGGCTATGTTCAGGTTTTGATTTTTGGCCAAACCATCGTGTTTACCTTTATTTTATTTTTTTCCACATCCCTCTTGTTCTTCTCTCCTCTGTGTCCGATGCGCTCAGACCGATGAGGAGAGACAGCAGGCTCTGCAGGCGTTCTCTGCCCAGACGGCCTTTTCAAGTTCAGGCTCATCTCTGCCGTCTGACCCTTCTCCTCACGGCCACTCGGAGCTCAGGCCAAAAGTCAAGAAGGTTCTCCGCAAGAACCAGAATGAGAAGTACAGGCTCAAGTACCTCCGTCTGCGCAAGGCTGCTCGCGCCATGATCTTTGTGAGTAGCTTTGCAGATAGTTTGAATGTTCAGGAATGCAGTGCCATTACAGTACCTGTCAAAAATTTGGACTTGGCCCATACGCTGCCACAAGACACCTGGGTCATTCTACAGAAACGTCCACTTTTCCATAGGAGTCACTGGTGTTACTGATCCTCTTTGGTGTTACACATAATAAAGGAAACACCAAGACATTTTTAATGAAAAATACATTTTATAACTGGCTGCTACAGAGCATCAAACCACATGTTGTCAATCATGGAATATCCACTAAAATATGGAATTTAATCCATTTGTATTCTATTTTATCACAGTTACCTCAGAATAAAGTCGGTCACACCAGTGACTTCAGCTAAAAGCTTCATATGAAATCATGAGCTAAATGAGAAAATCTCTGATAACTGAAAGACACAGTGGACTCACCATGTGCTTTTCTTCATAGATCCTCAGAAAACAGGTAAAAGGAAGTCGTGACGTCATCAGTGTGATTTTTTATTGCAAAATAAGAGATTTTTTGTTACACAGTAACACCAGTGACACGACTCCTGGGAACCACAACTCTCATTATATATTGTATAATATTTATTAGGCATTTGTTTTCTTTATGTCATTTAAGTCATATATTTCATAGTCATGTATAGATTATTGAAGTTAAAATTGCAGAAAAAATTGTTTTTTACTTCAAAATATGGCCTCAGCCTTCACACATGACTGTGAAGACGAGTTCTTCTGTGGTGCTTGGAATTCTATATGATTGATTTAAAAACCAGTATTGCTAAATTGATGACTGAAGAAGTTGTGATTGTTAAAATACCATATTGTTTTTTCTTAAGTGTAATATATCTGTAAACACTAGAGACACAAAAATGGACATTTCTGTAGAATGACCCATATTTATAAAAGCCCCGAATCCCAGTAGCTTATAAGGAAATAAAAATCTAGTGCACTTTAATTGAAATTAATTAACCTGTTATATTTCCAACTGTGGAAATTCTAACAGTGCAGAAAATATATGCAATCTTAAGTTATTTTTAAGATCTGATTTTTCCCTGTTATGCTATGTAGGAAAACGCAGCCCTGTGCGATGAAGTTGCTCACTTGGAGGAGAAGTTTGTTCGGGCGAAAGAGGAGAGGAGGTGAGTAACGTTTCTCAGGCGGTGCAGTGGGGTGGGAGTGGAAGTCTTTAAGAATGCCGTGCAACAAAGCACACTGTGTGTTGTCAGCCATGCTCAACTAAGTGTTCCCAGAAAATGTAGATAACAAAGCAGATATGTTATGTTGTCTCATATCAGAACTACAGAATTGGTTTTGACAAGACTTTGCAAATAAGGCATAACCTCCATCTCATCCTATTGAGCAATAATGTTTGGATTATCGTGTCTGTATTAGGTCAGTGTTTTTCTTCAACTTGTGACATACTAAAAGCACCCAGGGACCTGCTGGCATTATCAGCTTAGGAAAAGGAAGCAACACGTTTGGAAAAGAAATCGTGTTTTTCCCTGGCTGTTTGTTGTTTTTCTGTGCTTGGGCTTGTACAGTACCGAATGACCTGTGCCACTTCCATTTTCAATAGCACAAGCCTGTGCTTGACTCATTGACGTGGGGCAGAGCACCGTAGAGATTAGGGCTGAGCGATATGGGGAAAATATCGAATTGCCAATTTTCGGACTAATATTGCGACTGCAATTTAAATGGCGATTTTTTTATAAATGGTGATTCCGGCCTGATTTATTTTGGCCAGGAAGACCAGAATATCCACCTTGTCTGGCCTGAGGCTCGACCCCTGAACGCAGCATGCTGAACTGCCAGTAAGTTGTGGTTGTGATGTCACAACGCATGGAGGTTTGGTTGCCTCTGATTGGTCTAACTCGTCTGCAGGCACTTCACGAACTCTTATTAGGTTCAGTTTCCCCTCTGTAAACTTAAAACCTTTTTGCTAATGCACACACTTAAAAACGATTCTTCAAGGGTTCTTTAGTCAAGACAATGGTTCTATATAGAACCATAAACACTCAACAGCCCATTTGCATGCTTAAAAATGGTTCTTCTGATTGATGGAGAATGTGTTGTGTATGGTTCTATATAGCACCAAAATGTTCTTCTGTTGTTACAAGTCTGACATCATAACATTTTTTGGTTTTTGGTTCAATCTAGAACCCTATACAACACATTCCCCATCAGTCTTAAGAACCATTTCACCATGCAAAGAACGTTTTAAGCATGCAAATGGGCCATTGAGTGTTCTTGGTTCTATATTGAATGACTGTTTTTACTAAAGAACCTCTTTCTGAAGAACCTTTATTAAGACTGTAGGCTATAATTAAAAAAAAAAAAGATTGCAGCTAATGCGATTTGAAAATTGCGCCGTCTTAAATTGCGATTTTAAAAACAATTATTCTTTCAGCCCTAGTAGAGATGAACATTTTCCCTCCTCTTACACTCTGAATGCAGCTCAGCCCTGCAGAATTGGCTCATGAGTTGAGTCAGGTGTGTTTAATTAGGCAGAACGCTGACATCTGCAGTGGAGCGGCTCATTAAGACGAGAGCCTGACGCCTGTGGCTCGTAGCAAAGATCCGTTATAAGGTGGGGCTGGATATGACTGTATTTACTGTTATCGGAATAAAGTACCTCACAGTAACAGTTTGCTTTTCATGGGTGTCAGCAGTTTAAGAAAACCACAAAAGCATGTTTGATTACTAAAAGGAGAAGTATTGTCATGTTTACTTGGATTTGGTGTGTCATAGCTTGTGAAATCTTGTGAAAACATGCATATGTTTATAGTTTTTGACAGTATTTTCAAAATGTGGCTCTACCTTGTTCCAACTTATCTGATGTCTGAAAAATAAATATTGTGACAGTGATGCACAATATTGTGTATCTTAAAGTGGTGTGATGTTAGACTTTTGCCTGATCATTCATCTCTAATAGAAGGTAAACTAAACCAGCAGATTCAAGTCAATGAGGCGAGATGCGATATAGTTCCTATATTCTTAAAGTCTTGCAGTCTTGTATCATCCACTTCATCCCTTCCTGTGTCTCCCAGGGCAACAACAAAAGAGTAACAAAAATATAGTTGTGTTTTTTTTTTTGTTTGTGTTTTGTTTTTTGTTTTTTTGTCTCCTTTAAAATCCTCAAAAATGCTTGTTGAGGCTCAAAATAGTCACAAGGCCCTGACAATCACAAAAATGGCCACAGTTTTGCTGTATTCATTAAGATGGGCCAAATTAGTTGCTAGAATTTAGTTAAATGGCTTAAATCTTTTAATTCCTACTGCTGTGAATGGTCTTCTGTGGCTGTAGCAGCTTACTTAATAATAATAATAATAATAATAATAATAATAATTTTTGTTTATAAAGCACTTTTCATACCGGTAGCAGCTCAAAGTGCTTTACAGACAGATGATAAAAAACATATAAGAAATTGTAAATTATACAAGAAATTATAAGTATTAATTTAGAATCATAAGAAAATGACACAGATCAAATTAAAAGATAAAACCCACGAGACGTAGAGTTTTAATTTAAAGTTAAAGAGAAACGTTTTCAGATGTTCATTAAAAGTGAACGAGTCTCTCCACTTTTTCTGTATTTTACAGAAGGTCAGTATCTGCAGATCTTAGATTACGTGCTGGACCATAAACAGACAGACACTCTGTGATGTAAGCAGAGCTTACAGGTCATTTTGAGCTTTAAAAACTAGCAGCAGAGCTTTAAAATCTATCCTGAATGATACAGACAGCCGGTGCAGCTCTTTTAAAACAGGAGTGATCTGATCTCTTTGTTTTGTTTTTGTTAGGAAGCCTATCTGACTGTTGCTTTTTAAAGTTCCATTGTAAATGATTGTTATATTAAACATCCAATAATGTTTGAATGAAGAAACCAAGATGGTATAAAATTGCTCATCAGACTCTGGGAGAACCGTCAGGCCTTGGCCCTAAAACTCTGATAAGCGTGTGGGATTGGCCACCCACAGCTCATATCCTGCCACAGCCCTGAAGCAGAACTAAACACAACGGTGCGAGCGAAGTGAAAGGAGTGAAATAGGCTTCTGATTACTCTGCCGTGACCGCAGCTCACTGAACATATTACCACCACCACGTCAGTGTTACTGCAGTGCTGAGAATGACCCACCACCCATACAGTACCTGCTCTGTGAGGGTCCATGGGGGTCCTGACCACTGAAGAACAGGGTAAAAGGGGGCTAACAAAGTATGGAGAGAAACAGATGGACTACAGTCTGTAACTGTAGAACTACAAAGTGCACCTATATAGTAAGTGGAGCTGATAAAATGGACAATGAGCATAGAAACAAGGAGGTGGTCATAATGTTATGCCTGATCAGTGTATGTTGTGTGTCCACAAGAGCAAGATTAACCCAATTAGAAAGAAAACATGATGCTCCTGAGTGGCGCAACTGTCCAAGTGTTGGCCCCATCATCAGGGGCCAGTATTTCAAATAATCAGGATTAGGGATGCACCGAAATGAAATTTTTTGACCGGAAACCGAACAAAATAAAACATTTGGCTAAAGGCCAAATACCGAATACGGAACACGGTTTTTTCACAGTGTTCCTTTAATTTTGCCACTTTTTTTCACCATTGCATAAATTAAATAGGCTAAATGTATTTTTGTCTTGGTTTTCAAAGAAAAAACAATAACTAAACTGCAATTTAAAAATATTTATTGAGCACTGAAAGTTTTAACATCCCAGCAGACATACTAACAAAGCACAATGACAAATAAATTAGCAAATCGTAAAGGTAAAAATAAAATATCAATATGACTTAAATAAATTAGTAAAACAAAATTTGCGTCCTTCAAAAAATACAGTATGACCATTTTACTTAACATAAATAAGTTAAGATGTACCCTGACAATTCAGCAGAAAAATGTCTGCAAATGGCCATTCTCGAGTCTCTGACTCTTTAAAATGTTTCCACACAGCCAACATGTTGGCTGCATTTACAAAGAGTGCCTCGCTCCACACTCATAGCCTTTGTTGGGGTTTGTGTTTTTTTAAGGAGGTTGTGGCACTGAGAGAAAGAGCGTGAGAGAGAGGCGGAGGTTATATTTGGCTCGAATGCTTTAAACTGAATAAAAGCTGGGAAACTTCAGCTCCGGTGTGACTCGCTGGGTTAAAATAACATGTTAAAGTGGGTTATTAGCCTAGAGCAGTTGGCTCAAGCCCTGGAGCTGAGGAGTAAAAGTTCCACTCCGAACTAGAAAAATAGCGTCATTAAAAACGTCATTGTTCGGTAGAAATTATTTGGTCTTTTCACTTAATCCATTTTTTCCATTTCATGCAAATTTAATGGCCAAAAAGTTTTCTAATCTTATCTTATTTGATTATCCTGACTACGGATGCACCAAATATTCGGCAACCGAAATTATTCAGCCGAAAATGGCAAAAAAAAAAAAACATTTTCGGTGTTCGGCCGAATAATTTCTTTATATAAACTTTATTTTCCATTAAATTCGCATTAAATAAAAATTTGTCTTTGGCAATCTGCCATATAAATACATAGACATATATTTAAAGCACTTAAAAACACTTACAGCAACAGCTCATGAACTATGCCGGGGGTGTTATTTATTATGTCCATATTCAGAATGCTCACTAACCCGCTCTTTCTGGCCAGTGGGACCTTAAATCTCCTGCCCGATGGCAGCAACTGGAACGATGAACCTTGAACCTGGGCCAGTTTGTTTCTTTGCTTGATTCCACTTTTAAATCCACCTTTTTCCCATAAAGGATTAAAATAATCTCTCAGATTTTGTCCCAGTTTTTCAAAACATTTTCAGACTGGGTAAAGTTTAGTACCAGGATTTCTAGATCTGGAATTTATTTGCTTTTTAGATCCCTTTATGTGGCCATCTGCTGGACAAATTATGTTAAAGCATTTTTCTGTTAATGAAAAAGAGGTATAATTAATGAACCACTCTAAGGTAGAAAATACTTTTATTCACCATCTGCACCCTGAAGAATTACAGTCTATATTAAGAGACATTGTAAACATGAAACACAAAACACAAAAACACAATTTTTCAGTGATCATTTGAGAAATAAAGGTTCAGCACAGCAGTCCTCATAGCCTATCCAGTGTCCATCAGGCTGCAGTGGTGGTAGTGGGAAGCCCCTGTCTTGGCGCTGAGGAGGAGCCCACTGTTCATCACTGTAGAGAGGGGCTTTGTGTTTGTACTATACTGTGAAGAACAGTGCAGGCACAGATGATGTTGCATGCGTGCTTTGGCTCAACACGTAGTAGTTCAAGCAAGCAAGGTGGCTCTTCCGGACCCCATTTAAATGCTTAGTTGTTGCTCTTTCTGTTGCATGGGCTCTGTTAAATCTCAGCTCTGCGTCTGTGTTAACTGTTGCAAAAGATGTCATTCACTGTCACTATGTACAGAGTGATTCAAAAAGATTCAAAGCACCATATTTCTACGACCGTGAGGCGCCTAGGAACCAATCACATACCAATTGAAAGAGGGGGTCATAGAGTTTCTGACTGTCAGTGGAAGATGGCTCCCCTCAGTCTGTGAGGAGATGAGACCCCTGAGCAGAAAGCGTTCTGCATTCTCCACTTCAATAAGAGTGAATCCGTCATAACTGTGCAGTGTGATTTTCGTCAGCAGTGAAGCTCCAACAGCTCAGAGGTCGTTGGTTCCACAACACTGGATAATCTCTGAAATCGCACTGAAAGAGCCGTGAGTGCAGCGACACCCGACATGCTCAATCCAGTATGGGATGAATTTGACTATGGCGTTGATGTTGTCCGTACAGCTGGAGGAGGTTCATACTGAGACCGTGTACAACTACATAATAAACTTTATGCTCATTTAAACCATTTACAGTTTACTGCATTGATCTGTAATGATTTACAAGAGAAATCAATCATTTTGAAATCAGATTAATCGTTTTTGAATCTGTATGATACCATCTGGGGGGGTTTGCTGTCCTTAAGGATTCATGCATTATGTACTGATCCAGGCCACCTTACAACACAGTTTGTAATAATTAGGTCAGCATCTCCCATAAATTGAACATTAATGCTGTGTCGGTCCGTTTTGTTCATGAACTGCCGTTCTCTATTATGGGGTGCCTGAATGTGGACATTGGTACAGTCTATCACAGTCTGTGTTCTGGATTTTCAGGAAATGCAGCAAACTGATTCAGAAGATTGGACAGAGTAGATGAGACTCTATGAATGACCATACATACCGTGGGTTTTGAGACATACATACATGTCCAATAACTTGGACATGTATGTATGTACTGTAAGTTCACAGTGCAGTAATCTGTGTTTTATATTCTGTCAACCAAAGCATTTGAAGATCAGTTAATCTAGAATTTTAAGGTGGCTTGGACACCAAGTTAAAAACACCAACTTTACAGTATAAGATTAAGTTATGGTTTTATAAGTGTGAGTGTTTTAAATCAGTTTTAGGGAACTCTGGTTTATTTTCAAGTAATTTCTGTACAAAGTGTGTCCTCAACACTGTCATTGCAGCTTGAATCCACCTCTCAAGGTGGGATAAAAATCATCCTGTTATTTGGTATTAAAGGTATCCAAGATTTCTGCGTAAAGTTTTGAAATACCCAGTTGTAGCATTTTTAATCCTGCACAAAGGTTCGACTGGATTATTAAATCCAGATCTAAATCTTCAGGATCGAAAAACTTATCCGTTTTGAAAAACTCATTTTTTCAAGTTTAATCCAACTGGATTGCTTTAATTTTGTCACATAAATTTTGGAAAACCGGCTCCAGGAGATTGCTAGGTCAATCCCTGGTGATGCTATAGCCATCCGTGGCCGGGAGTCCAAGAGAGCACAACTGGCCAGATGCGGTAGCTTCACATAACTCAGAGGAAGCTTGTGTTTGCCTTTGCCCTCCTGGTGTTGGTGTTACTGGGTGACTGGGGAAGTCCCAACTAGTGGGTGGGGTTAAATATGACTAAATTGGGGAGAAAATTGGAAAAACAAAACATGGATTTAGAATCCCTGGAGCTTTAAGCCAAGAGATTTACCATTAGATAAGCCCAGTGTATCATGTACACCTATCTTGCAACTACACTCACTGACCTTGTTATCAGCTGCAGCCACCATATAGGTGCATTTTGCATGTTTACAGTTACTGACTGTAGCCTGTTTGTTACTGTAAGACTTATCACAACTCCCTCTACCTCATCCATCGATGGAAAGAGATAAGACCACACTGTTATCGCAAAATGTGCTTGGAAAAGATGAGCTGTAGTCTCGAACGGTGCCCCGAGGGTTCCTGAGAATCCTTATGAATTGTCACAGTGGATTTTCACGAAATGTCTGAAAAATACTTATTTTATGTTTTTGAAGGCCCCATGTCCTATGTTTTTCTTGTGTTTTTATCTTTTTCCTTGAAAACAGTCATAATTCATGTTTACTAGACCTTTTTCAAACCTCTCTTTATCCTTTGGAATTAAAGAGACTGTTTTTTTTTACTGTGCTTGTAATTTATCTAAACAGCCCCTGTTTAGCTTCACTGCTCTGTTTTGTGCTGGATTTAAAAAGCACTCCAGACAGACTCGACTCCATGTTGGTTTTTGTCGCAGCATTAAATTACCATTATTTTATATTATAAGATGATGCCTAAAAAACCATGCTGCACTAGGATATGTATATTCAGTGACGTTGGACCAGTCAGCAAACCAAAAATGTTGAGCTGACTGCAGTGCTGTGATCAGAAACTGACTGCTGAAGAAGGGCTGGAGGACGGTTGAACTGATAAACACACGGAAAAGGCAGAAATGAGTTAGCAGTTAGTGGAGCTGCGTAAGGAAATTAAAAACAGAACTAATAAGCTACGTCATGCACGTAATTGATCTCAAAGCATGTATCAGTGTTCTATTTTCAACCAGTCTTATTTGTAAACATCAGCACGTGCCATGTTTGAGTTTGTGTGCATTATATTGCATTTAAACAGCAGTCCTGACATTGCCAAGGTGTGCTAAGGTGGGTATGTCTAAAAGTTGACTGTAAAAACATGCACGGTTCAGTTGTCACTGTTTCCTCCAGGTTTTTACTGAAGACTCTACTGCAGTACCAGTCTCTGGCTGAAGGGGAGATGCTTTCAACTCCCAGCAACACTTCTCACACCCCTGCCACCTTCACTTCCAGTGCAACAGGGGCTGCCGTCATGCCGGCAGGCCAAACCCAGGGGCCTGGAGCCCCGGGGTCTGACGATGCTTTTTTGAAGAAACCCAAGAAAGAACGAAAAGAGCGTGGGAGGGAGAACGGAAGAGAGGAAGGTGAGTACATCAGAAATTGCATGTTGTCTAAAGCCGGAGCTGGTTAAGTTTTAGTAGGGCGGAATCTGTTTATATAGTTTGTGGGTTTTAAAGGCTTATTCATTCAGGAATCAAAACCCTCTTGATTGGGTAAAAATAGCATGATGGTAAAACATCTGTATTTAGGGACAGATAACCTAAATGAAAGACTGTAACAATCCATGTGGACACAAAGATCTGGACATCTGTGGTTTCTGAAGAAGTTTTTAATGTACATTTAATGTGGAAAACCTTGGGTTTGATAGAGACAGTTTCTTAAGACATATTGCAAGACCAAGATGCAAGAGAGAAAGAGAGACCAGCACAGACAGCGAGAGGAAGGTAAATGAAACTAAATCAATGTGCAATTATCTCCTGATTTAGTATATATACAGGGTGATTAGAAGAGATTCATCTGATTTTAAAGCGCCATATTTTTACAACTGTGAGGCGCCTAGGAACCAATCACATACCAACTGAAAGAGGGGGCCATAGAGTTAAAAGAGCTGCAAAACGTTTTGTGGTTTGTCTCCACTGTTTTTAGGATGTACATAATGCTGCCCTGCTGTAGAGTGACTACCTGTGCCTCACCACAAGCATGTCAATGCATGAATGTCCTGTGCGTAGATATACATATCTAGATGCCGCGTTGTCTGTTGTTCTCTATCTGAGGTGATACGTCTGCGCGTCCACCATGTTGGAGCGGTCAAGATCCGCTTGTAAACAAATTCAGTTGTATTGATAGACGATGAGTCTCAGGATTAAATCAGCCACAACTTCCTTATTATTCAACCGATTTTCACCAAATTATTTTTGTTATAATCCTCAGACATACATTAATCTAGTCTGCACGGATCTGCTCTCGGTAGCTTTTATTACTTTAATAACTGATTGTGATAATTAGCTGTCCAGCAGGAAAGTATTCAGTCTGTACCTGACACAATCACACACATCAGCAAACCCATCAGTGTGTGAATCATTCTGATCTTAATACACGTAAAAATTAAATAAATGCCTGAATCTGCACCATTTAATATGGAACTAGAAAATTCGCACAAGAAGCTGGTAAATAAGAAGCTAATTTCAGCTTTGTGTAAGAAGGTGCTAACGTTAATCTATTATGAATATCTACACGGATTAAGGAACGCTATAACTTACAGCTTCAAAGCTTTAACCATCACTGTAAATAAATAACTACTACATAAAGTTAAGATCCCCCAAATAGACTATTAAATGATATAAGCTTAATATAAAACCAGAGGAAAAACAATCACATCAACAGGTTCTCTGTGCCTCATTAAACACACGCCAACATCTGCACATTAACACCACACAAACAACACGCATCACAAAAACATGAGTCTGTATCGCTGCGTTCCCTCTGTTATATAATCCTATCCCACTTTCTGAGTGTAATATTCTTGAAATAGTGTAATTTTGTACAGTATCTTTCTTAAACTGCCACTCTGTAATGGTACTGAATGCAGTCCAGTGGTGATGTTGACCGCCCCAAAATGGCAGCGCCATTGACGTGTCTGACTGGACCCAACGCGACATCTAGGTATGTATATCTATGGTTCTGTGCAAATGTGCAAACTGGACGTGCAGCTGGACAGGCACCCAGCTGGTAAATCTGATTAAAATCATATATCTCGTCAGTAATCATGCACATTACAGAGCCTCCCCAGGTAAAATGAATCCTGCTAGAATAGATCCTACTGTAAAAAGGTGAACTCAGTTGCTGCGTGTTACAGTGAGTTCTGGCTGTGTTTATTTTATTGTTCTCAGTGACGAAGAAGATGTCTAAGAAGAGGAAAGTGTCAGAAAGCGGGACGCGTAAGCTGGTTCAGCCCATCCCACTGGACTCTTCTGGCAGGCCGGTTTTCCCCATCATACTGGGTGGACTAACTGTTTACAGCCTAGGAGAGGTCAGTAATCAGCAAGGTCCTTTACGTATTAGGCATGGATGTGATTCAAGTCTGCTGAATGGGGGTGCACTGATATGAAATATTTTGGCCAATAATGAAAACTAATAATGAGCACCTTGTCGTGACCAGTACCACTGACCGTTTCACTTTTACAACAGTTTCACACTGTAATCCATATGAACTGCTGTGAGCATAAAGTTAAAACACTAAAGATACTAGCTGACTTGTATTCTTTAGGCCTCGGGGTCTCAAACTGAAATTACCTGGGGGGTCACTAGACAGATGGTGTTCTCCAAGGGGGGGCTGTCTGAAAATACAGGAGAAATAAAAACAAACAGTAAAATGTATACAGTGCTGTGAAAAAGTATTTGCCCCCTTCCCAATTTCTTTTATTTTTTGCATATTTGTCACACTTGAATGTTTTAAATATGCAAAAATAAAAGAAATTGGGATGGGGGCTAATACTTTTTCACAGCTCTGTGTATATTTTATTGTTTGTTTTTATTTCTCCTGTATTTTCAGGCAGCCCTCCTTGGAGAACACCACCTGTCTTCTTTTAACATTGGACAAAGATAACCCAAGTAACACGAAATGCTGTTTTTAAGTGATGAACTCATTTATTTAATTCTTTTACTTAGTGATACGTGACCCTATGTGAAAAAGTAATTGCCCCCCTAGCTGCTAAATTTTAGTTCAGTTAACCGAATTCATTTGTTAGTATAAAATAATTTGTATAAAAATAATACCAATGCAGAGAGTGTTTGATAGTCATTTTAGGTATATGGGACTCTTATTGTGATACCACTGGCATTCTTACTGAACGGGACTGAAGCTATCAATCAAAAGTAGTCACTGGTAAAAGAAATCTGCATTCTCAGTAGATTTGTTTAACACTTTTTAAGTAAGGCTATAGCTATTACAGCTATTAGAACCATGCTAGGCACTGTTTATGATGGTTTGTTTTTTGACAGGTTCCTCTTGCATACAGCACACTATGTTTGCTTTCAACAGACTGAAGTCCATCTTTTTCTCTACACTTTGTTAGCTGCTTTTTACCTTGTTCTTCAATGGCCAGGTCATCCCCCACACCTACCCTGTTTGTCCTACTTGTACATGTAAAGTCAAAGATGATCTGTTGCTGGTCTGTGATGGTCCTATGGGGTGATATATGTGTGGGTGTGTGTATATATATATATATATATATATATATATATGTATGTATATGTATATATGTGTGTGTGTATATATATAGATATACACCCATCAGGCATAACATTATGACCACCTCCTTGTTTCTACGCTCATTGTCCATTTTATCAGCTCCACTTACTATATAGGTGCACTTTGTAGTTCTACAGTTACAGACTGTAGTCCATCTGTTTCTCTGATACTTTGTTAGCCCCCTTTTACCCTGTTCTTCAGTGGTCAGGACCCCCATGGACCCTCACAGAGCAGGTACTATTTGGGTGGTGGATCATTCTCAGCACTGCAGTAACACTGACGTGGTGGTGGTGTGTTAGTGTGTGTTGTGCTGGTCTGAGTGGATCAGACACAGCAGTGCTGCTGGAGTTTTTAAACACCTCAGTGTCACTGCTGGACTGAGAATAGTCCACCAACCAAAAATATCTAGCCAACAGTGTCCTGTGGGCAGCGTCCTGTGACCACTGATGAAGGGACTAGAGGATGACCAACACAAACTGTGCAGCAGCAGATGAGCTATCGTCTCTGACTTTACATCTACAAGGTGGACTGACAAGGTAGGAGTGTCTACTAGAGTGGACAATGAGTGGACACAGTGGACACACTTCTATATAGATATATATATAAATTTAAAGACTGCAAAGCTTTTGTATCTGTGAATTTGCACACATCAGGGTACCGGAGCTATGAGTCTCTCCTTGTTTCCACTCAGGCTTCTTGTTATTTCTCAATACTCACCTGTTAGTAAATATTAGTAATCAGCAGTGTAACTGTGCCTTGGCATTTTTTGGATCTAAGAGAAAACAAATTCAGTCAGGACAACTTTGCTAGTTTAAGAGTGTGGTAGAAAGCTCACTTCTTTGCAAGTGCTGTCAAATAAATTTTTTTAAAATAGAATTAAAATATTGAGAATAGTCTGCCAGCCAAAAATATCTACCCGACAGTTGTCCTGTGGTCAACTGACCACTGATGAAGGACTAGATGACAGCAAAAGTGTTAAAGTCAAACACACTGGAAAAGAAATCTCCAAGCACATGCACATGGTTTTTTTCCCAACCAAATGCCATATTTTTTGTCATGTGGTGGAAATGGTGCTGAGGTCTTAAAAGATGTTAAAAAAGCATAGATTTTTCACAAAATTGTCCCAACCCTTTTTCTTCAGAAATCTCACACACAGTGTTTAAAATATCGATTGTTCACACACAGTCAGTCTAACATCAATTTGGCATAGAAACTGGGTGTCTCTTTGCAGTCATGGTTTTGTTCAGATGACTAACTGTGGTTGGAATAAATGATCTTTTGCCCTTTTGTCATTTTTTTTGGCCTGGTGCCCTAACACGTCGGCCATAGGGGAGAGGCTACAGTCTTCCTGTGCACAGCTCTGTCACGAGATCAGATGAATGCTATTGCTGTCTGCTTATTATTTTTCCAGCTGCTTTAAAAATTCAGAGGTCAGAGACCACTTATCAGTTATTTAATTTGCAGTCAAAATAGCCAGTAAGTACAAGTTATTCTGTTCAGCATTAAAAAACAACAGAATATGTATTTAACAGAACATTACACAGAAAACTACAACAACTAAATATATAATATCTGTTTTCTTAGTTTTGAGTTTTGTGCACTCTTGACCTTATATTGCAGTTTCCGTTCCTTCCGAGTATTTTTCTTTCGGTTTGTCCAGGAACTCTCCAGGGATATTTTTCTGGAGTTTCCTGATCTTTTTTCACTTATTTCCCTTTGGCTTTCCCCTTCCTTATGCAAATGGATTAGATTTTATCTCATCAGAAATATGTCCTAAAATGGATAAATGTAATGAACTAGATGGATAAAGTTTGTGAACAAACTTTAAGTTGGCTTTACAAAGCTGTTGCTATGAAATTCCAGGTGGCTGCTAAGGTAAAACAGTGCTACTGATTACAAAGTCTGAGTGGTTTTGAATTCATCACTAAAAAGAAGTTTATTCATTTATTGATAGGAATTTGAGAAAATTTAATCTCACTGGCCACAATGCTTAGTTCATAGGCTGGACTGTTTGAAAACCACATTAACCACTAGCTGTGTTTGTTCTTGCAGATCATCACAGATAGGGCTCACTTTCATGATGAAAATGCCATCTATCCTGTGGGCTTCTGCAGCACACGAGTGTTTGCCAGTATGAAGAACCCGGGGCAGCAGTGTCTCTATACCTGCCAGATAAAAGATGGTGGCCAGGGACCACAGGTATGTACACACACATCAGTACACATTCTTGTACATGTGCATAAATTTAATAGGCCCATATTATGAAAAATCCTCACTTTTTTGTAATAGCAGTTTGATGTAATCAGTTTGATGTAATATGTAAACAATGTTAAAGTTCTATAACTGAGGTCAATAATAGGCAGACCGTGGTCCGAGTCCGGACCCAGACGCTGTCCTATGTGGACCTGGACCTGTAACCGATAAACTATAGAGAATTATTTATTTTTGACGGAGTGGTCCTGTTTTAATCTGCGTAACTTTTCGAGCCTTTATGGTAGCTTTAGCGGCCCGCGAGACTCACAGTCCAATCACATGCGTTGTAAATATGACACGTGATGCTACTCAGCCAATCAGATCTGTGCATTACGATGAGCACTGAGACTCGAGTGAGTGACACACAGGGGAGGGACAAGGCGAGAAACAGCAGAAAGTGAGTCAGAGGGAAGTTATTTCACATGGCACACTCTAAAAAGAGAAATCTGACATTAAATGTTGTTGAAATATGACTGAATTGTACTTTATTTGATTTGACATTCAGTTGTTGACTGTATAAGATGTTGATATACCTACTAGGCTACTTCAGTAAACAGTACATGGCACTGAATCATGATGCAAGTTAGACATTATGGTGTTCTGGACCTTCGCTTGAGGATATTTTCTCTAACAGGACCTTATTGAATTTTAATTAAAGACCCCTGGTTTGGACTCTTGAGTTAGGAGTGGCCTATATGGAAAAAAGTATCATATCATGATACGTAAAGAAATTTTCATGATACACATCAGTGTTTTGAAAGACAGACACAATGCTCCAGTACTGGCACACTCAAAAGCTGCTGTCAAAAACTTGGATACGCTCTGAGTGCGTTTTTTATTCAACGTTTTACATACTGCATCAAATTAAACAGCCCTTATTATGTTTTCAATTAAACATGCAGTAGGTTAGTGTTCATGAAGTACTGCTGATGATCAGAAAAATGTGATATAACACTATGTTGAATATGTTTCATTTTGAAGACCACTTTAAAAGTACACTTTCAAAACCAGTTTAATTCATATGTCGCATCAAGTGAACATCATAAGGAATTTTTTTTCCCATTTCAGTTTGAGATTGTGCCTGAAGATGACCCACAGAATGCCATCGCGGCTTCATCAGCTCAGAGCTGCCACACAGACCTGCTGAAAGCCATCACTGCCAAGAGGTAAACATCTAATGCTAATACATAAACCATTTGGCAGGGCAGTGGCTAAAGTGCACTGCATTATACACATGAAGGCTTGTTTATTGGTCAGATATTTACAGGCGTTAAAGTGTTACTCTCACATTTGCCACCATTCGAGCCCAAACTCCTACTCCATATGAAGAGAGACACTTAGGCTACGTTTACACAGCAGGTAAAAGTGTCCCAAATCTGATCTTTTTCTCCGTATGTGACACAGATGTGTCATCTATGTGGCTGTGTGTGGACAGCAAAAACACATTGAATCTGATATTTTCAATCCCGATTTGAGACGCTTTCATATGTGGTACTGAAATCCGACACGTATCCGCAATGCGACTCAGTCTGAACAGCCAGATCGAAATTCATGCGACTTTTACGTCAGTTCAACTCGACATTCCTCATAATTTCGCGCTGCTGAGACTCATAAACATTTAGGCTGATGTTCCTGTACCAAAAAATGAGAAGAGACGTATTGCAGCCGCTCTGTGTTCAAAGAGGTTTTGAACGAAACGGCCGAACGCGGCCAGAGGAGCCTGAGGCTGCAGGGCCAGAGAACAGTTTAAAGAATCCGAGGACACGAACCAAAGAAGTGGCCGTGGCAGAATAACGAGCCCTTTTTACGGCGAACTCGAACAGATTCTGGGTGATGAGTCCAGCTGTCAACCATTGGAACTTTATAATCGCTCCTGTGATGCTGGTGAAGACGAAAACTGAAGCTCCGGGAGCGACTGGCGTTCACTGGCCATCATGATTGTTTACCTCTGGACGAGCCACGTGAAGCTCTGTTCTTTTGCACATTCGGGTCAGTTTAGGAGCTGATCTGTTCAGACTGATGTCACATGTCAAATGTGAACAGCCAAACAAAAAAATCGGATTTGATGTGAAAATCAGATTTGGGCCACTTTTACCTGCTGTGTAAATGTAGCCTTAATGTTTGTGTATCACAGTCAAAGCAATTATAATAAAGCTTACTTGAACCAGTGTAACCAGTCAGGTTGCTGGTGTAGTACATTCCGCGATCCATGAGCAGCAATATCACCAGACCTTGATCCCAATTCTCAGTTTTTGGAACAGCAGGTGAAATGCTGAAATAGACTTCACATGGTTTTTGGGCTAAAATAGGACAGAAAATCTCAGAGACTGATGTGATCTTTATTCAACAAGATACTGTTTGAAAAGAAATGATGCCTGTGACTAATTACTGTTTATTCGCTGAATTTAACTTAACTGAGGAAAATGAAGCATAAAATGCAGCCTATGCGAATGTTATGGCATATTTTATATATTGTTAGTTTTTCCCCCAGTCTCTTAAACTTGGTAAATAAACAAAAATTGTGCGCTAACTTTAGCAGGAAAATGGCATATTAAATTTATTCCCTTATTTCCACATAAAAATCAGTAAAACCTGTAGTTCATGGGGTGTTAAAACTGTTGCGTGAAACTGTATGAGGGCTCCAAACCGCTTCAGAACAGAACTCATACAGAATTGTACCCCAATAAGAAGTTATTATGTATGTCTCACCTCCATGCTCTCATTGATCAAAAGCAGTCTCTGGGATTTTATTTGAGGGATAATTTTAATAGATATGGATAATGGATAATCCTGAGAGCTGAATGAAAGAGGTGGCCAAAGCTACATTATGGCTTTTCCATCCCCCTTTGACTGTCATGGCTGTCCAGTTCATGGAAGAATCAGTCAACTGGACATATTCTAAACAATTTCTCAGCATACATTTCATTATGATAGAGTATGTTAAATAACCAGGCAAACTGGTCTTTGCTATCATAACAACCTGTGGTAAATAATTATGGGATTTCTGAATTATATGAGCAAATGACTGAAATAGTAAAGGCTGTGTGTGTAAATGTGTTTATCAATGGCAGAACTGCCAGGTCTTACACATTTTCAGACATATATAATATTGTAACATTAATAATATATTATACAACAGTTAGTTCCGGCCACGCAAGCTGATTGGTTGAGAGGTGTTCTAACTGTGTTGTTATTTCACCATAACATCACAGGTTTTTCACAAACACTGTATCACTCCGCTAAGACGCTGTTGCTAAGCGACGACTTTGACAGCTGTAGGAGACGCTCAAGCCATTTGAACGTTTTTACTTCTTACTTTGCCACAAACAGAAAATGGACACTTTTAAGATCACATTTGACCAACAGCCAATTTGGTCAGACTCTGAAGATGAGACGACACTAAATTCCCAAACTGTCATCACCACTGAGCAGCTTTTCAGTCAGCAGCTGTGACAGATAAACAACCTGGAATCGGCCAGAAATGAATCCAATACCATTCGCCAAAGGTGTAGTCTGATCTTCAGAGTCTGACCAAATCAGACTGAGCCATAAAAACCAAAAAAGCTGCTCAGTGCTGATGACAGTTTGGGAATTTAGTGTAAGGAGCTGAAGAACGAACTGCTGGCTGAGCAGTGAGTGGGCGGAGCTCGTTACTCTGACGTAGCAACAAGCTGCTTGTTAAGGAACTATAATTTAGTGAAGGAACTGCGAACATTAAAACATATTAAACGCCGCGTTCACGGCCCAGATTATTAATTTCTTACTGTATTTATTTAAGTGTTGTATAAAAGCAATAGAACACTCGAGGAGTGTGTTATCGCCAATAACATCACAGCTGTGATGATCTACGGCGACCAAATCACAGCCGTGATGTTATTTTGCGATAACACACTCCCTCTCGTGTTCTATTGCTTAAATATTATTTTGGAGATGGAAGGCAAGATCAGCAGCATTAACATATGTGTTTAACAGGGGCCTGCCCTTGACCAACATCGTCCCGTCTGGTGCAGACTTCTTTGGTTTCTCTCACCCAACCATTCAGAACCTGATTCAGAGCTGCCCTGGAGCTCGCAAGTGCAGCAGGTGAGTGAACATATATGTGCATTTCATGCTGTATAATGATGTCATTTTAAAGTGGAAACTCAAAACATACAGTTTAGACATTTTCAACATGTTTAGACATAGATATCAAATCTTAATTTAAACAATGTTGATAGATAAAGGTGATGTAATTTAACAGGTAATACTTAAAATTAACATTTGCCCCCTAATATAATTGAAATGAACAGAAATGCAGTTTTCCTATGTGGAAAAAGTAAGTACACCTCTGCATATATCACTACTTCATATGTGTCCAGTTGAAATCTGGTGCACCTGATCAGGTGCTAATGGTCAGTACACTGTTAGACACCATCTTGGAGAAGCCTCAGATATCTGGTCTGGTTCGCTCTTTGTTATTAGATTGTGTGGTTTGATCATTCCTAAATCAAAAGAGCACTTTGAAGCCTGGATCTGGGATGGAGATTAAGAAAATTTCCAAAATATTGGAAAGCAATTATTCTATTGTCCGGTAGATCATCTGTAAGTGGAGTAAATCCAAAACCACTGCCACCTTGTCCAGCCCAACTTAACCCAAGAGCAGACCAGTAACTCTTGCCACTGTTGTTTTCAAAGTGCATGCGTCTACCATTAGGATGGGTGGGAGGTGCACAAGGAGGAAACCTTTGCTGTTGGAAAAGATTATCAGGGCAAGACTAACGTTTGCTAATAAGTATCTTTTCAAGGACCTGGGGCCGCATTACAGAAACTTCCTATCTTTTTGTCTTGACTTAAGATCTGCAAGGTCGAGAAGATTTTTCATGAATTCGTATTTTAGAAGCAAATCTTACCTTGATTTAGGAATCTTATCTTACAGCATCTTATCTCAAGTTAAGAAATCTTAACTTACTCGATTGAAGGCGACAACAGTCCATGCACACACAACTGAAACGTAAACACATAAAGTAATCATGTTAGTTAGCCAGACAGCCAACATTAGCTACCGTTACTGATTTAAAAAGGTCAAACAAAATTAAAGTTATATAAACTTAAAGTTAATAACATTGTGTCAGCGCTTTGTGCTGTTTATCAGTGTCGCTGTCTCCAGTTTCAGTCTCCATTTCCCAAGCGCTTTAGCCGAGCGTGCTAACGTTATTCCTCCTAATAAACAGACACACGTTCAGCTCCTCATTATTCACCACCATCACCACTGTAATATTTCCTGTTGTAATATTTCCAAATGTATAATCAACATTAACACATGAAAGTAGTAAGAGGGAGTTAATGATGAGATTATGAACTTAGAAACTATTGTTCTGTAATAGCTTCCATCCTGAATTCAGTCCAAACTATGGTGAGTAAGCAGATAAAATTTCAGACTGAAGAAGTTTCTGTAACACGGCCCCAGGACTTCTGAAAGAATGTGCTATGGACAGATGAGTCAGAGATAGAGTTCTTTGGCCAAAGTGAAGGAAGCAGTGTTTGATGAAAACCAAAGACAGCTTCGATTAGAAGAGCCCCAACAGTAAAGCATGGTGGTGGAAGTGTCATGGCTTGGGTCTGTCTGCAGCCTCAGAGCCTGGCCAACTTGCCATCGACTAAGAATTCTCTTTCAGAGTGCTTGAGGAAAATGTGAGGCCATCTGTCAAAAAGTTGAAGCTGAAGAAGTGGAGCTTCAAACAGAATAAGGATCCCAAGCATACATGTAATTCTAACAAGATTGAGGGTTATGCAATATCTAGTCAGAGCCCAGATCTGAATCCCATGTGTGTCCAGTTGAAACGGGCTGCCATGCAGGAAAAGTTCCACAGTTGAAAGAATCCTGCTTGGAGATGTGGGAAACATTTTTCTCAGTAGATGCCAGAAACTGGTAGACAGTTGTAGAAAATGCTTACTTAGTCGATTATCGAAAGGGGGACAGTAGCAGTTACTGAAGCCAGGGGAACATTTACATTCACAGAAATGACCTCTATTAATTGTTTTTTAAAAAATGATTGCAGAATTAATGTTTGCTTTTGATCTATTACACAACGCTTATCTGTCTTTCTGTGTCTATCTATCTATCTATCTATCTATCTATCTGTCTGTCTGTCTGTCTATCTATCTGTCTGTCTGTTTGTCTGCCTCTGTTTATCTATCTATCTATCCTTTTGTCTGTCTGTCTGTCTATCTCTGTCTATCTACCTGTCTATCTATCTGTTTGTCTGTCAATCTGTTTGTCTGTCTGTCTGTCTATCTATACTGTTAAACTGAAAATACTGATATTTTTCATGTGGTCTACTTTCTTCACATGACTGTATTTTTCCAGAGTTGTTTAAATCTGTTTTTGTTTCTGCCTGACTGTCTTTAGTTATAACTGGGTGCGGTTTGAAGTTTGCCGACCAAGTGAAGGACAGGCCACACACACAGTGTCTGAGGAGGATGCGACAGTGAACTTCGAAGCTTTCCAACGCCTGCTGGGTTGCGAGGAAGGCTTGGCTAATCAGAACCTTACTGGGGACCAGAGCGGTACAGGTCAGACAATCAGAGATTTAGAGTAGTGCGACATAACAAAGCTCTGGAAGTTGTATCCTGATACTGGTACATAGCAAGAGTCACAGCCAAGAGCTATTTCTCTTTGCCCAGGGTCTGGACATTCATAAGTAACTAATATTATCTAGACGATTTGCCCCAATAACTGTCTGTAATCTAACATCTTCAAAAAGAATTAAAAGAGTCAAAGAATATCAACAAAAATGAAAAAGGATAAAAAAGAATGAAAAAGACTTCAGCTCAGTTCTTGTGGAAGGAAGGAAAAGGCCTTTGCTTTATTAAGCATCAAAGGGCAAGATGGTTCCTGGTCAACCACAATGAGAATATCATCTCAGAACATCCCTTTTTATCGCCCTCTGGGGTGATGAGGAAATCTCCCCACCCCTTTTACACAATTCATGTTAGTCCCCATCATGTCCAAACCTTACACTTTTTTTTGGTAATCTTTAAAACCAAATGTGTATGATGTCTTTTTTTTTAAAAAACCCACTCTGGTCTGACTCTTACCGGACTGTTCTCTCCTTACAGGGCCCTCTTGCTCAGCTCTCCATAGGGCATCTTACACAACCCTCCATATACGTACAAAAGTGGACCTCAGCTATAACCTATACTAATCATACACTAGAAGACTTTGAAAAGACTTTTGAGAGACTAAAGTCTAGGAGTTTCTAAGATTCCAAAGACTACGAATCTTGCAGTGTCACTATTTACAAGACTGCAACTAGATTTTTGTGCATGATACAAGCAGATAAACACTTTCTTTCCACTCTATAGTGGTACAGATGGGAAAATATGTTGGCTGGGTGGGTAAAGATCAGGGGCTCAGTCCAGTTCACTGTAGAACTGTATATTCTGGCAGATCATCACCTAGAATCTTTTTATTAACCTGTAAAATGTGCAGTTACTTTTTATATTTGATATATAGATGTACACATCAACAAAACATGCAGTGATTCAGCATCGTTGATTGGGTGTCATGAACTAAACCATAAAAAACAAACAAACAAAATAAGAAACCACTGTAACAGAAAGCAAAAAAAAAAGGGAAAAAAACATGATTCTTTAATAAAGCCATTCTTAAAGGCCTCTGCACATTTCCTTACATCACTGTTGCACTCAGTGAGCCTGAAATATTAAAGCAGTCAGTTTACCTTTTAAGTTAATATGATTATTATATTAAAGTGGAGCAGATTTGCCGATTTTTACAGAGATTTCAGGCGCTCACGCATGCATTTGCTCTCACGTGCGCCCTGGCACATCACTATTCGCATGGGCCAAGACCTAAAACTTACGATAATATTAAACACGGTTGATTTTGTCGCAGCGTCAACACGAGAAAAAGACTGACGTAAGACGGCCGTCTTGACCACCTCACACAACGTTCGAGATGACGCGAGCGCGATATGATTTTATTCCGACGTTGGAAATTTGTCTGCGACAGTGAAATCGCTTAAAAAGTTGTTTGGTCTGAGGCCGGCATTGAACGGTCATCTGGTATAGCTCCCTTCTGTGAGCCCAGAAGCTCTTCCCCCGTTAGAGAGTCCAACGCAGACATTCCATAGTCTGCTTCCCTTTATTACCTTTTTAGGAGGGCTCAAAGCTCTCTAGTCAGCCAATATTTTCTTTATTGATTGTTAATCAGGGAATGTTTAATTCAGTCTTTTCCATCACAAGCCTGCCAGAAAGTCAAAACCACAGTTACCTCATTCATTTATAATATGAACTCAATAGAGGCTCAAGGGAACATAATAACAATAATAATAATAATTATAAGAAGAAGAATTGCACTTTTATTTTTTTTTACAACATCAAAGTGCTTTCCACAGGAAAAAGAAGTCGGCTGTAAGTCTGCCTCAGCTGAGAAAAGTGGTCTGCGCTTAAACAGACCAGGCCAAGACTTTGTAGTCAGTGCCAGTGTAAGGCCTGTGTTACTATGCTCAAACGTGCTTTTCCTGTACTTGTGCTACTGTGAACTTGAAGTAGTTGGAGCTGACTTGGAGAGTCAGCAGCACAGCCAGCCAGCAACATGCTCGAGTGTGGTGTGTACGCCAGTACTCTGAGCTCATTGGAGCTGATTTAGAGAGACAGCAGGACAACCAGCCAGGAACATGTTACAGTAGTGAAATCTAATGATAATTAGAAATTATTTATAGTGGTGATGATTATTATTAGTTACACTTACGGTATTGATGCACTTTATAGGTTTACAGTTACTGTGTTACTGACTGGGTTGTTCTCAGAACAGCAGTGACGCATGGAAAATTTAAGATTTCGTGATGCACTGAATCATTTCCTAAAGAACTGTGATGGAACTAAATTGAGGTCGACGCTGTGCATTTTTATGGGATACATAAACATCATCTCTGTGGCAAAACCTCCTAACCACAAAACGGTAACTTTACAGGAGAAGGAATAAAGGTTCTTAACTTTAAATGGAAATGAATGTACCAGTATTTTGTTTCGGATCTTTTTGACCGTCTGGCTTGCTCCATTCATGATGATATTTTAACATAATGTAAAGGCCAGTTGGCATTTTCAAGTTCTGTATAAATAAATAAATAAAAACCTAACAAAAATGGAAATACAAAGTTTAGTTTTGACCCCAGCGATATGGTTAATGCATACACTTAGTAGAGTGTGAAACTCTACTTGCCCTGCCATGATGGTGAAAGTTGTTCCTTTTGGAGGTCTTTAGGTCAGCAAGCGCTCTCTTGCAGAAAGCATAGAGTTTACAGTCTGAACAGCCATCACAAATTAAGACTGCCAGACCATGTTATTCTTGAAATGATCAGTTAGAGTTTCTAATTATTATTATTTTATTGAACATGAACTGCTCCTCTCTTTCTGCAGTGCGTCCTGTACCAACCAGCGTTTCTTCTCATCAGCACTTGCTGAGTTCAGCTTCTCTACAGACGACTCCAGCAAGCTCTCTGTCCAACACCTGAGGACGACGTCCTGCTGTGACGAACTCCGCTGTATATCATATTTCTCCGGTGTTTTAAAGTGGACAGAGTGTGTTTTGTTTGTTTAAACTCTGCTGTGGTCATAGTGATGGTGCTGTGCAGCTGCAGGAGTGAGGAACGCTGGCTCTTAGCGACATCTTGTGGTCTTTGTGTTTCATAAACTCCACAGATCACAAAAAACTGGTGTTGTTACATTGTATACATTTCTGTGAAGCTTAAATTTGAGAGCCGTTTGCCCTCAAAAGTTACCATTAAACAGAGCTTTTTTAAAATATGGGTTTTGTCATTTTTGTTTTGTTCTGTCATTTAAAATGTCATTTGTCATAACAATAGATAAAGAAAACCCAATAAAACAAACAGCACAAAATTTTATATAATTTTTCATTCATTTATTGAACAAACATTATATATGTATTTTTTTTTTTTGGTTGGCAAAAGTACTTATACCTCTAGAATTGCCAGTTTGGTATAGGTGATAAAACAGGGTCAGGATGTTCAGTTAATTCTATGACAGTCGGGCTGACCCTACACTATTTAAAAAGCATCAACCTGAGGCTTCACCCTCAAAGTCTGGTCTTTCCCAAACACATTTGTTACTGCATGTTTCAGTCAAATTTCTGAAGGGCTCAGAAAAATGTTTGCCCGTGCTCATTAGGCTGGAAGAGGTCCGAAAACTATTGTTTGATAACTTCAACGGTTTCAACTGAAAGTGTACAAAAAGAAGGAAATTCAGCACCATTGTTAGCCTTCCCAGGAATGGTCATCTGACAAAACTGACTCCAAGACTAAGACTGGGAGTTATCCAAGAAGCCCAGGATGACGTAAAAGGATCTACATGTGTTTGTCCACAGTCAAACAAACACTTAACAAGAATAGTATGTTATATTACCAAAAGTATTGTCTCGTCTGCCTTCACACGCATATGAACTTGAGTGACATCCCACTCTTAATCCATAGGGTTTAATACGATGTCGGCCCACCCTTTGCAGCTATAACAGCTTCCACTCTTCTGGGAAGGCTTTCCACAAGGTTTAGGAGTGCGTTTATGGGAATTTTTGACCAGACACTGATGTTGGACGAGAAGGCCTGGCTCGCAGTCTCCGCTCTAATTCATCCCAGAGGCGTTCTATCAGGTTGAGGTCAGGACAAGTTCAAGTTCTTCCACACCAAACTCGCTCATCCATGTCTTTATGGACCTTGCTTTGTGCACTGGTGCGCAGTCATGTTGGAACAGGAAGGGGCCGTCCCCAAACTGTTCCCACAGTGTTGGGAGCATGAAATTGTCCAAAATCTCTTGGTCTGCTGAAGCAGTAAGAGTTCCTTTCACTGGAACTAAGGGGCCGAGCCCAACTCCTGAAAAACAACCCCACACCATAACCCCCCTCCACCAAACTTTACACTTGGCACAATGCAGTCAGACAGGTACCGTTCTCCTGGCAACCGCCAAACCCAGACTCGTCCATCGGATTGCCAGACGGAGAAGCGTGATTCATCAATCCAGAGAACACGTCTCCACTGCTCTAGAGTCCAGTGGCAGCGCTTTACACCACTGCATTCCACGCTTTGCACTGCGCTTGAATGCAGCTGCTCGGGCATGGAAACCCATTCCATGAAGCTCTCTATGCTGTTCTTGAGCTAATCTGAAGGCCACATGAAGTTTGGAGGTCTGTAGCGATTGACTCTGCAGAAAGTTGGTGACCTCTGTGCACTATGCGCCTCAGCATCCGCTGACCCTGCTCTGTCATTTTACGTGGCCGACCACTTTGTCGCTGAGTTGCTGAGTCCACTTTGTTATAATACCACTGACAGTTGACTGTGGAATATTTAGTAGTGAGGAAATTTCACGACTGGACTTGTTGCACAGGTGGCATCCTATCACAGTACCACGCTGGAATCCACTGAGCTCCTGAGAGCGACACATTCTTTCACAAATGTTTGGTTCACTACGGTTTGGACCTGTTTTGCTCCTATTGGGCCAGGTCAGCCTGCCCTCATTTGATAGAGTTAAATTCTGGATTGTACCAAAAAATTCTACAGGAGAATGGTTGGGCACCCCTCCACGAACAGAAATTCAACAGAAGGTGGGTCCTGTGGAAAGACAACGACCATAAAAACAACAGTTAGTCTACAAAGGATGGTTGGAGGCAGAAGGAATGTTGTAATTTGGAATCAAAGCTCAGACTTTAATCCGTTAGAAATGTTGGGCCGTTCATGCAAGAAAACCCACCAACGTAACAGAGGTAAAGAAGTGCTGTAAGGATGAATGAGCCAAGGCTGCTGCTCAGGGGAGTCACACCAGTTACTGAGAGCAGAGGTTCACATACACTATATGGACAAAAGTGTTGGGACGCCTCCACATTACACCTACACAAGCTTTTATGACATCCCAACCTAAATCCATAGGCATTATGGAGTTGTTTCCCCTTTGAAGCTCTAACAGCTTCCACTCTTCTGGGAAGTTTTCTACAAGATTTTGGAGAGAGTCTGTGGGAATTTTTGCCCATTCATCCAGAAGAGCATTTGTGAGGTCAGACACTGATGTTGGACGAGAGGGTCTGGCTCACAATCTCTGTTCTAGTTCATCCCAAAGGTGTTGGATGGGGTTGAGGTCAGGGCTCTGTGAGGGCCAGTCAAGTTCTTCCACACCAAACTGACCCAGCCGTGACTTTATGGAGCTGCTTTGTGTTCTGGGGCTCAGTCATGCTGGAACAGGAAAGGTTCTTCCGAAAACTGTTCCACAAAGTTAGAAGTGTACAATTGTCCAAAATGTCTTGGTGCTGAAGGATTAAGATTTCCCTTCACTGGAACTAAGGGTTCTAGACCAACCCCTGAAAAACAACCCCATATCATCATCCCTCCTCCACGAAACTCTACAGCTGTGCAGTCAGGCAGGTAATGTTCTCCTGGAACTCGCCAAACCCAGACTCGTCCATCAGACTGACAGATAGAGAAGCTGATTCATCACTACACAGAATACGTTTCCACTGCTCCAGAGTCCAGTGGCGGCACTTTACTCCACTCCATCTGATGCTGGTCATTGTACTTGGTGATGTAAGGCTTACATGCAGCTGCTCAGCCATGGAAACCCTGCCATGAAGCTCTAGGTGCAGTTTTTGTGCTGATGTTGTTGCCAGAGGAGGTTTGAACTCTGCAGTTATTGATCAGCAGAGTGTTGTGGACGTTTATGCTCTATGCTCCTCAGCACTCGGCGACCCGCTCTCTAACTTTACAAGTTGCTGTGGTTCCTAAACGCTTCCACTTTCCATTAATACCACTCACAGTTGATCATGGAAAATCTAGGAGGGAAAAAATTTCACAAACTGACTTGTTACAACGGTGGCATCTTATTACAGCACCACACTCTAATTCAGTGAGCTCTTTAGAACGACCCATTCTTTCACTACTGTGTGTGAAGGCAGGCTGCATTTGCCAACAGAGATATTTACTTTTGGATTTATAAACTACATCATTGTGTTATTTGTTTTATTGGGTTCTCTTTATGTATGGCTATGGTTTGAAGGAAGATCTGATCACATTTAAGGTCACATTTATGTAGATAAACATATTATATGTTTATGATTATATAGACCATGATAAAATGGTTCATTATGTAGTGTTTTACAGTTTTCCCAGCACCTTTACTAGCTGTTTCACATTATTAGCTATTTGTCGAGTCTTTTTCAAACTTAATCAGGCGTATTAGAGCAGGAAACACTCAGTACAGCTCAACTACAGGTCTGCAGCTGGGAAGCACTGTTTAAGTCAGTGGTCTCTAACCCTGGTCCTGGAGGGCTACCTTCCTGCAGTAGTTCCATCCTATATCCAATAGGCTGCGCTGCCCCTTAACTCATCTGATACATCTGATCCAGCAGGGAATTGGAAAGAGGTTGATTAGCTGGAACAGGCATGACAAACCGGGGTTGGAACAAGGCTCAGCTGGAAGGGAGCTCAACTGGACCAGGGTTGGCGACCACTGATTTAAGCACTTGAAGGCCAATTTTCTATGTTCCATATTTTAGCAATACCACTGTGAACCACAAGATGTCAGTATATACCAGTGCATGTTGTTAACAGAGCCTGGGTTTAAGCATATGGTTTCATACAATGCAAAATATTATTTATAATAACACAACCCAGTACCTACTGTTTACGTGCCGCACTGAAACCTTTAAAAAAAGCCTTCTTGACCATGTAGTGCCACAAATAAGGCTGTGAAAACTGAGAGAACAGTTAAAATTATGATATAGTCTGTGAAAGCAGTTGTAACGTATCACTGTTGTCTGAAGAAAACCTCATATCTCCATTTTTGAGGTTTTTCAGTTTTTGACATAATTTGAAAATGCCTGTTGTCCTTTACATTATATGTAAATTTCATGATGATTGGACTAAAAGAAACGGCCCAAAATGACTTGGAGAAACGTCTGGTTCCAGTGACTTACATTAAAAAGTAAAGTAGGTTTTTTCCTTCTCCTGTAAAGTTACCATTTTGGAGATACAAGGTTTTCGTCCAACAGCAGTGATATATATATGTGTACATATCTAATAAAATATATACAGTTCTATAATACAAAGTTTGGGCACCCCTGGTCAATTGACATGTTTTTTTTGTCGTTTTTCCTAAGTGATAATAAGTTAACATGCCCTCTACTGAGAACACGCTTCTGCAGTAAAAATTGCAGAAAAATGCCATATTTAAGTTTATCTGTAGAGGATGTGTTGACATATTTTCATTTAGAAAATCAACAAAATGTCATGTTCTAGATATATTTAAACTTTTGCGTGCAACTGTACAATAAGTGCTTTATTATAAACAAATTCTGTATATTTTCTGTGTACACTGACAGAGCACTTTGTCCATTTTATCAGCTCCACTTACTATATAGGAGCACTTTGTAGTTCTACAGTTACAGACTGTAGTCCATCTGTTTCTCTGCATACTTTGTTACCCTGTTCTTCAGTGGTCAGGACCCCCATGGACCCTCACAGAGCAGGTACTATTTGGGTGGTGGGTCATTCTCAGCACTGCAGTGACACTGACGCGTTGGTGCAGAAAGATAAGCCTGTAACCTCCGTGTAATGATGGTGTTGGTGTACTCAATAGTAGTTCCCAGTGTCTGAGCTTTGTACAAATGCAGTTTAATTAATATTTTTATGAATGAAAAATAGGGTGAGTCCCTTATTTTTACCAATATTCGTGTGCAAAGGTTTTGGACCCTGGTCAAATGACGTTTTGTTGATTATCTAAGTGAAAGTAAGTGAACATTTACTCTGCAGAGAACACATTTCTGCACGTTTTAATGCACAATTATTGTTTATTTGCACAATTTAACATATATATTGAAACATAGTGGAAAAAAAATACATAAAATGTAGACTGTGCAAAAGTTAAGGCACATTTTGTCTTTTGTTTTATTTTTTCCAGCATGTTAAACCTCTCAAATAGACATTGAGCAATAAAATGTGCAAAAAAAAAATGTCATATTTAAGTGTGTTAGTCTGTGAGGATGTGTTAAATTAGCAAACACTTTGATTTGGGGTGTTCAGACTATGACTATGACTGAATGACACTCAAACTCAAGTTTAGTCCAGTCAGTCTAAGGCCACCATCCAACTACATGCCCAGGACTCAGTTTTACTCTTTTTCTTATGCAATGCTCAATTAAAAAAGCATAATAACATGAAAAAAGATGGAATTATAGAGCAAAATCACATGCAAATGACTGATCTGGCCAGGTCAGATAAGATACTGGGCCTGGCTCCTGGCAGCAGAGAGCGTCGGCCCGCATCCAGGAAAAGGCCAGTTCAGATGGTCACCCGTTTTTGCCCGAGAGCACAATGCACTTAATGAGGGGAGGGGCAGACATCCTGAGAGCCGCAGCAGGTGCGCAGGGAGGGGGTCCGGCCACACTCTTCTGTGTCTGTACATGTGTGTGAGTGTGCCTTTTAGGAGGACTTCACTTCCCACGTTTCCTCACGGACGGGTGGTAACAGGAAGGTAACAGTCATTTCCGCCCATTCCTGGCCTGTAAAGGGTCAAAGGTCGCCTCTGCCATACGCACGAGTCTGTGCACTCTCACTCTCAGCTGTCCTCGGACTTACTTTCTCCAGCGCTCAGATACGTTTGGGTAGACAGACACAAAACAGACCCACTCACTAATGTACATAATGTAATTGAACGTATATCTTCATACTGAGTCAGTCTAATGGTGACTGCGGTTCAGACCAGATATTCATCACATATATGAACCTTCAGAGTGGTGACTGCGTGAGTGACCATGACCCACTAACACAAGACAGGAGACGATCCTGCAGCTATTCTTTTTTTACTTCACCAAAATCTATGCAATGGGAAAGGCATTGTGGAAGACTTGTCCAAATATAGGCCTGCAATTATTACAGTGACACAAAACTGGAAACCCAAATATGTCATTCAGACTGTTCCAGTTAACCACCCCCCCCTTAAACACACACACATTTTTATACATTCCACATGGTATCCCATGTGGAATGTGAGATCATATGTATGATATATATGCAATTGCCTATAAGTAATAACAGTGTTCCATATTTAAGTGCCTGTATTTAATATTATTGTTCCCTATATGTGCACCTGTTACCTATAAGTAATCTATGTAACTAGAAACGTGGACTTCCTGAAGGAAACGCAGAATGGTTGAGCAGCTTAAATGGTTCCCACTTCCTGCTAGGTTGCGAGGTGGTTGCTTTGGTGTTGCTAGGGGTTTGGTATTATATCCCAGGTGGTTGCTAGGCGGTTGCTATGGTGTTGCTAGGCGGTTGCTGTGGTATCCCAGGTGGTTGCTAGGCGGTTGCTGTGGTATCCCAGGCGGTTGCCCGAATACTGCTAGGTGGTTGTCATTGTGTCCCAGGTGGTTGCTATGATGTTGCTAGGCTGTTGCTGTGGTAGCACAGATGGTTGGTATGGTGTTGCCAGGGGTTTTGTATTGTATCCCAGGTGGTTGCTAGGCGGTTGCTGTGGTGTCCGAGGTGGTTGCTATGGTGTCCCAGGTTGTTGCTAGAGAACTCCTAGGTTTTTTTCATGGTATCCCAGGTGGTCGCTAAGATGTTGCTAGGCAGTTGCTATGGTATCCCATGCGGCTGCTAAACTGCTGCTATGGCGTATGGGGTGTTTATTTAGTTGTTCGTAGGGAGTTGCTAAGTGGTAGCTACACACACACACACACATCTCCTAAGCCGCTTATCTCTCTGGGTTGCAGGGGGGTGCTGGAGCCTTTCCCAGCTTAGAGCTTGAGGACCTACACTGAGTGAGTACATGCGTTTTGGTGGCTGTCAGTCAAAGGAAAGTCTAGGTCTCGTTTGTGGGTGTCCTATATATTATTATATATAATACATATGAGACATACATGTGTAAAAATGTTCCATATTTATTATATGTCAGTGTTTACATGTAATAATGATCTGTCTGTGTGTAAATAGCTATATATTGGAGTGGCCCACAACTGGCTGGCACTGGTCCTAACGAGCTCAGGGAAGTGTGTAGCTCCTTTCTGAGTTGGTGTTCTGTATACGTCTTGGAAGTCCGGAGAGGCCATGAGGTAGTTATAATTTTCTGGATTGTTATCTTGAGATAAAAAGTTAATTGTCTTGTGATTGCAAGATAACAAAGTTGTGGCCACTCCTGTGTCTTACTCTCTGTCAGAATATAATAATAATAATAATAATAATAATAAATGTGCCCTATATCTATCACAAAATATGCAGGTGTTCATATGTAATGATAATGTATAAGGTAAGTACCTAAATATAATACTGTTTTTCACATTTAAGTGCCTATATGTAATCCTTTTCCTTATGTATCCTATATATCGCTGCTGTGGGAACAAAACCTCATATCTAAAATGGTAACTTTACAGGAGAAGGAAAAAACCTACTGTACTTTTAATGTAAGTCAATGGAACCAGGCGTTTTTCCAAGTCATTTGGGTTGTTTCTTTTAGTTTATTCTATGAAATTTACACACAATGCAAAGAGCAACAGGCATTTTCGAATTATGTTAAAAACTGAAAAACGATACAAGATTTTGTTCCCACAGCAGGGATATGTAAGTATCTATATGTAATAATAATCTGGCCTATATGTATTACATATATGTACTTATATGCAATAGAATGACAGATATGTCACATCTCTGTAAGCAGCAGAGACAGGAGACGTCTGTATAACGTACAGTGTATGAAAACACACACACAGATCAGGCTGTAACATTTGGTTGGTAAATGCACCTTTAATTACAATCCCTGCCTCCAAATACCAGCAGAGAGGAAGGAGAGGCGACACAAAGATGACAAGGTTTAACAGGGTGACGTTCTGAACGAAAACCACCGTACAAAAGAAAGATCCAAATCAATATATACAGCGTATTTACACGAGTGCTATTTACATCCGAGTATAAAAACAAAAATCATACATCTCTTACAGCTGCAACGTGACACAGGCAAAGTGAAATACAACAGATATCATCTCTTGAGAACTCGTGGTGCTCTTTAAGCTGCGCTCCTTCGCTTTTTGCTCGTTTAGTGTTGTGTGTCCTTCCTGCCTAGCATTCTTCAGATGAAGGCAACGTGAAGTCGTTCCAAAGGAGATTTAGTGCTTAAAACTCTACATACACATCCATGCATGTGCACAAACACACACCCACACACACTCACACAAACAGAGGGCACGTGTAAACACACACCATATACACTTAAATAAAGATGTCAGGCCTAAAAAAAATTGTTCGGTCCCTTTTGAGGATTCTTTGACCTTTAAAGCAACAGTTTGGTAAAAAAGAATTTAATTTCCACAATTTTCCTCACCCTGAATGTAGTCGGTCAGCAAACAGATGCTCAGCAACGTGCAAATTGGAAGCATACACCAATCAGGCATAACATTATGACTCCCTCCTTGTTTCTACGCTCATTGTCCATTTTATCAGCTCCACTTACTATATAGGTGCACTTTGTAGTTCTACAGTTACAGACTGTAGTCCATCTGTTTCTCTGCATACTTTGTTAGCCCCCTTTTACCCTGTTCTTCAGTGGTCAGGACCCCCATGGACCCTCAGTGTCACTGCTGGACTAAGAATAGTCCACCAACCAAAAATATCCAGCCAACAGCGTCCTGTGGGCAGCGTCCTGTGACCACTGATGAAGGACTAGAGGATGACCAACACAAACTGTACAGCAGCAGATGAGCTATCGTCTCTGACTTTACGTCTACAAGGTGGACTGACAAGTTAGGAGTGTCTAATAGAGTGGACAGTGAGTGGACACAGTGTTTAAAAACTCCAGCAGCACTGCTGTGTCTGATCCACTCGTACCAGCACAACACACACCAACACACCACCACCACGTCAGTGTTACTGCAGTGCTGAGAATGATCCACCACCCAAATAGTACCTGCTCTGTGAGGGTCCATGGGGGTCCTGACCACTGAAGAACAGGGTAAAAGGGGGCTAACAAAGTATCAGAGAAACAGATGGACTACAGTCTGTAACTGTAGAACTACAAAGTGCACCTATATAGTAAGTGGAGCTGATAAAATGGAGAATGAGTGTAGAAACAAGGAGGTGGTCATAATGTTATGCCTGATCGGTGTAGATCATCACATGCTTGTATTAAATCCTGTCCGGTTGTTCAGTAATCTCAAGTAGATTTGCTTATGTGGAAACACTCTTTGAAACTTCGGTGTGAGTGTAATAATATTATATAATATTAATAAATAACAATATGTCATTATTCTGTGAGAAGCCACACAAGCAGCCTCATTTCAGATTGCTCATGCTAAACTGGTGTCTATTCCATCGCTCGTTAGCAACGATAGCCTCATAGCTCCAGTGCAAAACTAAAGAAACGCATTTCAGACACCAAACCTGTCTTGGCCGATGGACAACATTTGGGCGAAGGGGGAAACTGTTTCAGTCTGATTTTTAGCCGAACTATCGCTTTAAACATGTTTACTTGGCCTGAGGTCCGCAGCTCATGCCTGGAGTGCTGTCTTTTCCGGTGCCTTCGCAAAGACCTAGCTCTGACCTTCCTGGCAGGAGGCTGCTCAAGAAGGGGTCAGTCGAGGTGAGCCGTTCTTTTCTTAGGGCATCGCAGTCCTTCCTAAAGGTCAGTGCAAGGTCATGCCTCCAGCTCTTGGCTGTCTGCGTAATGGAACCGGTTCAGCTTCTCCCGCTCACGGTTGCAGATGTCCAGTTTGGGTCCTGGGACCAGTTTGAAGGCAGGGGATGGCGCCGGAGAGGGTGGCAGGGTCAGTTCGATCTCCTCCGGGTGGAGCACAGACGGGACGGCCTGAGCCTGGCCATGGCGGCCAGGTGCCTGCAGCACCTCATTGTGGTCCACGTTGCGGATGAGGGTGCAGAAGTGGCGCTGGTTGTTGATGGCGGTGTCCGTGGTCGGCTGCTTGGTGCTGCGGCGCCGGTGCAGGCGGGACAGGAGGAGAGCGCAGACTGAGCAGCCGCCGGCCACTAACACGGCCAGCACCCCAAGCAGAACCATGTACATGCTGAACTCTCCACTGCTTGAGTTTGATACTGAGAGAGAGAGACATGGAGAAAGAGATGCGGTACAGAGATGTAAATATGCAGAAGAGATAAAAGACATGTCCACCTGTAATGTTTGTGTGGGTGTACAGTTTACAGTATGCAGATTATAGATTAGATTTTTTTATTTTAGAAGGGAAAAGTAAACACAACCTCAGTAGCAAACTGTTTAAAAGAATAATATTTGTTGCAAATGCTAATGCATGATTGATTTACATTTGATTAACTAAAATAGGAACTGTGGCATGAGAAAAAGACTGGACAGCCTACTAAGCCAGTACTTAGTACTACCCACTTTGACAGTTATTACAGCTGAGCAAACACTTTTTGTAGCCAGCTAGGAGTGTTTCTGTTTTTGGTCTGGAAATTGTCAGTCACTCCAGAATGCTTCTAGTTTAATATTTAGTGGAATCCAGTCTTCTATCAATGCATGCAATATTTCCTGTGCCATTGGTCCCCACACAACCCCAAAGGATAACAGATCCACCCCATACTTAACAGTTGGCAAGGTGTTCTTTTCATCAGATGCTGCTCCTTTTTCCTTCAAATATACCTTTGTTCCCTTTTCACATTGCACTGCACTTTTCCAAATCTGCATCTGGCTTATCTAGATGTTATTTTGCACAATTCAGATGTTGACCTTTGAGATTGCAGGCAAGTTTTCCCTCTGATGACTCTTCTTTGCAGATCATGTTTGTGCAAGTAAAACCATGCAAGTTTGTGCAAGTAACACCATTACTCCTGTGTCAGCTACGCCTTTTTGCAGGCCCTTTGCTGTCATATGGGGGTTTTGCTTTGCCTTTCTTGTGATTCTCAATCTGCCTAAGTTCTGAGACCTTACTACTGGAAAGGTGAACAAACTTTTACAAAGCTAATATTTTTTTTTCGTATTATCTCTACTTCTATTATCTACTACCTAGAACCATCTTATTATGAACACCTGCACACCTACTCAGTCCTATATCAGCCTATCATGTGTGGTACAGTGTATTGTGTGAAAAACAAAAAAACATCAACAACCAGAGCAGCCGTTCTATGGCCAGAAATGCTTCATTAATGAGAGAGATCATAGGAAAATGGTCAGACTTTTTAAGCTGACAGAAAAGGTACGGTAACACCAGTAACCACTCTTTATGACAGTGGTGCTCAGAAAAGCATCTCTGAACAGGCGGAATTTTGAGGTGGATGGGCTACAACAGCAGAGACCACATCGAGTTCCACTCCTGACAACCAAGAAGAGAAATCCAAGTCTACAGTGGACACAATCTCAGCGAAACTGGACATGCAGGTGGTCGAGTCAGAAATTGGCATAAATAGCATGAATGCACCCAACCTGCCTTGTGTGAACAATCTAGGTTGGTGGTGGTCAATTTGTGGTGGCCAGATTGTTGTTACTGACCATGTGCATCCTTTTATGGACACATCTGACTTTTCTTAATTTAATTTAATCTCCTAATGGCTACTTCCAGCATGATAATGCACTTTGCCACAAAAGACAATTTACCTCCAACTGGTTCCATGATCATGTCATTGAGTTCAGAGTACTTCAGCGACCTCCAGTCACCACTGTTTGCAATTTGTTTATTAAATAAAACTGTGTAATTGATTTCCTGTCTTCCGCTCCAGTAAATCTGTTAGACTGTCTGCCATAATAGCATCAATTTAGCATAAATTGGCAAACTAAATTGCTGTAGGTAGATGGACAGCCATATATGAGTGAATTGTATGTTCTGAAACTTTTAACAAAGTTTACACAATACATCAAAAATGCATAAAAAACTTCAGTTTTCCAGGATATGGGCCCTTTATTGTTCTTTTAAAGGGCCCTTTAAATCTACTCTTTTAAAATCACCACCTCATCCCAGCGTTAGACTCTGACCTTGGCAATGCGGCCCATGGCACAAGTCCTTCAGGCTCATGCACTCTTTTCCAAAGTAACCTTCAGGGCAGGCACACATGTAGCCACTTTCTGTGCTCTGACACGGCACCCCCTTCTGGCAGGGGTTGGGATTACACATATCTACCACCACCTGTGGAAGAACAGGAGAACATATCAGTGACAAAGTCAGCACCATCCTGAGTTACTGTTGTAAAATGTCAGTCTGTAATAATTACACATACAGTACTGTGCAAAAGTCAAAGACCACCCTTTTGTTTATTTCATTTTCAGTCAAAATATGGGACACATTTAATTCGTCCACTCTTTCCTTCAAACCTAGAAACATATCCCTGCAGATTTCTTTGAAAAACAACCAAAAAAAAAGAATGGAAGGGTGGACAGATTAAATATTGAAAAAAATGTGTATTATATTTAGTTGTTGAGTTTTCTTTGTAATTTTCTGTTAAATATTTCTTTACTGCCTTTTTCCTGAAAAATGAATAACTGTTATCTAATGACGCTCTGTATCTTTCAATATATGCTCATGCACACATTCTCATATGCAATAAGGATTTTTGAATTATGGTGCGGAACTCAAGCTTATCTGAAATAGACTGATGCACAGTGGAAAAGTGTATTGGGGTCTGATGAGTCAACCATTCAGATTGTTTATGAAAAATAATGGATATGGTGTCCTCTGGGCCAAGGCGGAAAAAGACCATCCATTGTTACCAGCATAAAGTTAGAAATCCAGCGTCGATCATGCTATAGAAGTGTATTAGGGCCCACACCATGAGTTACTTGTACATTTGTTGTACTATATTAATGCTGAGATATATTTCTTCCAATGTTGTTGGAAGAAAACCTTGTATCTCCAAAATAGTAACTTTACAGGAGAAGGAAAAAACATACTTTACTTTTAATGTAAGTCAGTGGAACCAGACTTTTTTCCAAGTAATTTTGGGTCGTTTCTTTTAGTCCTTTCTTAATGAAATTTACATACAATGTAAAGGGCAACAGGTATTTTCAAATTATGTCAAAAACTGAAAAACCTCAAAAATGGAGATATAAGGTTTTCTTCCGACAACAGCGAAGTGTAACAACCTCATGGCTGCAAAGCACAGGGGACTGGACTGGCCTGTCTGCAGTCCAGAACTATCTCCCATTGAAAATGTGTGGTGCAAAATATGACAATGAAGGCTCCATACAATTGCACAGCTGAAGACTTGTATAACAGAAGGATGGCAAAAAATACCATTCATTCCCCAAATGACTATTTTGTATAATTTTTATTTAATGCAGCTCAATCAGAATGTACTACTCACTTTTCTTAAATAAACTTTTGTTTCTGTTTTTATTAGCATTTCACATACTGCCCCAATTTTTTCTGGAGCTGAAGTGTGCACTACATCGGCAGGGCTCAGTACTCACTTGATGAGCTGGATTAGGAGTGCTGGAGGAGGGAATAATTAAATAACACGTAGAAATTGCTAGTTAAAAGTATCCTATGTACAGCAGGCCTTACCTCACAGTAAGTTCCAGTGTACCCCACTGGACAGTTGCAGAGCAGGCTCTCGTCATCCTTCTGCTCCACACACTGTCCTCCATGCAAACAGGGGGCGCTGTCACAGGCTCCCACTGCGGTCTGGCAGTGTTCACCAGTAAAACCCGACAAGCACACACACTTTGAGTCCTGCAATTCACAGATTACGCCTCATGAGATACAGAGAGAGAAACAGCTCGAGGCAATGTCTCTATGTGCATTTCAAAGTCAGTTCTGCCAGGTGTTAGCAACAGTCAGCATTCAGCATTGCTCAAGCGATTCAGGAGTCGCACATTATAATTTAAAAAGTGAGAAGTGAATGCCGTACCTCGCAGCGTCCTCCGTTGTGACACGAACCCTGGCAGCTACTGTTCCCTGTTGAGTTGGTGATATTTAACACAATCAATAGCCAGGACTGCTTGTCCAGCACAGCAAAGAGCTACAGCTGCACAGTGGATTACGAATGGTACCGAGGTGCTAGCTAACAAATGTCTTCATTACAAGGATCTGCAGCTGGCATTTTTAAATAACACAGGACTGTCTAAGCAGGTACAGGTGATCACTCTCACTCAGGGAGGCTAAATGCTAAAATGAAAAATGAAATCATCGCTGCCTTCTGTTGTAAACATTATTACTCAGATCCTGCAGTGGTGTCGATTTATTGAGTTTAAAGACTAGGTTTCTGACGATCGGAGGAACTTTTGACAAATTCTACCGATTTAGAGATGATTTTTTGGGGGGTTGGGGGTTTTGGTGGCTGTTTTGAAGTTATAATTGTTTATTTTAGCTGGTAAACGCAGAAGGAAGCCAGATAGCTAATGATACAGCTAGGATGCCAAAAGAACACTCCCATACAGAGACTGAGGAGTGTAGAGTTGAGGAGGTTCAGAAGCTAAACGCTAAAGTTAGCAAGGTGGCTATCTGGCTATCTGACGTTACCTCAGTTTGATTATTTTCTCTGACTAAAAAGGTAAAAAACTGGTCTCTGGTGTACATTTTGTGCTGAATAAAGACAGAATCACTGTTTTATTTGCAATTTTTGTTTGACAACCAAGGTAAAAGTTATACTAATGCTAGCTTGGTTGTATTTATTAGCCTGTGGATCAGTGGCTAGGCTAGCAGGATTGATTGACACCACAGGAATTCTCATAGTACATATATATATATATATATATATATATATATATATATATATAACATGTTAAACTCCAAAGCTTTAGCTTTACACCCTGTTTGTGCTGGATTAGTTTTCAGTGTTTGCTGATGAGAGTTGTCCTTTTAATTCAGCATAAATCTTTAACGTCCATGTTTTTTTTTTAAATCTGTCAAGTAATAATTCCTGAACTAATCACCTTCTGTAATTGGCTGAGCTCCCTCTGTAAGCAGTCTGCTTCAAACTGATCTAGCACTAATGTAATGAGAAAACCTGCTAATAGACACGCTGGGTGGTGTGTAATGTGGTTCTTGTGATGTAACACTGACATGAACCACAAGGCCATGATATTTCAGTACGTCTATCAGTCGTAATTTAGGGAACACATATTTTATCCTGTATAAATCAGCTAGTCAGATGTCTTACAAATTACATTACAGTATATAGTTTAGTAAAAGCAGTCCAGCTTGAATAGTGCTTCATTTAGTAGCCTTGAAAACAATGATGAAAGCTGTACTATATATATATATATAATCATCGCTGTTGGGACAAAACCTCATATCATATTTTAGACGGTTTTCATTGATTGACATAATTCAAAATCTCTGTGTCAAAATTTCATAACAAATGGACCAACAGAACTACTTGGAATAAATAATTTCTCTATTGTCCTGCATTAAAATTCCTTCACATTTTTAGTGATACGCTTTTAACAAAAATGTGGTTATGAAAGCTGCATGTATCAAAATGCATCCCTCCCATACTCACTTATATCGCACTTCGGCCCCACCCATCCAGGCAGACAGTTGCAGAGGTATCCACCAATCAGGTTTCGGCAGGACTGAGCATTGACACAGACGCCCACCTCACACTCGTTCATATCTGCAAACAGAGTTTTTCTTTTACTCAGATATTCCAGCACAGTTTGGTGATTTTCCTGCTTCAGTACAAAGTGAGCTTGATAACTAACTGCTGATCTCAGTCGGGTGTGACACCCCAAAGACACACCACCACCACGTCAATGTCACTGCAGTGCTGAGAATGATCCACCACCCAAATAGTACCTGCTCTGTGAGGGTCCATGGGGGTCCTGACCACTGAAGAACAGGGTAAAAGGGGGCTAACAAAGTATGCAGAGAAACAGATGGACTACAGTCTGTAACTGTAGAACTACAAAGTGCACCTATATAGTAAGTGGAGCTGATAAAATGGACAATGAGCGTAGAAACAAGGTCATAATGTTTTGCCTGACGGGTGTAGTGTCAATACACCATCAGGAATCACTCATATACATCATACAACCACTGGGAATCCCTGTGGTGTCAATCAATCCTGACTGCTAGGCTAGCCACTGATCTACAGGCTAATAAATACAACCATGCTAGAATTAGAACATTAATTCTGTCTTTGTAAGTAGCTATATTTCTAACTTTAGCTTCTAGCTTGTTGTCCCGCTCATCTGACTAGTCATTTCTGTCAAACAAACCATTCCCATCATCAGAATAATGATTTGACGACAATGTGAAGTGGGGTGTTCAGAATTCGCCTGCAAAGTGAGGCTGAGCACTGCATTGGCAGATACACTTGAAGACGTTCAGAAAACACTGATTACACTTCAGATAACAAATATCACTGTCGCTGAGAAAATAACTGTCGCTGAGTCTGATCAAAATTTGCTCGCCCTTTCAGAGCGGGGGTGTTCTGAGGTGTCAGTTTGACACATGACTGCAACTGAGAGCATGATACACTCTAGGGAACGAGCGCTGAGGTGGGCCACGAGGGGCAGCCAAGTGTAAAAAAGATTCTTCCATTAGTGAACATGCCCTGGCCTGCCTCACAGTCTGCTCTGTCCAAACACTCCGATTCCTCCCTCTTTAATCATTAAACAAACAGTCAGCGCACCGTCTGATCCGGGTTAATAGATAGCGAAGGTTGGCAAAGAAACAATAGTGTCGTGGGAAAATGATGCTCGATGCATCTTGGGTTGACATAAAGTCATTCAATCAATGGATAATTAATAGAGCCATTTATAAATTTAGGTATCTTGTGGACATTTTATGTATGTTTTGTTAGATAATGATAGGGAAAGTGCAACAAGATGAGTGGATATATCTTTTGAATCTGGCAAATTATTTATGTACTTATGCATGTATGTATTTATCTGTATAGGGTTGCATGTACATCGATCAGGCATAACATTATGACCACCTCCTTGTTTCTACGCTCATTGTTCATTTTATCAGCTCCACTTACTATATAGGTGCACTTTGTAGTTCTACAGTTACAGACTGTAGTCCATCTGTTTCTCTGATACTTTGTTAGCCCCCTTTTACCCTGTTCTTCAGTGGTCAGGACCCCCACGGACCCTCACAGAGCAAGTACTATTTGGGTGGAGGATCATTCTCAGCACTGCAGTAACACTGACATGGTGGTGGTGTGTTAGTGTGTGTTGTGCTGGTATGAGTGGATCAGACACAGCAGTGCTGCTGTATATGCAACAGTGTCTTTCCACGCTGGACTAAGAGGTGTCTGAAGACATGACCAGGTATAATTTAGCATTTTAAATTTCTGCAGATCAATAAGTGCACCTCATTAGTAGGCCTATTCCTTTATTAGTGGGCTTATTCCTTTATTAGTGGACCTATTCCTTTATTAGTGGGCTAAATTCCTTTATTAGTGGACCTATTCCTTTATTAGTGGGCTTATTCCTTTATTAGTGGACCTATTCCTTTACTAGTGGGCTTATTCCTTTATTAGTGGACCTATTCCTTTATTAGTGGACCTATTCCTTTATTAGTGGGCTTAATTCCTTTATTAGTGGGCTTAATTCCTTTATTAGTGGGCTTATTCCTTTGTTAGTGGGCCTATTCCTTTATTAGTGGACCTATTCCTTTATTAGTGGGCTTAATTCCTTTATTAGTGGGCTTATTCCTTTATTAGTGGGCCTATTCCTTTATTAGTGGGCTTAATTCCTTTATTAGTGGACCTATTCCTTTATTAGTGGGCCTATTCCTTTATTAGTTGGCCTATTCCTTTATTAGTGGGCTTATTCCTTTATTAGTGGGCTTAGTCCCTTTATTAGTGGGCCTATTCCTTTATTAGTGGACCTATTCCTTTATTAGTGGGCTTAATTCCTTTATTAGTGGGCTTAATTCCTTTATTAGTGGGCTTATTTGTTGGCCTGTCCTTCTATACTGTGAACTGAGAGGCAGAGATGAACAGGTGTGGACAGGTACAGACAGGTAAGGACAGGCTCAGGCAAGCATCAGCAGGTCCAGGAGAGCGCGGACTGGTACAGACAGGATCAGAGAGGCACGGGCATGTGCGGGCAGACGGCTAATTACAGAGACCAGGACAGCCGGGGGAGGATATGCGCATGTATGTATGTAAGTGTGTGTTTGTGTGTGTTTACCTATCTGGCAGGTCTTGCCGGTCCAGCCTGGAGGACAGAGACACTGGAAGCCCCGCGGCGTCTCTCGGCACGTGGCCCCACTCTTGCACGGGGCCGAGTCACACTGCAGCACTGCTACACAATATGAGACAAGCAAATACATGTAAGTCAAATACATGCAAACAATCCATGCAATTCACTGCTGTAACCCCTTGAACTTTTAATGCTCAACCAGAAAGTTGCGATATTTCTACCTTAATTTACTCGTATCCTTTAACACCCTGATTTCTCTGTCATCTTCTCTTATTTTATTCACCTAATTATGTTCTGATTCATATTAGCACTATATTAAATCACTATATTAAAGCACTAGGGAGCCTAAATCTGTGATTGCTTTCTAATTAGGTTTAATTTTGTCTCGTGGGCAAGTAATATGCATATGCAAATAGGCCCTATGAATATCTTCCTAATGTCTACATGTATGTCTTTCCTTTTGATATAATTTGGACAGATCTAACTTTGGTAAAGCTTGCATACAACATAAAATATACAATGTAGTGTTATGTAAAATGCAGAGGGTCATTCTCCAGTTGGAGGTGAAACTGTGTCACAAAGGCTGCAGGGCTTCAAAAGATGCTTAAAATATTAGGCACAGCTCCAGAAGTCGGTATGTACATTTACATAGTTGAGCTAAGATTAAATAACACCTTTCCTTTATGATTTCACTGATTTTTCTTTTTTTATATCATTAATATTACACTACATTAAAAATATGTATTTTATTTAAAAAATTCATTTGTCACAGAGATTTTGGTCACTGGTGTTATCAGGACTCTTATGTTGTATTTTCAGCTCTATTAATCTGCTTCTTTGGGTTGAAGCTCATCAGAGAGGAAGCAGCTAAAGGCATGAGAAGGCGAGTCACACTCGCTCAGTATATTTCATTAATTTATTAATAATTTTGTTGATCAGGCAGCTCATAACTTCTATGTGTCACTGGTGTTATGTACTTTAATGGCTGGGGAATTAAAATGTTGTCAAAATTATGCCAAAATATCATTTATATTACTGATTTTAAATAGTTACACAAGGTCACCTGACCATTAATGAGTCAGCCAATTTACAAAATCTTCTGTTTTAACCAGAATGTCACTGGAGTCACAGTCACTGGTGTTGCACCACATTCATACAACACCAGTGACTGTAAAATATGTTTGGAATTAAGTTCCTTTTTGTATACATGATAATGTGAGATATTATGAGATATTAATGGACATATTGAGATTGTTTAGTTTTGGGATGAAAAGAAAAACAATTTTTTAAAAAATATATTCACCTGAATTCCCACTCCAGATGGAGAACGACCCAGAGACTCATTTCATTTCCAGTTAAAACAGTCATTAAATGTGTTATTTATTTTTAAGGAGATATTTCTGAGGAGATTAGATATAAAATAACCCACTTGAGTAAGAATGGGGGAAAGTCAGAGGAAAATAAGTAACAGAAGAAGGAAAAAGACAACAAAACTTGAACAATTATTAACAGATATGGAGAGAATGGGACTCCTAACAACCCCCTGTTAGACCACCAAAACTGTCACCATCAGATAAACAGACCTCAGTATCCCTGGATTTGTTTGGAATTATTTGGATCATGAAAAGCAGAAAATGACCAAAATGACCAGAAAAAAAAAACAACTTCTGAGACTGAACTTTCTCTCTTGATTTCTTTGTAAAACTGAAAGCCTCCTGAAAAGAACAGAATACCAAACGTGTTTCCTGTTTGCTTTCCTGCTAAAAAATAAATTACTTTTAATTGCTGTGTGATAGTTATCCTTCAGAAATGCTCTTCGTGTGCTAGATTTTTAGAAATCTAGGCATTTCTAGGCATTTCTGCCTTTTATTCTACTATTCTACTACATCAGGGGTCTGCAAGCCAAATGTTAAGAAGAGACATTTTGTCAAGTTTCAACAAAAATCAATCCATCTTGGGAGCCACAACATTTCATGTCCATTTTATTGAATAAACGTTTCACCATCTTGGCTGTAAATGTGTCTCAGTATGTTGCTAATGTACTAGTATAGGCTAAACATATATTACAAACCAAAACGCAGGCTTACTTTGCTCTGCTTTAAGCTTTAGCCCAGCTAATGTTAAAGCCGCTTTTCTCGCATCTCTAGCAGGAAACTTTTAACTTTTACAAAAGTAGAACAGTTTCTTGTAAAATGTCTCTTAAAATGTCTGTTTGACTTTTTACGAGGCTGACGTCGCTTCTCATTCACCAGCTTCTTGTTCGAATTTTCGCATGAGGTGCCAGAATGTAATGCACCATTTAAGGTGGAACGGAAAAAAATTCAAATGAGAAGCTTCACAACTTTTTAGTGTTTGTCAGATTAAACATATCAGGAAACCAGCTGGAGTGATTATGAACGCAAATAAGTCCATTCATCTCCAAATTATCGATGTTCGCCTTAAATCTCTCTCTTTGCCGTTTCATTAGCTACTAGCTAGTTGTCTGTGTTGCTATGGTGACCAGCAGTCTGTGCTGATCTTCAGGGTTAAAGGGTGAATTAGCAGTTCTACATTAACTCCAGAGTTTAAGACCATTTACTGTTAAACTGTGTTGCCACGTGTTGCCGACCACTGCACTAGACTAATGTGATTTCCTAGAATTGTTGATGCACTTATTGTCATATGTAAAGAACAAACGTGATTTTTAGTCTCGTTCTCATGTTGGTTTACACCTAATTTCCTCACTCTAGTAACTCCATTATTAAATAGGAGTTATATAAGTAACTGAATAAGCCTGAGCTTTCAGTGGTTAATCATTTAACCATCATAAGCATATCAGTATGCATGAGCTGGGTTTCTGAACTCTCTCATAACTGCATCTTATTCAACCGAAGTCGAATTACAGCCAGTCAGCTGCAGCATCTTTCTGAGTGATAATGATTTTAATGCATGCTTATGATAATATTCAGCTCTGTCTGAACAGACTGAGCACTTGTGGATCGCTCTGAGTGTGTGAGAGAGAGAGATGTGCATGTCTGTAATAACTGGAGGCGGACTTATTACACGGATGAGTGCTGTGATGGAACTGTGACTTTGAATGTGGTAACGAGAGAGAGAGTGGTGTGTGCGGTAAAAGCTGGAGGTGGAGTTATAGAAGAGTGAAACCGGGTGCCCTTGGATGCTCCTCTGTTTTTGCTCTCGGTGGATTCTGAACAAATACAGATAAATCAACCACACAGAGAGAGAGAGAGAGAGAGGGACAGAGAGAGAGAGAGAGAGAGAGAGAGTGAGAGAGAGAGAGAGACAGAGAGAGAGAATGAGAGTGTGAAAGTGAAAGAGGAGAAAAAGAAACAGAAAGAAAAAGAAATAAAGACAGAAGTGGAGAAAGTGAATCAGAGATAAAGAGAAAAAAACAGGAAGACAGAGAGAAAGCAGGGAGAGAGAGATAAAGAAGAAAGAAAGAAAGAAAAAGAGCCTCTGTCAGAAGAGCGAGAGGAAAAGAACATTGAAGATAGAAAAAGAAAAAGAAAGACAGAAAAAGAGAAAGAAAGAGATGGATAGAAAAAAAGACTCTCTCCTCTAAAGAAAGAGAGAGAGAGGGAGAGAGACAGAGAGAGAGAGAGAGAGAGAGAGAGAGAGAGAGAGAGAGAGAGAAAGAGAGGGGGCAGAGAGAGAAAGAGAGAGAGAAATAGAGGGGATAGAGAGAAAGTATGAGACTGAAAGAGGGGAAAATAAATTGAGAGAAAAAGAAAAAAGAGACAGAAACAGACAGAAAGAGAATCAGAGACAAAGAGAAAGAGAGAGAAAGACAGAAAGAATAGAGAGAGTGAAAGAAAGAAAGAAAGAAAGAAAGAAAGAAAGAAAGAAAGAAAGAAAGAAAAAGAGCCTCTTTCAGAAGAGCGAGAGGAAAAGAACAAAGAAAATAGAAAAGGAAAAAGAAAGACAGAAAAAGAGAAAGCATATCAGAGGGATGGATAGAACAAAAGAGGAGAGAGATAGAGAGAGAGAGAGAGAATGGGGAGAAAGTATGAAAGTGAAAGAGGGGAAAAAAGAGAGAGAAAAAGAAAAAGAAATAAAGACAGAAAAAGAGAAAAAAGAGCAAAGCAAATCAGAGAGATGGAAAGAGTAAGAAAGAGAGAGAGAGAGAGAGAGAGAGAGAGAGAGAGAGAGAGAGAGATGCTCAATAAAGTGAAGGCCTTTTCCTTCCTTCCTCCAGAACTCAGCGGCTGAAGTCTTTTTCATTCCTCTTCATCCTTTTTCATTTTTGTTGATATTCTTTGATTCTTTTAAGTCTTTTTGAAGATGTCAGATTACAGACAGTTACTGGGGCAAATCGTCTAGATAATATTAGAGTTACTGATAAATGTCCAGACCCTGGGCACAAGAGAGAGAGAGCTCTTGGCTGCGACAATTCCCTGAATCCTTTGATGATATTACGCACTGTAGAGTGTGAAACACCTAAAATCCCTGCAACTGATCACTGAGGAACTGTTATTTTCAAACTGCTGTATTTTTTTGCTTTTTTTTTATTAGTGAAGTAGCGAACCTTGACCCATACTCGCTCATAAAGGACCAGGCCTTTCCTGGATGCTCCTTTTATACCTAAGCATGACTGCATCACCCATTTACCCCTTAAAAGCCCAGGCTTATTACATACTAAGGCTTATTATTCAGTAACTGCAGGGACTTCAGTGCAAACTGGCTTTTCTTAGGTTACATAAGTGTGTAATAAAACTTTAGGCCCCCTAGTGGCCCTGACCATTTAAGGGATTAAACTAGCTCAGGTTATCTGTGCTGGTTTTATCAGTCAGATGGGAAATAAAAACTGTTCATCAAGCTAAACGCCAGTAACAATTAGTTGCGTCTCTATAGATCCTTTCAGAACTCACTCAACCAGAAAACAGCCATCCGGTTTAAAGAAGTGATTCCCGAATTTCCTTTGAAACTGTAGGTAGTAAGTTTGCATTTGCTGTGTGTTTTGATTGCTGCCTCATTTTATCTAAGGTCAGTTTGTTTCAGGTATGGACACATCATGAAAGCCATTCTGTGTTTGTTTATCCCCTTAAAATCACAATCTTATTACATACTAATGCATGCTATTCAGTGACTACGGAGACTTCAATGCAAACTGGCTGAGCTGTTCTTAGGTTACAGGACCCGCCGGTGGGCCCAGACCATTTAAGGGGTTAAGACTTTTTTTAACATTTCACAATATTTCTAGCCTTAAATTGTTGCAGAATGAATGTATATTTACAAAAACAATGAAGCTGATAAAGATGAAACATTACATTTCTTGTCTTTGTACTGTTCAAACACAGATCAATGTATATTCAGAAATCACTGCTTTCTGCTTTTATTTGCATTTTATCGACTGTCTGAACTTTTGTATAAGAATACATGTGTTTGGACTGGATTAACTGTGGTTCTGATATGATCTGATCATTTTTGTATAGCGTGTGATTGTTGGCTGGTTACATTCTGCAGGAAAGATCTAAAGACACACACACACGTACATAATTAGCCTTTTTCTCAGGCTGAAACTAGTTCACATACCCAGTTTTTCCACTGATGGCAGTAACATTACATCAGAGCCACTGCATATCCTACCTGTGAGTTTGTTTGATTGTTGATTGTTTGTGTTCCACTTTAATCAGTGTTATTTTGGTGCAGTCCTGATTGGAATCTACAGTCAGCAGTGGAAATGTCAGCTGCTTCTGACTGCTGCTGATTACACTGTACACACCAGAGGGGTGTGTGTGTGTGTGTGTGTGTGTGTGTGTGTGTGTACCAGCTGCACAGGTGGGTCCGGTCCAGCCATCTGCACACACACAACTGAAGCCAGTCTGGTCTTCTACACACGTCGCTCCATTCATGCACGGGGACGAGAGACATGCGTGCTCCACTGGAAGAGAAAGAATAATGAAATGAATGTTGGGAAAAAGCATTGAGGCATTCAAACAGTTCATTTTTGTTCTTTTATTATACAACAGTTAGTTCCGGCCACGCAAGCTGATTGAGAAGCGTTCTAGCCGTGCTGTTATTTCACCATCATGTCACGTTTTTTTCACAAACGCTGTATCACTCTGCTGAGACGCCGTTGCTAAGCAACGACTTTGACAGCTGTAGGAGACGCTCAAGCCATTTGAATGTTTTCACTTCTTACTTTACCACAAACAGAAAATGGACACTTTTAAGATCACATTTGACCGACAGCCGATTTGGTCAGACTCTGAAGATGAGGCGACACTAAATTCCAAAACTGTCATCACCACTGAGCAGCTTTTCAGTCGGCAGCTGAGACAGAACAGCTAAACAACCTGGAATCAGCCAGAAATGAACCCAACACCATTCGCCAAACTAAATGGGCTGTAAGATGCTTTACAGACTGGCTGGAACAAAACAACATTGATATTGATCTAAAAACTGACAAAACTGAGCTAAACTTGATATTGCGGCAGTTTTATGGCTCAGTCCGATTTGGTCAGACTCTGAAGATCAGACTACACGTTTGGCGAATGGTATTCGGTGGAATATCAGGAAATCCCTTTTAGCTATGCCACTGTAGCCAAACATTAAACTAGCTGAAACTGGCTGACTTTCTGTTTAGGCTATCAAACAGATGTTTGTTCCTGAGTTTTCTTACTGATCTGTCAAGCATGTCCAGCCTCGCAGCAGTAGCTATGGAAGAGTGCATTGCATGGACAGGTTCTCCAAGTGAATTCAGGCATTACATTAGTGTGGGAGTTGAGAGGGACCCTCTCAACAATAGTGCTCATCAGCGCACGAATCAAATTTACCACTCCACTCACCAGTGTCGCAGTTGCGGCCAAGAAAACCGTCCTGACACACACAGTTATACTCGTTGGGTTCTGTGTTGATACAAGTGCCTCCGTTCTTGCATGGCTGATGATTCCCACAGTAATTCAGATCTGAGAGAGAGAGAGAGAGAGAGAGAGAGAGAGAGAGAGAGAGAGAGAGAGAGAGATTCAGCATAGGATGCTGATAAGGAGCTGTCACATAAAAGTTCCCACATAAAGGGAGCTCTACACGATACAGCAACAAGTTTGTGGAGTTAACATTTTATTTTAAAATTTAGATTTTTTTTTATAAATTCTTATTACTGCACCGTGTCCACATATGAGTTTCCCATTATAGATATGTATGCACCTTTTATGATTGTATTCATGCTCAATAGTTTGCATAATATGTTTTCTGCAAACTGTTATTACAGCCATTCTTTGGACATTTTCACAGATCTCCAATTCTACTAATATAGGTAATAATGTATATAGCTTAAAGCATAGTGAATGAACCATTTGGATTTGGATTCCCGATCTGGAATATACTGAACAAATAACAAGACCTTAAAAAATCCTCAATATGTGTTCCTTACAATGAAGTCAATTGAAGCACTTTTTTATTCACAAACACGTCTATAAAAAGCACAGACAGAAGGCTTTAGTGCTCAATCATTCATAAGTTCAGTACTTGCAATACTACTACAGAAAGCTGTTTTCCATATGTACTCATTATGTAATTACTCACGCAAACACAAAGGAAAAGCATTGTGCAATAGTTTGGAATGTTTGGAAGAGTTCCACGAAAGAGGCCTTTCCGAGAGAAAGCTACAAAATACATCGCCTGAACTTTGCAAAATGTTATTGGGACTTCAACTGGCATTGTGTGATGTGATCAGATTCATAATGAATTCCACTAAAAAAAACAAGAAAAAAAAGATTTGAGCCCAAAACTTGTCCCTCTCCCAGAAGGCTAAAAATTACCTGTGAGTAGACTTTCCGGAAGATAATGACCCCAAACACACCAAAATCCACACAGAAATTGTGGCCTCAGGTCTTTCAACAGCTCTCTCAGTCTCCAGATTTGAATCCAACTAAAAATCTGTGGTGTATACTGAACAGGGCAGTCCACAAGCAAAGCCCCAACAATATCAAGGAAATCTAGCCTATATTTATTAAAAACAATAACACAAATATTGTATTTTTGTACTGTTTTAAATTTAATGCAGGTGAAAAGGAATTTATTCATCTCTACTCTGCCAACTTTTTTGGAAATGAAGATTATAATAATGATAATAATAATAATTAGCACTGCAACAAAATTTCGGCCACTGAAATACAGTCAAAGGTGACACTTTTAGACATTTTGCTCATATTAAAACATTAAACAGGACTACAACAAAGTAGTAACACTTCACAAATCATTTGAACGATAATGAAATATGGAAATTGTGATTGAACACTGTTGCACTGTTTCTGGTCAGATCAGATACATTTAAACACATTCAAACAGTTTGAGCAGCAGTAGATCAACAGTGGAACTGTTCTACGGTTTCTTTGAGGGATATTAGACAAGAGATTTATAATCACTGTTCATCCAAGTATCTACAGTTGGCAAAACACTTAAGAACTGCTCCTCTACAGGTTGAGGTCATTCACTACACAGAATACTGCAAAAGAGCAGAAGCAGAAACGAAAGCTGCTAACATGTCTATGTCATTTGTTTTTTAATTAAGGGAAAAAAAATCACAAAAGACAGTGTAAAAGTGGAAAGTGTACCCAAAAAGTAGTCAGCTCAGGTTTGTCCAATTGAAAGCAGAATTTGTCAATATTAATAATGTATTTTATTTATTATTATTTATTTTATTTTATTTATTACCTTTTATTTATTACCTAATTTTCTCTTCAAAAAATTCTCTTCAGTGCATTTTTTAGTGATAAAAAATTTCTTTTGGGCGAAATTGGTGCCTAATTGAAGTTATATAAGAGAGACAGACCTAAGACAGCATGACAGCTGACAAACTGTCAAAGGATGTTTTCACATAACACACAAAGCTGAGACACACACTCATGTCTGATCCCACCTTTATCACAGAGCAGACCGCCCCAGTTGGTGTCACATACACACTTCCATGGTTCGGAGCAGGTCCCGTGAACACAACCTGGAAACGTCTCACACTCATCGCACAGATTCCCCTTCCAGCCATAGTGACACCTACAGAGAGAGAGAGAGAGAGAGAGAGAGAGGGACAGGGAGAGAGAGCGAGAGAGAGAGACAGGGAGAGAGAGAGACAGATAAAGAGAGATCCGGATGAGGGTGTATAAGTTTACTGATAGTACAGACCGTATGTGATCTGAGGGCAGTGTGGGATGGTGGTTCTTTGCCGTGACTCACTTGCATTCTCCCGGAAGGCTGCAGGAAGCGTGAGCCAGGTTACATCCCTGCTTACACACCGCTGCAACGACACACACACACAAAATTTGGTATCAACTCAGATTAGCAATACTGTAAACAGTACAGGCGCCATCTCACACAAGCGATTCGGACGTTCTACAGCAAACACAAACATAAAAAAAACTTCCGACAGCCTCATGATCAGCCTCTGCAGTTTGAAGTCTGGCTTTATTTTTATAATTTTATAATTTTACTATGTTATATTTTAGTTACAGAATGAATTACATTGTTTGATTTATATTATTATAGTCGAGTTTGACTCTGTACATACAACTTTTTCCTGTTTGTTTTGGAGAAAAACATTGGGGGATGTATTTTCTTTCTGCGAAACAATAATTAAAATTCAAATCATAAAATTTATTTATTTTTTTTATTTTCTACTTGCAAACACAACTGTGACATTGATTACAACAATTTCAATAAAAGGTTAGACCTTCTGGCGTAATTATGCCAGTTGTTTCACTGAGTGCGTTTGTGCGCTTATTAATCCGATAACTGCAGAAAATCAGATTTTGTCAGTAATCCAATCAACATGTTTACACGCACTTAAGCAATCAGATAAAAGAAAACATTTGGGTGTACATGGGTCTTTTGGGGGTCTTTTGGGCTGCTATGCCACCGGCCAATAAACTCACAGAAGAAGACGCAATTTAGTTTCATCTTCGCTCCAAAAGTGTTTTGCTGCGTCTCGTGGCGACGCTGCTCGCTTATTTACGGTCGTTTTCGCACATGAGCAGACTGAGAAATATAAAAGAAATCAGAGTAAGAGCTTACATGCGCTGAGAAATCTGATTACTGAGCTAAAATCCAGCCTCTTTATCGGATTTCTTTATCAGATTTCTAGATCGGAGTATGGTGTTTACACGACCATTTAAATAATCAGATAACTGCAAAAATCTGATTATGATCGGATTATTAAGTGCATGAAAACCCACTCACTGAGCAGTGGAGTAGCCAGAGTCGGGCGCTGTTATATTGAGGTTAACACCCACCTACTAGTCTACCTCACTGTAGCTACCATAACTAGAGAGGCAAAAAATTTGAACACGACACTCAAATGCTGACCATCTAACTGGCAGCTAGGCAGTTAGATGGTCAGCATTTGAGTGTCGTGTTCAAAATCTTTGCACACACTAAAGGCTGTCTCACTGCGGCCCTGCCTTTTACAGAACTAGGTGTAAGAGGTGAGTACTCCCGGTCCGAAAAGTACAAATCCTCTCCATGATTTTGTTCCAACCGCCTGGCCTCTCTAGTTTGCTTAAACCACCAGCAAAGGTGTCCAGGCAGTTGGAACAAAATTCTGAGGAGGGTTTTAACTTTCTGGACCTGGATTACCCACCTACCTCACTAACTACATAAGCAATAGCCTAAGCTAGAAACCAGAGAGAGGGAGGGTGAGTTCAACTAAGTTCCTACAGTCTGCAGAAACAGCTGTATAAATGTTGCATTTTGATGGTGGCTGCTGAAAAATTAGTGATGATCAAAGGAAAGCTCCCCCACCCTCCCCGCCCCCCTGTAGCTACATTATCACAACACGCTTTTCTTCTTAGTGGCAACTTCTATCGGTTAACATTAGTCAGTGTTTTAGTGTCAATATTGATTGACAAAACATCCCAACGGAAGTAAACCTGTATACCATGAAAACACCTTTCCAACATGCAACCGCCAACTTGCTGTCAAAGTTAGACGACCGAGTGTCCGATCCTGGGCACCACAGTGACTCATGATTGTACCCAAGGTCGTGTTCAGTATGACCCAAGGGTGACGTTCCTGCAGGGGCGATGAAGGACGTGGCGCTGACGCCGGCTCTTCTCAGGCCTGCTGACTTCAGTCATCGCAGACAGGATAAGTGATGAACTGATAAGTGAGGCTGGAGGAGAGATTAGTGAGAGGGAGGGCAGCTAGAGTGACATCATGACCCTCAACTTTCCACAGTCATTAATTCATACAGGGGAATTCCATCCATTTCTGTAAACAAAGTCATTCAGAGAGGGTTGGTGTGTGAAACGCTCCGTTCCAGAGAAACCTACTGAGTCAGAATTCTTCAGAGTGGTTGTGATAGGAACCAGACGTCCACAGACACCCTCTAAAAGCTCCCTAAACAGAAGTTATTACGCAAAATGATTACAAATATAGTGCCTGATGGCTGAGACATTGAGTGCATTTACATATCCTCAATAATCCAATCATAATCGGATTTCTGCAGTTGTCTGATAATTCAAATAGTCACGTTAACAGCATATTCTGATTTCTTAGATCAGAGTAAGGTCTAGAAATCCGATTAAGAAATCTGATAAAGAGAGCTGGATTTTAGCTCAGTAATCAGATTTCTCAGTGCATGTGAACTCTTACTCTGATTTCTTTCGGATTTCTCAGTCTGAACGATGTATGTTCATATTTTCAGGTGAAGTGGCACAATAAAAAAAAAGCCGTGGTATGAAGTTTGAGTTTTATGTTATGTTTACGTCACGTCTTCTTCTGTGAGTCTATTGGCTGGTTGTAAAAAAGAAATCTGATTACTGTTTGACTCATGTAGATCCACAGTTTCCCATTATCTGATTACTCAAGTGCATGTAAACACACTAATTGATGTAGATTTTGGCCCAATATGTATTTTTGTGAAGTTCTTTTATGAGGGAGAGCTATGTGCAGGGCATGGTAAAGCAAAGTAGTCCCTAAAAATACCTTATTTTTTCAGTTTTACACTTTTTTACCATCATAAACATTATATTTAAAATTCAGAAGACACGTGTAGGTTCACTGCTCATTTTGCATAGTAAATAAAATGGCTATATTTGTGCTGTAGACATCATGATCAGTGCAGAGTTAGAGGCTGGTATATATACTTGCTGTCCACTAGAAATACCTACTTTATAGTCCAAATTTACAGGCTGTAGCCCATCTGTTGTCATGCACTATTTGCCAGCCAACCCTTTTCCATTCATCATCACAGGCCCACTGTTGACCAGATATTATCTAGGTGGTGGGCCATTCTTAGACCAAGCAGAGTTCACTGACACGGCACAGTGGTGTTGCTGGCACACATTAATACCACTGCTATGGCTAGAGTGGTTGAGAGTGGTTCACCATCCAGCCAAGAGCAGTTCTATGGTCAGAAACTGACCACTGTTCAAGAGCTAGAGGATGGCTAACAAACTCTATGCATATTTAACTGTATAACGTGGATCTACAAGGGAGTGGTCAATAAAGTGGCCTGTTATAAAACAATGCACTGCCCAGGTAAGAGCCCCCTGACGTAATTCTGATCAGCATTCAAGAGAACGCTCTGAATCTCAAGCAGTGATTCAGTGATGTTATCAGCTAATGTTCATCATGGACGCTAAAGAAACTCTGCAGTACTCCTTCACAGCTAAGTGCATTTGCTGTAATGGTCACTTGGGATGCTGGGATTAGTGTAGAAGAGCTACTTCAGACTGCTGTTGTGCAGCTGTACAGTTCGCCTAGTTCTCATTCCAGGAGAATCAAACCAGGCCTGGACAAAAAACAGTCCCTTCACACTATATCACACTATACACCCTTAAAAATGAAGGTTCCTAAATAGTTCTACTTTTACCCAATTTTCTCTCAATTTAGTCATATCCAATTCTACCCACTAGTTAGGACTAACCAAATCATGCGATACCACCAGCGCTAAGAGGGTGAAGTCTAGCACAGGCTTCCTCTGAGACCTGTGAACCCAGCCACTGCAGCTTTTCGAACTGCCGCTCACGCAACATCATTGGACAGCCGAACGTGCTCAAAGAAAAGCGCCAACCGCCAGATCTGTTACATCAGCCGACAGACGTAACAGGAGAGGCGGGGCCTTTCTACCCACCAAGCGAGCGAGGCCAATTGTGCTCTCTTGGACACCCAGCCATGGATGGCTTAAATAGTTCTTGCCTTGGACGCCGATCAGGCATAACATTATGACCACCTCCTTGTTTCTATGCTCATTGTCCATTTTATCAGCTCCACTTACTATATAGGTGCACTTTGTAGTTCTACAGTTACAGACTGTAGTCCATCTGTTTCTCTGCATACTTTGTTAGCCCCCTTTTACCCTGTTCTTCAGTGGTCAGGACCCCCATGGACCCTCACAGAGCAGACACTATTTGGGTGGTGGATCATTCTCAGCACTGCAGTAACACTGACGTGGTGGTGGTGTGTTAGTGTGTGTTGTGCTGGTGCGAGTGGATCAGACACAGCAGTGCTGCTGGAGTTTTTAAACACTGGGTCCACTCACTGTCCACTCTATTAGACACTCCCACCTTGTCAGTCCACCTTGTAGATGTAAAGTCAGAGACGATAGCTCATCTGCTGCTGCACAGTTTGTGTTGGTCATCCTCTAGTCCTTCATCAGTGGTCACAGGACGCTGTTGGCTGGATATTTTTGGTTGGTGGACTATTCTCAGTCCAGCAGTGACACTGAGGTGTTTAAAAACTCCTGCAAAAACTCCTGTCTGATCCACTTGATGCTGTATATTGAAGGTGGGAGGAACTGCTTTGTGGTGGATTTTTGGAGGTGGGCTCGTTTGATTATTTATTTTTTGCTAGTTTGCGAATGCAGAGGGGAGCAAGATTATGGCTAGGAAGCTGAATATCCTATTGCAACCATAAAACTGTGCTAATTCAAATCATCATTTACATGGCTTCAGTGTAAAGCATCCTTGGGTTTATATATAAATTGAACTTATTGTCATTTATTTATTATCATAACAGAGATAATGAACTGTTGGAATGGCAGAAATGACCCTCCAATGAGGAGGACAACAAGCATCTAGATACCTTAGCTCACTTTGGCTTCCTTTCTCTGGCATTTAATTTTTCTATTTTGTGCTAAATAAAGAAAAAAACATTGGTTTCTATATGATTTTGTTTGACAACTAAATTAAGAGCTTGGTTGTATTTATTAACCTATAGATCAGTGGCTAGCAGTCATGATTGGTTGACACCACAGGGATTCCCAGTGGAATGCACTACACATCCCCAGTATGAGCTACACTGATGAACAAAAACATGAACATGATATAAAATCAAACTGATGAGGCTGATGGATATAATGCTGTGCTACAGAATTCTGCATACCAAAACAAATAACATATTAAACTCTAGTTTTAGGTCAAAATGCACCTTTAAAAAGGTTCTCCACTCACAAATCTCTTTAATGCAGGTCTATTGGGGAACCAAAAGTGGTTCTTCTGAGGCGTCACTTAAAAGCATCCTTGGTGGCACCATTTTTTCTTAAGAGTCTGGGCCTGGAGACACCAGTTATGGGTCCACTCTCAATGCTAGCATTGCCTTGAGGCTAAGTTAGGCTTTCTGAAATTACAAGGAGGCCATAAAAAGGCCGGCTCACCCTGCGTGCACTCTGGTCCACTCCAGCCATCTTTGCAGACCTTGCTGCCAGCAGCATCACAGTCGAAGTGGCCGAAGAAGTCGTCACGCACGCGGCAGAACTTGTTGCACTGCGGCCCGTAGTAGTTGGCATCACAGCGGAAGCGCAGGCGGTATTCCAGACTCAGCTGGCGGCCGTGGTGCTGGTACGCCTGCCACTGCTCCCCAGGGTTCAGCATGGACGACAGCAGCACACGCTCAATCAGCTGCTCCTGACCTGCAGGGATGATGGAGAGAACCAGCTTTGTTGTTAGAGGTGTGTAGTACATGTATACGCTGTATAAGACCACTAGGTAACCTCTAGGTGTTGATCGTGAGCAATAGCGATGCACTGATTGTGGGCTGGTGCTGGTGCAGATGTCTGATATTGTTCATGTATATATTTGCAGATATTGATACATAAACATTTAGAATATTGTGGCGTCTGTGGTGAAGAACAACCAGAGCATGCCAGGCTCCTAAAGCCCTTTCTGAAACATGGTGCAAGTGGCAAATGGCAAAATATGTAGAAATTAAGACTACATCTACATGCCGCTCTTATGGAGTACAAATATCATCATATATCATATATATACACTGATGTGTATAGATAATTAAAACAATATTGTATCTTTTAGAAGGTAACTTTAGAGGACAAGGAAAAACGTTCTTAACTTTGAGTGGGAGTAAATGGAGAAATATTTTTTCCAAGTTATTCTGGTCCATATCTGTTGATCCATTTATCTTGAAATTTTGACACAATGTAAAGGGCTATCCTGCCACCGGCCACGCTGCCGTAGGAGTGCAGGAGGCATGACCATGTACAGCAGCCATGTGAAGAGGCTCTTGGGAGGCACCATGCTCACGGCAGGAGAGACATTTAATGTTTTAATATTGTTGTTGTGGGCTGTGGGGTGGTTGGTGCCAATGCTTGTGCCTACTGTGAAGTCAAAGTGTAAAGCTAGGAATGACCTGCTTCCTTGATTGGCGCTGAGCAGCTATTCTCCCTTGCTGTCTGTTCAATAAAAGAGCATTCGACTTTAAATATATATATATAATATATATATATATATATATATATATATATATATATATATATATATATATAGAATGTGCCGTACAACCTTTGCACAGGACACATTTTAAGTTTTATTTTTTCCCTCGCTATTTTGAATTCAGAAACTAAACAGTAACTATGCATTAAAAACTACATAAGTGTGTTTACTGTGCAGGATCTGTTTATTTGCACTTATTTTCACTTAGAAAATCAAAAAAAGCATACAGTGGTGGAAGTAATGTTCATCACTGTACTTAAGTAGTTTTTTGTGTATCTGTACTTTACTGAAGTATTTCCATTTTGGGCGACTTTTTACTTTCACTCCACTACATTTCAAAGTCAAATATCTCACTTTTTACTCCTCTACATTATGAAATCTGTCGCTCCTTTTGGTTTATGTGTGAATAAAAACGTAACATGTCAAAACGAAAGAAGCGCAAAGTATAGAAATAAATCTTAAACTGAAACTTTGCTTGTTTGTAAAAAGTTATTTCAGAGCCACTCAGTTCTACCTGATGGAAATTGTTTGCCTTCAGTGTTTTGTGCTTATGATCATTTTAATAGACATCAGCGTCACTAATTAATGACATTCTATTAAAAGACTGGTTTACCAAGAGTGACACTGGAGTATTTTCACCTAAAATGAGTTAATGAAGCGAGTCTAGTTACAAAAATGATAATAGGACATAATTAATCTTTTAGTACTTTTACTTTTGATACTTAAGTGCATTTGAAGGTAAATACTTTTGTACTTTTACTCAAGTGGAGGTCTAAAGAGAGGAACTTCTACTTTTACTGGAGTAAAATTTTACCTTGGGTTTCTCTACTTTAACTCAAGTACATGATTTGTGTACTTCGTCCAACACTGCATGCCCACAGCACTGCCCGGAACTTTTGCACTTGACTGTACATTTGCCCTGTAACGAAAGCTAATAATAAAACATCTGTCGTTTTTACTGTCCTTATTCCACTACTGTGTGAATTCTGGTCGCATTTGTGTGCTCAGTGTGTTCAGTGTAAGAGACTCTGAACAGCACTAAAATAATGAAACACAGTCACAGTGAAATCTGAGATTTCCTAAACAATCATATTAGAATATAATTAAATCACTGTGAGCTCAGAGATTTTCTCTGCTTGGCGTAGATGAGTGATGATGATGATGACGGTGGTTAAGAAAAGGAGCACAGTTAAGGCCACTTTCAATGGGGGAGGGGTGGGTGGTATGGGGGCGACTGGATCCTGCACCAAAAAAGAAACTTATTGACTAACTCAGCACCCGCTGAGAAATGTCCCACCTTTCACACACGAGACGGAGAGGAGAACAGAACAACGTGACCACCAAGGAAAGACGGCAGAACCAGCAGAGAGCATTTTACCTATTTGTGTCTGAGAGAAAGGACAGATTCTCAGATATCTTACATATCAAAAGTCATTTTTATTTCTTTTTTCTCACCATTTGAAAATGTCAGCTTGTCTTCATGAAGAATGGCCCAATAGAAAAGCTCCAAAATGACACATACGTTGAGTTAAGCAGGACTTTTGTTATAACAGTGACAACATTTATTGTCTTACATACTTTTCAGGTGAGTTTTCATTTCTCTTCCTGCTGCTGTTTATGTTTCCTCTTTTTTCTTGGTTAGTTTTAATCATCTGCTGAATTATTTTTCCAGCCAAATTTTATTATTTACTTTTATTTTGTAAAGCACTTTGTAAATATGTTTTCCTAGCCTACATACATCAAACATATTAATATGTATTTATTATAAACTATGTATTAAAAACAGGTTCTTCAAGGATTACTTAGTAAAGGCTATATGGACAAAGATGCATATATGGACCGTTTATAATAATAATACCTTTTTTTTTTTCATTGCTACAATGTGCTGTCCTGGATCAGGATCTGTGAGACTGATGTCATATTCGAAAAAACACGACCGTCATCGGCCAATCAGATTACCAATGTTGGGCGAACTTGCAAAGCGAGCTTGGACCCCGCAAATTGCCGCTTGCGGATATATTTATGATTATTATTAGTAATATCTCACTGCTGATCCACTATAACATGGCAAACCTTTTTCTTTCTTACAAAATACAGTGCATGTGTCCAGAGAAAGAGAGAGAGACAGAGAGAGGGGAGAGAGAGAGAGAGAGAGAGAGAGAGAGAGAGAGAGAGAGAGAGAGAGAGTATAACAAAAGGCAGATAAGCGAGGGAATAAACAAAGAAGCTGATGAGATCGCTGAGGCTGAACAGCAAAAAAATGAAAACAAGGAAGGATCAAGGTGTTCAAACACAGATACGCTATCATATTAAACGCACACACACACACACACACACACACCATATTAACATTAATTACACACACTCAGCGTTCACACCCAGCTAACATGATCCACACAGACTACTGCTAATTCATGGAGTGCAGCTGCTTTATTCTGCATTAGCTCAGCGGCTGTAATTAGAGCTCTGGTCCATTTAAGGGCCTCTTTAACACGGCCAGTGAAGAGAGGGTCACCAGGCACTTTTAACGGAACGGAGGGATAATAATTCTCCTCTGATGACTGTACTGGAACAGCACTTAAAACAGTGGCTGAAATACAGCACCAGTCAGAAGTTTGGACACATTAAAATAAGCCTTTCCTTATTCTCACCATCTTGGGGGGTGATTGTCTTGATTTAAAGGAGAAAATTCCACAGATTTTTCAAAAAAAATCATCTCAGTTCAGTCTTTACAATGTGTACAAAGCCATTCAGAGTGGTTTGATGGGGAATTCTCCCTTACAGACAAACTCATTGTGTCAAAATTGTTTACAGTGGTGGTGACAGGAACGAGGCGTCCAGACAGCAGAAGCGTTTAATGCCTCTAAAAGTTACCTCAACAGAAGTTAGTACACAAACTGGTTACAAATATGCTGCCTGATTCCTGAGACACTGTTTCACGATAGTTCTGAGATAAGACTTTTTGCCAAAATGTATTTTTTTGTAAAATTCATTCATGGTGGGAGGCATATGCAAGGTGTTGTAAGGCCAAATGGTCACCAAAGGAAACATGTTTGTTTTGGTTTTATTCATATTTTACCATTGTCAACATTATACACTGACCAGGCATAACATTATGACCACCTCCTTGTTTCTACGCTCATTGTCCATTTTATCAGCTCCACTTACTATATAGGTGCACTCTGTAGTTCTACAGTTACAGACTGTAGTCCATCTGTTTCTCTGCATACTTTGTTAGCTCCCTTTTACCCTGTTCTTCAGTGGGCAGGACCCCCATGGACCCTCACAGAGCAGACACTATTTGGGTGGTGGATCATTCTCAGCACTGCAGTAACACTGACATAGTGGTGGTGTGTTAGTGTGTGTTGTGCTGGTACAAGTGGATCAGACAAAACTGGTCAGGTGGTTGGTTTAATCTCTCTAGTTAGCTCTCTGGCAAAAAAAATGGAAGTTAGCAGCCTGATGAACATTGTTCACATTTAAAAAAGAGAATAAAAGGGAACTCCACTGGTCTGGAGTCCAAGAAAGCATAACTGGCCTTGCTCCCTTTGGGTGGGTAGGATGGCCCTCCATCTTTCCCATCACTAGGGTAATACTAGCTAATGTGGGCATCTGTTAGCTGACGTAACAGAATTGGTGGTTAGTGTTCTCCTCCAAGCGCACTGAGCTGTCCAATAATGTTGCATTAGCAGCAGTTTGAAAAGATGCGATAGCTTCACATGACTTGGAGGAAGCATGTGGTAGCCTTCACTCTCCCAGCCTGGTAGCATAGTGCGACTGGGCCAAGCTAGGCTAGTGGTTGGAATTGGTAAAGACTACATTGGGGAGAAAATTGAGTATATCAAAGAATTTTTTTCCCTATATTTAGCAAAAAGAGGCAACACTTTATTTGGATGGTCCACTGTAGATTCTTTGTAAATGCTCAGTATATATTTAAGTAACATTCAACTGAAAAGTCATTAAATGCCACTGAATTTGAAGTTGAACATTACTTAGATGGGTCACTATAGATGCTTTGTAAATACTCAGTCTGCCTTTCAATAACATTCAACTAAATATCCATTTAATTCAACTGAGCTTGAAGTTCAGTGTGGAAGAGTTTATTAAATCTATCCCAAACCCTAAACCTAACCCTAAACCTAACCCTCACCTTAACCTCAAGGCCAAAACCCACACCTACTCCTAACCCCAACCCTAACCATAACATTGTTGATAACCAACTGAGGATCACCAGAAAGTTTGTTAATGATTTAGTAGCTGTTAAGCATCTATCGGGGACCATCCAAATAAAGTGTGACCCAAAAAGAGCAACTGGAAAATCCAAAAAAGGCTGACAATGACCCTTTGTCGGCTTTATCAGGTCATCCAATGGTCATGGCTTGATCTGAAAAAGCCCACGAGTGAAATACTGGCAACGTTTTGTGAGCTAAAGAGCTGTTTTTGTTAACTATGGGAAATTAATTGTAGAAGATTGTGATCTATTAGTGCGTATTTCCCTTTATTGATTGAAGTCGACACTCCAGACATAACCACCTTTTCTTGCTGTAACCTCATGCATTAACACAGCCCTGGGCACGGTATTCCACTTACTCATGCAAGGATATATACATGAAAATGACAGCAAAGTTTGCACACACACACACACACACACACACCACGCACACGCACACACACACACACACATCGTTCCTCATGATTTATTGTTGAATCCATCTATCCAAGGTGAAAAGAGGTTAACTATCATTGCCCTCACTCCAAAGCTAATCTTATTTCACACTGGACGATGAGGCATGGCCCACAGTGACCTGCTGTTAAGGCTATCCAAACCATTTACACACCCCTGCAGATTACAAGCGAACGATGACATATTCATAAGAATTCTAGCGCAGTGGCTGAGCACGGGCAGGAGATAATGGAAAGGGTCGAGAGAGTAACAGTGTGTCCCCGAGCCTCGTTGCTGTCATGCTCTGCTTGTCCTTGAGAACGTGCGAGAGAATGTGGAGGGTTTGTTTTTGCTCCTCCCGTGAGCTGCTGGAGAGGCTAAGAGACAGATGTCGATGGATCAATGAGACAGCAGGTTAGAAAGTGGTGGTGTTATGTAGCTGGAAGCGTGTGTTAAATGAAAACTCAGCAGGAGGAACACAGCTATGTGTCAACCCAGTTAGACACATAGTGATAGCTAACTCTTAAAGGAACAGTGTCACAAAAAAACAAAAACAAATAGTGCCAACAGTAAATATATATATACACCAATCAGACATAACATTATGACCACCTCCTTGTTTCTACACTCATTGTCCATTTTATCAGCTCCACTTACTATATAGGTGCACTTTGTAGTTCTACAGTTACAGACTGTAGTCCATCTGTTTCTCTGCATACTTTGTTAGCCCCCTTTTACCCTGTTCTTCAGTGGTCAGGACCCCCATGGACCCTCACAGAGCAGGTACTGTTTGGGTGGTGGATCATTCTCAGCACTGCAGTAACACTGACGTGGTGGTGGTGTGTTAGTGTGTGTTGTGCTGGTACGAGTGGATCAGACACAGCAGTGCTGCTGGAGTTTTTAAACACTGTGAGTGTCCACTCACTGTCCACTCTATTAGACACTCCCTTCTTGTCAGTCCACCTTGTAGATGTAAAGTCAGAGACGATAGCTCATCTGCTGCTGCACAGTTTGTGTTGGTCATCCTCTAGTCCTTCATCAGTGGTCACAGGACGCTGCCCACAGGATGCTGTTGGCTGGATATTTTTGGTTGGTGGACTATTCTCAGTCCAGCAGCGACACTGAGGACACTGAGCACTGCTGTGTCTGATCCACTCAGACTAGCACAACACACACTAACACACCACCATCACGTCAGTGTTACTGCAGTGCTGGGAATGATCCACCACCCAAATAAATTTACACACAATGTAAAGAACAACAGGCATTTTCAAACCATGAGATACAAGGTTTTGTATATATATATATATATATATATATATATATATATATATACACACACACACACACACACACACACACAAGAATATGGTGTCTGGCACAGTTTGGTAGCTTCTCTACTCAAACACACCCACTAAACCTGGCAATTAACAGATGATTGTAATCAGGTGTTTTTAAGCAGGTAGATCACCAAACTGTGCTGGACACTCCAGCCCTCCAGGACCAGAGTTATGCACCCCTGGGTTAGAGCGTTCATACAGGCTGCGCAAGCAGTGCAGCGGTGCATCAGCGAAGTGGCAATGCATCCAGAGAACAGCCGTCGAGTCACTGACCCTATAAAATCATTATAAAAGCATGGGACGTTTTCAAGGTATGAGCATGTTTAACTAACTGAACTTTCAGTAACACTTTACTGTGGGTTGAGTTCTTAAAGGTACATGACAAATACATGAGCCTTTCATGATAGCTGATATAAACCTACATGAACATTTCTGAAGGCTTATTCCAGTAAATCCCAGTTGCCATAAAGGCTGCTTGTGTCAACTTCAATGTCAGCCTGTCATAACACCAATGTCAAGTGACAGGTTTTGTTGTCATTAGGTTGTCATAACACTTTCTGGGGTGAGATGACAGCATGTTATGACAGCTGACTTTGTAGTTCAGTGTATTTTTTGTATGTCAAACACACAATAGTGATTATGTTACACAGCTTGTCATGTGAGACTGGTTGCAAAATCAAACAATAGTGAGTAAATCTAAAAAGGTGCTTTGACACTGATACTCTGTTATGACAGTTATGTATGTCTTCTCTGCCCCTTGAGTTTCATATTTATGCTTATAATATCTTATGAACCATTATGGCAATGCCATGACACTGTACTGACAGAGTTATGTATATTTTCACTTATTTGCCTCTTAGGAAAAGTGAGCAGTTTGTGTGTGCACTCGTTTTTTTGCTGACATCATAACATGCTGTCATTTCACCCTAGGAAGTGATATGACAACCTAATGTCAACAAAACCTGTAGGTGTTAAGACACAAGCAGCTTTTATGGCAACTGCCACTGATTGGAATAAGCTTTTAGAAATGTTGGTAACACTTTACTTGAAGGGTGTCTACATAACACATACATCTTACATAAACACTTCATAACACGTTCATGAATGTTTAAATCAACATTCACATTTTTCAAAATAAGGCAAAATCCTGTCACTTAACATACGCGTTATGTCAACTTGACATTGACGTTGAAATAAGCCTTGATAAATGTTTTTGTAGGTTTATGTCAGTTGTTATGAAAGGTTTATGTAACTGTCATGTAGCCTTAAGAACTCGACGTGCAGCAAATTGTTACCAAACTTTCACTAAGGGATGTTAGATGTGTGTAAACACACACTTTGACAGACAAGACAATAGACAAAAGAATCCATGCTGATTAAGTTTTCTCTCTCTCTCTCTCTCTCTCTCTCTCTCTCTCTCTCCCTCTCTCTCCTTAAGCTAAGACACACACACACATTCTGAAGGGTATAATGGGTCATGGCGGTGTGAGTTAAAGAACCATGGTATGTAATCAGACCTGCAGCTGTGCTATAATCTCTATTTGACTGTAAAGATGGGGCTTTAATTCTGAAATCACTTCATTAAACTCTCCGCCCCACCTTGAGGACGACAGGAGAGAGGAATAGAAACGAGGAGGAAAGAATGAAGGTGGAGGACAGACGAATAGAGGGATTAAGAAAGAGGAGAACTGTTCAGAGAAAGTAATAGATGGAGAGAACATGGTAGGAAATTATGGATGAGAGCAGAGAACAGTGTATATATACAACCCCATTTCCAAGAAAGTTGGGACGCTGTGCAAAATGTAAATAAAAACAAAATGCAATGATGTGCAAATCACTTAAACCCTAAATGTATTTGAAAATAGTACAAAGACAACAAATCAAATTTTATAGTTTTCTGAAAAATATTTGCCCATTTTGAATTTGATGGAACGTTCCAAAAAAGCTGGACGGGGGCAACAAAAGGCTGGTAAAGTTGTGTAATGCTAAAAAAACACCTGGTAGTTGATTGACAACAGGTCAGTAACATGATTGGGTATAAAAGAGCATCTCAGAGAGGCTGAGTCTTTCAGAAGTAAAGATGAGGAGGGGTTCACCACTCTGTGAAAGACTGCAATGATCAAAAACAATTCAAGAATACCGTTTCTCAACATAAAATAGCAAAGAACTTTAGCTTTTCATCATCTACAGTACATAATATCATTAAAAGATTCAGAGAATCTGGAGAAATCTCTGTATGTAAGGGACAAGGCTGTAAACCAGTATTTGCTGGCCATGATCTTTGGGCCCTCAGGCGGCACTGCATTAATAACAGACATGATTCTGTAGTGGAAATCACTGCAGGGTCTCAGAAACACTTCTGAAATCCACTGTCTATGAACACAGTTCATCACTGCATCCACAAATACTAATTAAAACTCTAAAACGCAAAGAAGAAACTGCCGTCCAGACCGGTCACCACTGATAACATTTGGAGGGTTATGAAATGAAATATATGACTAAGGAGACCCTGAACTGATGATCAGCTGAAATCCTGTATCAAATAAGGACAGGAAAACATTTCACTTTCAAACTACAGCAGTGTCTCCTCCTCCTTTAACAGTGTTGTTAAAAGAAGAGGTGATGAAACACAGTGGTAAACAGGCCCCCGTCCCAA